>NC_143577.1:157881138-158595540 GCF_048544385.1 Mastigoproctus giganteus
ACGTGCCCACGTTGTTCACAGCATGAAAACTACGGCTATTCTTCCTGCCCCGCAGTAAATATCTGGCACCTAAACTATATTAGAGCCATCCGAGCATTACCTCATTTTCCATGTGTATCATGTCTGTAAATTGCGTGAATTCTCCGGTCGGTTTGCTTGTTTTGCTGGAGAAAAATACCCGAGTTTCTGAACGGGAGGACAACCATACTGTCCTCGCCTGAGATCGACTAATTAACTCAGCCACGGAGTCGGGAGAGGGGGGGGGGGAATCCATAAAAGTTCCTCGCGCACCGATGGAATTTGAACCCGGGCCTTTTCCACCTGGTGTGATGAAGACAGCGATTATAACCACTGTGCTAGCTTTTGATATCACAGTGGTTATAATCTAGAAACCTAGATTATAACCACTCGTTATAATCTAGAAACCTAGATTATAACCACTCGTTATAATAGTGCTATCAATCTAGTCGTGTACTCCGTCTGGGAGATCACACTGCATCTTGTGGTGATGGGCTGGATTATTTCTGGGGCAAGGTGGCATCGTCAACAAGTGTTATCTGTTACTCTTGGTGCTTAGCGATGTATTTCCTGTAGTTTCTGGTCTTGGATGGCGAGTGTGAATCCTTCGGTCTTGGGAAAGAGCCTTTCGTTCGTGAGCCAAGCGTTAGAAGCCATCTTATCTATGTAGTCTTGATGGAGGTCATTGTAGTGTCTGCATTGGAGCATCTTCTTCGCCTATCTTTCTGTTGTTTCTTCTGTCTGTGTGAATGTGATCAGCTTGATGAGGTTGAGTGTTGTGTACCGTCTGTCCATCATCTTTCTTATGACTTGGTAGATTGGTGCTGTGTTTCCCTGGAAGTAATCGCGCAGGTTTTTAATTGCCTTCTTCCCTTGTTTAGTGAGGTCAGTCCTTCTTTACGGGCTATGGTCAGTCGAGGGGTGTTGGCGGCTTTTGGTCATCATTGACTTTGTCGATCTCATAATCTCCTCGAGCTCGGTGTAGGTTAAATTTACGATCCCGATAGAGTACGTTTGTACTAGGACTACGTAAGTGTTTATGGCTGTGACATCTTCCTGCCATTCAGCTTTCATTTTAGTAGACTTCTCAGTCTCCGATTGTATTCAATGCTTTGATCTCCTTGTGTTCTAACTGGTTGGCCTGCATTATCCTTATATATTTGTATGTCTCTCCCGCAGCCATGGCTTCAATCTCTTCACATATTCATCCGGTACTTTCATTCGACTGGATGTCCTTGATGCAATCCATGGGTTTTGCATTTGTCTAAGACAAATTGCATCCTGATGTTAGTGCTGAACTCTTCAGTGATCCAGAGTAGGTTTTGGAGTTGATTCTCGGTTGCGGCATAGAGTTTGATGTCATCCATGTGCATCAAGTGAGTGAGGATGTACAGGTTATTCCTCCCTTCTTTTAGGGTATATCCGTACTTGCTTTTATTGATCATGATGGACAGTAGTTGATTGCTAGACAGCAGAATCATAACGGTTCAAGGCATCTCTCTGGAAGATTCCTCTACTGATGGGTATCGGTCTGGTCGTGATGTTCTCGACCATGATAGTGGTCCTCCATTTTTCCATGGTTGCTTCTAGTTAGTGTGTGAGTGTCAGGTTGTCTTTGTAGACTTTCAGTGTCTCTTTCAATTAGCTATGAGGAACTGAGTCAAAGGCCATGCAATAGTCGATATAGGCTGTGTTGTATAGGTTGCGGTGTTTCTTGTAGGCTTGCTCCATAACCGCAGCGTCAATTGCTCCTTGCATCCTCTGCTTACATCCCTTCTGCTGCTCGGCCATGATGTTTTTGCTCTCCAAGTGGTCTGATATCTTCTTAGTTATGGTGTTGGTCAGAATCTTGTACATCGTTGGGAGACAGGTGATTGGTCTGTACTTTGTGGTGTCTGTCGTTAGCCTTAGGGTAGGTGAGTTCTTGAGTCAGAGACTGGGATTGTATCAGGGTGCCTTATTATCTGGGTGAACTGCTCTGCTGTGCGCAGCTGAACGTGTTGTACCAATAGTTCTGGATGTTATCTATTTCTGATGCGCCAGTTGTGGGACTTTCTGTAGTTATGGGAGCGATACTCTCTACTTCAGCCATCACTTCGACTTTTGGGGTAGTAGGTGCGATGAAGCGACTTTTGCGATTTTTTTCCATCTCTGCGTTTTTTTTTTTTTTTTTTTTTTTTTCCTCGTGGGATTCCAATCCGGGTCCATGATATTGGAAGTCCGGTGTTGTAACCACTAGACGATTAGCCCAGTGGTTACAATTTTATTTTTTATTTTGTTCCGTAAATATCTGGAATTATTTTTCTGTGGGACTCAGTCTTATTCAACTTAATCGGAATATAGTATAAGTATGTATGTGCATCTGAACCTGAATCCTATAGAGAACTGTTGGCATCGTGTGGAATGTGCAGTTGCCAGAAAGAAACCAAAGACCCTCCGTGAACTTCATAATTCGTGTTTGGAACCACGAACTGTCAGTTGATTATCTTCAGAAATTGATCTTGTCAATGCCTCGACGATGTGCTGCTGTCATCAGGGCCAGATGCGTTTCAATTAAATATTAGTTTGCACCTGGTGAACCCTTCATTTTGTTTTCCATTTAAAATGATAAACTAAAGCAAACTGAGGGCTTCTGATAACATTTCACCCATAATTGTCGTTACCAAAACTGTTGTATAAAGGTTGCAAATGCTCATTTTGGAATATTTTGAGAGCACCTGTCAAATATTACTTAGCTATAGTTAATATGCCTTAACTATTAATAAATATTACTTAGCTTTGCCTTAACTATTAATAAATATCTTTTGTTTATATTTCTATTTGTGATGCTAGTCATTAATGTAACGTACCATGGCGAAAAATGGTTAGAAATGTGGAATTCCTAGGTGATGCCCTTTCTTTGAACACCAGTGTATATATATTTTTTGACCTATGAAGGAGATCGGAGGATAGCCCGGAAGTCACTTCAAACGTGTTCTCTGAACGATGAAACAGAAAACAAAAGCGCTAACGGGTTTCAAATGGAAATGACAGCTGGAAGTTATTCGGCGAAAAATGTCTGCGCGTGTTACTAGCGCAGGAATTCAACGTTCCGAAGTCGACAAATAGCAACATGCTGAAGATGGAAAGCCAGGGGTGATATTGAGCCAAAGAAAAGACCAGATAATTGGAAAAGATTTACTGACAGGAGCTGACGCGTTAGTATCCTCATGCCGTCATTGGATATCGCAGAAAAGGCAATTTGAGGTTGATTTTCAATTAAAATGGTAAAATGGCTGTAGAAATGACCGTCTAAGGCGGCGAGGACGGCTGTCAAATTCAGAAATTTTTCGTGAGCTGCACAAACGGCTGTCGTGGGCTCGCCGATAGTATTAGTGCGCATGCAGCAAACCAGTTACGCCAGAGAATAATGGACAGCCTGGCTTACCTCCTAGCGGTGTGTACGGGTAACGTGGGGTCCCATTAGGGGTCCTTCGGCCAAAAGCCACACCACAACAACAGAACCCAACATAATACTTCTCATATACAACACGCAGTACTTTTGTCTGGCTTTTATAGAGTAATGTATATACCACAAGAGTACTTATGCGCAGTTTTGGGGAACCACCGGTGGCGCCCTCTCCCCAAACACTATGTACGAAACCTAAACCTACTGTTTGTCATTTCAGTTGAGCCAGTTGACAAGTTGATCGAAAATTATGGAAAAAATGGGATACGGAATGTCAATAAAGCTTCGTTAATGGCACTTAACTGGATTTTTTAATGGCAGAATCTGGGTGATATTAGCAAAGAGCATGGGGAGAGATTCCATCAAAACATACAGTCAATGGAGGACAGGTACCAAGGAAAGTGGGATAAAGATAAACATATTTTTACACAGCAAATCAAGGGGAGGTTTACCAATGGATTGTCCTCGTGGTAGCACAGTTGCTGTAATCACCGTCCTCCCCACACCGGATGGAAAAGACACGAGTTCGAATCCTGTCAAGGACGCGAGGAATTTTTATGGGCTTTTTCACAACGTGGCTGAGTTAGTAGGTCTCAGGCGAGGGCAGCATAATTTTATCTTCCTGATAAAAAGAAATTAAGAAGAAACCGATAAGGTTACCAAGCGGGTCACACTAGCGCATCCAAACCGTTATAAAAATTTATAGAAAATCTATTGCTGTCATACTTCGCTGTCTCTCCAGAATGATAGAAACAAATCGGTTGTTAAAAACACCAGAGGATGGAACCACAAAATTGACAGGGACTACTTGGCAAGGCGGAACGTTTCGAATGAGGTACTTTCGACTCAAACCAGTAACACATTTTGGGCATTCAGTGATAGGCTAGACAGAAGGAGACAATTACTCACCTGAAGCTAATCGTAAGGCAACAAATAAGCCCACTCGGCGTGATGTATTATCCCACTCGAAGGAGCAGTCGGAGTTGGGGACCTGAGGGGGAGACCGTAAACTACGGAAGTCGTGTGTATGCTAATAGGAAGAAGAGAAGAGAACTACTTCCACGACCGAAGGTACAAAGCTCATTACTTTAAATAGTCGATCAGATACAGAGTCTGGAGTAAAGTGGGCCTTGTTTCCCCAAACGAGTCGCTCTCCCGTCACCATTTAACTACCTTCTGCACGCCAGCCATAAATGCTGATGCGACTTTCTAGTCTGTGCTGGCCATAAAATTTTACGATGAGCTACATAAAAATATCTCGTAGCTTTAGTGCTGTAGTATAGAAATACTGCTTGCCCTCAGATTAGGACCGGCGTTCTGATGAGACACAGGGGGAAGGGGGAGAGGGCGTGTTGGGATTTTCAGCAATTACTAAGTATCCTAAATTGAGATTAGAGGTGCAGAAGAGGGAAAAAAAGTGCCTCAACTTTAACGGATACCATGGAATGGCACATTTCGAGGATTTTGTTGTTGTTGTTGCAGACAATATAGTCAAAAGGGTGCTTGAATTTATGTTATATTTCCGGTTAGGAGGAAACGCTGATCGCTGAACACAGAAAATCAATACTGCTAAAGATTAGTGATGAAAATTCTCGAAATAATGATTTCGAGAATATTTTTTTGCAGCCAACTCATATGAAATAGGCTATGGATAATATTCCATGGGATTCGTAACTCTTTAATTAATCAGTAATAATCTCCGTATTAACCCACGAAAGTTACTTTGGCTACTTTGTTCTACGCTCTTCTACAACTTTTACTCATGTGCAGGGATATTCGTAGAACCATTTAGTCTCATCTCAATTCGTTGAAATTCTAATATCTTTGACACTCAGAGGAGCAAAGTTAGAGAAAGGTATATGAATACGGCTCTTCCTAAAAAAAAAAGGATTGACGAGAAAAGGGGATGAGGAAGAAAAACTCGAGAAATGTACTTACAGAAAAATTGCTAAAAATAAAGGAAACAAATATATAAAAATACAGAATGAAATGTAGTATTTTGAAGACGCTAAGCTCAATTCAATCTAAATAAGAATTTCAACATCTGAGTCTGACAACATCACAATTCATTCTTCCTCTACCACCGGTTCATCAAGTTTTCTAGAACTGCGAGACTCGTGACATTTTTGCACTTTGTATGTCAGTTTTCCAGTTTTGAAAATGATTATTTTAATACGTTTCGCAGAATAAGCGCCACCATCTGTATAGATACTAAACCTTTTTTCTATTGAAGCAATAGTAATTTGCATGTATGGTATGTTGAGAGCGATTCTACTCAGTTTTAATGCAGAGCAAGTACATCTCCACCACAAATTACAGAGTTCCCACGAAAAGCAGATTTTATAAGAAAAGGCTTTCCCAAAATATCCGTCGCTCGCCCTGTCTTCAGAATACAAGCTCCCATTCTTCACCATACACTGAGGGGCGAAGATGGGGGAAACCTCCGGTGCCGTTTATACTGAGTACCTCGGCAGGGGTCCAGCGGCTAAAAGGCCAGACAACGGTACACAACAGCACACATATACACTATCTACACACTTTTAAATCTCTGGCCTTCCCAGCGAACTGGTACACCTACAATGAAAGCAACGCGGAGATGGGGAAACCCTTGGTGCCGCTCGACACTAAATACACTTTACACTTACACAATAAGGGGACAGAAATAAGGGCAGTCACACGGCGGGGCATTGAGACCACTAGTTCACAAAAGCGTTCCACAGGTATTTCCATCCATGCTTGCTCCGCCGCTGTCCATAATTCGGTCTCATTCCTGGGTGGAGGATCCAAAACTCGAACGGGCCTTTCCACAACATTCCAAAGGTGCTCTACAGGTTTCATGTCCGGTGAACGGGGAGACCATTCCATGGTGGCAAAATCTGCGGATGCTCTTCAAACTATGATCTACTCAGCACGATTTTGTGGGGAGGCGCATTGTCCTGCTAGAAGAAAGTGCACGATGACCATGAAGGAATGCAGATGGTCTGCAAGGACGGACACAACCTGGACCGTTCAGAGATGCGTCTAGACGTACCAGAGATACTAACGTGTGCCAGTTGAACATGCCCCAGAGCACTCACCGTCCACCTGCCTGAACAGTTCTTTGTTGACATGACGTATAGATTCGTGCGGTTTCCGCCAGATACGCACCCCCTCGAAATAACTGGAAACGGGACTCATTGAACCAGGAGATCTGTCTTCAATCACCCAAAATCCAGTGCCGATGTTCTTTCGCCCAGTTGAGGTGTAGAGTCCTGTGTCATGGTGTTAGTAATGGAACTCCGGTGGGTCGGCGGCTCCCATAACCTACTGCGGCTAATTATGCCTGATGGTCTTGGTCGAGACGTTTCTGATACCTCCCTCATTAAAGTTGACGGTGATTTGTGCCACTATCGATTTCCGCTTGGCTGAATCAGTGCGAGACAGACATCGACGGCCGCGTTTTTTTCCAATACACTCTTGATACTGTCGAACGGGGGCAGTACAATTTCTGTACCACCTCCGCGATAGAGTGACCCATGCGCCAGGCACCCCATCATCCCTCTGTCAAAGTCTATTAACTCACGACATTTATTCATACTGACATTGAGTTACCGTCTACGTGAATGCAGTGATGCATGTATCTATATACTGTACCTGCCAAGCGGTGGGACTATCGAGAGGGGTGACAGCGTCGCGTTGCCCAGGAACCAGGTATCCCATGAATTCTGTCCTTTCAGTGTATATCACTGTAGCTAAATTACATATAAATTCAGTTCCTCGTTCATGATCTTCTAGAGAAAACATTGTTCGCTGCATTCTGGATGTAATATACCAGCTAAAAATGAATAAATAAATAAATCTTTATTTCTTCTACCAAGATACATAAGTGTTCCATTGGTGAGAGACAAATTCCCCTCACGGCAGTACATGCCACGGGATTTGCATTTAACACAATATAAAGGAATTTAACACCACTTCCACTGAGTACACTATGTACATACGTGAACACTTGTTCGCATAAGCACAGCATTGAGTCACAGAATTATTCCAGAACGCACAAACTGTTAGGCGACTAGCCTGAGAGAACCACATCGCGGTTTGTTTCCTGTACTTCGGATCTTCTATTAGCCTCTCAAGGTCAATTCCAATTTGAGACTAGCTGTGGATTGATTCCAACGCCTTGGCTGGTATGAACCTATCGGCCATCTTCAGCCTATTAGCTTTCATCCTCAGGGATTTGGTGCCTCTTAAGTCAGATAGTGGGATGTGCCACTCATAAAGCTGCTAGAAGCACGGTGATGTTGTCACTCCAGTCATCATCTTGATTATGGTTATCATCATTTCATCAGTCGTTTCCAGACAATAGTGTCTGGTAAACGCTGTATTTTCAGCTGTTCAGAAAGCTGCGTGATCCTTAACTGACGGGGGAGATTGCGTTTACTGTTAGAGTCTGCTTTCTCCTCTCCTGAATTCTGGTTAAGAAAATGTTTTTCCTTCTTTCCTTAAGAAATTGGCTTTCAGGAAGTACCCGTCCGCGCATGCGTGCAGTGGTTATAATTACTTTCCTCCCCACACTGGGAGGAAAAGGCCTGGATTCGAATGCTGTCAATGAAGTGAGAAACGTTTATGGGTTTTTTTCACTCCGTGACTGAGTTCGTCGGTCGCAGGAGTCGGTAGCAAGGTCCCCCCCCCACAAAACTCGTTTTGGTCCAGAAAAACAGGTAAATCGACAATAGAACACTCTTTATGACTATTACACGTGACCGGATGAGTTGGTTCTCGGGTGGCCCTAATATGATAATTTATTTATTATTTTTTTTTTCCACCAGGAAGTACTCATTCAAACTCTGCGTGTATACTCCTTGAATCATCCAACAACCATGCTTATTCTTAGGTGATCAGGTTTAAAAAGTGTAATTCACTTTACAGTGGGGGTGATTAAGCGAGACAATTTCAGGTGGTAGAATCGCTGTCCTCCCCACACCGGGTGGAAAAGACCCGAATTCGAGTCCCGTCGATTAGGTGAGGAATTTTTATGGGCCTTTTTCACAACGTGGCTAAGTTAGTCGGTCTCAGGAGATGGTAGTATGGTTTTTTTATTCCGGAAACTCTGGTTTTTCGCCAGAAACAGAAAATCGACCACAGAACACGCAATTTAAATTGTGAGGTTTTTGTAGCCCTTAGACACATGATGTCATTAATACATCCGAAGTATGTGCGACGCATGCGTACGCGGCTAGCAGCTGATATTTCTCTTTGAAGTATTGATGTTGTTTTTACCATCATTCCGAATTTTTTCAACCCTCCTCTCCCCCCACCAAAGACCGACGAGGCTGTCTTACTACAAGAGGTACCAGCAAGCCGATCCGAAGCGAGACAAAAGCTTTTCGAAAATAAAAATAAATTTTCTGTTTATACTCCGGCACGACAACCAAGTCAGTAGAGTTTACAATAAATCGTCAATACAAATATTTATCGTATTTAGTAGTCACGGGCTTGAACCCCGGTCCACTCAGGAACGCGTGCTATGCACTCTCGCTCCTGACCACTGGGCTACGTCAGGCCTAAATACTTCTTCAAAGGGGTCAGCAGACATGTACTATGGCTTTAAAATGTATTAGCGCATTATTTTAGGGGGGTGGCGGGGATAGAAAGCGAGAAAAAAAAAAAAAAAGACAGAGATAGTGAAATATTTCCCTCGTATTACAATAATAGTTTGAAATGGAAAACTGTAGAAAAAGAAAAGCAAAATAACCAGGAAAAGTTCAAAGCGTTCATCAGGGAAGAAAAGTACCCGGATTTCCGGATGAAACCCGGGTACTTTTCTTCCTCTTAGCTGAGGTCCTGGTTGAGAAAAATTATGTTTTATGGCCCTCTGTTCTCATTAGGAATGGCTATTGCTTCTTTGTTTGAAAGAAAAAAAAAAAAAAAAAGGTAGTTGGAAGTGTGTACTGTATGTTTATCTTTTCACCTTTCGTTTTTTCTTTCTTGTTTTATATTTGGATTTATATTAGCAATGAATCTTACTACACTGGTGTGCAAAACCAAAGGACCAGTCAGGTTTTCACCTGTAGCTTCTCATAGGAGTGGCCTGGATATGGGAAAAGCATACCAAAGGAACCTCGTGAGGTACAGAAATGATGAAGGAAACAACACTGACACAGGAACGGAAACAAAACGGTACAGAGGGACTTTATTCAAAAATGGCAACATAGCACTGGTGCATCACTGCCAAAGGTGGAACAAAGGGAAGAGGTGGTCCTCAGTAGGAGTTATGACCACCACTAATGTCGATGCAGCTTTCTACCGCCTGTCCATACTTAGAACAATGTTGTTGATAAGTTCTTGCGGTAACATCGTCCATTCCTCTATCAGCGCCATCTTCAGCTGGTGAACATTTTCTGGTCGGTGTGGACGTGCCGCTAGGCGTCTCCCCAGAGTACCCCATATGTGTTCGATGGGATTTAGATCGCTGGAACGGGCAGGCCAATCCATATGAACAATGTCCTCACTTTCCAGAAGCATATCAGCAGCTGCAGTGCGATGGGCTGTGGCGTTATCACCCATAAACACGAACTCGGGGCCAATGGCACGTCGGAACAGACGCACATGGGGAAGGATTACCTCATTACAATAAAGTGCACCGGTTACAGTACCGCTTTCCAGTATCTGGAGTTGTGTACATACATCCAATATAACGCCTCCCCAGACGAGAACACCTCTACCGCCATATCGATCCCTTTCAGTGATGTTTGCAGGGTGATACCGTTTGCCAACCTCTCGCCAGATTAGCTGACGTCCAGAACCGCTGCTGAGACTGAATCTACTCTCATCAGTAGAGTATCTTAAGTAAAGATTTTGTGGTTGTAACCTTTAGAAATAGTGTTGGTCCTTAAGTTTTTCTCACCAGTGTATTTCGGACTAAAGCTGATCATGAGTCTGCTGGTCTTGATTAGAGGATGTCTTTCTCACCAGGAAATATTCAACTATTTCACCTCACCACAGAAAGTCGACTTTGTATTCACTACATAAAATCACAGTTAGGAAAAGTCAAGGAATTTTTAACCATAGCAACATGAGCAGCTGATGTACCCGTCTCAGCAACAAATCGTATACAAGTCTATTCAGTGATGAAATGAACTGGGGATTTAGCATCCTTTCACGCAGCTCAGTAGCAGACCAGTTCGAACCAACATCTTCAAGAAGCAAAGCAACGATTCAGTAATCTACCGTCGCCATCACAAGGCAGGTTTGCCTTGGCGGTCTAATTCCTTTACTCCAAGTAGCAACGTAAAATATGCAAAATTAACTGAAAATTATCGCAAAAACTCTCCCAAATTTCACCAGATCACAATGGCTCTCAAGCCAAATATTACGTTTAGGAAAAGATATTTATTTATTCAATGAACATGGCAGGTGACGTGTAATGCCAACTTAAGTATCTCTCTAAACATTAAAAAAGTTTTCCTCCTAGTGATATTTACTCGAGCCAATCGGAGAAGAGGGCGGGGAAATTACGTCACTACAAATGTGTAGGTAAATAATTACATAGGTCATTTCCTGATTAGATTTCGACCAGTGCGTTATAATGTTAGTATAATGTTATTATTATACAAATAATGACATTAGAGAATACAAAATTATACAAATAACTACTATTTACACTCATACCTCTGTTATATCGGGATGATGGGCCCCCTCCATCAGCTGACATTAATATACAACAAATGTTACAATGGAACATCAAATGACGCCAGGCGTAGTCATGTGTTAGACAGTGAAGCACATAAACGAGGTTGGTGAACGCTAAATGGAAGGAACACAAATGGGTTACTGAGCAGAATCAGACATTTGCTGTTGGCAATGTAGAGCGCGTACGTGTGACGCATTGCAAGACAACTGCCTCCATAACGAAGGGACCCGATATAGTTTCTATATTTGTAAATAGTTTAGTATTTTGTAAATATTTTAGTTAAATATTTAGTCCTGCTCTTTCGAATGCAACAATATTCCACGTGCATTATGGAACCCGAAGCAAAAGGCCTTTTCCTAAGTGACCTATGTAAATGCAGGTAAATAATTACATAGTGATATTTATTCGACCTTGAGAATGCCGCGTGGTGGGGGGTAGAGTAGCCAATGGGAGAAGAGGGATGCGGGTCACGTGGTACAAGTGGGCAGGGCACTTAAGTCACTACAAATGCACAGGTAAATGATTACATAGGTCATTTCCTGATTAGATATCGATCAGTGCGTTTAGACAGAAATGTATCCTTTACGTAGAAAATATTTGACTTACCCCGTCATACCTTTATATTTTACGTAGAAAAGAAGCGTGCGCGGGGTTGGCAAGCAAAGCGAGAGGGGGGCGGCGCCCCCTAGTTATTATTATTTTCAGTTTATTTAACAAACACCCCTGTACAGAAATTATCTAGGAGGATGGTTCATATATATATCCAACAACACTTATTAGAGAATAACATAGAATAAAATATCACAAAATACATAAAATAAATAAAGAGGAAACATTGGATAGATAAGAAATCAATACATACATAGAAAAATTACATACATTTTATACACACATAGAAAATTAAAAATTACAAAATTACATAACGATTTACACTACGGATTGAATATGACAGTCAGTCTGTTGACCAAACAGGAACATCGTCAGTCCTGTAAGAGTCTTTTGAAGACCTATAAAGCGTTCAGTACAGATTTTTATGAGTTCATGGGCACTTGAAGTCTTTTTCTATGAGTACTTTTCTTTCTTCAATTACGTTCTTCATTATATTTGTAGTCTAGTAAACCACAAATCCGCTGCAATGAGCTTTCTGTAATTACAGTACCTGTCCGACTCTATTTTGAAGTCTCTAAAGAGCTCCAGAGTATTGTCAGGAAACATCCGCCTTAATCCGTCCGTGTTATGGAGAGCGATTTTCAATTTGAGGGGCATCTAAACTCCCAGTCAGAAGTTGTGCTGGCCTACAGATGTGACGTAAGGTGACCATCTGAATCCACGGATCTACTACGTTTAAGTTTGTATACAGTATGACTTTTGAAATTGTAAATGGCTTCCCAGCAATCCTGTTCAACCACCGAAGCACCTAATATTCCAGGATGAGAAAATTCCTAATATAAGTATTTGGGGCAGAGGACCAAATTACTGAAGCATAAAGGGACATAGGCACAATACATTTTTAGATGTATTGGATCACTAGTTGCTGGTTTCGAATCAGAGTTATCTCCTGTCTTACAGCTCATATGGCAGTAAGAGTTTGTGATCTGGTATCTATCCTGAAAACGCCTTTGGAAGGTGAGGCCCTCGTCCCACGTCACTCCTAGGTCGGTGTATGATAATACGCGTACATTAATATTAAAATGAATTACACGTTCACAATAATTCTTTGTCAGCAAGTCATAACGAGTAAAAAACTGTCACTTGTTATGATTATTACGAGAAGATAGATATCTAGGATAACCATAAGACAGTGCATTTTAAGTAAGCAGTTCTATATTTAGTTTCATTTAGAAACAAATAGCTTTACATGATAGCAGTTCTTACTCCGGTTATCATTCTATTGGTGAGTTACTTTGCTAAGCAGAGTCACAATGAAACGAATGTGAACGGTATTCAAACGGTAGGTATAATCGCGCAGGAGGATGAAATGCGGATAAATAAAATAGGAAATAAAATCAGCGCAGTGTATAATAAAAGTAATGTCACATATGGGTGGTGGAAGAGATCGAAACTAATGATACTGTGGACAGAGCGTCGGTTGAGCGAGATGGTGTGGTATCAAATATGCGTGAAGGTGAGGAAATCTCCATGTGTGGCAATTTGGATATTAAACCAGATTTATGAGAATGGCTTTAGTTCAGTTTGAGCCATGTTTCTTTAGGAAAGCGGACTACTCTGACTGAGAAAGAGCCACACCCTACTCGTGCTTCCGCTTTCCCCTCAAAAACAAAATAAAATAAGAAAAAGGATTGTCCAATCGCCTGGTAAACTAAGGTTGAGAATTGAGACGTCAGTACACCGTGTGTGTAAATTGCGTGGGTGTTCGATTTTTACGCTTCTGCGGGGAGGAAAGCCACGCAACCCTGGGCTAGAAGGAGAATAACACGGTCACAGTTGGAAAAGCTTATTAAAATTCTTGCTGCCTCGACAGGATTCGAATCTAGACCTTTTCCCTAAAGGGGAAAAACAGTGACTGGTATCAATGCTAGCTCAAAAGGAGTTCTGCTGGCTCCAAAAGCTACTTTCATTTTCCCACAATGGGTGAATTTGAATCATAAATTCACAAAATAAGTTTCTTTAATATCACATCATTTTCGTCTCAAAAAAAAACCGTGAAAGCAGGAAGGCCACGATGCATCAAAAGTAGAACAGATGCCAGTTCCCCATTTCAAAAAGATACTGAAGTATTGTTCAGACAGTTCTTCCCCTTAATTATATTCATTAATTTATCACGCGTCTCGACACAATCCCTATCATAATTTACATTAATCGCCATCGTTAACACAACATACTTTTTTGACAGGAATGGTGTCAGGTTGTTGAGATGCCTCTTGATTACGTAACAAATTAATGGCCATTAACAGACAGACCCCAGACGCGTTATGTTGTGAGCCGTTGACACATCAAAGTAAATGTCCAATCCACCCCTGTTCTGTTAACGACTCTCTAATGTATTTACTTCAAATCTTCGCAGAAAATTACGACGTCGTTGATTAATTCCATCAACCCTTTCGGCTGGCTTCAACAAAAAGCGTGTGTGGGGGGACCATTTATTTTTCGCTTCCATTTTTCTGTGACAAGTTGTCCAGTGTTAATGTGTATGGAGAACAAAACGCAGAAAGGTTGCGTTTTAAAGTTTTTCTTTGCTTCCAACATAATTTCAAGGTATTCTTCGTCTAATTTTTTCTCTCTGGTCTGATTAACGACTACGCATTCACAGAAAATATTTGCCCGTTAGGGTGAAAAAAAAAAAAAGGAACAAGAATATGATTAATAAAATCACTTTTAATTATCCTTCCTCACATCATAAAGGCATCATTTAAAAATTCTCAGGCGTGGGTTGCATAAAAAAAGGCCCAAGTAAGAATGTTACTAATAAGCGTAGTGAGAATGTGTCCTTACTTCCGGTTTGGATTCCACAGATTTTTGTTAAGCGCTTCTCGTCTTCTAGCCACAGAACGCCTCTAAAATGTCATTCTGGGATCTCCTCGTACACGACTAACGTACTGCGCAAGTCCTTACCAAAGTGTTCAAACTATATCTGAAGAATGTTGATGAGCTGAATTCAAATTTGAAATCAGATATGACCCAGGGATTTAAATCAAAATGCAGGCTACGCTTAATGAAAAATTTCATAAAATTTAAGAAGTATTAAGACAAACTGCGTAAAAATATATTCAGTTTTTTTAGGTCTTTGCTTTTTTTCTTTTGTAATGACCAGGTGCCTCTCTGACAGTTCCAGAGAGGCACCTGATCATTACAGCCAGCATACTATGTTCCTTCACAGCAGCAATATAGTATCTTGATAAAAAACGTTCATCATTAATGTGTCCAAGGTTATCTGGGGAAAAATGTCTAAATGGGAATGAAGGGACTGTGCTTTAGAGACATATTCCAACCGATATTTTGGTGGGCTTGTAATAAATTTTCAATCAAGATTTTATAGTTGTCTAAAATGTTTACTAACTTTCTTGAAGGAGTTCCTAGATTCTAATTGCAAAGGATTTAACACTCTTTCAAGCTATTTATGTTTCTGTAACTCTTTGATCTGTGGATCGACGAATACACCATCTGTGATTTTTGCATCCCTAATGCGTAGAAACTGAATACAGTAGTTTTAAATATTGAAAGTATTTCCATAGCTTTTAAGAAATTCTTCATTAGACTTTTGTTAATAAAAGCGTTAATAAAAATATGTTTGTTCGATCAAGCAATAGCTTATACATTACATTTTTTCTTTCCAGGTACAAGATTATCGTCCTTCAATCAGTGTGAGGCAGACCACTACAATACCATAACAGCACCATCATTTTGAGCGCTCAGCACGTTAATTCGCCCATTTAATGAAGTCAAACCTCGCCTCTCAGATTAAGTTTCTATGCTGCCATTTACAAGTAAACCACGAGCTGACTCCAAAGGCATAGTCAGCAACCGCTCGCTGAGTGTATTGCGCCACTCGCTACAAGTTTTACGAAAGCCTACGATTCGGTCAGCGTCACTAATAAAACTCCAATTCGGCAAGTGCATAAGCCAACGATGAGACCATCCATGCCCATTCTTCACACAGGCTCACACCAGACATCTTAATATGTCATAATGTGAGAAGTCTGTACAACAAGCTTGAAACTGTCGAACAAATCCTCCTTCCAGGCAAAATCAATCTGAAACATGGTGTGAGAAGAGAGAGAGAGAGAAGAGAGAGAGAGAGAGAGAGAGAGAGAGAGAGAGAGAGAGAGAGAGAGAAAATCACTGGCAATTGTTGCATCCACCAGTTTCGGCCAGTCTTTCACTTCCAGCAATAGCCCAAATGACGGTGGTGTTGCAATCTTTTTTAAACAGTCACCTTTCGTATTACTTTTACAAAGATCCAGTTGGACCATACGCTATGAGGCAGTTAGTAACCCTCAGGTACAACAGCAATCTAATTGATGTTATTGTGATCTATATTCCTCCGTCTGCCACTCACAAAACCATTGTGATTCAAACTGGATTCGCCCTGCTGGGTAGCACAGCTGGTAGAATTGCCGTCCTCCACCTGGTGGAAAAGACTCGAGTTCGAGTCCCCTCGATGACGTGAGGAATTTTTATTGGTCGTTTTCGCCGGCTGAGTTAGTAGGCCTCAGGCGAGGGTACCATGGTTTTTTCCTCCCTGAAACTCGGGGTTTTTCGTCCATCAAACAGAAAATCGACCACAGAACATACATGCAATTTACAGACAGTGTACACAGAGCAATATGGCCTTAGCCGTTGATGCTCCTAAAAACCTAACAACCCAAACTGAATTCAGTCACTTCATCCTTCTACATGGCACATAGCCTATGAAGACTTCAACTTGCCTCCACATTTAATGCATCACAAACTGTCCTTTCTTAACAGGTTTCTTTTACCGGTCTCTAATTTACTGACGATCTTTCTAACACATGCGAGTACCCGTGTGATCTCATTTTTTGCTATGGTGCTACGCACCATCGAATATCCCCAAAACAGGCGTTCTAATCTGATCATTAACCAATTCTACTACAACCTCAATTACCGCATCAAACGTATGGCACCAGAAATATCTCCAAAATTAAATTGGTAATTTGTCCAAAATTCCTAGACATCAAGTTGCATCATCCATCCCGATGCAGTCAAAGCGTTCTCAATGAGAGTACAGCAAGTTCGCCACTTGTCACTCGTTGGGAGAGATCTGCGTTCAACTCCCGTTAGAAACTGAAACAATGGAGTACAGTTAGCCGATCTCACACACATAAAAATTATGATTCCCCCATCCCTCAAATTATTTTGGGTTTCTCAGCCTGCACAATATGCAACAGAACAAACATTTGTAGACACATAATATGCATAAAACCGCATGAACTGGATTGCCAATAGAACTGGTGTGCAGTATGAGTTCAGTAGCGGATGTGCCCAAAATTCTCAAGAACAAGCAGCAGAAACAAAATGTGGCTTGCAACATTTTTAACATGAACGCGTGGTAGGGAGGCGAAATTGTACTGTAGCTGTAAATTGTACGGTCAATTTACAACTACAGTGCAATTTCGGACGGGATTCGAACCAAGAAATTTTCTACCCGGTGTTGTAGGGCGATGACTATATCCACAGCTACAGCTGTGATGGCTATAAATTCCTATACTAGAGCCATATGGTAAGAGGGACTTAACAACTTCGTTGTTACTTCCTCACACAACGGAGCTGACCAACTGGAGGAGGAATTTTTGCAGCAACGTGCGAATCAAAATGGTTTTTAAAAAATAAAAACAAAAATTAAGTAAACAGTGCGACTGTTACACAAGGAAGTCTCACAAATGAGTTTGATTAGATCTTATTTGTTGGGATTCAGTTTCTCGCGTAGTCCACAGGGGCCATTTGCGAAACTTGCTCAATATCACGCAATAAGGAAGGAATTTACGACCTGGGAGAAACAGGCAAAGTACTGCGTAAGGTACTTTCATTTCCTTTGGCACCAGATTTCCCTAAAGGTTAATCTACATCAGGATAATGGTGTACGGGCGCAATGAAATTTCCCTTAGGTTTAATTTGGCCGGCCAGCAATGGGAATGCGCACATTACAATTCTGTGGCCATTCAAGTTCGGAACACAAGAGATCACAAAAGGGCAGTTGGGCAACTAGTCCGAACAGCTAAATGGACATTACTCTGAGGATGTATCGACAATTATCAAGTTTATATGAATCCATTACATTTATTAGAGGATCGAGCGAACTTCCGGATAATTTGTTACAGCTGAGGACACGCGGTTTGCGCTTTAAACAGTTAAATAAATAAAAATTCTGTTTATACTCCGGGGAGGTCACAAAGTAAGGGTAGTTTACAAGATAAAGAATACAAAAACATTTCCGTATTTAGCAGTATCGTTGGCTTGAACCAGTCAACTGAAACGCGTGTACTACTGTACTTTCGAAATGTCCACTCGGCTACATTTTGGTTCGTCTTTCATTTCAGTCAAATGTGGACTGATTAAAAAGTTTGCTGAATGGAATTTCCATCAGTACAGATAAATATACTGTATTCAGATTTTTTTTTTTAGCTATTTGTTTTTAAAGTAACGGCAGGAGGCGTCAGTATATGTAAATTTCCTGTATTCTACAGCCACTTTCCATGTTTGCAGTATGAAAACCACGCAACCCTCGCCCAAGACCAACTTACTCGGCCAAGGTGTAAAAAAGAAAATTAAACAGTCCATAAAACCACCTCCTAAAACTACTTTGGGCGACATTTGGAATCGAATCCAGGTATTGTCCAACAAATAAGGACAAGAACCACTGTACTATCCTTTTGAGCCTCACACAAAGGTGTGAGGCTCAAAACGGTGTGCAAAATGTGGAATTAATTTTATCCTACGTGCGCAATTTGTAAGGGAAAATATGAGGGATATCCGCAAAATAATGTATCCATTTACTTTGCGGATATCCACCTACTAAAACTGTTATATCGATTCATTTACCGAAATAGGTAACAACCTATCAGAAATTTTCTACAAAAAACAAAATCTGGACACTTCTTCAATGGCGGATGAGTCTATGAAGACTGTTTGTTTATTAGAATTTGTTCCAAAACAACCAAGGTTGTGAGGCTCAGTGCACTGCATCTGTAAATTGTATGTAAGCTGCAAGTACATCTATAAATTGAGTATATTCTGTGGTCATGTTGCTTGTTATATGGATGAAAACACTATGACGAAATTACCTATTTTGCATTTTAAAATTTCTTCAACAGACGTCGTTTCAGTAGACCAAAGAGCGGAAAGCCAGATGGAACAGGAGCAGAAGAATGTACTAGATGTACCCGAATCTGAAATCCAACATCGTTTGGGTCTTCACGGCTGTGAGGTGTTGATAGATCAAGACCTCAGTTTCGTAGGAATCTTGGTCTGTTTATGAAAAGTATCCCTCACTTATGCGAGGCTGTAACAAACAGGCCAAAAATTGGATGAGGCTTCGTACTTCAATGTTTGTCCACATTTCAGTCATTGCATCATGTATGCATTAATATCACACGCACATGAATAAATGTTGAATGCTCTCTGTAAACCATGTTGTAAAAAAACAATGAGCATTCTTTATTGAATAGCCCTCGTAATAAAGGTAAAAAGTCCTCGTAATAGTATAAGTTCAAATGTTGCAGGTAGTCAGAGAATTGGAGATGCACTTCCGAATAACTGCATCGAGAGCAAAAATACCTTGTTCCGGCAATGTCAAAGGTACCATTAGTAGAGAACTGGGGGAAGAAGGATTACATTTACGCTCCGATACCCCATTCCCCCCTCCAAGCTCTACATTTCATTGTGCACAGCGATTACAATGGTGCACAGACAGGGGCGCCTGTCTTTAGTGATGAATCAAGATTATGTTTGAAGAGAGTGATGACAGAAGGATCTTTATATGTCTCCCTACACCGGCTGGAAAAGAAAAGGGTCCCAATCCCGTCAGTGACGGGAGGAATTTTTATCGCTTTATTTATTTATTTTACAACGTGGCTGGCTTAGTTAGTTTGAGGTAGGGGTTGTACGATTTTCCCTCCCGAAACTATAGTTTTTTCCATCCAGCAAAATCGACCATAGAATGCTCAATTTACAGACACAATATGTTGCCTAGCGCTTAACGCATGTCTAACCTTACCTAACTAGTGTTTTAGTTCAAGACAAGATAAATTCACTTCAAAAATATAAAGGTATTGCTAGAGGTAGATGTGACAGGAACACGAAGGATATGCGTCTATCAATTTGCAGATTCGCTTAGGTAACAGTGATGTGTTACCTATGCGCGCCCTGGAAAGAATAATTACCTTTTTTCTATTTAGCCAAATACTTGAGTTTGGTCTGATAAACTCTACCTAAGAAGAGTACTACATTAAGAGACTCTACCCAAGTAGAGTTACTTAGTGGGTCATAGTTTGGTCTTCCATGGTGAGGTTATAAATTCCTGACCCAAAAATCCAGGCCAGAAGACAAATTTCGACACTGTAATTCGAAACGTAGTCAATTTTATTTAGTTATTAGCACTGTTTAGGATAGGTTCAATTTTGTCAACTGTCCTTTTAATATCAATAATTAAATTAACATACTTCACGTGGAAAACTGTCTTAATTTTTCTAGCTTACTTCTAGGTACTCCACATAATGTCCTTCAGTTTAATTAAAGATCTGAATAAGTTCATTTGCGTTAAGCAATTGGTTCGAATACATTTTATATGTTCATAAAAGTGAATCGATTTTGGCAATGTAATAACATTACCAAAATCGATAACGTTTCGCAAAAAAACAGAAAATAATTTTTGGGATTATTGTAAATATTAGAGTTCAATTTTCCATCCTTGCAAGAAAAATTTATAGCAATTTGTCCACAAATATTAAGAATTTTATACCTTTAGGCCGTAAGCATATCCTCGCTGATGAAGAAGATATCCATGAAAATTGCAAATGCACTTATTCTTCAAATTCCGGTCGTATCATATTGAAAAATGGAAGGGACTAATGCTTCTGAGAAGCATTAAGGCCCAAGGGATAAATCTTCATTTAGTAGTACATGAAAGCTTTCATCTAGTCACAATGATAATTTAAGCAATCTCTTGCTACTGCATTAGAACTGATTCAGGTCCTTCGTAATTTAAAGGACTTTTGGAAGGGGCCTAGTTTGGAAACTATGCGTTCAATAAGTACTTTCAATTTTACTCAGAATGTTCAACTTTTCTTTGAAAGATGAAAATCCTCGAGCTCTCAGCACTCGTCACTGCCTTTTGCACAAACGTCTAAGGAACAACTATTATGGTAAATAAATAAAATATAGTTCTTCTATCATTACGCTTTTAAATTATTTGGTGAATGAGTTAACTCCTTATTTCAGTCCAGTTCTCATTCATATACATCACGTTTTATCGACCAATTGTACGGTTTTGAATCGAACTGTTTCTTTGCACTGGACTTTGGCGATCGGATCATTGTGATCAGTTTGAATGTTTCTAGAGTCTTCAACTCGGTCGTCTATAAGCTCCAAATTCAGAAATCACGTTTCCATTCTACTGGTAATCAATTATTGCTTGACTTTTTTCTTACGTTAAAAATCACGACTAAACGATTTCCTTAATGGTTCCATCTTTCAACTTTTCACTGAGGTCAAGTGTGATAAATGACTCATCTTTGGGGTGACTTCTCTTCAACATTCACCTTAATACCCTGCTATACAACTTCAAGCTTGGTGTCCTAGCACACATGCAGACGACCTGAGGTTTTTAAAAGTTATCAGGAACTCTGCAGATGCAGTAGCTCTCAATTGGTTGTAGTTGATAACTGGGCCAACCCAATCTATTTTAACATCATAGGTCAGTATGTGGTATTCTTTGACCTTTGAAGACCTTATAACTAACTACACTTATATATTGATTGGGTTGAGCCAGTTATCAACTACAACCAACTGTGAGTGAAGATCTGAACCGGGAGTTTAAACTTACCTATTGATTATGCCACCGTAAAAGCCAGCAAAGCCTTAACACTTTATTAAAAGAAACCTGAACATTTTTCTAAACGCCTGTGCGTATTAGATTAAGCTTTGTACAGCTCTCTGATCATGCTTATTTTTCTGAACTATCATGAGCAGAGCACACACACATACACACAATTACCATGAAGGGGTGATCATGACAGCGTAAGCATTTCAAAGAAAGCGGCAGAATGCCAATTAAAATTATAAGAAGCCTTGTATGTAGCCTATATTTGTAAGGGCTAGTATACGTCAATAATGAATTGAGGCACTAAGGAAAAAAAGGCTTTGCTGGAGAAAGTTTTGTTCTCTCTTTTAAGTATATACTTATTTTTTGATAGATAAATAAATAAATAAACAATCGTTCCAATAGCAGTCTTAAATTTATACTTTGTGTTAGTTGTTGGTTTCCCGGGGGGATGAGCATCTTAGACGTACGCCACTGTCTGTACAAGTGTGTTCACGAGTCGATTTGCATGTTGTGAAGCCTGAAAACCCGATATAACTCGTTGGGGAGGAGAACTGTATTCCCTCCATCTGATATCGGTTAACTGGTCTCTTTGAAGAGACGTTTAAGAACCCCAGTCTACGAAGCCAGACCTCAAACGATTCATAAGTGGCGAAACTATTATGCTGTCATGGACGATTTAATTGCATATTAATGGTTCGTAGCTATCTAGAACGAGTTAATTGCATAGATTTTGATAATTTATGAATCGCGTTATACAAGTATGTGTTTAACACTACCGTACTGCTCACTAGCTATTCATGCATGAACAAATTCCAATAAATGTATGACATTTGTTGGATTTCTTCTGGCTTGTATAGGTTCTTTTGTAAATGAATAAATTAAGAAACACATTGTTCCACGTGATTTTAATGAGCTATGACCATTTTTTTTGGCTTACAGAACGAAGAGCATAATATGGATCATCCGAACACGGTCAACTTTTTGGGGCGAGGAAAAAACGATTTTATTTAAATAACAAATATGAAATTAAAATACAGTCGTAGCGTGAGGAGATACCACACAAACTATTCACGTGGTGTCAAGTGGTTTGCACGGCTAAATGTGAACAGCAACCGTTATATACAACGGTTATTCTGTTTTATTATATGTATATTTTCTCCCTTCAAAATAAAATCGGATTTTTGTTTCAGAAATACAATGGTGACGTTTTTAGAGTAAGCCGAGGACGGGGAATAACTTTCCCATTGAAAATTTGAGAAAAAGGCAGTTAAGCAAAATTAAAATGTATAAATCGTGTTCCGTTAAACAGTCCAATTTAGAACCGAATTCAAAAATTTAGGCTCAAATGCAATAAAACAGGTCCAGACAGAAAATAGCATTAAACTAAAAAAGTGGAACAGACCCAGGTGCCTTTCAATTGAGACAACCTGTATAACATAACAATATTATTTAGTTTCTGACATCGACGCGATAACGCACTACATATCTTAAAATAAAATAAAATTTATTGTTAATTTAATTATCGAGTTAGTTAATTTGAGATATTATGGAAAGGGCAGGAATTATATTTTTGTTTTGCACAGAGATGCTGTTTTGATAGTCCAAGTTAGATTAGTTAAAACTGCTGGTGGATACACAATAATTCTTCTTCTTCTGGTCATCGATTCTTAATCTGCGCCATTAGTTATAAGTTAGGTTTATGTAATTCTTTTAAGCAAAATTACTTGGTTTGAACCTAGAAACTGGCTATTCGACAAATGGCAATGCTTGAACATTTCTATTATTCTTGATAATTCAACAGCGCATTTTTCTTTGCTACCATCATGGCAGGGTGCACTCTGTCTCGCGAAGTTTTAAGTTTACTCAAAGTCAGCTGTCATTGTTCCCCTGCTTGAAATATGCTCCCCATTCTCACAGTTCCTTCTACCACTCGTCCTATCCCCTTTAGGAAATTACCAACCATCCCTTCCCGCACCCCTCTTTCTTGTTGTGCGCGCGCGCGCACACACACCAGGCACAGTGTTCAATAAGCTGAAACGCATCACACTTCTCCTTAAGTTTCGCACATGTATTAAATGTGCCAGTTCGGAGACAAATGATGGCGTCTGTAAATGGGGTCGCTGTAATAGAAGTTTAGTGATTTGTGGCTTCAAAATTCCTTTTCGTTGTATGTGGGGAGTATATTTTGATAGCCCTACGTGTGGTTGGAGGGAGGTATTGGTAGCAGGTTTCACCAGTTTGGATCTTTAATTTGCATCAACGCTAACGGTTTCTTGGAGAACACTTCTGGACAAATTTTTTCGGTCATTGATTGATGGCAACAAATTAGAATTCTGTCAAGCTCCCTATAACCAAAATAACTCGTCACTTTGTGCATGTGTGTCGTTTCTACCGAGAGTTCTTGATATATAAAATTAGGGCTTCCATCTAGTCGATATCGATTTTAAGTATTATTTAAAATATTCTTTTAGAAGCTGCATTGCCCAAATTTAAGAAATCTTCAGGTTTGGCTGCGATTTCTCACTGAATCGCTTTGTAAAATAAAAAAATTTCCCTAATTATGGCTTTACAAGAGCTGTCTCCATCGCGGGTTATATCCATTAAGAGATAACTACTAATTAATAGACTGTTACACCGCGTTTGCCATTACCTTGGTCACACGCAGTGTCTGTGACCAAGGGACTGGCAGAAGTTCCTGAAAGTGGCGCTGTTAATAAAGGTAATAATCGCGGTGTAAACAATATTTATTTTAATTATCTCTTAATAAAAAATAATTCAAAAGGGAAAAATGAAATGGAAATGAATATTAAGCCATAAAAGTGCAGGGGTGGGAGTTTCCGAGATTACGATGGTGAGTGTTGCTTTGTTATTAGCACTGGCAGAATGTTTCATTTGGTTTCGGGGCGCATAAAACTCGTGCACCGATTAAGTTCAAAGCATTAGTATTCTAAAATCATTTTTAAATTCTTTAGAAGTGGATGAACTCCCAATTTTAACTGGGGCAGGGCATTGCCAAAGTGAAACTGGCTAGCCTATTTTCCTTCCCCTTCTGTCTCGAGGGGACACCAAAGATTTTGTTTATCCATCACACAAATATAAACTTCGCCAGATGCACTGAAAATATGCTTCAATTATTACAATCGGGAACGACCAGCTTAAAAGACAAAACTACTCTGTATCTAACTTGGATCTGTTATGGTATTCAAATCAGTTAAAACAAGTGAAATTTCCTTTTGGATCAGGGAGAATAAAATATGTCAGGTACTCTGCTATGATATCCTGTTCAAGCTCAGTACAGTACTATCACTTTATGAAATTGTAAACAAATATTCAACGAATAACCTCACACAACATTTTAGAGAAAGATAAAGAAAGGAAAGAAACTTGGCCTATTTTTCAAAACTGGAAAGCAGGCTTATTAAATAACCATGTTTTGATTTACCCAAATGTGAGAAGAGTCATGGATAATCTTTAAAGTGAGGAGTTTTTATTACGATCTGCCATCCCATTTCAAAATAGGAACAGTATTTAATTAAAACTGGTGCGCAGTTCTTAAATAAATAAATCCTTAAAAATAATTGCAATTTTCTCTTTGACCTTTAAATTCTTAGCTACTTCGAATTCCAATATGAACTCTGATGTGGGCAACATTATATTTTAAAAACATTTCCCAGAGAAAGAGACCAGATGGGAAAAACGAAAGAAATTTTACCTTGGATTCACTTCGAGAAACAATTTCATTACTGTGTTACCAAACAGAACTCGCAGGGCGAAGTTCTGTTTGCTGCTAAGCCGGTTCTCTTGCTCCCTTGAGCTCTCCAATTTATTTGATCTGGCGCCCAACTCATTGTAGCTGCATTCAGGTAACATAATAATACCACAAACTCACATTTATTGACAGTATTTTCTTGGAAAGCAATGCTCTGCGGTGCACAGAGAATTAGAAGCTTTTAGAGTTTTGTGCGGGAAATGGTGGAATCTTATCCCGAGGGATAATCCGTCAAAAATGAGTACATTACTTGAGGGGAAAAAAATATGGGTTTATAGAAGCGCTGCTCCTATTATTGTTGATATGCCAGTCCCTGCTGTCACAATCGCTGCCATTCGGACCAGAAATTATTCTCATTAATTCAACTCACACTCGAAAAGTATTGAACTTGTTAAGACGTGCTCCGGAGAAGGACGAATAAGCAAAACTTAGTTGTGGACTCTGGAGCCAGAGATCTGGCTCACAGATGGGTCAAAAATATTCAAATATACATTGTGCAGACTCTAGATATTTTATCATGTCGTTTAATACCCTCCAGCCAGCGAGATTTGTTCTTGTTTTATTCTCCCACACGACCACTAAGTCAGAAGAATTTACATTAACTATTTTGACAATGAATACAATCATTAACCGCATTTTGCAGTCACGCGAATTTCACCCATGGTCCGTTCAAAGCGCGTGTGCTTCTGCACCTTCGTGCCTGACAATCCGGTTAGGATGGACCTCTTCCTGGATTGAACCGAAAATTAATAAACAGAAATAATAATAATATAATTGTTTCCATGCAACTCAGGTATGTTATACTGTATGCTTTTAATGGCGATATTAACCAATTTTTAAATAATCCAAGATGTACTACTTGTAGTTTAACTCATGTTCCGTGCACTGGTCAAAGATATGTACATTTATTCAGTTTGTTTTTTTTAATTAGAAGTTAGTTTTATTATTTTTTATAGCAACCATTGTCAATACCCGTCCAAATCCTTACTAATAATACTTTACAAATTAAGATTTTCTTTTTCAATTTAATAAAAAATAAAACAAATGTGTAAAAAACAGATAATGGTGGTCTTTGTGAAATTTGCTGAATTGAAAAATGGTCCACACAGTCAGAAAGGTTAAGAATCATAAACGTAGATTCAACAAATAAAATAACTGAAGCCATCCACGATGCTTTTCCTTTAGTGTCTGCAAATTCTAAAGGTCAGCTTGTTT
Source organism: Mastigoproctus giganteus (assembly GCF_048544385.1). Classification (NCBI taxonomy): domain Eukaryota; kingdom Metazoa; phylum Arthropoda; class Arachnida; order Uropygi; family Thelyphonidae; genus Mastigoproctus; species Mastigoproctus giganteus. The sequence goes on from NC_143577.1 coordinate 157,907,780, forward strand.
GGTTAGCAGTTGAAAATCTGGAGTTTCTTTTTCGAAAAAAAAAAAGTAACCTGCTATCTGCATTAAGAAAAATCTTATTAAACTTAGCTAATCACAATATGTGAACACTAGGCTTACAATTCGGCAGACACGCTTCATTACTGAATAAGAAAAGAAGAGTCCGACTTCCATGTTATTTCTCCATACAGTTCCCTAGTACAGGAATCGGAAACCTTGATGGGGAGTGACAATTTCTCTGCGATTATTATTAATATTATTTTCTCTTTATTTCAGCAAAAGTCTTCTTTCATTTCTTTTGTATGTCTGACCGGCCAGAAGGGTTTATGAATGGCAAGATAACAATTATTTAAAATATTTTGGAGCTGTGGTTTTATACCTTTACAGAATTTTAAATCAAGTGAAAATATGATTAAGGGGACTAACACCGAGCTTGAGGAGATCATGAGAAGGACCAGGCGGTCCAGGAGAATGATGACGAAGAGCAGCCAACACATCCGAAAGCGGCCGTCGAGAGACTGACCACAACCCGGAAAGAAGGAGTTTCACAGAGCTCATCGAACAAAAGGATAAAGCGATAGAGAACCTGAAGGAATATTTCAAGAACACAGCGCCGATCTAGCATAAGGAAGATAGACAAGCGGAACACCCCGCTCAATCTCAACGAGGAGGCCACACCCACCTACCCAGACGGAAGAAACGAAGACAGAAAGAGGCAAAGAAGGCACTCCATGTCAGGCACTGCAATGACCTCCATCAAGACTACATAGATGAGAAGGCTTCCAACGCATGGCTCACCAGCCGAATGCTCTCTCCTGAGAGAGCAACATCCATGCTAGCCATTCAAGACCAGGTACTAAACACTACGAACTCGGAAAATACATCGGCAAATACTTCGGATGACAGATGACACACATGTCGACGATGCCACCTTACCCCCGAAACAATCCAGCACATCACCACGGGATGCAGGGTGATCGTCCAGGTGGGGTACACTCACAGACAAGACTAGCCTACCAGGATAATACACCAGAAGCTAGCGAAGAAATACCAGTTGGTCAAAAAAAGTATATCGTATTACTAGTACGAACCTCAGGCTATACCTGTCGTTCGTACTTGTAGTACGACTCCCTACCCATGCAAGCTGTACTGGGACCGCGCCGTAAAACCTGACAAGATGATCCCGTGCAACATACCGGACATAACCTTAATTAAAAATAAGGAAAAGACTACTTACCTGATCTACACAGCAGTGTTCAACACCAGCAACCTCCAGAAAGCCGACGAGGAAAAGGTGAGGAAGAAATACACAGACCTTAGAGAAGAGTCAAAGAGATGTGGCATATGGAACAAGCAACGATCAATCCGATCATCGCATAAACCAGTGGCATGGCGCAAAAGAGCCTATGTGGCCATCTCAGAAGAATAAACAGAAAATTTATGTTTGTTGATCTTCAATGATGCGTTATGCGTATTACACTATTATTATAAAAATATGACTTTATTATGCTGGCCTAAAAATTCTTTTAGTTACTATCTATTATATATTACATCATAAGGTATACAGTATAATATGTAATATTATTACATAATATGCATATTACACGTATAGTGACAGTGTATATCATTACCATCCTAAATGATATAATGATATATATAATCCTAAAGTCCTTTTTTTTGTATATTGTAAAGTGCACTATACAACGCCTAATTGGTAAGGACGGCATTAACGAGTCTTCCGGTATGATTTGGTTTCATCTTAATACAGGCTTGCTAATATAATAATTGCTATTTCGAGAACTGTCTTCGAACAGCATCCATATTTCTAAATAATAGCGTACTTCTTTAACCGAATTAACTTTTAATCTTAATATTTCTTGGCTTAAGTACATTAGAAATACCTATACATAAAAAAAACTAGGCTTTCTCTTTCACTGCAAGCGCTATATTTCTTCTGAATAACAGTTTACTTTATAATTCTCACTAAAACCGCATATCTTTCCCACATCTGGATTGGTGCCCTCAAAAATCTGAAAATCTCTATTCAGAACACTCACAAATACGAACTCACCCATTTCTGACTTTTGGTTTCTGCTGCATGTTTTTTATTCGCATATTTCCATGAGTACCATTCTTCGGAACTGTGATCTGTCCACCTCATTCCTCCACCATTGTCCAAAGACCGAGTATACCAACTACTTAGGATTCATTCACGATAAACCTGCAAACTCACCAAACTAAATTTTCTTCCTCTTCATTTATTCCCTCTCTTATTCTTTGGAGTAACTTTCTTGCGTATACATTTCCAGAAAATTACAAATTGCAGAAAACTGAACTCCAATACCAACAACTTTCTTTTAGTTTGGCAACCCATTCACGGTATTAGTGAAGAATTGTTTCAAAAATAAAAAATAATAAATTAAATTAAAAAGTTAAAGCCTTTTTAATTTTTCGAAAGAATGGGTCGCTTGTCCTGATTTATTCTTCTAAAAGAATTACTAAGAATCCACTGTGGGAAAGGAAGGACAGCCCTTCTTTACCCAACAGGATTTGCAAAGTAAAAAGATGCGACTTTCACGAGAAGTTGTCAGTAGCAGCTTCTTATTTCTTTTGAACAACTTTTGAGCACAAGATAAAATGACGGTTTAATAAGATGTCATTCAAATCTCACGGGACGAATGCCTCCATATGCTGCGTTGCATAGCACTCGTTCTCTTTGGCAGCTCGTGACCTCACCGCGATACTGAGTGACAAACAGCGGCGAAGAAAGACAAGCTGTTCGTTCTTCGATGACGTCACACGGTCGTTTAGCCACATATTGAAAGGAGTATTCCGCGTAACGGCTCGTGAGAGGGAAGGAATATGAGCTGTAGCTGGGGGAAAGCCAGAAGCACGTGGGAAGGTAATTTAGGAGACTTTCTTTGGTTTCCTCTTTCATGCAGCTGGTGATAAGTGGGAGTTTTCACAACGACCAGTGGTCCCATTAAGAAAACACGGGGTTCATGAGACCGTGCGTACACTGATTTCTTGTCCTTCGCGTAACTGAGACAAGAACGTGGTTAGATGGTATTCCAAATGTATAAACTTCATCAGAAAACTAGCTGTATTATCGTTTGATCAAACTCAGTTTACCAACAACTAAAGAAGACATCTTATCATCAAGAATCGTATTTAACATTACCATAAAGCAGCTCTCAAGAAAATACTGCTGACTAAATACGCTGCATATATTAAGGAAATACTAGCCCAAGTCTTGGGCAAAAGGAAAAAGAAGTTATCAATAAAATACGTTAAGACTGCCTTCTCCAAGTTGTAAGATCCATTTCGCTGTACTACGTTTATTACTAATGAAAATTTCATTTTAATGAATGCCACTGAAAATCATTTGAAAAGAACCATTATTCGTTTAAATAAATTTTTCTGCGCTTTTCTAAAATACAGGGTGTCCCTTAAATATGTGTAATAAATTGTAGGGAGTGTTTTATGAACCAAAATAATGAAATATTGTTATATAAGCATGGTTCGGATATGCTTCATTAACAAACTGAAGCCTATTCAAAAATTTTTCTAAGCAACAGTAGAATTTCGTTTCAAAAGTAAGTTATGCAATGGGACACATTTGAAGGAAACTGGAGAAAGATTAAAGATGAGAATGTCTAATTTCTTTTTATCGTTACTTTTTTTCCCCATTCAACAACAAATCAAATCATGGACATCGTATTTACAGTGATAGTGAGTTGACCATATGCAGTAGCATGTGGAATCACTATAACGACACATTCATTACCAACCAGTATCCTTCGCGGCCCATATTAGAAAACAATGTACTTCATCGAGGTTCACATTCCCCTTTTTGGTGTAAAATTAATAAAAAGCTAAGTCAATATAACGATAACATATTTTAACAGATGATAAAAGTGATTCAAGAAAAGAGGATATGGTACAACCAAATATGAATTTTATCCTCTTGGTAAAAATGTAGCTAGGAAGGCACACAGTGTCCTGTCTGTGATTTATATGGTCTTTGCAAGTAAGGAGCAGGATGTCGTTGTCCCTCAAGGCGATGGTAATCCCACATTTAGAATACAGTACTGTACTATGTTCAGGTCTGGAGACTACATCTCAAGAATTAGTGAACTTCTAGCGAAGGGCACCATGATTGGTGAGGAACAACATATGAAGACGGTTTAGAATGTGCGATTGCAATTAACCATCTTGGAGAGAACCTGACCAGTACTTATATAAAGCCCCAAAGGATACCAGTAAAGTGAATGCGGGTGGTATATTTTCGCTGGCAGGAGGGACAAGGACCATGACATGTTAGGGAGTGATATAAGGATGGGTCTCGTAACGATTATCTTTGTACAGTGTATTACGGATAATTGCAATAAATTAACTGCTACTAGCCATTTTAATGCTAATACTGTACTAACAAAATCCAATTCGTTTTTCCTCATGCACCACAGATTGATTGATTTTTTTCTTCTAACAATTGAATAGCGGAGCACAGGCATATCCTAAGTGTTTCAGAAGTACATTTTGAATATTAAAAATCAGAGCAATTCCAAAAGCAGGAAATTCTTGGAACCCTAGATTCAATTCATTTTTCTAGAGATCTCTGTTTGATAAATGCTATGATCGAAATCAAACCACTGCTGCCTCAGACTCTCTTCTATTAGATACTTCTGCCGTTTACTAAATCACAATTTCTTAAATTTTCTGAACTCGATTAATTCTATGCACCATAGATTGTGAACAACACGATCAGAATATGAATGCTGATTGAGGTGATGAGAGAGAGGCTAAAGTCAATGCAATCACCCCTCTGAAATTTTAAATGCATGTTTCCCAATAATAGCAAAAATACAGGAATGCATGGTTTTTTTTTTCATCTAACACCAGTAGGACCTATGAAAGGAAATTGACTTCTAAAATTATGCGTAATCAGCATAACCCACATAAGATAATGCTAGTTTAAGTACTATGGGCCCTGGAGCTCATATTTTTATAGGTATTAATTTAAGGTCGCAGGACCCTGAAACAATAATCGCGCAGTTACGGGGCCCCTGGAACAACTCTGCAGCTGCACCTTTGAGGGAAGAAAACATTTTAAATGGCGGTTTTGTTTCTGGAAAGCAAGTTACAAAATTATATTTCTGAACAAAGTGATGGACCCTCAGGTTATCTTCCTTTCTCCTGTTCAACTGTGTTGTATTGAAAAGCGGTGCGTATGTTCAATGGCCACGCCAGATCTTCCGTTACAGTAAACCAGCTGATCTGACAAACATTCGAGAGGCGCACTCGTGTTTACGCCTACTGCACATGACACGTGTAGTTTGTCGATGACAAATAGTGTAGTACTCCAGAAACTAAGCGAACACGTTATAATGGTGATCAAGATGTTTACTTTCCTTTTCATGCGCCATTATTTCAGCTATGTTTACAGAAATGATTGTTGACTCCGAGGACCAATGATCTACCTCTCAGTAATTAATACTAGGGTTTACAATCAAGAGCACAATATCAGCAACTGTCACAATCAGTTGCTAGAACTGATCTACGCATAAAGAAGCAAGGTTGTTTGTTTGTTGCTGTACACTCGGAGCCAGTGCAAACAAAGTGGTGTGGGGTTCCTTTTACATTCCAGACAAGGGTGGAGGGCTCTGTTTGCATCCAAAATTTTGATTTCTGCAGTGGTAGGTATAGTCCAGCAATTCATTTGATCGTTTTTTATCAGAAATATGTTTTAAAATAATATATATATATATATATTACCAAGAATAGTTAAGAAATTTCCTCTCTAAATATGTCCCAGTACACTAAATATGGTAACAGTTAATTCACCTAGTCCTAGTTCAATATGTATGAACGAAGTCCTTCAACAAAACAATATAGGCAGACACCAACTATGTAAATGTAATAGCTTGGTGTCTTCATCCACTTAGTTTTGTCATTCCACTGTCCAAAATTTTTCTGTCAGATAAATGCTCTGATTGAAATCAAACCGCAGCTACCTCATACATCCCTCTGCCACATATTCTGTCCTCAGGTTTACTTCAATAAGTCTAAGTCACCAAGAGGAATCGACATTAGTAAAAACAACATATGCTAAAATAACTGCTGACTGTTCAACTCAGGCGTGTAATCCTCAATATTTGGCTGTAATCACAAAAACAAAGCCTGCGTATAATTCCCAATCTCATGTGTCACATCGAAGATCGAAATAAAACAAGCCATCATCAGGAACCGCTAAAGTTCACATTTCAAGGAACTTCTTACACGCTTCCAGCCAAAAGTTATCAAACTCTGAATGAAATTAATGTAGCTAAATCTCAAATACTGAAGCAAAAATACACCACCACCACCATTGTTTCCACTGAAGTCCGCATTTTCGTTTCCAGACTGGGCCCTGCCACCAAATCGGAAGATCTTATTAACTTAACTCCTCTGACCGTGTGGTCGTCCCGAAGTATAAACAGAAAATTTATTTATAAGTTAAATACAGTTGTCTGCCCTTGGGAAAATGACTACTATTACAAACAAAAAAGTGCCGAGTCATCGTTCCCTCGTAGCAATGATTCTAGTCCAATTTTTCACAAACAGACTGCCAAGGAGCTCTTTAAATATTTCTCCAAATGCATAGCAGTTACTCTCCTCGCTTCATATGTCTGCTATGCTCGCTTTGCATCATAGAATCCCCACGTACCTAAATGTATACCTAAAGAATTGCAGGAGTATAGTTAGTAACCCGAAAAACTTCAGAGCAATTCAAGGTTGCCACCACATATCTACTTTTTTTTTTTTTTATTAACACACAACTGTATATACATTCTCAAGATATATTAATCAATTTATATACAATATTTATATACAGATTTTATATACATACTCTTATATATACTGTAGTCTTTCTGTACATTGATTGTGTGTGTCCTGATATGAAGGGTGGCTCCTAGACATAAGCCCATCTCCACCTTTTACTCCTGTGAAAACTCAGAACGTCTGCAAAACAGGCCTGAAAAAAGAGCGTTATGTCAGGCCATTTCGCCACCAGGGATTAACCAACACCTGGATCTACTGCCCAATCATTAATATATAGACATCTGCATATCTACAAATTATCGTTATTTACAATAAAACTAATAGAGCCTGCCGAAATATCTAGCCGTTATGACAACCTCTAGTCTCCATGGAATACTCTCCACCATTGTTTTTTTTTTTTTTTTTTTTGCTCTCCGATATTAGTATTAGTAATGGCCGCATGGTGCAAGAAAGCCTATGGCTTATGCTGCACCAGCCAAAAAAAAAAAAAAAAAAAAAAACCTCCGAATAGAACAATAAAAAAAATAATAAAATAAATAAAATAATAATAATTAATAAAAGAAAAGGAAATTAAACCTATCATCCTATGCGCGTCCCTGACCCGAAGGTACTGTCCAGATGACCTTTGAATTTCCCCAAACTGTAAGCCTCTACCACCCATGTAGGCAACTTATTCCAGTAATTTATAACTCGCGGGCTAAAATAAAACTTCCTGCAGTCCAATCTAAACATTTCCCCCCCGTAACTTGAATTTATGTCCCCCTAGTTCTAGCATCATTTATAATCTTGAAAATTTCGTCCTCATTCATTTTACTGATGCCTCTCAGAGCCTTAAACACCTCAATCAAATCTCCCCTAAGGTGTCTAGTTTCCAAACTCTGCAACCCACATATTCGAAGTCTTTTGCCGATCTCACCAGGCGAGTTACCCGTCTTTGCACCCTTTCAAGAAGAACAATGTCTTTCTTTAGGTGCGGTCTCCATACTTGAACACAGTATTCCAAGTGTGGTCTAACATAAGCCTTATATAATGGGATTATCACGTCCCTATCTCTACTTGCAAAAGTTCGGTAGATCATTGATAGGACACCATGGGCCTTCCTTGCAACCTTTTTATAATGCTCAGAGAATTTCATGTCTGACCGTATCGTAACACCCAAGTCCCTTTCCTCCAGTACTAGGTTTAGTTGAACTCCACCAAGTGAATAAGTTATTTTGGGATTACTGTTTCCCAGGTGTAATACCTTACACTTTGTTGGATTAAAGCATAGCTGCCATTTTTCTGATCATTCCTGAAGTCTATCTAGGTCACTCTGAAGAAGCTCAGCTTGACAGTGATCATTAACTACTCTTCCAATTTTAACATCAACTGCAAATTTAGACATCACGCCCTCTATCCCTTCATCGATGTCGTTTATGAAAATTAAAAACAACAGTGGTCTTAATACTGATCCTTGGGGAACTCCACTTCTTACATCAACCCAATCTGAGGGATAGCCATTTATCACAACCCTCTGCCTCCTGCTATCCATCTAAGGATTTTTCCAGTGATTTCAACCTTTTCCAGCTTATAAAGCAACCGCTCATGTGGGACTGAGTCAAATCTTTTTTCCTGAAATCTAAATAAAGAATGTCGAAATTATTCCCTAAATCCAGCTTGTGAATGACCCTTTCAAAATAGCGAACCAGATTTGTTAAACATGATTTTCCCTTTACAAAACTATGCTGAGTATCCTTGAGAATTTCAATTCGATCCAAATGATCCTGAATTCCACCCTTGATCATTGCCTCCATGTTTTCATGTTTTCCCTACTACTGAAGTCAGACTGACAGGTCGATAATTTCCCACTTCATATTTTTCAAACCAGCGAACAGTTCAGTTGTGTTTTTTTTTTTTTTTTGGGTAAAAGGTTAGCATTAGCAATAGTAGAGGCATATGATGCAAGAAAGCAACCTTATGCAGCATCAGCCCAAAAAAAAAGAAAAAAGAAATAATAAAAGAAAACCACTCCCATTTCACCCCTCCGTTCGTTCGAAATACCTGTCCAGCTGAGTCTTAAATTTATTTAGGCTATCAACTTCCACAACAAGTGATGGAAGTCTGTTCCACCAACCAACTAACTACCCGCTGGCTAAAGGCAAATTTCCGCACATCTATCCTACATCTGTCTTTCCTCAAATGAATTTATGCCCTCTCAAATGATTATTCTGAGCAAGAGGAAGAATCCCATCGGCATTGAGCATGCTCAAACCATTCAAGGCTTTATACACCTCTATCAGATCACCTCTCCGGTGCCTAGTCTCCAGACACTGTAATTTGCAAAACTGAAGCCTTTCTTCGTAAGAGCAACCCTTTGTTCCATTCACTGACCTTGTTGCCCTTCTCTGTACTCGTTCCAGCAGCTCTACATCCTTCTTGAAATGAGGCCTCAGGACCTGTATACAGTACTCAAGGTGTGGCCTGACCATTGCCTTATACAAGGGAATAATCACCTCCTTATCCCTGCTAGAAATATTCCTGTATATCATTGACAAGACACCATGAGCTACTCTTGCAGACTGTCTGCACTGCTCAGAGAACTTCATATCTGCCTGCACAATTACCCCCATGGCCTTTTCATTCTCTACCACTGTCAATGTAGTACCACAGAGTTGATACATTGCTCGGGGGTTGCTGTTCCCCATATGTAGTATTTACATTTGTCAATGTTAAACTTCATTTGCCACCTCTCAGCCCATCTGCTCAACCTTTCCAGATCCTGTTGCAACAGCATAGCGTCAGTAGTGTCCTTAACAACTCTGCCAATCTTTGTTTCGTCTGAAAACTTGGACATTAAGCTTGATATACCATGATCAATATCATTTATAAATACAGAAAACAACAATGGACCTAACACTGAACCCTGAGGGACTCCACTGATAACATTAGTCCACGATGAGCAGTGTCCATTGATTACCACTCTCTGTCTTCTTCCCCTCAACCACCCCTTTATCCATAGCAGCAATTTGCCTCCAATGCCACACTGCTCCAATTTGTGCAGCAGTCTTCCATGTGCAACAGTATCAAAAGCCTTTCTAAGATCCAAGTATATAATATCAAAGTTATTCCCTACATACAGTTCTTTTGTGACTGCATCATAGTATCCAATCAAATTGGTCCGGCAAGACTTTCCCTTAACAAAACCATGCTGTGTCCGAGCTATAACTGAAGTCTTGTCTAGGTGATCCTGCAATGCTTCTTTAACCAGTGCCTCCATTAATTTTCTTGGAACAGAAGTTAAAATCACAGGTCTATAATTACTTGTGTCAGCCTTTGATCCTCCTTTGTGAATTGGGGTCAGATTTGCACATATCCAGTCTATGGATACCTCCCCTGAGTCCAAAGAAGCTTTCATAATTATGGCTAAGGGTTTGCTTACTTCCTTTGCTGCTTCCTTTAATATAACTGGATAGATCCCATCCACCCCACGTGCCTTTTTTATGTTTATCCTCAACAATATCTTCTCTATTTTCCTCTCAGTTATTACAAAATCATCTAGCTCACTGCCAGAGTTTACTTCACCTCTAGCATTCCCCTTCCTGAATAACTCCTTATGTGTGAATGTAGATGCTAAAAACTCGATTAGTTTGTCAGCCACCTGAGCAGGATCCTCAACTGTTGAACCATCAATATCCAGTGGACCAATCTGATTCATCCCTTTCCTTTTTGAGTTTACATAGGTAAAGAACTCTTTTCTGTTTTTCTTTGCATCCTTTGCCAAGGATTTTTCATAATCTGCCTTTGCCTGGCTAATCTCTTTTGTGACTTGGTTACAGACCAGCTTATATCTATCATAGGCTTCATGTCACCCATTAATTTATATGTATCCCATGCATTTTTCTTCTCTGCCATATGTCTCATTAGTTCATCTGACATCCACTTAGGCCTAAACCTTGAACAATATTTCTTAGTTTGTATGTAAAGCCTAGTAGCTTCCAAGATATGTTCTTTGAATGCTTCCCATTTTGAATTTGCTGTTGGTAACATCATCAGTTGGTCCCACTGTATAGAATTTAAATACTGTCTCAGACCATCGTAGTCGCCTTTACGAAAGAAAAAAACCCTTCTCTTTACCCCTGATGGTAGTTACCTCTTTGAGTAAATCCCACTTCAGCACACTGTGATCACTGCCACCTAGTGGTTCCTTTATCTGCAGATTCTTAATGCATGAAGAATCAGTACTGATAATCAAATCAAGAGTATTGCTCCCTCTAGTTGCCTACCGAACATGCTGATTTAGAAAACAATCATCCAATAAATCCACAAAAGCCTTGCTAGTGTGTGAGTAACCAACCCACAAATTCCAGTCAATATCTGAGAAATTAAAATCCCCCATTATAAGATTCTCTGATTTACTGGCCCACTCTTAGGATTAGGATCAGGGCTCTGGACTCCTGTCAGTCCAACTTTTCGACTTTCATCCACAATCCAGTCCGTCATAACTCGAGCAATATGACATGGAAAATTCTCTGGCTGGTATGGGCCTTCCCCAACGAGCTATCACAACGTAGGTAACGCATTATTATCCAGGACGTCTAGAAAGACCTCAGCATTGCATTCGTGTTCAAAACAACAATGGTCGTAGGCCAAACAAAAAGCAGCCCCAGATCACGACGCTACGTCCGCTAAATTTCTCTATCGGGTGGTCTTTTCCCTCGGTCTTGTCCATAGGAAAGACAAGATCTTGGAAAGGGGAAGTAGTTACTATGCACTCAAGCGGAATATTTTGGGAAATTGCATCCAATTTTAAAAATGTTGAATCACTATACTGCCTTTTTCATCTTGGCAATTTGAAAGTTCTATTATTAGTTTATATTCCTCCTCCTTCAATGTAATAGTGACCTTCAGAATTGAAAAAGCTCACTGGAAGCTATTAACCCTCAGCATATACAATCTGCTGATTTGGCGATTTCGACTCTCGACATGCAAATTTGGGATCTTCATCACTATAGACCAGGATTCTCTTTAATATCCTTCACAGTTATGGTTTTGAACAAGTTTACAAATTTTCTAACAAGGATCAATGTCTGCTTTGATCATACATTTTCCTCTACCGAACCAGATGTTCGGAAAGACAACTCTGTATTCCGCTCTGATCATTCTCCACTCACCTTTAATGCCACTGTGACCTCTGAAAACTTCAGGTACAGCTGAAATTCTCCAAGGTTCGATATCAGGAAGAATGACTTGCCGCTGCTCAACCTAGTTCTCAGCAATATCGACATGCAATTATTCACTTCTACTGAAGACATTTATGTTTTTACTAATAAGATCCAGAGGAAATCTTATTAGTAAGAATTGTTATCTCCAACTCAGTTATCTACAATCTTGTCACTCAATTCAATTTGACGTTATGCTCTGCTGTCCGTATTGTTATAATACTGATTTAATTCAGAACTTTAAATTAAAGGACTTATTTAGGATGAAGTACCAGCAATCATGGCCTCCGTAGACGAGTGGTAAGCAGCGGAAGTACAGTAGCACATGCTCCTTGAGTAGACCAGGGTTCGAGCCCCTAACTGCTAAATACGGTCCATCTGCCAACCCAGTACGGGTTGGCAGATGGATCGTGGAAGATTATGGTCCATTTCCACTCAGCAGGAATTGTTGAGGAGGCTTCCATCCTGCAGTGGGTTGATAATGGCTGCAGTTTACTTTACTTTTTACTTTACCAGCAATCAGGTAAGATTCAATACTATCAAATATTCATTTAACTCCGCAAAGAAGTAAAAACGCTTATGCTACAGGCTTATAATAGTTACACCGAGTTTCAGGATAGCATAATAACTCACAAAGGCATAAGTCCTTTCTGGAACTTGAAGAAACAAAAGGATAAATCCATTAATAAAATACAACTTCATAATTCGAATGGAATTTTCTTATCTAATGAGTTCCAAATAGCTCAAGAATTTTTCAACCTTTTTGGAGATTCAAACTTACGATACTAAGCGATCTGCTTCATTTTCAGATTTTACGTCACTCAAAGATGATGTCTTCACGCAGATGATAACAACTTAAGCCTAGCATTGAAACATGAACAATAACTATAATAAAGGTCCTGACGCCATACCAACCTTATTTTGAAAAAGACTAGTATACTTCGTATTTTGAACTTATTTCTCAGACTGGGAGTTTCCCCGATGCATTTCAAGCAAGTTAACATAATTTAAGTCTTCAAAAATAAAAGTAACAACTGATTATTGTTCAGAATCGGTGATCAACTGTCTGATGTTGATTTTGATCACCGATCAGAATTAATATTACACTGCCTTGGAAACTATTTGATCACTAATTTTTAAATTTTTAATAGATATTATCAATATGTATATTGAATAAATATACATCTTAATAAGCCTCTAAAAATAGACGCTGTTTACACAGACATCTCTAAGGCGTTTGATAAAGCGCCTCACGAGCAACTAATTGAAAAACTGTAGTTATATGGTATCAGTGACCCATTACTCTCGTGGCTACGAAGCTGTATAATGCAACGTTCCCACAGTGTTATCATCAACCAAGTGAACTCGGACCCTTTTATTCCGCTAAGTGAAGTGCTTCAAGGTCCTTCCCCACTGCCCTCTGCTTTTCATTGCTTTTGTTAACAACCTTCCTTATTTCATCAACACCTCAGATGTTCAAGTATGCAGATGACCGAAAATCTATTCAACTGTCAAGGATATAACAGATTCTCAGCTGCGTCAGTGCCTCAATAAATTCTCTCTGTGATTATTACTGAACGGTCTGTCAGCTAACACCTCAAGTCAAGTGTCAAGTAATTTGTCATCTAACAGATCCTCATAACTAATAAATCCTGAATACACAATTAATTCAGTGGTCGCAGAAAGGTACGTCCAAGGCAACGACCTTGGAGTATTCTTCCCTAGCAATGTGAAATTTGATACCCATGTCCTTAAAATCACTAGCAAAGCATTCAGAGCGCTGGGATTTATCAGAAGGAACACATATAAATTTAAAAACCATAAATGTGCTGTCATTTTATATACAACCATAGTACTGCCAGTTTTTGAATTTGTCTCGCCGATTTCGGATTCCCATACCAAGAATTAAATTAACAAAACAGAAGCAGTCCAAAAATTTTTTTTCCCGTCATCTCACGCTTTGCAACGTTCTATTTCAACTATATATATATATATATTATGAATTGTGAATCACTTTCATGAACTGTGATTATTTTCATCTAACACTTCTAAGCGCCAGAAGTTTTGTTGGCAACTGACATCGAATCAAAAAAAAAAAAAAAAAAAAACTTAAGGAAATGCTGAAGTCGAAACCAAAAGGTAAGAGTTTTAGATCGCAATTAAAGTAATTTTTCCCTTTCGGCATAATTTAGTTACGAGTAAACATGTTATTTTAAAACTTCCATCAAATTATTAGTATTTGATAGCTCCCTTTGATAATGAAATATTTGAAAGTCTGCAAGTCATTATTTATCTTTCTCACCAAGCCCGCTATATCTTCTCAAGGACGATTCGGGGCATTCACTCCCCTTTCATTGTCGAATCGACCATTTTACTGACTTATTGCGTTGTCATACGACTCAAATGGAGCAATGAAGCACTTCAAGATCTCCAGTGATAAGACAGAAAGCACAAGAAAATTACCGTATTTAACGGTACAACGATCAAGTCACACGCGTGACCCACTGTACTCCCGAGCCCAGGAATGAAAACGACTCTAAATCCCTACAAAGGTTGGGCCCCCTAAATACAAGAAACAAGAATCCCTCCTTGATGTCCTTTTCTCCAACATTGATTCTCGCATCTGGGTCCAGTGAATTCTAGAATGAATCTTTCTGATAGCCTGCAGGCCACTGATTTATGCAACACGGTCAGCTTCACGTTCAATTGTAATATTGTAATTTTAATCTCTAAATCCTTTTATCCTGGACTACCGTTAACTTCAACTGTCATCTGCAAGTTGGTCCGGGATTTCGGTTCCCTAGGTGAAGAACATTACATTTATACGTATTAAACTTTACCTTACATTATTCAGACCATATTTTTACTCGGTTCAAATCATTAGAAGCAGCACGGCACGGTTGTGGTCGTTGATTATCCTTCCAAGCTTCAAATTATCAGCGTACGCTGACAGATTACCCTGTTTGTAATTAATTGGAAGATCGGCGCTACATGATTATTCATCATATGGGAAAGAATTAATAAAGCCACAATAATATAACGCGTGATAAATTGTTTTTCGAATATAACAAAGGTGGTACGACGCAAGTTATTACAAAAATTGAAGTAGTTTCTTGAAATAACGCTATTCTGAGTTTTTTTTTTTTTTTTTTTTTACAATTGACCGTCTAGGGACGCTGTTGTCCTTCCAGTGACAGTACTGTACTTGGGCTCAGGCTCTAGAAACAACTACATTTGGCCAGCCACGTAGTCAACCTGAATTAACTAATGAAAGTTTTAATCCATTAACATCATCTACTAGGCAAATCCGTTATCCATAAAAAAACTCGAGGTAAGTTTCGGAATTATTTTGTCCCATCATCAGAGAGGTAACCCTTTTAGCAACATCGAGTTTTTAATGATGATTTTTCATAATTTCATAAATAATGTATAATTACTATTTATTTATTATTATTAACTCACGAGGATCCTTGCAAACGTAGATTTTTACTAAAATCCAGAAGGAAATGCATTGAAAAATGTTGAAGGAATACTGTACTAGTTTGTGGTATGTATGGTGAAGTGGAAAAGGAGGCGTGAAGAAAATAAATCTTGAAGACCCACAGATACTTTAAAGTGAGGTGATGGAGGCTTGGCAAAGAGTGATACGACTGCTGGAGAGGATGGAATAGTGACATAATACCTAAAATTCTTGGGTGAAAATGGCATCGAGGCTCTGACACGTCTACTCAACAAAGTTTATGACTCAGGAAAGATTCCTCAGGATTGGTTGAAATCAACTTTCATACCATTACCAAAAAAAGTCAAATGCAAAGAATTGTGCAGATTATCGAACAATCAGCCTCATGAGTCATACATTAAAGATATTTTTAAGAATACTCTATCTTCGCATCAAGGATAAATGTGAAAAGGAACAGGAAAGACTCAGTTTGGATTTAGGAAGGGGGTAGGTACTAGAAAAGCTAGGTTCAGTCTTTTGGTATTAATAGAAAGATGTCTGGAAATGCAACAAGATGTCTATGCTTGTTTCACAGACAATGAAAAAGCATTTGACAAAGTTCAACATAGAAAATTGTTTGCTATTCTGCACAAGATAAGCCTAGACAGCAAAGACGTCCAGATAATCGAGAATCTGTACTATAATCAGTGTGCTATGGTGAGAGTGGAAGATGAGCTGACAGTAGAAATTATAATAAAGAGAGGTGTTCGACAGGGGTGCATTCTATCTCCATTACTGTTCAATCTCTATTCTGAAAAAAATATGAAGGAGACATTGGAAGATAGAGCAGATGGAATTGTTTTAAATGGAGTAGCCATCAATGATGATACAGTTATCATTGTAGGAAGTGATTCTAATCTTCAAACACTCATGGAAATAGTTAATGCAAAAAGTAATAAGATGGGTTTTCGGATAAATCCCAGTAAGACTGAATAGATGGTAGTGCCCCAAGAATTATACAAATCTCACACTTATTATCAATGGGAGACTGATTGAAGAAGTTAACAGTTATGTCTATTTAGGAAGAGAAATTAATGACAAAGGAGATGATTCAACTGAAATTAAAAGAAGAGTTTAAATAGGAAGATCGGCCTTTTGCAAAATAAAAGGTGTTTTATGTAATCTGCAGTTGGGTCTAAATCTTCGACTAAGAGTAATGGAGTGCTACATCTGGTCCACATTACTCTCTATGGTCCCGAGACTTGGACATTAAAAAAGGCAACGATTAAGAAAATGGAAGCATTCGAGATGTATATGTATAGAAGAATATCACGCATTCCATGGACAGCTAAAGTTACAAAATTGAGATCAGTGAGCAGAGAAAGGATATTGCTGTGTCTAATCAAGAAACGAAAAACTTCTTTTTTTTTGTCCCATTATGAGACATCAAGAAGAATATGCGGTGCCACAAATCATTCTGACTGGAAGAATTAATGATGAGAGGAAGAAGAAGAAGAATTTCATGGCTGGATAATTTGAAGGAATGGACAGGCAAAACTTTGGACAGCATTTGTTGCTGTCCATGGACGTTAACCCCAGATGGGACGGCAATCTATGATGATGGTGGTGGTGAAGTGAACACAATTCCTTTCATATATTATCACAATTAATTAGCAATTAACTGACTGGTGTAAAAGGTAATTAGTTATTTACTTTTCAATTTTATAAATTGCTGGAAATGGAAAAATTCAGTTTAAGAAAAAAAGTGACTTTTTTCCTTAAAAAGCAGAGAACTTGCTTCTTTTGCAGTGATTATTCCTTATATATTTTGTTACTCCGACCTTTATAGAACATCATCAGCGAGAATGGGTAGTTTAATTCGACTATCGTGAATTACAGAGTGTAACAGCGCATGCTTAAATGTATCTTACGTATCTAAAAGTTATTAAGACCGCCCCCGCCTCTAGCGTCAGCTGCCCAGGGATTAATTTTTCTCGTGGAGTATATCTAGACCAGAGTAAATAAATTAATAACGTAGGATAAAGTGTTTTTTTTTTTCTTTTAAACATATATTTCATAATTACACGGTACCTGTTTATTCATTTATCCTTTGTGAGTAATTAGATGCATATAATTTTGAGAAATGCTCCCAAATTAGCGCACAAAGACAGCATTTGTGTGGTACCGCTTTATGGCTGCAAAGCTGGCCCTCCGATTCACATAATGGCACTCTGTTTGAAAGTATTCGGAGGCGACTGAGATAAGTGTTGTTTTATGGATTACAGCTGAGCACTGCTACACGCTGGTTGCTATGAGTTGTTTTACTGCTGAGACTAAACATCTTATCACTTGTGACTAAATCAGTCATCAGAACAGAACTCATGCGCCATCAGCCACGTCTCTCTCTCTCTCTCTCTCTCTCTCTCTCAGGTATATCTGGAGGTTGCTTCTGGCGCCACCTACACTTATACTGCGAACGCGGGAGAATGAACTAAAAAGAGTGCATTCATTTAATTGATTAGTTTTCTCTCGCTATTCACGAGGCGACGCCATCTCGTCGTCGACTCGTGAATTGTGCGATTATTCGCATCGATGCTTATTTTATGGGTTTTCCGCCAGAATGAGCTGCTCACTCTCGATGGTTTCCTGCACTGGCAAACAGAAAGTAGTATACTTTATATAAAGGAAAGTTAAGTAACAGTATGCACTTCCTCCGCTTTATGCTGAATCGCATTTCTCTGAGACACTGCGTTAATCTTCAGGGATGTCACCGAGTCTTCTTTCTGCACTAAACAGCAGGCCGCGGGTTTCCTCACTGTCCGCACAAAATTTTCATTGTGGTTGCTTTTGTTTTTCTTCTGATCAATGTGTTTATCCAAAGGAATTCATTTTTTTTTTTTTTTGTACCATAAAACTGCAGCCCTTATCCACCCACTGCAGGATGGAAGCCTCCTCAACAATTCGTGCTGAGGGAAATGGACCATAATCTGCCTCGCTGGTCCAGTGTGGGTTGGCGAATCGACCGTATTTAGTAGTCAGGGGCTTGAACCCCGGTCTACTCAAAGAGCGTGTGCTACTTCACTCCCGCTCTTGACCACTCGGTTGCGGAGTATCATACACCACCCCAACACCCAGAAGATTAAAAAAAAAAAAAAAAGACAGCGGAATAGTGTAAAAGATCATGTTTTTTTTTTTTTTTTTAAGCGATGGGTATCTGTTCTACCAATTCAAATATCCAACTTGTTTTGTCGTAGTACTTGGATGTTAGAGACATGGCATTTCATTGATCACGAAAAAAAACTATTAATTCAATAGCGTTTGGATGGACTTAAATGTTTGTTGTTGTTGTTTTGGTTTTTAGGAGCATTAGCAACTAAGGCCATATTGCTCCGGGATATACGGTGGTCATTCCCTGACCTTTCCGCATCCTCCATATTTGGTGGTGACGGGCTCGAACCCCGGTCTAATCAAGAAGCGTGTACTATGCACTGCTGCTCCTTCCCACCTGGCTACGGAGGCGCCTGGACTTAAATGTAATTACTATTAACATTTATAGATCTGGATCCTCTGGAACGGACACCAGTTTGGTAAACGCTGACCTATGGGTTTTTCTCCCCAAGTAGGTATCTATCCAGCTGACTTTTCAATTTCCCCAGGCCAACTTCAACTACCCAAAAGAAGTATCTTATTCCAATAATTAACAATTCACTGGATAAAAGAAAACTTCCTTTTATCCAGTGGTTTAATCGGGTCTAAACCTCTTTCCCCATAATTTAAATTAATGGTTCGATTCTAAAATCATCTTAACGGTGAAAATTTCACTCTTCATTCATTTTACTGTCCCCTCTCAGAGTCTTATAGACCTCAAATACCTCCACAAGATGCCTAATTAACCATCTCCGTACCCTAAATATTCAAAGTCTTTCCTCATGCGGGCTCCCTTTTGTTAATCCTACCAGGCGGTTTGCCCCATGAGATCGGCAATTATCGGTCTTTGGATCCTTTTGAGAAGCTCAATATCATTTTTAGGTGCAGTCTCCGTATCTGAACACAGTATTCCAAGTGCAGTCTTACAATTGCCTTACACAGTAGAATTATGATCTCCCTATATCTACAAGAAAATGTTAAAAATCATCGATAGGACACCATGGATTCTCTCTGCCTACCTATTTACATTGCTCAAAGAACTTCATGCTCGCTCGTTTCGCGATTCCCACATCCCTTTCTTCCTCCACTGTTTTTAATAAACCCCACCAAGTGTATGTTATTTTGGGTTGCTATTAGCTAAGGGCAAGACTTTACAGTTTGCCGCATTAAAATATAAAAAATGTTAGTTAATATATGCAGCGAGTTACATTTCAGGCGTGCTCGATTTCTTTTCTTAAATTAAATCATTATTCTTTTATTTTTCTGCGATTAATAGAAGTGAAAACTAAATATAGTTATCTCCTTATCAATTAATTACTAATGTTTTTTGTTTTTTTTAAATTAAAACCAATACAGACAAAAACTGTGGCTTAAATACAACTGTACTGGAAAGCTACAACTGTAAAATTGAAATAATCGTACATAAAATCATGTGTTGTGTATTTTCACGAATCCAACGTATCGTTTTGCATTTACAAGCTCAGTTCAAATAAATAACTCAAAAAATCATATTTTTACAAATCATTTTAAAGATAATTAATAAACATAGCAAATAAAATAAAAAGACACCAAAGGTAAATAAAAAATGATTATCCCAGATAAGTTCCCAAGTTATATCTGGATCAAAGAATTTAAAAATCATATAGCAAATATCATCGAAATTAATTGAATACACCAACAGAACGGCAAACGCCATTCAAAACAATTTTCTGTATTGATTTATTTTGGCCTACAAAAGTCATCTGTGGAGGGACTAAATAGTGTACTTTTTTTCTGATTTGATTAATTCTACACGTTTTATTTACTCTAAAGATAATAACTTCAAGCTCTTACATCTACAGATTTTAGCAAGCATCTCATTTTCGAAAATAAACATCTGAAATGAAGACAGCTATCAGAATATGAATCCCCTGCTAGCGTAGCTTTTACTCAGTACTGCGACCTTAGGTGTTTCCAGATGACATCTACCCTTTACCACCCATTAATAAATGAACAACAATTCGCCTTGCTCAAGCCAAAGTGCAACGCAAGAAGCGTTTTCAATTAACATACTTACACCCGAAATTCCAAACTCGAACTGGGTTGGTTATATCAAAGGCCAACGAGGCGGGTGATGACCCCCCACCCCGAGGATTAAACAGGCACTTATTGGGCCAACTGAATGTACTGCTCCAACTAAATAATATATAAGCGAAGTTTAGGATAAGCGATCCATCTCGAAGGATACCAATCTCAGAGCGGTAACTGCGGCTGTTGGCCCATCCTCTGGGTTATTCACCTCGCGATCAATCATAATTACGCCCTGTTTGTATTGCTTTAAGTTGTCGTTGGTTTGTGAAGTCTCTCCACCCTACTTTCTTCTCGGCAATGAAATTTTACTGCATTTGTTAGGCGATCTCATCTGACTGTAATCGATCTCATTTGACGACCACATTTATGGGATTAGGGCAACTGTAAAAAAGGAAATGGTAGCGACTGATGGAGATTTTTTTTTCTTGGCATTAATATCCTCCGTTTGCAATATCACTCTAGGATTATAATTCTGGATTTAACAGGCTATCTGGGGGAAGGTTTGTTTGTTTGTTTGTTTGTTTGTTTCGGGATTTATTGGGCGCATCGGCAACTATGACCATAGTGCGCCATACATATGATAATTATGCATGCTATTTCTTTTCACTTACAGAAAATGGAAAAAGAAATCAGAAAATAATTTTTTTCCCTAACTAAAGGAGGTGATATACTTTAATCATCTTCAGAAAGTTATATATGCTTGAGACATTTGTTTCATTGTTTAAAAGTGAGGTAAGTGTAAGATCTTTTGTCGTGGCTGAAGTGCAAAGAATCTGGCGTTCTCTTGTATATTTTGTGCATTCGACCAGAATGTGTTTCACTGAGAGCAGTGTATTACAGTGATGACATTGAGGGGGTATTTCTCCTCTTAAAAGATAACCATGAGTGATATTTGTGTGCCCTATTCGCAGTCGAGCCAATATTACCTCTTGATGTCGGATTGAATTAAAGCTGGAAGGCCATCGCTCGAGGTTTGGCTTGATACTTCGAAGTTTATTATTAGGTTGATTTTCCCATGATAACTGCCATTGGCACATGCATTTTTCCTGGATTATTGGTCGATAGTCTTGATGAGGCACTTTCCATTTTTTCTCGGGTGGTAGGTGAGCTGATTTGGCAGCATTGTCCGCTAGTTCGTTTCCAGGAATTCCAATATGTCCTGGGACCCAGCAGAAATGTATGTTTTTTCCAAGTTCTGATAAGCTATGTAAAGAGCTGACTATTCTTTTCACGACTGGGTGGGTGATGTTCATGGTGTTTTTTAGTGCTTGGAGTGCACTTAAAGAATCTGTGAAAATTATACTGTTGTTAATATCAGAGGACTCGATATGGTTCAGTGCAACCTGAATTGCTATTAGTTCGGCGGAAAATATACCGAACTCAGGTGATAACTGATAAGCTAATGTGATGTTTGGAAAAACTGCGGCGATTCCAACGTGGACATCATTCTTTGATCCATCCGTATGTACTATGGAAAAGCTGGGAAACTGGTCTACTACTGCATGGTATAGTTGCGAGAAGTTTTCTCTATGCAAAGTAGATTTATTCCATTCATGCAGATGTAAGTCACATGAGGGTGGAATGATATTCCAAGGAGCAAGAGAGGATGGGAGGCTATGTGCCACATTGTCTAAGGTTAGATTTAGTTCTTCTAAGAGGTGTTCTATTCTCATACCCAAAGGACGATTAGCATTAGGGCGGTTTTGGTATAACCTACTGTGCTGTGATGTGAAAAGTATAGGCCAGTTCGGGTGTTCTGGCATAGATCTAATTTTATAGGCATAACGTAGTATCAGTTGTTGTCGCCTGATTGAGAGAGGTGGTTCGTGTGCTTCAGCATATAAGCTATGTATTGGTGACGTGCGATATGCCCCTAAAGCAACGCGTATTCCACTATGATGGATAGGGTCAAGCCAGCGAAGGGCACTAGGTCTTGCTGAACTATAGACTGGTGCTCCGTAGTCAAGTTTCGATCTTATTAATGCTCTATATAACCGTAATAAAGTAAGGCGATCAGCTCCCCATTTGGTTGCAGAGAGAACCCGGATGATATTTAGTTTTTGTTGACATGATGTTCTTAGTCTTTTGATGTGCTCAACGAAAGTGAGTTTATGGTCTAAAGTGATTCCTAAGAAACGTATGCTGGGATGAACTGTTATTTGTTGGCGATTCAGTTGTAGCTCCGGATTGGGATGGAGTTTGCGTTGGCGGCAAAAATGGATGCAAAACGTTTTTTCTGGACAAAGTTGAAATCCATTAGTCTGAGCCCATGAACTGATCTTATTTATTGCCACTTGCAACTGTCTCTCAATAGTATTCATATTTTTAGCATGACACCAAATACTAAGATCGTCTACAAACAGCGCTTTATCAACAGTGTCTGGAATTTGTCCGGCAATGGAGTTTATTGCAATTATAAAAAGTGAAGCACTGAGTACAGAGCCTTGAGGAACTCCTTCTTCTTGGGAAAATACTTGGGACAGTGAGGTTTTGAATCGAACCTGGAATGTACGCTTGCATAGGAAATTCTGTATGAAAATCGGGAGGTGACCCCGAAGTCCATGACGATGTAATTCACGGAGTATTCCATACTTCCACGTGGAATCATAGGCCTTACTGATGTCAAAGCAGACTAACACATGGTGTTCCGATCTGAGGAATGCATTACGGATGGAATTCTCTAGTCTGACTAGTATATCTAGTGTAGATCTGTTTTGTCGGACACCGTATTGTGCAGAATGTAGCAGATTGAGATTTTCAAAGTACCAGATCAGTCGATGGTTCACCATCTTTTCGAGAATTTTGCAAATGCAACTGGTCAAGGCGATTGGTCTATAATGAGTGGGATTTGTAGGGTCTTTACCTGGTTTAGGGAAGGCAAGGACCGTAGCGTGATGCCATTGATTAGGAAATTTATCTTCCAGGAAGAGTCTGTTGAATAGATGAAGAAGTAACTGTAATGATTCGGTACTTAGTTCCTGAATCATGGAATAGTGAATGTTATCTGGTCCTACAGCACTGCGTCTAGATGTTGACAAAGCTCTATGTAATTCGTGAATGGTAAAAGGTAAATTATATTGTTCATCTCCTTTTGAAGAGAAGTTTAACTTATGTTTTTCTAAACTTGTTTTTAATCTTCTGAAGGTCGGTGTATAACTTTCTATTGCTGATGTTTTTGCAAAGGTTTCACCTAGTATATTGGCAATTCCAGCAGGATCATTTACATTCTGCCCTCTCCATTCCATGATGGGTAGGGGTATCGGTTTATATTTGCCACTCATTTTTCTGATTGCTTTCCAAATTTTATGTGTAGGCATTGCTTGATTAATAGTCGAAGTGAAGCGGATCCAAGCAGCCTTTTTATTGCAGCGTCTAACATATCTCGCTTTTGCTCTAGCACGCTTATATTGAATGAGATTGGTTGTAGTTGGACTCCGGCGAAAAGAATTCCAAGCTTTACTTTGCATTTTTTTAGCCACAAGGCATTCATCGCTCCACCAGGTTTTTGGATGAATCGGTAATTTTGATGAGGATTTCGGTACGGTTTGTTCTGCTGCATGTAATATCATTTTGGTGACATAGCCAACTGCTTCGTCAGTTGTGGAATTTTGGATTATTTCGGGATCAAGCTTGGTTAATTTTTTATAGGACTGCCAATCTGCTTTATCAGTAAGCCAGTGCGGAATTTTAATAGGATGATGAGGGGGCTTATTAAGTAATTCAATTATTATGGGGAAATGATCGCTATGTAGCGGATCGTTGTTTACCGTCCACTTTAGAATAGGATATAAGGTTGCAGAACAGATAGACAAATCTATTGCAGTGCTTGTTCCTGAAGGAAGGTGAACGTATGTAGGTGAACCGTCATTTAGAAGAAGGAGGTTGTTATTGTCAAGACACTGTTCAATTAGTTTTCCTCTTTGGTCGATGCTGTTGTTACCCCAAAGAGTGTGATGACCATTTAAGTCTCCCAGAATGAGGAAAGGTGTTGAGAGTTGAGCTATAAGATTGTTGAGATCATTTTGCTGGAAGGTATAGCTTGGTGGAATGTATAAGGAGCAGATTGTCATATGGATGTCAGCAGCTATACGGACTGCTATTGCCTCGAGGGGAGTGTTCAGTGAGACCTGTTTGGTAGGAATATGTGGGTTTGTTAAAATAGCTACGCCACCATGTGCGATATTCTGATTGGTTCTGTCTTTTCTAATAATGTTATAATGAGACAGTTTTGGTGTATTTTGGGGTTTTAAATAAGTTTCTTGAAGGCAGATACATATTGGTGAGTATTTACAGGAAAGATCGTATAGGTCATCGATATTGGCGCGGAATCCACGACAGTTCCATTGTATTATTCTGTTCATTGTTTATCTCTTATTAGACTTTCTGAGCGTTTTCGGGTTGTTGATGTTTTCTGTTTTTCACTTTTGTTTTTATCTTTTTTTGGGAAGGAAGGCCTTTCGGTGTCCATATCTTCTTCAACAAAGATTTGAAGAACAGGGTCATCTGCTGATTTTTCTTTAGTGTCCATTTGTTGTTGGTGACTAGAAGTTAGGATATGTTTTTCTTTAAATCCTTCGTCCGGAGTGTGTATGTTTTCTTGTGGTATGGTAATTGGTGTATTGACTGCTTGGGTTTGAGTTGCACTGTACAAAGATTTTACGTAATTTGAGAAAGACTGCTTTGGAGATACTGTTATTTCAGTTTGCGATCCGGTTGATTGGAATTTTTTGGTGGCTTGGGCATACGTAGGTCTGTCTGAATGAATTGGTGGTGAGATGATTCTTTTTGCTTCTTGGTAAGAAACATTATGCTCAGTTTTATATTTTTGGATAAGTTTCTCACTTTTCCAGCGCTCGCATATTCTGGCATAAGCGGGATGATCCTTTTTGCAATTTGGACATACTGATTGAGGAGCATTACAGTTTTCGCAATCGTGTTCGATTGAACCACACTTTGCGCAAGTAGGGGTTCCCCGGCAAGCTGTTTGGGAATGTCCATACTTCTGGCATCGGAAACACCGTAGCGGGTTTGGGACGTATGGTCTCACATTACATACCAGATATCCGGCCTTAATGGATGATGGACGATTCGGTGTGTTAAAGGTCAAGATCAGGTTGCGGGTAGGGATCAGATTACCATCTTTTCTCGTGGAGATTCTCTTGACATGAATAACTCCTTGTTCTTTCAGTTCTTCTAGCATTTCTTCTTCAGTTACATCTAGTAAGTCCCAGTTTGAGATCACTCCTTTAGAGGTGTTTAGTGATCTGTGGGGTGTTACAGTTACTGGGAGACCTGCAAAGTAATTTGTTTTCAGAAGTCGCTCAGAATGTTTGGTATTAGATGTCTCAATGAGAATATCTCCTGATCTGAGTCTTTTTACGGATTTCGGAGATCCTGCTTTACTTTCCAATTCCTTTTGAATTCTAAAGGGAGAGAGTTTGCCAACTGCATTCTCACCAGTTGAATGGATGATTAGGTAGGTTGGAATTGGATATGTCTCTGGCTCAGTTTTTTGGCGCTTTGCCGTTCCTGCTGTGGAACTGTCTTTCTTTTTTGATATCTGGGTTGCGTCTGGCAGCCCAGATAAGTCTGAGTTTGATTTACTCATGGTATGCTCTTTTTGGCCCCGGGAGATTGTCTTTTTCTCCCAGGTTACCAGCCCCGCCACGTGGAGGCAAGAGCGGTGCCGCCTAGTGACCCAAGCGAAGAAAAGGGTTAGTAATAACTAAAAATAAAAAGAGGGATTAAAGAAAGGTGGCTTTCCTTTCTAGGTTATAGTATTTGAATATATCTATTTAATTATAATCTTCAGGAGTTATCGGACTTTCGAAACTCAGGAGAAACGTATTTACAATTAAGCGTACTAGATAATCACTCTGGAAAGGCGCTGTGGTCACTAATATCGCTTGGCACTCGGGGCCCTGGGGGAAGGGAACTCTTCAATAAATGTTCTAACAGCATACGTGACCATCATTTCCTTAAGAGAATCTAAAAGAGGATTACACTTTAATTACTTTTTTGTCCCGGAGAAGTATAATACGCACATTGTTTCTTTTGTAATTCTCTGAGGAAAACCTCCAATGTCTTAGCCATAAAATATTTTCGAATCTCAAATTCCAAGTCAATGTTTTAAATATGACTGAAAAATCTTTGTAATCATTTGTTCCACGTGATCTGAAATATCTCTACTATAAGGATCCAAACTGGAAACTGTTTCAAACAGCAATAACCACGGCGTGACAAACGATGACAATCTGCTGCAGTCATGTGGCAGCATAAGTTAAAAAGTTTAAGGCAAAAAAAAACAAAACACCCCAACCCTTAATTTATTTTTCCCCCCAGTTTTAATAAAGGATCATTTCTTCACCAGTTTCATGAAATTTTAATACCAACCCATTCCATCCTGTTACTTAGAAATTCCGTTAGTCTGCTATATTTTCCTCCTTAGATTGCAAAAGGCTTCTTCAATTAAAGATCTATCTTCTTATACGTATATTTTTCATTCATTAGCATTTTATGATTCCATTATCTCCTACAAATTTTCTAGTAGTAAAATTCTTTCCATGAGAATTTTGATAAAATTAACAAATACATAAATTATATGAAAGGCATTATACTCCACTTTAAATTAACATAATAATTAGTTTTATTGATCTCCATAATATAATGAAACTAAATTTCTCAAACCCATTTAGTTCATTATTTAATTTTCTATTTCATAAAGACGTTTCGAAATTCACTTGGGGATTATGTTTTAAGCATACAAAATAAACAAAGAAAGAGCTGAAGGAAATTTCTATATACGGTTATGTAAACCGTATATAGAAATATACAAGGGGGGGGGCGGCCCAAAAAGATTTGTATTCACCCAGAAGTAGTAGTGATAGAAGGTTGAAACAAACACCACGTACTGTATTACACTTTTTCTCCATAGTCACCAGACAAAAATGACCCATTTTTGCCACCACATAATACACTTCCGCAGCCCAGTTTTGAAGAGGTCCTCTGACTGTTCTTCAAACCACAACTCTATTAGAAACCACCTCATCACGAGCAGCAAAGTGTTTTCCACTAAGAATGGACTTCAGGGCAGGAAAAGGGAAGGAATCCGAGGGTGCAAGGTCGGGGGATAAGCAGGATGCTGTAATATTTCAAACTCGTATTCGTGGGCACACCTCACTACAGCATGCGACTAACGTTCAGGGGGCCTTATTGTGGAGCAGGTGCAAACCTTTTGATAGCTTTCTCCATCTTCTTTTATAGCAGCACGTAGTTTTATAAGGAAATTGGAATAATACTTCGCCGTCACAGTACAGCCCTTTTGAAGGTAGTCTGTTAGTATTACACTCTGTTGATCCAAAAGAAAAAAAAAAAAAAACTGACAGCATCACCTTACTATAACTTGGTTTCACCTTTGCCTTTTTGGGGAGTGGTGATTCTGCATGTTTCCATTGTTTTGACATTTGTTTAGTTTCGGAATCATAGTGAGGATCACCAAAGCAAAAACACCTCGCCTAGAATCAAAATATGCTGCCGCAACTCCTCCCCCCCCATCGAACAAGTGAATAGCTTTAAATATCTAGGGAAGATCTTCACAAATAATAATGACAAAGGCACGGAAATTAGAAGCAGAATCGATATGACCAAAGAGGTATTTAAGAATCTTAAGAAATTCCTCTGCAACATTAAACTGGATTTTCAGAAAAGATATCGAATGCTACATATGAAGCACTCTCCTATGTGGATGCGAGACCTGGGTCATGCGAAAATCAGGAAACTGGAAGCTTTCAGAGATGTGGACGCTCAGAAGAATGCTCAAAATTCCAATTCCATGGACAGATCGGGTCACTAATGAGCGGCTCTTTAAGAGGGCAAGGATCACAAGAACACTACTAATTACAAATGGAAGGAGGAAAATTGCCTACCTTGGGCATATTATAAGGGGCCCTCAATATGACCTGCAGAGATTAATCCTGCAAGGGAAGATTGAGCGCAAAAGAGTAAAAGGAAGACAAAAAAAAGTGGTTTAATAACATCAAAGAATGGACAGGGAGCCTTTCGACAAAAGAACTATTTCACAAAGCAAGGGATAGAGTTCGTTGGAAAATGTTGGACTCCAACGTTCAAATTGAACACGGAACCTGAAGAAGAAGTGAGGATCCAAGTTTCATTCATGGTGACTAGCAGTGAAAAAGCCTTGCTTTTCCTGGCACATCGACATTTCATGTGCACACTGCATCCTTTCCTTCTTCTGGCAAGAGGTCAGAAGTCTGGGAACCTATCTAGGAAACACTGTACTCATATGCAACTGGTGGTGGGTGATGCTCTCCACAGACCCTACACTAATTTGGAGCTCTGCTGCTAGTTCTTTGGCGCTAATAGGGCGATCTTCCAAGATTAATGCTTCAATTTTTGCAGCACTCTCTTCTGTTACAGCAGTTGCTGGGGCGTCATGAGATTTCATCATCATACACCAAGGTTTCTCCACATTCGAATTGTTTACACCAATGTGCAACAACACTGTAACGAACCTGGGCAGCTTTCTCCATAAACAGCAACCATTTCTTCCTGGATTGTTTTGGGTGGTTTTCTCCCTTGTGGAAAGAAGAACCGAATCACTGATCTGTATTCCACTTTACTATTCTCACAATTCACTTCATTCAGCGCAGCAAAGAAAAAAATGAATTGTCAGATCGAAACCAAAATTTGTGTTTTTTTGTTACAGAGATTTCAAAGTATCAAACAAAAAAGAAATCATCTTTCTATCACAACTACTTCTACTTCTGGCTGAATAAAAATATTTTTTGATCGTCTTCTTATATATAATTAAAAATATAAAATTCCCTTTAATATAAAAAGTATTTATTTTTTATTACTCATTTGTTTTTGTTTGCGATTGATCAAAAATGGTTTCTTCTGAACTTCATAGTCACCTTGGTTTTCAATACTTGAAGCGAGGTCAGTCCAATAGACGCAGTAAACATCTCGTACATTCAGATGGTCTTTCTGGATTGCCCTGTTCGAAGTTTATTCCCCCACCACTTCTCACATCACCCGCCCGTTCTTCATCGGCTACCTTTGACTAAATTAGCAATTAAAGAGCCTTTCTGACAGTACAATGAGCGTTTATCCTGGTATGAGTACTGAAGTATAATCTCACGCACTTCCTTTCGCCTTCTTCCTGCTAAGCATACAGCGTCTTTCAAGGCGGAACCCGCGACCTTAAATAAGTTAAATTACGAACGCCTTCTTTGAAAGTAGCATCCTCTGACGCTTCCCCAGCTGTCTTGTCGTTTGCAGCTGCTGCCTCCTGTAATCCTGGAAGTTCCATCTGCATCTATAGCTAGAGGCAGAGGCACGACGGGGAACCTTTTTTCCTTTCCGCACGTGAAGAGAGAGGAATAAGATTTTCTTCTCGTCTTTCCCCAAGCAACGAATCTTCCAAAGAACGCTTACTTCACGGGACTACCGAGTAGCACGGCGAAAGAAATCCCCGGATGTGTCTATCGTCCATCACTGTTAAACATGTACACACAGCTGGAAGAGTTTTGTAGAGTACAGTACAGAGGCGAGACTAGAGATGGTGACAAAGTTTTATTGCTTGAATGCATAACTTTTAGGTCTAGACAGGGGGGGGGGTATTCTGAATTACGGCGTTCTATTTACGTTCTAATCTTGAAATGAAGTTGCCCATAAAATGCTTTATAGGAAATATAAAATAATAGCACTTTTCACATCATACACAGTACTTAGATTTCAGTAAAGTTTGGCTGTACAAATTGGAGCAATGTGACCTTAAGGGCTATGGATAAAGGGCTGGTCGAGTAGCAGAAGACAGTAGGTGTTTATGAATGGTCACTGGTCTTCGCGGACTAATATTATTAATGGAATCCTCAGGATTTAGCGCTGGGCTGGTTGCTGTGTTCAATATTGATTAACGATATAGTTTATTGTCTAAGTTTTCAGATTCTACAAAGGTAAGCAGGATGGTCAATGACAGGAATCAAGGTGCACTACTGAAAAAAGACCCTAGAAAATTTGAACACAGGGACTAAGGTTGTCAATTGAGATTTAATAAATGCAAGGTATTGCATATGGGTAGCAATAATCTCAGAATAACATACCAATTAGGTGGTATCACACTCAAGATGGTGTAGAACGAAAGGAACCTAGAGATAATTACACAGTCCGATATGAAGTTCTCTGAGCAGTGGAAACAGGATGCTAGGACAGCTCATGGAGTTCTATGGCTCTTCGTGGCTCTTGTATATCGTTCCGTCGACAACATACAGAATTCTGCCAGCAGAAACAAGGTGATACGTTGTATAATGCAACGATTAAGTTACATCTTGAGTACTGCATACAAGTCTGGAAGCTTCTTACTGTTACCAAAAAAGACTTCATTCTACAAATGCCTAGTTCGTCGCAGGTAAGAGGAACTGCGATAAACCAGCAGCACCTGGAGACTTGATTGAAGAGTTCTTTCCAGGAGACTTGATTGAAGTGTTCCAGGCTTTAAATATTTCGATTAAACTAAATGCGGATGGCATCCTTTAGTTTGGTCAGACTTAGACAACACACAAGGGGCCATAAATATGAGGCAGAGTAATTTTTTTTTCTTTTTTCATGGTGATAAACTCGTTTCCTTGCATCATTTGCCACTATCAGTACTAATACTACTATACCAACCGATACACAATAACAGTATTGTATAAGTTGTGCATATTTAGTGGCAGCGTACAATCTAGCAACACGCATAACAGGGATCACAGCAAGACAGCAAGTTCTTACTGTGATCCTCAAGTAGCGCACTGTTATTAGAGGTAAATTACGCAGATATAAATAGGCTGCCACCCCTCCCAGAATTAATACAATGCACATTCGATGCGTCTCGAAATTTTATAAGGCTTTTATTTAACTTAATCACAGGCCACAATTTTGGTCCATTACATTCACAGATGATGGGTGAAGGACTTTTGTTAAAACATCGAAAGAAAGAAAAAAAAAAGCTCATTTTGGCCAAGCTCCAATACGAGCTCGTATTAATAATCGAAGAGTCAAGTGTTTGATACAAAATTCCACGCGCTATGAGTGACCGTGTTTTCAATCTCATGTGATTGGTAAATACGGTGCTGTCATTGTATTCTCTCTATCTTATGAGCTCCTCTGACCTTCGTGGTCGTCCCGGAGCATAACCAGAAAATTTATTTTTTTGAAATTACTCTTGTAAAGATTTCAATGTCATTCTACGATCGAAACAGAATTTTTGGAGGCTACAAAAAGTCGAAATATAAATTCAAAAAACTTTACGGTTCATTTTTCAGTTAAGATTTTATTATTATCTTTATTACTTCGCTCTTACTTTTACGGTATTTTAGCAATAAACTTAAGTATAAATATTCATTACATTTATTGGTCAATAAATAAACCAACTTACATTTTTCACATGAGTAGTTTTATAACCTGTGAAATATTTCCATTTTTTTTTTTTTCTTAATCTAAATAAAATCTCACGGAACTAACTACCCACGAAGAGGCAAAACTTCGCATAAAAACATGGAACTATTTTATCAACATTGTCATGAAAAATACAAATGAAACAGCCATTTTTTTTAAAATCATTTAAATCTGGAAGAAGGAGAATGGCGATGAGGACACTTTCTTATTTGGGAATAAATATGACCACACGGAGGAAGGCTGGCAATCATAAGTCAAACAAATTGTAAAGATGGGCTAATTGAAAAGAGACGTGATTCAATGGATTTGTGAGGTTCCAATTAATGACTAATGATAAATGGTCTTGGGCAGGACACATAGCTCGAAGATATGATGACAGATGGACTAAGAAAACAACAGAATGGTATCCAAGAGGAGCTAGAAGAAAACCTGGAAGACAAAGGCTGAGATGGATAGATGAAATTCATGAATTTGTGGGTAGTAAATGGATGGCTAGTGCTCAAAACAGAAGGAACTGGAAAGTTGCTGGAGAGGCCTTCATCCTGCAGTGGATTGAAAATGGCTGATGATGATGATTCCGAGGATGAAAAAGGTGTTATTTTCAAGCTACTGAACCATAAAGCCAACAAAACAGAAGACTTCTGACCTATGTTTTGACAAAACCTACAGGCTAACAGTCCAACGTCTGGTGTTTCCACAAAAACAATACCAGGTTTCAGAGTGTCGCAGTGGCAATGAAAGATACCGAGTCCGAAGTATATTCACCTTATACTTCGGACTCGGTATCTTTTGATGAATATTTGTTTGAACCATTAAATGAATTCTTAGACAGTAAAATTTTAGGAACCATATAATTCTAGTCTCGATGATTACTCAAAGATCTGGCTGAGGATTGGAACAACTTCCAACAGAGGCAGGATGGACTCTTAGTACAAAAGCTAAACTATCAACAATATTTACCAATTTTTATTTAATGCGGTGGGGTGGGGACGGAGGAATAAATGAATATTCGAAGATCGATAATTCGTGAAAAAATTATATTGTACTGTTTATCTTTATGGCGTATTGGTGTTCATAACTTGGGGAGTGACCAGGTAATTTATCAACTCTTGTGGCTTTTTTGGTTTGCGTTGTTACGTATTCTGGTAATAATTAATTTAACATACAACATAAAAGTTGATCACGTAGAGAACTTTACAAATTTTTAATTTTCACACAGTTTAATTATCAACCGTCCAATATCAAGCCTGAATCTGCCTGATATTGGTTGCCTCGGGATGTCGCCATTATATGAATATTCATAGTTTATATCTTTGTTTTTTATTATAATCTTTTATTTCATTCCTCCAAGTGCATAAAATTACACGCACTGAGAGGTGAGTCCCAACGAAGTTTCTCCTATTTAACTCATTAAATTTTACATTAATTTTTATCTTTAAAATGTAACAGTGTATTTAATATTTTCATTATTGAATACACCGCAGAATTAATTACAAAGTTAATCTGCATTTTGTTATTTATGTTTTAATTAAATTATTAGGAATTCTGGATGATTAGAATACACTAACAAGATTATAATTACGATTAATATACATTTATTAATGGCATATATGATCATCATGAACAAGCATAGGTTAGAAAGCTAAAAATAGAGTTTACAATAGTCATAACAGGATCCTGAGCTGGATATCATCATTCTTCTTTTTCTTGGTGATTCCTTTCTACTTATCTCTCTCTTTCTCTTGGGGTAATTCGGAAATTTTTTTTTTTTTTTTTGCTGGTGCAGCATAAGCCTCAGGCTTCCTTGTACCATATGGCTAATAATAATAATAATAATAATAATAATAATAATAATAATAATAATAATATTCAGATCGGCCCGGATGTCAAATGAATGATTCGCGCTGATGAATCTCCCTGAGAAGCCCCTCTAAAGTCTATTGATAAATGTACTGAGAAAATTGTTAAACGTTTTAATTAGGCTAGAAGACCTCATGAAACTATTTCTGTATAGCTCGAAGCATCTTTTTGGGAAGTTGGGTTAATTAATTCTGTTTTATGGCGTGACAGGATTTCTAGCAGAAACAAACAAACGACCAGAGATATTCATGGAGAAATTTAAAAATCTTCCTAGGCCCAAATGGCAGGAGGCTGGAGAATTTGCGGGTGGTTGTATGAAATAAAAATAAAATGAAGTAAATGAACGTATAAATAATTCCCGCAAAATTAAACTAAAACACTTTACAAAACTTTAACTAATATTATAAAAAAAAAATACAAAAAAAAAACAAAACAATCTCTTTATCCCAATGGACAGTAGGACCTGTTTTAAATTATACTCTGCTTATTAGTTATAAAACTTTATCTCTTTAAGCATCCAAAAACTATTGAGAATAGTTTGTAGTTATTTATTTATATCAATTTAAACAATTAATGGTTTAATTCCTAAACATCCACTTAGATAAAGAGTGTACATCAAACTGACAAATTAATGGCGAAATATATGGTTCACAGGTATTGGCTACCTTGTTGACAAAATAGTAAATTATAATAAAGGGAAACATTAATAAAATATAACTTGTTTCTACACCTAAATTTCAAATATATAAGGTATTCACAAATTAGGCGAATCAGACCATTTCAGTTCACTATCGATCATAACCTGTTAATTCAGTTTGTTCTGAAGCAGAGGCACCGGTTCAGAATGCCATAGAATTCTGTATTTTTCCCTAAGTAAAAACGATCTTAAATTGAAAGTTTCCTTTTGAAAAAGAACTATATGTCTTTTTTAAATAGTAAAGTAATTCTATTAATTAATTAATTGGTTGATTTATGAAAAATCGTGCGCTTTATGGTTCATTAATCACAGATGATTTAACCTGGAGGAACAAAAAAATTATTATAAATTTGAATGAGTGCACATGTTTCTATCTGGATATGCTTGCTAAGCATTGCTGTTAGGGATGAATCCAAGCTGGCTGTGTGTGCTGAGAATTCTAGTGTGAATATTTTTTCCTAGGCTTGTGAGAACAAATGTTTCCTGCGCCCTGGATCTTTACGTACAATGGACCTTAACGAAGGAAGTCCAGCGGAAAGGTCATCAACATTTATGGTCATCCTAAGCGCGTTCGCACACGTTTGTGTTTGTCTTGAAATATACCTTAGATTTTTATATCTGAATAACACTCGTGTAATCTTTCAAAGAGATCGTATGGATAAAAACATAGGTACATAAAATAGATAGATAGACAGATAAAACAAAGGATGGAGCAATAACCGATAGATGGAGATCAAAATAGTGAAGTTTCAAGGCTTTTTGAAAGAGCGAATCCCGCATGAACACCAATATTTGGTTATCACTGCATTATTATCGGTTTCTTCCCTTCACCCTGAAAAACTTACACGCGTCCAAGATATCGGAAAAGAACGTCCAACACCATCTTACAAATAAGTCGACCATGCTGTTTTCTTGCAATGATTGGTTGTTTTGGGTTTTATTGGCGCATCTTCTTGGAATGACACTTAAATTATAAGAAATCACTCACCACAGAATTCAGTCGAAATATAATCTTTGTAAATATAAACACGCTTTCATTTTGGAGTTTAGCAAATATAATCAACAGTCTCATGTGAGACAGTATGAGGGAGGCAGAAGTACCTGAGATTGCGGGGGCTTTCGCTAATGGGCTATTTATCTAAATGCTGTGGCCGGTTATAAACGAAATGAAACCCAAGCCAAAGCACGCGAAGAGGTCTCAAAATATTTTCTGTAATTGTAATTAAAAGCGTAATTATATTTTTTAATCTTCGCAAAAGGAAACTGCTTATTTGGCTTATGTTTAAAGCCGGCACTTTCTGCACGTATAGATCAAGTATTATTCAGTAAGGAGTATCTAAAAATACTACACTAAGAAGATACTTTATATTTATAAAGCTTTATGAGCCTAGACGGTTAATCTGGCCACGAGGGGCAGATTTAATCTTTCACGATAATAGTAAAATTATTTTCGAAACTTCTGAATCGATCGCTAATATTATAAACCTGTTTTTCCAAATTCATGAAAATAGGAGAAAAAAAACAGCAGATGATTTCAACCAGGAGAATATTTAGTGTTTATCAGTTCTTTGTGCTTCCATAAGATGAGTTTTAGTTTCCACTGCCCGCTGGTATCGTGGCCAATCATTGCGATTTAAGATGACAATGGCACCAACCAACAACCTACAGATGCATCTTAGTAATACATCAGCTGAGAACAAACAAAAACCAAGAACGAAATAACGCTTCCAACGGTGTTCGCGAAGGCAGATCACCGAGTTCGCTGCGCTCTCGGCAGCACGCGCAAGCATCGGCTTTAACAAAGAGAACCCAGAAAGGAGCTTTCTCTAGAAACGCATCCTGACATTTTCTGCGGCTGCACTCCATGCACGTGTTTACCTGAAGTGAACGGAAAGCTCTACTCACCCAAGAAAGAAGTAAACACCACTCGCAAAAAGCGGAGTCGTTCCATCGTTCTGCACAATCCAGTTAAACGTCAGTCGCTACTCAACGGTTGGCATGGTAGTTGACGACTCTTCAGCGCGAGTACGGACGAGGGCACCGCCGACACACAACCACTTCACAGACACGCTACTCGGTCCACGTTAAATTCCACTCCCGCACTCGATGAAAGCGGGTGCCACGAACGTTGTATCCATCCGCGAGAGGAAGTAGTGACGAGAAGGGCAATTATAGTGCTGCCGTGGGGTTATACCGTCGGAACGTGTCCCACGGACAGGACAAGACAGACAGTTTGGATTGTTTCAGGTGTTCGTGCAGCATTTCAAACGGCGTGCTACAAGTCGTTAAGCAGAGAGGGAGTTCACTGGAGGGCAGCTGAGTGCCGAGAGGAGGCGAAGGTAATTCCGCCTGTCAGCATCTTTTGTCAACACGTCGTCTGCCGCTCCCGAGGCGCTACGCTGCCGCAATATTTAGTGCAAAATTTTAAACATTCGTCCTCTGCCGATGAGAAAAATTGTCGACGATGTAGTCTACGAACATAATGGTGGAGTTGATTATGGGGTCACCGCGGTGACCTCGCTGTGTTAAGTTCGCTGTTTTGGTTACAGCCAAGGTTGAGAAAGGTCAGAGGTCATCGAGCCAGTGAAGTAGAAAGTATACTTTTACTGTCTGCAAAATCGGTGCTGGTTTGAAAAGTGGTTCACTGCTCTTTTAATCACTGTAAGAGCAGGAAGACGATTTATTTTCTTTTTTTTTTTTTTTTAGGGGGGTGGTGTAGATAGAAATCTAACTTACTCGATAATAAGAGAAACTTTTCTTGGAGTAAAAATGAAATGTACTGATATGCAAACTTGCAGTAGTGTATGTATATAAATAAAAACGATAAATGTTCTATTTATACTCCGACACGGTCACATAGGTCAGAGGAATATTCTACTAAACTTGGCCTACACATACGCAGGATGAATGTAAGATAGTAATAAACACAGAGGTAAGAAAAAAAAAAAAAATCAAATTAACAAGAGCATACCGCCATCGAAGTACGTTGAATACATTTGGTTACTTTTCGTTATTTGAGGCGCTATATTCGTATTTTTAACTCGTTTCCCAACATCTACTTCAATTACCTTAAAGAATCATGAACAAACTAGTGAAATGAGATCAAAAAAATATATTTATATATTATACTGAAACCCTCCAAAATTTATGGAATCCAAATTCAGTTCTCACAGGTCCATTTCTGTCTACAGTCTTCTAAACTACACCGCTCCTTCACTCTTCCACTAATGAAATATCAACACTTGATTGCCTCAACCACCACCCAACTCCTTTGTCCTAATTTCCCTTTCTATGATTCCCTTTTAATGTTCGAAAGTACTTTGTTATCTACTCTGATATTCCTTGTAAGACATCTTTAGCTCCAAATTTCTTAATCACATGCTAACAAATTTATTTGCTGTCTTTATCATTTTTTTCCCAACTCTACAAATTATCCATAGCTTTTTGACTCCCTTAAATCTCGCATTTGTTTAGAATAATCTAACTCTAATTAAGAAGTGAGTTTCCTTGGTGATATTAAATGTTAATAACTCCAGTTGCCTTAAGCGTTACAATTGTGCCCACCAAGCTGCTAGCACCACTGGACTCCCAAAGATGATCTTAAAGCATTTGTTCATTTACCCACTAGGATACCACATAACCAACCCATACACCAAGCACTGTTGATCTTTTCTTCACGAACAACCCTTCACAGTACATAATATACGTTAGATGTCTCCAGATATTTCGGGCCACAACTGTGTGATGATATCTTTTTTTCCAAGAAGCCTTTCTTGGCACTGTTTTAACTTTAAACAACGAAAATAAAAAAAAATAATAATTAAAATGTTTTCCTCATAATCCAGTACAACAATATAGGTTAACAGAGTTATAACTAATTACATTGCCAAAAATGCAATCAATAAACGTATTTAACAGTTACTGAGCAAAGAAAACTTCGTTAACTCAATCCTAAAATCAGCAATGTCCTTATTTCTCACAAAACATGGGTGTACTCCTCCTATGTTCATCTTCGTTGACACTTGGTTATTTAGACAAGATCACCTATCTCCATTAGGAATTATCCTGACTTCTGATCTCCCTTAACATAAGAACATCATCCGCAGTAAGCATGGTATCTTGATTCGACAAGTTGAATTACGCGGTAAGCTCTGAAGAATCCGTTGCTTCAGCTGGGAACCAACCTGAATGGAACGTTGCAAATGCAGTCTCACCAGGCTTTAATTTAAATTTATCGAACCAGCTCTCACTTGGGGAAAATTCTGCTTGCAATTTTCTTTGCCCACCTTGAGATCGTAAAAACTATTCATTGCCTTCTGCTTGACGAATTACAATTCATATTAACTCCGTTAGCTCACTAATTAGACATCCAAATCAAAACATTACCAAATACAAACATTTTCACCAAAATACTTCCTCCAGTTCAAAATCATTTAACTGTACCAGTCTTTGCTAATTTTGCAACGTCTTTTATATTTTTATTTTTCAGTTAAAATTGTCTTATTCTTCTGAGCGGCATTCCATGTTCATGTCCAGTTTCTACCGCTCGTTTTCCAGCTTCAAAACAAGAAATAATTTTAAATTTCGTTTCCGCAGTGATGACTATTCTTGACTTATTAGCTTTCTAGTTGGAAAAATAAAGTAATTAAGAAAAAAATCGTCAGATAAAAGGCTTGAGGACTTATCAACAGGAGTGTTCCTGGAAAACTGACGCCGATGAGCGAGTGGAAGTTAGTACATGACGAATGAAACAGGTGGAGAGAGATGGCGACGAATGAAAGAATAATGCTGTTAAATGGTGGACAACGGATGTGAGAAACTACGGATTATTAAGTTGACAGATATCGAGTGTCCACTGTGTATAACAAAAGCCAGAGATGTGTAAGACAGGCGAAGGGAGAGAACGAGGAATGACTAGAAAAGAGAGCTAGGAACGAAGAGTGGGGAGTTCTACTCGTAGTGAATAATAAAAAAAATGAGAGTGAATCAGATAGTTCCTTACTGGATCGTGGTGGATCACAGAAAGCACAGCAGAAGAGGCAGATGAATTGAATAGGTACTTTGCAACAATAATCAGAGTTCAAAACCGTTCTAACCGGCGGGAGGGGGAAGTCACATGGAGTCAGATTGCTGTTAAATAAATGACAGCGATTTCGTCGGAGAACAGACTATAAGAAAAGTTACTGAAAATGAGGGAAGATAAGGGGCTAATGGTATAAGTTACATCCTCTTATAGAAAAAGTCTGCGTGCGATATTATTTACCCTGAATTTTTAAAGCTTCTGATACAGTTCCACGTGACGAAAGGCTATTAAAATGAGGAACTACTAAAAGATCCTTCGTTGAATAAAGGATTGGCTATAGGAAAAGAGAACAGGGGACCACGATAAATGGATATTCTTTAAGATGAACAAGTTAACAGGTGAAGCCTTTTTCTATTTTAGGTTATTTATGAAAACAACAAACACAAACGGTATTAGAACCTGTAGTACTTAATACGGTGCGCAGATTGAAGGTTGAAAAGATGAAAGAAGACTCGAAATTCTGTAGATTGTAATTTTAAAGAAACACGCGTGAAGGGAGGTTGTTCTAGAAAACTGAAGTTGAAGGGATAAAGAAGGAAGAAGAAAAGTTCGTTCTGTGGGTCTGAAGTTGGACAGTAAGTGAATGTTGACTGGTTGTGGCACGTGTTAGGATTGGTTTGAGAGGGAGGGAGTGGAAGAGAAAGGTGGGATTATACGAGAAGAAGCCAATTCAGAAGAGCAGTTCTCCCAACTCCACTAATCACTTGGAGCTCTTTGACTTCCTTACTTTGCAACTTGACTTTCTCCAGTCCAACTTTCCTAACAGTGAGGTGATTTTCCTTGGTGATTTTAATGTTCATAACTCTAGCTGGCTTCCGTTTTCTAGTCACACCGACCCAGCTGGTCCAGATGCTGAGGCTTTTGCAATTACTAATGACCTTGCACAGATTGTTCATTTACCTACAAGAATACCGGACAATCCTAATCATACAGCCAACACGCTTGATCTTTTTCTCACAAACAACCCTTCTAAGTACACGGTCGAAGTGAGAGGTCCTTTAGGCACTTCAGATCACAACTTGGTGATTGTCTTCTCCAATGGAACCTTTTACTCATGGCTATTCCCAACCTCGCGTTGTTTGGCATTACAAGAATGCAAAATAGGATGGCCTGCGAGATTTCTTTTCTTCTTTTCTTTGGTTGGATTACTGTTTCAAAACTTCTGATGTCAACGTTTGCTCAGATCGTGTCAGTGAAATTATTCTTGCAGGAATGGAAACCTTTATCCCACACTCGACTTTAAAATCTCGTCCTTTATCTGAACCTTGTTCAAGCTGTTCAAGAGAAGAACGTTGCATATCGTAATTGGTTTGTTTCTAATTCTTCATTTTCATCTTCTGCCTACACCAAAGCTCGCAACAATTGTAAAGCAGTTATCAATCAGTCCAAACTAGAGTTTGAACAGGCTAAGAGTAGAAAACTTGCTTCTTGCCCTAATGGTAGGTGAGCATTAGGGCAAGAAGCAAGTGCTCAAAACCTGTGCTCCTGAACTTACTTCTATTCTTTGCCACCTTTTTTCACTTTCTTATTCCAAAGGTGTTTTTCCTTCTGCTTGGAAATTTGCTCATATCCAGCCAGTTCCTAAAAAGGGTGACAAATCCCTCCCATCCAATTATCGTACTACTGCAATTACTTCTACTCTTTCTAAAGTAATGGAGAAATCAATTAACCGCCAACTCTTAAACTACCTAGAAACCTTCCGTCTGATCAACGATCGCCAGTATGGTTCCGTCAGTGTCGATTCACTGGTAATATTCTGGCTTATGTTACCCATTGATGGACTAATTCAATGGAAAGGTTCGGTGAAACACAAGTAGTTTCTCTTGACATCTCAAAGGCTTTCGATCGTGTTTGGCATAAAGGTCTTCTAAACAAGCTTCCATCTTATGCTTTGCCAACTGTTTTTAGTAATTTGTTATCCAGTTTTCTCTCTGATCGCTCACTGAGGGTGATGGTAGATGGCTCTCTGTCTTTTAACTTCTCCACTAATGCCGGTATCTCCCAAGGTTCAGTTCTTTCCCCCACTCTTTTCCTCTTGTATATTAATGACCTTCTTCCATTGACTGGAAATCCTATCCCTAGTTTGGCCGATGATAGCACATTGCATTCTACTTTCCATTTTGAGAAATCTTGCCCTGCTCAATCGGCTTCAACTTCTCGAAAATCTGCTACCAATTCCTTAAATGCCGATCTTCAGGTATTCTCCAGTGCGGCAAAGACAACTTAGTTGATTTCAACCCTTCTAAAACTCAGTCTTGTCTTATATCTAGCAAAAAGGATTCTTCTGCTCCTGTGCTTATCTTTAGTGACACTCCGATTTCTAGGCAAAATGATATATCTGTTTTGGCACAAGCACATTACAAATATTGCTTCCTCTGCATCTAAAAAACTTGGTTTTCTCTTTCGCTCTCGGCGTTACTTTTCTTCCAAACATTCTGCTCACTCTGTATAAATCGCAAATCCGCCCTGCCATGGAATATTGTTCCCACATCTGGGGTGGTGCCCCCAAAACCTCTCTCAGGCTTCTTGATTCCATTCAGAAGAGGGGCAGTTAGGTTAATTAATGATTCATCTCTAACAGAGTCTCTCCACTCGCTCTCTCATAGACGTACTATTTCTGCTGCATGCGTTTTGTTCAGATACTTCCATGGGCACTGTTCTTCTGAATTGGATTCTATAATTCCTTCTGTCTATTTCAAATCAGTCTGAACACATGCCGCCACCAGCCAACATCCATTTACTGTCCAACTTCAAACTCACAGAACCAACTTTTCATCTTCCTGGTTTATTCATTCAACTGCCGTTTTCTGGAACAACCTTCCTTCTTACGTATTTCCTGAAAATTACAGTCTACAGAAATTCAAGTCCAATGCCAACAAATATCTTCTTTCGTCTTCTCAACCCCCAACCCAAGCACGGTACTAAGTACTATAGGTTCTAATACCTCTCGTGTTTGGGGTTTACATAAAAAAAAAAAAACCCTAACTGCCTTCTTTGAATGGAATCCAGAAGAGAGAGGTTATGGGGCACCGTCCCACATTTGGGACGGTGCCCCATAACCTCTCCATTGGAGATCCTCCTGTTTTTAATCTTCCTTAATAATACGGGCGAGAGAATTCAGAGAAGCCTTCCAAGTTGGTAATGATCTGAAGATAGGAAAGTGGTTAACGAGCAGAACTAGGCCATGCTGCATCGGAATGCTTTGGATCGGTAGCAGACATGAACTGCAAAACGGGCAGCTAAAGTTTGATAAATGTATATACATAAATAAATTTTCTGTTTATACTCACTCCGGCATGACCACACTGACAGATGAGTTCTGAAGATAGAAAGAATACAAGAAACAGCACCGTATTTAGCAGCCATGGGCTTGAATCCCGCTCAACGCACGTGTACTTATGCACTCTTTTGCCTGACCACTCGGTTACGATTGCTTCTAAACTTAAGGTTTTACAATGAAGAACAGAAATCCTGGCGTTATTTATTCGTAGTTTAGAATGAAAACAAAGTTTTTTTTTACGAAAATATTTTAAAAAAGATTTAAGGGTTAACAATACAGTCACATATGAAATTTATCATGTGGTGTAAACAAGAGCTCCTATAAATCTTAAACAGGACAACGTATCCTGTTTAAGATTTATAGGAGCTTTCCAAGTGATTGATCTCTCTCTCTCTCTCTCTCTCTGCATAAGACGAGATCCCATTTGGAATATTGTACTGTATTCAGATATCGGAGTCCCCACCTAAAAAGGCCGACAACTTTTTAGGTGGGAGGTTCAAGTTCAAGGGACACTTCTTTTCTGAGGGGACACCACTAGATGTTCATACGAAGAATAGCTTAGCTCGTGCTGAATGCA
The DNA here is from genome assembly GCF_048544385.1 of Mastigoproctus giganteus. Lineage (NCBI taxonomy): Eukaryota > Metazoa > Arthropoda > Arachnida > Uropygi > Thelyphonidae > Mastigoproctus > Mastigoproctus giganteus. The sequence continues at coordinate 157,951,407 of NC_143577.1, forward strand.
AAGTTTGGCACCTACATATCTTGGTGATGGGGGGGGGGGACGATATGAATGAGGCGTATTAGGTCTGAAAGGAATCAGTAAAATGAACGAGAGAAGTAAACTTTCACTTTCAAGGTAGACAAGACGCAGTGCCCAAAATACAAAGTCCTCTTGAATAAGCACGTCTGGATCTCACGAAGTTTACCTTCGCGCATCGTGTTAGCAAACACAGAACGGTTTGCCTGGCATGGTGGCAGAGGCAAAAAGTTCAGTCAAGTTCAAATCGGAACGAATGGTAACCTTTTTGGTGATAGGCAAGGAATAAATGATTATCAGGATTTTTTTGGTGATAGGCAAGGAATAAATAATTTATTTTTTTTTCGTTCCTTATTTTCTTTATTTATTTATTTTTGTAGATGCAGAAAATTCTGCTTTTATGCATCATTTATCGTTCTAATACTAAATATTAATACACTGCTCGGCAAAATTAACAAACAAAAATGTTTTCCATGAATATTTTATTATAATAAGATTTTTTATTGTGACAAAAATTTGATATAATAGGCATCCTGGCATGCAAATTCCGAGTAGCCAATAGAAATCGATCTACCACTTTACAGAGCCGCACATTATGCAAATTATTCATGCCTATAAAAACACGAGATGCAACCACATCACTTCATTCCCGTATTTTTGTTAGCTCAGTGCGACAGCCACACCTTCAGTACTCAGAATGGCAGGTCATCGTCGTTTAGATAATTCTTGAGATGGGGGGCCGTTGGACGACATGGAGCCGGAAAGTCACAGACGGAGGTGGCACTTTGGCTTAATGTGTCAAGCAGTATCGTCGCGGCACTTTGGAAGCAGTTTCGGGAGACAGGAATTATTACAAGAAGACTGGCTAAGATCGCCCGGGGAAATAAACCAGAACGGACCGCTATCTGGCTTTAACAGCAAGACGGAACTCTACAATGTCCTGTCATCAACTCTCTTAGGTTGCTGCGACCACAGGTGAAAACATTTCCAACAGAACTTTGCTAAAAATGCTCAATTGAAGCGGACTCTACGCAAGGAAGCCAGTGCTTTGCATCTCATTAACCCCAAACCACTGCAGAGCACGTCGAACTGGTGCTACGAACGTGTGACCTGGAGCCCTGATAAATGGGGTACAATTCTGTTCTCTGATGAGCCCCATTTTAGCCTACAAACAAACAGATTCTAGACGTTGCTTCATCTGGAGACAACGAGGAATGCAGTACCGGCCCCCAAATATCATTGAAAGAGTCACGTACGGAGGAGGCGGTGTTCTCGTGTGGGACGGAATAATGATCAACGGCCGCACCCCTCTTCATGTTTTTGATAGGGGGCACTGTAACTTCGCAGAGGCACCGATAACAGATCCTCAAACCCTATGTGCCACTTTTTAGGGGTGCAAGCGGCCCAGGTTTTCTTTTCATGCAAAACAACGCTACTGCAAATAGAGCTCAAATGGTGGAGAAATATCTTGAAACTGAAGATATCCAAAGAATTCCGTGGCCAGCACGATCATCAGACTTATATCCGATCGAATATGTATGGAACGAACAGCATTGCATGCTGACAGCCAACTCCTTGGTCAGTTGATGATCTGCGGCCTGCACTGGTGGAAGACTGGGATTTGCTGCCGCAGAATCTTATAGATACCCTTATATCGAGCACAGTTCACTGCTCTCAGGCCTGTTTAGCCGTTGGAGGGGATCATACGCCGTACTGATGTCATGTGACCATTTCTTTGAGCATTTTGTATCGACTTCTGAAATGTGACCTTTTTAGCAATTCTTATACAACTCCTAAAGAGGCCCCTTATACCTGACCGAAGTTTCTCGCTGTCTCTTCATTTCACCGTTCCACCATACCAAATTATGTCCCGGTTCATCGCCAGTTGTAGGGGTTACACCACCTGTTCTGTTAATTTTGTCGAGCAGTGTACTAATACCAAGAGATTTTTCCTCTGTTCCAGTCTGCAAGTATTCGCGAATGATCTCAAGATTTATAAATTTATTCTCTATCAGTGCAAAACCATAGAAGTTTTGCTAGTTTTTGTTCAAAGGATGACGCAATTGCTGTAGCAGAATATTTAAGCGTAAGTGACTTATAGTGTATATCACTTAAGGGTCTACTATTACTCCTCTTGATCCACATAATCTTCCTACCTTCTTTTAAAAGAAATATAATTTCTCTCGTTCCTGTTCCGACTTGAAACTTATCTTGATACGGTCTTTGTTTGGTTGAACAGGAGCAACGCATTTCTATATATTCTTCTACGTTTTCTTTCAAATTAAGATCTATTGACATATCGGCCTGTAGAATATATACATCTTGGAATGGCGGGGACGGCTGAAAACGGGGAAGAGTGCGATCGGACGGGTCCCTGTTTCTGGAGCTGTCAAGACCACTTATTCTGATGTTCCTGACAGTTCAGTCTACCTGCTTAGCACTATGTAAAAAAGCGTCCACCCAGTTCTAGAAAGATTTCTCCACCCCTGATTGTAGCACGATACAAAACGCCCTATTTGCAATGTTACTACAATCCCACGATGCCATCACCGACACCACACTTGCGATGTTTACAACCACAAAAGAAAATAAAACTAATTCAAGTTGTAACTATCAAAAGAAGGATAAAATTAAGATGTCTTGTAGAGCAATAAAACAGTTTGAGAAAACAGACTTACTTTATACAAGCAATTTTAAAATGCTACAAGTGGCCTCTAGTAAGCAACATTTAAAGGCAAGTGTGGTTCTTGAACTGATGCGCTTTAATAAAAATAGAAATAGTCGCTGACTTTAATATTAAGGAAAAATATATAAATGCTGAAAAAAAAAATCTGTCACGCTTTAATAAGCTACCTATCTAATCTAATCCCTATTTAAACACGAAACAGATATGAAATCCTTTTCATGGGCACTGAGTTTCTTTAAAAAACGACCAGAATAATTTTTTTTTGATATAATTTACGAGAAAATTCCCGAGTCCAGAAAATGATTAATGGCGAACGGATGTCAAAAGAGATGACTAATCGCTAAGACATTAACGAATCAAGGGTTTAAGAAATGCGTGTGAAACGGAAAGCTGTACTCTGACTACAATTGCTCGATGCAAGTTCTATCCACTTTTCTATTTTCAAAAAAAAAAAAAAAATGAATCTTAAATGCTATAGATGGATTGTCTTTGAGGCTCGGTAAATATTTCATCTACCAGTTCTAATTCTTCAACACAACACCCAAAATTCGCACGAATGAAAGATTCATTTCGAAAAATCCAGTACTTCCAAATTAAAGAAACAAATTTTTCTGCGATTACTCAGGACAGCGGTGAAAAGAACAAACAGAAAAAGGATGTTTATATTGAGGAAGAGATGATCAAATTAATGATGGTAAGCTGGTTTTTTATGTAGCGTTCAGTTGAGCCTTTACTGGAAGGAAACGTATATGCTGATTTCAGAAAAAAAACAATGTGATCATCCTGATCAGTCACTAAAGTAACGCAATCCATATGATAAACAATCTCTCTTTGATTTGTTCGGACCAACTGTTTATTTTTGCAAGTTGTATGACAGTCTGAGATTTAGTCTAGGAAAGTTCACGCGGCCAACGCCATGATGCAACGCAACAAGATCAATGACAGTCACACCTTAACGCAGTGGTTTTCGACATTCTTTTAACAACGGCACCCCTAAGTAATTTATTTTTCATTTTGTGGCACCCCTACTCAATTTTATACCTGTTAGATCCGACTTGTGTGGGATTTTAAAAAAGTATATAACTATAATAATATAACTATAAACAAAATTACAATTCATAATACAAATTATATATATATTATAATTTTATTCTTTATCTAATGCTTTGTTAATAATCTGATTTATCTTTTTTTCTCATGTGTATCTCTTTTGTAAATATGTTTTGTTAACCCCTGGCACCACCATGCCGTGACGGGACTAATTGTATGTCTATCATTGCTGCAATTAAAGATTCTATTCTATAAATAATGATCAATTATAGATCATCACAAAATTAAAAAGATACCGTACACCTTTTTATAATGAAATAAATATATAAATTTAAAAAAATAAATTTAAGTAACTTAACCCAAATTACGTGGTACCCTTGGAATGTTACGCGGTACTCTAAGGTGCCGCGGCACCCCGTTGGAAACCACTGCGGGCCTAACGACTAGGAAATACCCTAAAATTTCTCCAAAGCAAACCAATCCAGCAATTCACAATAAGAAATATCTGACGCACAAACTATCCTCAAACTTGTTGCTTCACTTCACCTAAGATCTCCAAAGCAACTGTCTCGCTTTTTAAAACGTTCTCGCTACCTCCTGAGAGGGAATGTCCCGAACTTGTCATTTTAGTGATTTGTTGCATCAACGATAGGCGTGCATTACAATAAGAGTAATCAACAACAAATATTCAGAACACTTTACCTCCTATTCATGATTATTGCAAAGATATTTAACAAAAAAAAAAAAAAAAAATCTGAATTGTGAATTTATAATCACACAGCTTCCTACAGGAATTCATCCAGTCTAATCTGTAGTCATTTTTCGATAGATCCATATCATAGCAACGTTCTCTGACTATTAACTGTAGAGCTCGCAAGCTCCTGAAAGGCAGAAAAGTCCTCTTTAGAACCAATTAATAATTGTTCATTGCTTTCTGTTAGACTATTCACATTTAGCGCCCTGGAAATCAGTTCCAATTTGAGATCAGCATATTCCCGACAGTGATATAATATGTGATCCCAAGTCTCGTAAGAACCACAAAAGCATTGAATTCATTCAGATATCCCAACTGATTTAACTTTATAAACATGCATTCGTGACCAGCCAAAATAAAAGTACATTGCGCGCCTGAAGCAAATCATAGACATCCCAAATAAGCAGCATTCTTTACAAGTGGAAAGAACTTCTGAGTAATGCGCCCTTTGATTGATTGCCTCCATCGTGTTTGCCACGCCACCATTAAATGTTCCCAAATTCTCGTTGTTGTTGTTATTTGGTTTTTAGGAGCATTAGCAAGTAAGGCCATATTGCTCCGGGGATATGCGGTGGTCATTCCCTGATCTTTCTGCATCCTCCGTATTTGGTGGTTACGGGCTCGAACCCCGGTCTAATCAAGAAGCGTGTGCTATGCACTGCTGCTCCTTCCCACCTGGTTATGGAGGCGCCCCAAATTCTCGCCTTTTCTTTCTTGGGTGCATATAGAAGGACAGTCCTCTGTAAATTAAGTGTAAGTCAATGGGCCATTCCACTAATTACTCGCAACGCTGGCGTTGAAATAGTTCTACATGCAGTGGTTATCCTCGTTAGTATAGTCCGTTGGATGGAAGATGATTTCCTCACAATAGCTTTTTTATTGACTCTATTGACTCTGAAACCAAGTGCCAGGGTGGCCGAGTGGTTAAGGCGCCAGAACCTATCAAGACAGATTTCATTAATCTTGCCAGAAAATAAACTTTGACTCTGAAACCATACAGCAACTGCATACGTTATTATTGGAATAAAAATTCCATCATAGAAGAGATGTAAACTTTAACCTTCATACCCCATTAGTTCTTGTTATTTTGGAAATCATAGCCACAAACTTCCTCATTTTTCCAGACAAGTATTCGACGTGTTTGATGAAACTTCATGATCCATCGAGTTGGATTCCCTGGTATTTAATTGTTCTTCTGACAGTTAACTAATGCTTTTTATCCTTACCACAGATGGTCTATTCCTGGCCAGGCGTCCTTTGAATGACATTACCTTTGTTTCTGTAGTAAAAGCTAGCTGTTAGTTTATGAAGTACCCAAGGGAGTTAGTTCACGCGTTAGGTTCCCTGATCTAATCTCGGTATGGGATCTACACCTGCCATAAACTAATAATACAAGGGCATCAACATAAGCAACTACATTTACACGTGGAAAGTCCTTTCGGAGCAAGTTATGGGGGGGGGGGAAGAAGTTCTTAATTTATATACATATTGTCTTTACTTTCTTTAAATTTTATTTTGAATATGTATAATAATAATTATGCTTTATTAAATATTCCTTATTTGTTCTGTTCCCTTATAACTACATAGACCTCTATTTCTTACACCCCCACGTACACATCTGACTTTGCTTTACAGGAGAATTCCAGATTCAAGGGAACTTCTCTATTAGTATAATTCCCTTTGGAAAGGCTGAGTGTTCAGGAATAACAAACTCACAAATTAATAAACAACAAAGTTTATTTACATATATATATATATACAACATAATATACAATTGAATAAAAAAACATGTAATATGCATACAAGGTTAAGTCAAGGATACCTTGCATAAATTATTCTTATTCCTGTTTCCCTTCACTAGCTAGCTAATCTGAGTTGACCATTATATGAAAACACTTGATTCATTCTTCTTGCCCTAACTAACTAACACTTATATTAACAATCAATATGCTACTTTCTGTGTTCTCACCATTCTGTTACAATACACTGAAGACCAATCTTAACTTTCCTAAAGCCTCTATTTGTTATTAGTCTTTCAGATGAACCAACAATTCTTCATCAATACAAACACTATATTCAATTATCTATCCCTAAAACATATTCAAAGTTTCTTATATAAACCTTACTACCCTTCTAACACATTATAATCATTGAACAACAATTTAATCTATTACTCATCCTTCGTTTCTCTGGCATTTTACAATAACCTTTTTTTTTTAACATAATAACTCTGTTAGTATATATATAATTTATTTCAGAGATAATTTATGTATCATTTTACTTCTAGTGCTACTCCTTTTTGTTATTAATTAAACTCTATATGTTTCACTAGCAGTCCTTGTTAACTTACAGTACTTAACATCTATCTCACCTACTTCTAACTTTTTCCAGGTACCTTTGCTTTCCGGGGCGGTTTCAACCTTCCATTTTTGGCTCTCTGAGGATCTCCTTCATCTGCTTCACCTGAATCTGCTACAGATAATTATCAGGAACTCTTGGCTGCATGGGTCTGGCGTTCTTTCTCCACCTTATTCGGACTACCTTCCATTCACTGCTTCCTTCCTTTTCATTGAGCTACTAATTTTTAGGCTTCATTTCGTCTAATCGGGCTAGCACTTTGCCCTCACCACCTGTTAGCTTCGATACAGGATCTGCTTCCTACTGTCTGGGACATCAGAACTCGATGCCTTCATCAAAAGGGACTTCTTCCTTTCCTAAGCACTTACGCCTTCGCTGATTTCTATCACTCCATTCTTTTACTTTTTCTTTTATTTTTGTCTCTCCACCTTTTTAAAAACACCTTCTCAAAAAAGAAACCTCACAGACTCACCCTTTTTCCCTCCGGTTCTCTCTTTTTGTTCATCTCAATTTCTGTACCGCCTCCATATGTCAGGTCTGCCCTAGTTCTCAGTCTTAACCAATCTTTCTCATTTTATCAACTTTCACTCTCTTCTTATTTGCCCGTTTTATTTTCTCAAGCTGATTCCTTATTGCTCGATCTAACTTCTTATTTTAAGAAGTTTGTAAAATTTCTCAGGCTGTCTGTACCTTTGAAGTCAGAAGCTTATATTTATACTTTAGCAGACTAATTTCCCACGATCTATAAAACTTGCCATCACTGCCAGCCAGACTTAAATCTAATTCCCAGCATTTGTTCCGTATTTACTACCTGTCTCTTCTCCAGGTGTCACCGATTAAAGAAATGTCCCGACAGCACATGGTCCACCGCGCCATTGTTTTCCAGAGTTAACACCTTCTACTAATAGCAGTTGCTACTCGTTTCTATTGTTTGGTTTTTCTGTGTGAGCTGGAAGTCGAAGTATACCTAGGTTGCTAATAGCTTTTCACTTACCGCTCCCCTTGTATAGACGTTGTCTAATTTAATCCCTTGCGAGTGATCTTAGTAATATTCTTGACGTAGGGTTTTGCTCCCCCATATTGCTATATTATAAGTTTTACTTTAAATTAATTTCACTTTTCTATAAAATAATATATTTGTAAGATTTTACATCTTACAAAGTCTTCCAAAACAGGCTCCACATGAGTAGACCAAAGCTTGAACCTTGGGGGACACCCTTTACTGCCACCATCTGTTGGCAGTCGATAAGGCTGCCAACAGATGATCATATGCATACGTTTTATTCCTGAAGTAATTCTCTCGACAACGCTAAAAATTGGAGATAAGCATTTCGATAGACGTAGCATCATCGACACACTACTCCAGTTTATGGTATGAAATGTACAAGTGAAATCCACAAAGATACCCAGCACGTATTTACCTGCACAACCTTTAGTAAAGATCAATGCCGACGACTGAAGCTACGACTTTTCAGTGCTAACCATGCAAGAAAACATACTGTTTGTTGGACACTGGATGATGGTTCGAATTAACACGGCTCGTAATCCTGACTGCCAGCATCCTCTCATTCACTTTTCCCAGCCCATAAAAAATTGCTATCGGGAGATACGAACTGGGATCATTTCTTGGATTTTCAGGCGACTGAAGCAGTATCTTTAATACGGCATTCTTCCAAGGCGAAGACGATTCTATTGCTCAAATAAAATCTCACTATTTATATCTCATATTAAAAACGTTGGACAATTGCTACACCCACACTTCAGGGCAACATTTGAACCAGCTATCTTTATTCCTAGTTAAGTACGTTACCTGCGAGACCAACCAGGTGGTAGCTATCAGAGTGCTGTATTATCTAATAAACACAACGAATTACCTCTGACTACTTAGACTATGTGCATAATCATCAAAAACTGGAATTTTAAAAAAATCTGGCATATGCTGGGTTTCTGTATTGAAAAATCTCTGAGGTTCTATTCTTATTTTTATTCTAGAAACCTGGCATTTATTTCTTTCTACGGATATGCAACTCTACATGCCTATTAAAACGAGGTATATTTAATAATAATAATAATAATAATAACTAGGTAGCTTTACCTAGTTATTAATAATAATAATTGCTCGCTTTGCTCGACAGCCCTATGCACGCTTTTCTACCTAAATTGTAGAGATATGACAGAGTAAGTCAAATATTTTCTTTGTAAAATACACACCTGGGGGAATGCACTGATCGATATCTAACCAGGAAATGACCTAGGTAATTATTTCCTGTACATTTGTAGTGACTTAAGTGCCCCGCCCACCTGTACCACGTGATCCGCATCCCCTTCTCCCATTGGCTACTCCATCACACGGAATTCTCAAAGTGGATTAATATCAAGGTGAATAAATATCACTATGTAATTATTTACCTGCATTTACATAGGTCACTTAGGAAAATGCCTTTCGCTTCAGGTCCATAATGCACGAGGAATATTGTAGCATCCGAAAGAGCAGGACTAAAATATTTAACTGAAATATTTACAAACTATACAAATATTTAAATTATTTACAAAATACTAAACTATTCACAAATAAACGAACTATATGGCGTCCCTTCATCAGCTGACATTACAAGAGAACATCAAATGCTGCCAGGCGTGGTCATGTGTTAGACAGTGCAGCACGTGCACGAGGTTGATGAACGTTATGGAGGCAGTTGTCTTTCAACGGAAGACAACAATGTAATTATTTACCTTCGTATTTGTAGTGACGTAATTGCCCCGCCCTCCCATTGTTCGAGTAAATATCGCCCTCTTCTCCCATGCTCGAGTAAATATCACTTGGAGGAAAACGATTTTAATGTATAGAGATAATAATAATAAACCACCCTGTGTACTTGGTAGCAATACCCGTCACGGGGTGGAACCCTCCCAATCAGGGAGAAATAATAATAATACAGTTGAAATTTTTGAAACAGAAATCGAAGAAGCGCACAGGATTTATATGAGCAGCATTTATAAAAATTGAGAAAAAGTCGTAATAATAAGGATCCTCGTTATAATGAAATTATAGATTACAGAGGGATAAAATACAGAAAAACACAAGCAACAGACTGCAAATCTGGGTTCCCTGACAAAAACCCACACGAACATTCCGCACAGAAAAAACCCCACTGTCATAAAAGCTCACAAGAAAAATACCCACACGAAAAACTGCTCACATTATTTTTAGTTTACAAAAAAAAAAAATCATTTCATATTTAAAAACGCAACAAAATGTTGAATTTATATATTTTATTTCTACTTCTATATACGATGTATTTTTATATAACTTTTGATATAAAATTTTTGATTTTAATATAAAATAGAATATTTGGATGCAAATGTTTGTAAGGGAAATTACAGGAAATAAAATATTCTGGTTTTATTGCAGCTAAAGCCTAATTAATACTAAGAAACTAATAAATGTAACTAATAAATTACTTTTTCTCTATCTTACAAAAGTGAACAGTCAACACTTTTTGGTTTTTTATCAACAAACAACTAATTCAGACATATTTCAGTGATTTATTGATTTGTCAATGATTTGAACAGAATTTTCATTACTGTAAGTTAGCCAATCACTGCAAGTATTTCAGTTTGTCTTCTACCTGCTCATATTCCTGCACAAAAGTGGCAACCAAGTCATGCAGTGCATCATCTCTTCTCTTTTTCACCTCTAGACGACCTGCCTGTGCATTAGCCAGTGTCAATCTGTTGCAAGCCAGGTCCCTCTTCAGTCCAAACAAAAACCACACGCTGGGATGACTGCAGTGGAATATAGGGAATGATGATTCCATAAACTTATTGGAAACTGGGGATCTCTACCTACTACACCCTCAATTGTCATTCAGTTATAAAGACAAAAGATAGCAACATAGTACAACAACCAACCGAATATTGGCATGATTCCTGTTCTCAAAAAGCAGAAGCCAACGTTGCCAGAAGCCAAATGAAGCAATACATGAGAGTAGTTAGTTCTACTCCTCGCAATGTGATGGGGGGAACGTGTTGTCAGAGTTGAGTAACGATGTACTGGCCCATCACAGAAAAGACGGTCATTTGCGTAATCCAACAACAATAAATTTTGACATTCGTGAGAAGTACCGTCAGCTGATATTTCATGATCCAGACAGAATTCTGGTTTTAGGTGATAAAGAACTCTTGGTTGAAGTGAATAAAGATACAATTTATAGAGATGGCACTTTTGATAAAGTTCCAAACATTTCAGCCTAAGAGAGTCTCTATTTCAGTGACAATATAATCATTGAATCTAGTCCACAGGAAAGTTAATCCCAAAGCAGCTGTTGATCTTTTACGATTATCAAGATTTTGAAATATATTTTGGAGTTTTAGGTGTTTCCACGATGTTAGCGTTTTGAAACATCGCGGAATTTGGATATATTTGGTATTCTGACCCATTTCGTGTTTCGATGTGTCCTCATTCTCACGCGGTGGCATTTTGATTTATTAATCAAAATGCCACCTGACCAACAGTGGGAACTGTTGGCATTATGACCTTCGATCTTAAGATTTTTGTAAAATTTAATTGCCTCCCTGTCATTTGCCACTTGTGGGATTGTGTTCGAATCCTGTCGATGATGAGAGGAACTTCTGGACGCATTTCCCTCACGGGGCAGAGGGGAATATATACTAAAAGTATATATTCCCCTAGGGGCCATTTTGGGATTTTCATCTCCGAAACTGTCTTAAGCCACAAACATTTTCACTGGTGCTTCATGTTAATAATTGTAATTATTTTTAGCAAGAATATGGAAAGCTGGTAACATATTCCAGACTTTTCTGATTTACTGAGTTGCTGTTTATATCATATTTAATTAACTTTTTTTAATCAGTGGTCCTTGAGGCTGTCACAGACATTCTCTAAGATATGCCAGACAAGCTGTGCTTGCTACCTGGGAGTCTAAAACGCTGATGGAACTGATATTCGGGTAACACTCAAATCAAGTGGACCCAATTTCGGCGACGTCCGGACGGTCTGTGACAGCCAAATTCCTGTGCTTGCACCTTCACGATGGTGGGACTGTTAGTAATCCTGGGTATAACCTCCATGCACAAGTACATGGTGGGTGACTAGGTGGCAGTACTAGGTGGTAGATGACTCATATCAACCGGTGAAATATCACCACTTTGCTTATTGGAGGCTTGAAGTAGTGGAACCAATGTTTAGTCTCTAGAGCTAAGTTCTGGTCAACCCTTCCCTATCTCTTCCATCATGCAGTATAATTGATGACTTTTGAGGTTATGATGAACGTTGTGGCGGGATCCAATATTCCTTACATTTCGAGGGTACAGCTCTAAAACGGTGTTCGCAGGCCGGCCGCTAGTTAGTACACCTGACCGAACCTATTGGTAACTCTCTAGGAGGCTTCCGGATCAGCTAGTGTATAATCTTGCTACCTCTACTCTGCCAAATAGTGACTGGAGGGAGTCCGAGTAGTGTGTATGCGGGGAGCATTGTCGAGGCCACGTTATGTCAAGGATCTGGGTATATTCTTACCACGTGTACGCCATATCCAAAAATTTCATTACTTCATACAGCATGTCCCACCCACTTTTTCTTACTATTGAATACACCATGAATTGTCAAACTAATAGAACAAGCTTATCTGCGAAAAGATCTAAACCTCCCAAGTACTTCCTAATTCATTTCACAAATATACGTGGTCTCAATTCTAATCTCAACGATGTCCATTTCCACTTGCAGTCTTCCAAACCCCATGTACTTTTTCTGACAGAATCTCAGTTATCGGTTGATACAACTACTGCTCATCTCAGATGCCCAAATTATTCGCTGTATGATTCCTTTCGCCTCAAAGGTGGTACTTGTGCATATGTCCGTTCTGATATTCTCTGTCAGAGACTTGGCAATTTGGAATCTCCTCTCTTTGATCTTCTCTGACTCAAAATCTCTCTACCTCATTGTGTCAAATTCGTCTGTTGTCTCTACCGTTCTCCCAACTCCACTAATCACTTGGAGCTCTTTGACTTCCTCTCTTTGCAACTTGACTTTCTCCAGTCCAACTTTCCTCACAGTGAGGTAATTTTCCTTGGTGACTTTAATGTCCCCAACTCCAGCTGGCTTCCTTTTTCTAGTCACACCGACCCAGCAGGTCGAGATGCTGAGGCTTTTGCAATTACTAATGACATAGCACAGATTGTTCATTTACCTACAAGAATACCGGACAGTCCTAATCATACAGCCAATACGCTTGATCTTTTTCTCACAAACAACCCTTCTAAGTACAAGGTTGAAGTGAGAGGTCCTTTAGGCACTTCAGATCACAACTTGGTGATTGTCTCTTCTCTAATGGAACGTTTATCTCATGGCTATTCCCAACCTCGTGTTGTTTGGCATTACAAGAATGCAAAATGGAATGACCTGCGAGACTTCTTTTCTTTTTTCTTCTTTTCCTTGGTCGGATTACTGTTTCAAAACTTCTGATGTCAACGTTTGCTCAGATCGTGTCAGTGAAATTATTCTTGCAGGAATGGAATCCTTTATCCCACACTCCACTTTAAAATCTCGTCCTTTATCTAAACCTTGGTTTTCCAATAAATGTGCTAAGGCTGTTCAAGAGAAGAATGTTGCATATCTTAATTGGCTTGTTTCTAATTCTTCGGTTTCATTTTCTGCCTACACCAAAGCTCGCAACAATTGTAAAGCAGTTATTAATCAGTCCAAACTAGAGTTTGAACAGGCTAAGAGTAGAAAACTTTATTCTTGCCCTAATGGTAGCAGTGCATTCTGGTCTCTTGCCAAAGCTATTGGCCGCAACTTTTGCCCATCTCTGCTCCCACCTCTGTCTAAACCAGATGGTTCTGTTGTCACTTCAGCCAAGGATAAAGCTGACCTGCTAGCATCCCATTTTTCTTCCAGCTCATGTATTAATGATCTTGGTAAAATACCTCCCACCATTCCCAACACGTTCCATTCAATACCTCCTGTGGTCTTCCGTCAAAAGGATATTAGAAAGATTTTGATGAATCTTGATGCTAAGAAAGCTCCAGGTCCTGATGGTATTTCTCCACTTGTTCTCAAAACCTGTGCTCCTGAACTTACTCCTATTCTCTGCCGCCTTTTTCCACTTTCTTATTCCAAAGGTGTTTTTCCTTCTGCTTGGAAATTTGCTCATATCCAGCCAGTTCCTAAAAAGAGTGACAAATCCCTCCCATCCAATTATCGTCCCATTACAATTACTTCTACTCTTTCTAAAGTAATGGAGACATCAATTAACCGCCAACTCTTAAACTACCTAGAAACCTTCCGTCTGATCAACGATCGAAAGTATGGATTTCGTCAGTGTCGAACCACTGGTGATATTCTGGCTTATGTTACCGATTTATGGACTAATTCAATGGAAAGGTTCGGTGAAACACAAGTAGTTGCTCTTGACATCTCAAAGGCTTTTGATCGTGTTTGGAATAAAGGTCTTCTAAACAAGCTTCCATCTTATGGTTTGCCAACTGTTTTTAGTAATTAGTTATCCAGTTTTCTCTCTGATCGCTCACTGAGGGTGATGGCAGATGGCTCTCTGTCTTCTAACTTCTCCACTAATGCCGGTTTCCCCCAAGGTTCAGTTCTTTCCCCCACTCTTTTCCTCTGTTGTATATTAATGACCTTCTTCCATTGACTGGAAATCCTATCCATAGTTTTGCCGATGATAGCACATTGCATTCAACTTTCCATTTTGAGAAACCTTGTCCTGCTCAATCAGCTTCAACTTCTCGAAAATCTGCTACCAATTCCTTAAATGCCGATCTTCAGGTAATTCTCCAGTGGGGCAAAGACAACTTAGTTGATTTCAACCCTTCTAAAACTCAGTCTTGTCTTATATCTCGCAAAAAGGATTCTTCTGCTCCTATGCTTATCTTTAGTGACACTCCGATTTCTAGGCAAAATGATATATCTCTTTTGGGGATTACCCTGACTTCTAATCTCTCTTGGCACAAGCACATTACAAATATTGCTTCCTCAGCATCTAAAAAACTTGGTTTTCTCTTTCGTTCTCGGCGTTACTTTTCTTCCAAACAGCTGCTCACTCTGTATAAATCGCAAATCCGCCCTGCCATGGAATATTGTTTCCACATCTGGGGTGGTGCCCCCAAAACCTCTCTCAGGCTTCTAGTTTCCATTCAGAAGAGGGCAGTTAGGTTAATTAATGATTCATCTCTTACAGAGTCTGTCCACTCGCTGTCTCATAGACGCACTGTTTCTGCTGCATGCCTCTTCTACAGATACTTCCATGGGCACCGTTTTTCTGAATTGGATTCTATAATTCCTTCTGTCTATTTCAAATCAGTCTGAACACGTGCCGCCACCAGCCAGCATCCATTTTCTGTCCAACTTCAAACCCACAGAACCAACTTTTCATCTTCCTCGTTTATTCATTCAACTGCCGTTTTCTGGAACAACCTTCCTTCATACGTATTTCCTGAAAATTACAGTCTACAGAAGTTCAAGTCAACAAATATCTTCTTTCCTCTTCTCAACCTCCAACTCAAGCACGGTACTAAGTATTATAGGTTCTAATACCTGTCGTGTTTGGGGTTCACATAAAAAAAAAAAAAAAAATCTACAGTTTGATTTTCTGAATTTGTTTGCTTACGTTCCAGACAAGTGGCGTCATACTTAAAAGAATGGTGCCACTTGTCTTGTCTTGTCTTTTCCAATATTCCACTTATTAAACACAATCCCGGAAAAAGATTTAAAAAAGGGCCGATGGAAAAAAACTAAGGAAAAAATATATGTTGAAAATATATAAGGAGGGTAAATGAGGGATATTCTCCTTCCTCTCAAAGGGTAGCAATCTGAAAATGGAAGAAATATTCCCTACCCCGAAAGGTGTAATAATATAGGACGTAATGTTCCTTGCAGTGACTCAATTAGAAATCTTTGAAGAGGTGGTTACAAAAATCTAATACCATCTGTCAAATTGTAGATTGGATACAGCGAGAGGGGTTGAAAATTAATTCTAATTAGATTTACTAATTAAGGAAACTGAAACCCAAATAAATGATCGATTGCATAATTAATTAACTACTTATTTAAGTCATTACAAAAACACAAAATATATATTTTAGCGCAACTTTTTTCGATTACTAAGCATGAAATAAATTAACATACCTGTTTTCCATGGAGATTCTAGCCTTTTAGTCTAAACCAATGCGTTTTCAATCTGTGGCCCCCCAAGTTTAAGATCCATGAATTCATGGTAGATCAATAAAATGATTCTATTTTAAGAAAATAGGCAAATTATATTTCATTTTATCACAAACAGGTTCCTGGTCAATATCTGTCCGAATTCATTGTAATAACAATACTTTTCATTGTAACAATTCATTGTAATAACACAAATGAAAGCCTCTGGCTCCATTGCACTGTACAGCTAATACCAATGCCATATATAAGGCTGGATGAGAGACTAGAAGAGACCGATACATTAAGAAAAATACGTATTAGGCATCTGAAGCATTTGGTTTGGGTTTGGTAGACCGATCAGCTGTAATTTAATGGTCTACACTACTTTATAAGTTTCTGATTTAGGGCAGAGAATAGCACAGTAGTTCAATGGAATTATAGTGTCTTTAACAAGCATTCTACAGGACGAATACGATGTTGTCGTATGGCTGCGACATGTGCATCAAGAACCATATACTAGTTGATCGGCTATCCATGGAGAGCAAATGTGACTCTGCTTCTCTGTCGAAAGTAGAGAAGCAAGGAGTTGGTTAACGATGGTGCTCACATGCTTAAAATCGCATCGCGAGGTGGGTTCCTCGTCATTTGCCATGCACAGAAGCAGAACTATGACGAAGTTCCAAAGGTATACTTGGAATGGCGCACCACTTCGCAACGATCACTGTAGTGGACGAAACTTTTCTTCTTGGAGATCCAACTGGAACAGTAACCCGATGACGCCATACGACACACTCATACAGAATCAAGAATGATCATAGATTAGGACTCTAAATACACAGTACTATCGCACACTCCTCGGACACCATCTACAGCTACCATTTCGATTTAAGCAGAAGCATTTCATGGACATTCAGACATTTGTGTTGCACAACAATGCTAATGTTGGAAACTTACTGATCGATAGAAATGAACACCGTAGCCATATTGTATAATATGAGTACTGTAATTTTGAACTCTTTTTCCAAAATGAAAGAATGCCTTTTGGACAGACACCTTCACGTAACACCGGACACCGTAAGAGGCATGAGAAAATCGCTCGCAGATATCCAAAAATTCCAGGCAGTGCTTTCAGGTTTTCTCCTATATGGAAAGGGCAATATATATGCTCGAGTGTAATTTCTACAGTGAAGAAATGCAATCATGAATATGAAATTATTTTTTTTTTTTTGCAAACTATGGTATTTGGGCGTGTAATATCCAAAGAATTATCCCAGAATAACACACTTTTGACATAAGTGACCCTAGTTGATGTGAGGATCTCATACTCTTCTATTTATATCTTTTTAAGTTTACAATTGGTGCACTTTTCGTGCTTAAGCTAACTTAATAAATGATATATGGCTGACTTCCGTATGATTAGGTGAAGTTAACCATATAGCTTAAGTATGCTTAAGTTTAAATACTTAGGAACCGATCATTTTTAACTAATATGCTCGCTCTCAGCAAATTTTTTGGAATTTCAACATTTGTAATTGGTTTTATACAGTTTTGTATTAAGTGGATTCATGTCTGGTTAAACAGCAATGCAATAGTAGCCACGGTCTTTCAGTTATTATAAAACTATACCATTAAGCTTTTGACAGGCAAGAGTAAATTATTTTATCTCACAGCGCAATTAACGCACTCTTCCTGCTTTGTGCAAAATAAATGCTTTAATGACACAACTAATGAAGTAAGCCTTGTAATATTTATGGGGTTTGAAAAGTCTTTAAAGAATTTCGTTATTTCTTTCCTTTTCTTGCTTTGTCGTAACAAGAAAACCCCACGAAATAAAACGTAATTTATAGGGAGAAGTAGAGACAGTTATCAGTGTGCCCATTCATCTACTTTTAATATAGTGAAACAGTGCCTTCCACGCGCACGACACTCGAAAGAGCTTATTACAAGGGGACCAACCTCGCAATATTTAAGCAGAACTCGATAAGTGGCTGCAGAAACGACGTGAAAGGATATTCGTGTATAATGTTTTTTCGTACGAAGGCCCTTCCCCCTCACGGCTCATTTAGTTGTGATAAATACACACCGGACGATAATATTGTCCCCCACCCCGATGTGATTCATAAGGCCTTCTAGCTCTTGGCGCCGGCAATGAAAGTATTAAGATATTTCATTGCTCGTTATCGTCCAGACAGTTGAGTCCCCATATTGATAGCTAACAAGAGACTCATTTCCAGAGAATGTTAAGGAGAGATAGCCAAGGAAAAAAAGAAAAATACCGAAATTTTCTTTAGCCTTTGTTGTCGCAATTTATTCCCAAGGGTCATAAGGCTTTCTGAAGTGGTTGTTTCCTCCTTACATCAAAAGACGCAATGGGTTAAGCTGACGTTATTGGTACTGCTTTCTGGCTGCTCTTTGCATAAACCGATTATACCCCCTGGAACACGGATCCTGACTCTCATTTTCACTCCGAGATAATTTGATGTGAAGTGTGAAAAATTAAGATTTACCAAAAGATTAAGATTTTATTAAAACCTTAAACCTTTCAGAACATATTTATTTTTACTTTTTATAGATTTCAATAAGTTCGGTTCAGCATAAATATAATGTACTGTAAGCATTTTCTCCCCCAACGTTTTGTCCAAACACAAGAAATTAGAGACAAATTGATGACAAATTCACACTGGTTTTTATCCAAACCTTGTCTAAATCTAAATCTTTGATCCAAAATTGAAGTTTTGGATTAAAGGTTACACCCAGATCAGTATATCTGTTTCAGATGGAGATTTAAGTCCACTATACTGTAGGAGTGACCAGCGTGGGATTGTTCTTCACTGAATATAACATGATTTAACAGGTTGGATTTGTAGGCCGAATTTGGTGAAGTAATTTGCTTTTATTCATCTGTTAGTTTATCCTTTCTGTGACAGGTGTGGTGTTTACAAAGTGCTGTGTAGAAGATTGTGGAGAGAGAATCTCCCTCTTTGTGTAAATGTTATTATGCATCCCTCAGTCCTTTCAGTTAGCGTGAAGATTAAGAAATAGAGAATATTTCTTTTGATATGATTGTGTTTTCATGGAGACGGGTTTTCATGGATCCTGACAACTGGATAGCACAGTTGTCAGGATCGCTGTCCTCCCCACACCGGGTGGAAAAGACCCCAGTTCGAGTCCCGTCGATGACGGAGGAATTTTTATGGGTCTTTTTCACAACGTGGCTGAGTCAGTCGGTCTCAGGCGAGGACAGCATGGTTTTTTCTCCTGGAACCTCGAGTTTTTCGTCCAGAAAACTGACCTCAGAAAACACGCAATTTACAGACAGTACAGACGGAGCAATATCACCTTAATCGCTAATGTTCCTAAAACCTTATTACAACAACAACTGGGTTAGGTGGCCAGGTCCAAGTATCTTATCGCTAGTTCTGCACTTTCTTCAGAAATGGCTAGAATATTATTAATAATCGCCACTACCTCTATCGTTTTGATGGTAGACCCATTCTTGATCCAGCAGTAGATTTGTTCTGGCTTGCTGATCACGAGTTGAGTTGTGAAGGTGGGTAATACAATTTTTTTTTAAAACCTTTAGTAAGCCTTTGGTGCCTTAGTTATAGATCGGTATTGATTAACCCCATCTGAGAGTGCAATTTGCGGGATTGGCTGAACTGCATAAATAATTATTCCACGTTTCCGGAAAATATTTCTGTGTGAGGATGGAGTTGTGAACTGATTAGAATTGGGCTGAGACATTTACTAAGGAGCTGAGGTATTATTAGCACCTGCAACAACATTAGCTGGAAGGGTATTGAGGGATAATGTCTCTTGAACTGCAAAGTACAGTTTGTGGTTGATCTGAAGCTTGATGTTGTGTATTTGATAATCGGATTGATCAGCCCGCATATGTTGTAGTGATTCTATTACGCTGCTATTTCCAAGGAGTAAAAGGGAAGGTTGCGGAGGTTTCCATCTTTCCTGTCTTAGTTATAAGTCCGAAAAGATAGAAATATGGCCCGATAAGCAATACTCATTGTAGTCCAGAGGAGAGTTAGCGTAAAAGCAACGGCTTACCAAACTTTAAGGTTGCTTTTTATTAACAGAATACTCTTTGTTAAATTTACTACACATAAATACGCATATAGAACATGAAATAGGATAGGAATTGGAAGACAATCTTTCACATATAGGTAACATGGTGCTTTGGATGAATAAACACTACTCTAAGTTACTTGGGAACAAAATTTATGGAACATCGAATGCCGTTTTTAAAGTATAAAAAGCTAAATAGACATAGATTCGAGATGCAAGATGATAACCATAAAATAGTAATAAATAAAACAAAATGAAATGAAATAACTCAAACAAAATGAAATGAAATAACTCAAACAAAATAAAATCAAAGAAAACAATCAAATGGGATCGGGGAATTACCATGTTTTTCCCCTCAATTTACACAGGGTAGTGTTTATTCATCACACATAAATATATAGGCAAAATTATTGAAGTGTGAGTTCCGTTTTAAGGGATAAAGAGCAAGATAAAGGCTAGAGAACTGAATACCAATCAATTTGGTTCCTATCCCTTTAATAAACGACGTACTCCTCTCACACCAGAGCAATAAATAAAAATAAAAATAAAAAAAGGAAACCAATTGGAGTCATGCACCAGAGTAACGAAATCACAAAGAAATATGACTTCGCTGTTAGGGTTGTTAAACTGAAGAAAAATAACGATTTATGGAGAGGAATGTATAACAAGCTAAAGTCTTGTTCAGCCTGATTTATGGAATAAGAACAGAGATAAATAGGGCAACGATAGTTTCAAGATTAACCCTTGCTAGTTGGGACAGATTATCTTACTTAAATAACTCCGTCTATCCAGTACTAAAAAAAAAGTTGTAAAAAAGAAAGAAGACACCGTATGCACCAGTAAAACAATCATGTTAATGACGTGGAGTCATTCTCGATTATAAGCACACATTTCAATAACTTTGCATTCCTCCAACTAAATCTAAGCAGCAGCTTCAATACACATGCACAGAAGATAGACTACAATGACTAAATTACCTACTCATTATTATTTACTCCACCCCTCCTTTATGTATCAGAAATATGAGCTATGACTGGTGGTTGTTTATTATTAGCGCAAAGGCAATTAAAGCTGTGAGGTACAACGTTATATGCTGTTTATAGGCATTGCATATGCATAACATCCTGAGATTCCTGACTCACGTGTGAGCATTGGTGCTTCTCTCGTAAGAAACCCACTAATGAAGCTTTGAATGAGTTAAATCTTTGCAGATTTCGAAATGCCATCTCTGCAAATGTAATGGGGCAGTTAAAAAATTAATACGGTACTGCTGGGGTGAATATTTTCTTTTTTGCATCTGAACTGGCATATGGAGCCCAAATATGAAGTTTGCGCTCCCTCCAGAGATGAAGATGATCCATTCCGAAGCATTTTCTCCATCTTGAAATAAAATACGGTATAAATTGTTAGATTCCTTATTACGAATGACCGAAATATATTTTTTATAAATGCGCCATGAGTTTTATATACTTTAACACATTAAGGAGAGTTTAATAAAATTTTATTCGATGATTAAATAGAATTCAACCAAACAACAATTTAGATGCTGAAAACGAGATTTCCAAAGTCTTCAATTTTTCATCTGGATGCAGTGGTTATGAAAGATGCTAGATATACAACTACCCTTAGTTTGAATTCAGGCGATTAATTCCCAAACGCATATGCATTTCTTTCTGGCGCTGCAATCGTTTATTTTATTTTAAAATTTCCCTTTTTGTTCAACTCCGCAACTCTGAATAATGACTCGGTGTTGAAGCCATCGTTCTTAAAAAATCGATATCAGCTAACATCCAGAAGACAGTTTTCTTTTCTCGATAGGCGTTGTTTCGTCAGAATTTCATTATTTGAGGAAGACAGATGCACACGGATAGATTAATAATCTGGCTCTGTGAAAGAAAACGAAGGACTGTTGGTATAGGCACTACATCGCATGAAAAGAACCTGTTTCTATATTCGTCTTACGTCGTATACATCCTTCACAGTGCCCCAAGCAAAATATCATCCAGCACATATTTTAATAAATATTTTAATAGGTAAAATATGTTGGATGATTCATAGGCCTTCGTGGCGGCTTCATCCACACGATGCATCCCCATCTAGCATTCGTTTTAAGAGGTCTGGGTTCCATTCTGTCCACGACTGGAGGAATTTCTAAAGTTCTCTTCAATCGAGGCAGCAATCAGTTAGCCGACCTAAGACAGAGAGAGAGTAGGGTTTACCGTCAGTTACTTACAAAATCCTACAGTAACGGGGGTTTAAAATAATAAAATAAATATTAATAACAGGTCCTGTAATTCAAACGTTGCATTTATGTAATTAATAATTAAGTGAAATTCTACTAGCTACTTAAAATATTAGCGACCTTTGCACACATTTAATATAAAGAGAATACTTTTTTTGGAAATATTTCTTATGCAACGTTTAATCAAATTCATTACGCTTTCTGACACTCCGTTCCTTAAAGTAAAATACACCTTTTGGTATAATAAAAGGCAATCTGATTGCGCTGGATGTGACCACATTACGAACGGTTAAGAGGGAGGGAGAACTGGAATTGAATATTTTGCCATATATTATTATTATTGTTGTTATATTATTTCTCCCTGATGGGCGGATTCCACCCTGTGACGGGTACTGTCGAGGAAGTCTCTGACCATCCTACAGGTGTTCAGGATTGCGACTTCTTGGAGTTCCTTGTAGGTGTTCTGTGGAAGATCTATTGCTGCTAGGCTGTTATGTAGGATCTTTGGCACCATGCCGGTGGGTAAGACGATTATCGGGATGGTCGTTACTTGTTGAATATGCTGCATCTCTTTGGTCTCCCATCTTATGTCCGTATACTTCCTGATATTTTCCTCGTGAGTTTTCTGGAAGTTGCTAGTGTTGGGCACCGCTATGTCAATCATATAGGTAACCTTTTCCTTCTTGTTGACCAGGGTTATGTTTGAATTCTCTAGTACGGCTGGGGTTCGTACTGGTAATAAGGTAAACTTTGTTTGATCAACTGGTATTTTCTCGCTAGCTTCTGATGTAATATCTTGGCTACCTGATCGTGTATACAGTCGTACCCTCTTTGAGTGATCACCTTGCATCTGCGCTGTGTTGGATCGTTCATGAAGACAATTGGTATCATTCACATGTGTCTTCTCTCACTCCAGGCTTCTTGGTGAAGTATTCCTATAGTTCCTGGTGTTGATTACTTGGTCATGGATGGCGAAGTAATCAACAGTCTCAAGGAAGAGCGTCCCGCTCATGAGCCATCCATTTGAAACCATTTTATCTATGCGTTCTTGATGGAGGTCATTGTTGGGTCTAACATGTCCTGTTGCCCACCTTTCTAGCTTCGTTTGTTCCGTCTGGGTGGAAGGGGATTCTCGCATAGGTTGAATGGGGGTATGCAGCCTGTATACCTTCCTTATGGTCTGGTAGAGTGCTGCTCTGTTTTTTCTGGAAGTAATCCCTCAGGTTAGCTACCGCAGTCCTCTGTTCCTCCATGAGGTCTATAAAACCCCTTTCTCCTTTCCGAGCTACTCTCAGTCTCTCCAAGGATGACTTCGGGCGGTATTGGCTTCTTTCGGTCATCATTGTCCTTGTTTTTCTCATGATATCCTCCATCTTCACCCTCCGCTTACTCGTCACCATTAAAATGACAGCGGGTAAAATCAATACGCCAAGTTTTTGGCAGATTTGTAATTAGAGAATTAGTCCAATCTATGATCCCGAAGGAGTATGTTAGCACTGGAACTGCATAGGTGCTTATTGCATTACCATTGTTTCCTCCGTTCAGCTTTGTTTGAGCAGGCTTTTGAATCTATGATGGTATTTTTCGGTCATACAGGCTTTGACCTCGTTGTATTCTAACTGCTGAGTTTGCATTATCCTCAGGTATTTGTAGGTCTCTCCCCATATCATGGCTTCGATCTCTTTATGCCTCAGCAGCTGTGGTAGATTCGGCCGACTAATGTCACCTGATGTAATCTGTTGATCTTGCATTTGTCTAGATCAAATTTAATTCTGATATCATTGCCGAATCCTTCGGCGATCCGGCGTAGTTGCTGTAGTTGTTTCTCAATCGCCGCCTAGAGAGGGTGTATAGGTGGGAGAGGGTGTATAGGTTTTTCCTTCCTCAACAACAGCAAGAATCATTCTTTGAGGATTCTTGCTGTTGTTGAGTGCAGAACCACAGTATGCTCAGGACATCTCCCTGAAAGATTCCTCTCTTGATGGAGATCGGTCTGGTTGTGATGTTCTCGACCTTGATGGTGGTACTCCATTTCATCGTGGTTGCTTCTAGGAATTTTTCACTATCGGATTGACTTTGGAGATCTTCAGCATCTCTTAGCCAGCTATGAGGTACAGAGTCGAAGTCCTTGCAGTAATCGAGGTAGGCCGTGTACAGGTTGCGGCACTTCTTGTAGGTTTGCTCTGTAACTGTGGCATCAGTGGTTAATTTCTAAACTACTAAACTTCTAAACTATAGAAAAGTCTCAGAATGGATCTTCACCCTCCGCTTACTCGTCACCATTAAAATGACAGCGGGTAAAATCAATACGCCAAGTTTTTGGCAGATTTGTAATTAGAGAATCCCCCCGAAACCCTTAAGGGCCTCCCTTTTTTACAGTCCGTGGCGTGGAGGCTCAGGAAGGGCGACAGATTCCTGCCAATGGAGATGCTCCAAAATGTCCAAGATATGGATGCTGACTACAAGAAATTCATTGAGGACAAAGCCTACAGAAGACGTATCATCAGGTTGCAGCTCTCGTCTTCAATCAAGTGACTGTCACTGTTTTTTCTTGATCGGTTTGTAGATATTGTGGGGGGGGGGAACTGTTTTCATGTGTTTACAACTTATTTTTTTTTGTTTTTAGAGTTTTAGTTCGTTTCTATGTTAAACCCCTAGCATTTTTGCTTTTATGGGCATTGCAGCAGGCATCCATGTAAAATGTACTTATTTTCGCTGATTGTCTCTCTTGAGGATGCTCTTCACTTTTCCAATTAATTTATTATTCCTATTGTCCCCTTGGTACTGGTTCAATTGGCCAATCTCGACCCTTAATTCCTCTATCCTCTGCTGAAAGTCTTCTTTCTCAAGCTGACAGTTCCAAGTTTTTTTCGTTTCTTTTGCTGCTACTCTTTCATTTCTATTTCTAATGGCAGCTATGGCAGCACCGTATGTGGATGGCCTGATGTAATCTGTTGATCTTACATTGTCTAGATCAAATTTCATTCTGATATCATTGCCGAATCCTTCGGCGATCCGGAGTAGTTGCTGTAGTTGTTTCTCAATCACCGCCTAGAGCTTGATGGCATCTGTGCACATCCAGTGTTGCACCGTTCTTATTGAGGTAATGTGGTATTATTTGGCGATTGAAGTGGTCTGTGACTCTCTACAGGATTCTAATGGGTCTCCGCTTCGGTATCATGTGGGTCTTTGCTGGTCTATTCCCTTGAATTCTGTTAGGGCCTTCTTCCACTCGTTTTCTATTCTGTATATCATGACTTCGTCTCTTTCCACTTAAGCTGCTGTGGGTTGTATTTCTTATTGCTCTTCCTCCTATGGTTCCGTGTTGTCCATATTCTTTGTAGTTGGTCGCCCACGTCCTGTTTGATTTTTTCCAAGATTGCAGGAGCTATCAGGCTCTTCGTGACGATGGTCCTTCTCTGATCCGCTGACTTCAATATCCGGAAATTATTCCAACCACCTGGTGTGTAGTCTCGGCCTTTATTGTCATATCAGTCTCTAGCCTGGTTATTTCGTAGTATGTTTACATCATGAATTTATCCAATTCGATACTCCACTTCCTTCCTGGGTGTTCACTAGCGCAGTTGTGCAGGAAGCACTTCCAGTTGGTTTGGCTGGATGGTCTAGCCCCTTGTGGTAGCCATACGGGGAACGGCGCCCCTTGTTTTCCTCTGGACACAGTCTGCAACTTTTTTTCTGCCTAAGGTCTGAACCGTGAGTGACTTTATCCTGTGCTACACTCGGATGCAGTATGATTATTACTTCTCCCGACATCATTATCCATATATGGAGGTGGAACTGTTTAGTTTCGGCTTACATCCAGTGGGGGACACCAGATGGCGCCACTATCTTCCTAATCCTAACTTGGGGATGTAGTCCGCTGAAGCGACTTTCGCGATGGTTTTTTAAATTATTATTATGTTGATGGAGACGCATTCGCTTCCAACAAAGCGGACTCGAACCTCAGTCCATCAAGCTGGTAGCCCAGTGTCGTAACCACTGGGCCATAGCGCCCCTTTTTATTATTAGAAAACATTTTCCTCAGTTTGAAAGGTTTTCTGAGTTTTGAATTCTTATATGCAAAGTGAAGTTAAACATAAGCGCGATCCAGAGTCCCCATGCTACAAGTATCCCTATAGGACTGTCCACTATGCAGTGTGAATTCACGACACCCTCAACATCGAGGACTTTCACTTGTAATGCATTTTAAAGTTAGTAAACCTGATATTCACGTTCTACATAATAAATGTTGAATACGGGCAGGGACGTGTTAAGACGGAAGTTTGAAAGTGACCGCATCGAAGCGCCAGCTCTCTGGAGCAACAAAATGAATATCAATATGGTATATAACGTTGTGGAGGGTTCACAAAATAAATATACTACAGTCGGTGGATATTTTATGGTTTGCATCCAGTCCTTTAAAAGTTAGTTCTAAAAATAGGTAATCACTGCAAGTTTTCTCGTGGATAAATACAATCTATGTAATTTTCCGCCCAAGTGGATCTCAAATAAGTACTTTTAATGAGATCCCGCACCATTGAAAAATCCTCTACTATTAGCAGTATTATACTACAGCATTTCTTATTCTAGTTTTTCGTATTATAGCAATGTGATCTCTTACTTAAAAAAAAAGAAATTTTCGGAAATTTATGATCCACGTGAGCTTTAATGACTTCAAAAACCTTACGGTACATTTTGTACAAGTTTTTAGTAATGGAGACTGGAATCTTTTTCTACTGCTCTATTAATGCTTCGAGTAGTTTTCTGTCTTGTTCTGGCTTTGAATCGTTGTTTCAAAGGCAACCCAAAGGAATCAGTTGGATTCAGATCTGTTCTCTCTGCTGGAAATGACAGGTCACCACATTATCATCATACTATTGTTGTACTTACCATGCTTTGTGACACGGCGTGTTGTTGAGCTGGTGCAAATGCAGCCCCTCTTCAACGAACTTCCAGTCCAGTGCAGGAAGGGTAGAATTCTTCAGAATGTGATCGTAGATATGGCAGCATTCACAAGCCTAAGCTAACGTACTACCTCTATCGAACATTCGTTATTGGTGTAATACGGTCTAGGTGAAGCTATTCTTCGGGAATATGCCACACCTAGGTACAATCATCTAATGCCCGGACTCTGAAGCGTAATTCGGCACTCCACATAATGTGTTTTACCACTGCAGTAATGCCAATCCTTTTCTCGTTCAGTTGTGTTCCATCTACCTGTTGTTGAGCGCACATTCCTTTCATATCCTACTGGTATTGCTGTCCATCATTTGACTTCTGGTAGATTAATAAAGCAACAAAACCGTAAAATAAAGATTAAACACAGAACATTTCAAAATTAACCAACTGGTAATTTAGCCAAATTGAATACAATGAAGAGCTCGCCATTTGGCCTTACAGTAGGGAGGACCACTCACCTCTACTAGTTACCATCGCTACCACGTGAAAGCAGGCCCCCTACTAATCTGCGCTGTCCTTTTAAACACACATCTTGAAGTATCCAAAGTTTGTCCTAGATAGAAAAACTGAGGTAGAGATTCTTCGTACAGTGTAGAGTGTGTTTAGTGTCAAACGGCACCAGGGATTCCCCCACCTCCGCGTAGTATACATTGTGGGTGCAAAACAGAACACTGTCAATGCCAGAGGTTTAAAGGTATATGGATTTTGTGTATGTGTAGTGTCGTGTGCAGTTGTTCCTCTGGTCATTTAGCCGCTGGGCCCCTAATGGGATCTAACGTTGTCCATACTGCCCCGTGGAAGCAGACCAGGTACATCAGTATTATAGTTATTTACTCTGGCAGGTCTTGCCACCTAATTTCCTGAGATTCTTTGTACAACAAGAGGGTCTCCCTCTCCAGATGCACCCTTTAAGTCCAATAATTGGGAAAGTGGAGCATCACATGGAGAGCATGCCTCCCAGTCCACTAACTCCAGCCGACTCAGCCTGGACATTAAGTCCTGTCCGGTCAGAAGAAAGCAAGCCAGCCATCGTGCACCTGCGGACCACAGTACGAACGGAGGGTAGAAAAGAATAAGTCGACCTTCCCTTCTCAGAGTTTTGTCATATGACATCGATTCGCCTCCGCTCAGATGGTAAATTCACCAAGCTATCAGTCACCTAAACTGAAACGACCAGACACCAAAAATCTCGGTGGAGATCTCGCAGACTAGCGTAGCATAAGCCATGCCTTTAATCACCAGAACATCTAACGGGATCTTTCCAGATATTACTGTAAATGCGTCAGCAGACAGATATTTTTCAGATATTATTGTCTTGCATCAGTCCAGTAGGCAAGAGCCACCCCAAGGAGAACAAAACGCTGGGCATTAAAGAGGTGACTTCGCACTAGGGAGTTGCGTTTGAAGGATGGTGTATTTACCGTCAATAAGCTGAACACTAATGTTAGGGTCAGCCTGTCGGTTAGACTGTCTTTTGCTGAACGAAAATTCCCAGTTTCCGGATGGGGATTTGTTATTGTCGTCTGAGACCGACTGACTCACTCACGTTGTAAAAAAAACTCAATATAGAACTTACTCTCAGTTAAAAATTAATATACGATAACACAAAGTGTATTAAATAAAACACTCTTGGGAGTTTTGAGTGCTTGTTCTTATATTTTTGCATATAATATTGAAGTGATATGTTCGTACTGGTATTGGATATTTATTTTCTTGACTAGTACTTAGTGTCGCTAAGCACAATCTGAAGTAAAGTTATTTCAGCGAAGTTAGATGTCACATAACCCAGATGTTTGCTTGATCTGTTTGCTGTCCGGATTACAGCATTTCGGTTTCACTGAATCAATAAACATTCCGAACCCTCGTATATCAATATCGATGATATCGTCAAAGAGCCTGGAGTGAGAAGACCCATGTCGATGATGTCACCTGGCCTTAGAAATCATCCAACCAACCTTTTCGCTGCTGCGAAAAGGTTGAGTAGGTAAGACAAAACCATGGCTACTATTTGTAGGGAAACTCGCGATTCACTGCACGAGAATAAACTAATAGGTTCTCTTTTCAGATTAATGAGAACGCTAAGAATCTCACTTGTTCTGATTAATTTGATCACTGGACGTTGGGTATGAATTCAATATTTTGCGTATCACTAGGATGAGCAGCAGTATTGAACCGAAAAAACAGCTCAATCCAGTTGAATAACTGTGAAGCAAACAAACAAAAAAAAAAAAAAAAACCCCGCTAAGTCCAAAAACACGCAGTATGTATTAGAGTAATGATATAAACAAGTGCAAAACACTGCAAACTTGCAATCGTCAAAATAATTAATTAAACGTGTAAAAAAACTCTTCAAAATCTGGCGCTCGTGGTGATTGAGAAGTGTTAAGCGCTAATGACTATTTATGTCCGTACGCATTTATAATGACCAAAAGGTAGTTAAAAATTTAAATAACAGTCAATTTGTTAAATGTAAACAAAGACACGGCAATTTTGTCATGTACTGTCTTATCAGTTTTAAATGGATGCCTAGTACAGCATCAGAGAGAATATCAATGAATTTGCTTCACAGGAAAAAAATATATATATGTATATTGTCTTTGTAAATTGCGTTATTTTCTGTGGTCAATTTATCTGTTTGCTGGGAAAAAATCTGGGGTTTCGGAAAAAAAAAACTATGCAACTCCCGTCTGAGACCGACTAACTCGGCCATGTTGTGGGAAAAAACCCTCGAATCATTGACAGAATTCAGACTTAAGCCTTTATCAGCCGGTCAGGGAGAACGGTGATACTCACTGTGCTACCCTTCAGGGCCGCGTATGAATTAATCCAGTACTCCAAAACTAGAAAAACTCTGAAAAGACTTAGGTCTGAAGCCATTAAATGATACGCCAATGCGATCCTAACCAACGTCAAATTTCCATACTCTCTCTTATTATGAGCAAAACACCAAATTTGGACTAATCGGATTATCTTATTAGCTCAGCTGAATGGATTAATAACGTTCCCGACACCAGGGTACCATTAACACACCATACCCCTCAGCAACCAAACTGCAATATTGGTCCAAACAGAGAGTTAATTTCAATGAACACTGAACGACATTAGCTGTTTAATGCCATTAGCTCCCTGCCTTCACCATGCATTGCTAGCGTGGATAAAGTTCCGCATTCATCAAGTGCCTCAGTTCGTATATTCTTGATCCTCTGCTCTACCTGTTCAATTCCATCGTCTTGAAAAAGAATCGCTGATAACTGAAGAAAACAGTTCTTGTCCCATGACTAAAAACCAAACACCATATCAGCTTAAGCGCTGTAGACCGATATACACTGCATCAGAGTTATGAAAGATGCTGGAAAAAAGGTATGCACTTACTTAAAGATTAACCATTAACATCCTCCTCGCAGTTTAAAAGTGAATACTAAAAGCATTCCGGTCTAGTGGAAATGGTAATTGTTTATGATGATATTGATGCTGCATTTGATAGACTAAACATTTCAATACAGTTGTATCTACTAACCAATTTCTTAAACTTTTTCTCCAGCCACGCCTACGCAATAGAACAGCGGCCTCATTCACCAGGATGTCTTGTATACCCAATCAATTAAAGAAATTGTGCCATGAGGTGGTCGGGCCTACTATCTGCTACTCTCCTCTTTCCGTCTGCATGGCTCACAAGTGATGGCTCACAAGCAAACGTCTATAACAGCAATCTATAACACTATCCTCACTAAACATCTATAACACCATCCTCCCTAAACGTCTATAACACTATCCTCACATGTGATTCATATTATGTTTAAATATTTTGTGTTTATATGTAGCGATGGTTATCCCTCCATTAAAATTACATTTTTTGTGACATTAAATCATATTTATAGTATTATTCTTTGCGAAGTAATTTATACATTCTTTGAAACTATAATTATTACCCATAATTATAATACAACCTGTTAGCTTGAAGACTGAACGATAACTTTAATAATTTATTATGAGAGCAAAATTTCTGACTAGTTTGGATGGTCCACCCTTATCCATCGTTTTCCTTTTATTAAATATATGTTTCCGGTTGATTAATTTAAATGGTGACGATTTTAGATCTCGTCAATATAGGAACTTTATGGGTTGACGAGTTCGGGTTCTCGTCTCCATAATATTCCACAGTTTTTATTTTTTAAACAGTCATTTTATTTTTAATAGTCAAGTTCGCCAATTTCCTCCAAAATTTACCATTAATTAACTGTTTTGATGCTTATTTATTATCAAAGGTTACTGAGGTATGAACTCAGAACTTCTTAGATTATTTTACTTAATTTGACGATTCAAAGATTTTTAAATTTAAGTTCAAATTAGTTTTTAACAATTTATTTAATTTATATTTTGTATTTTAATTAATTATTTGTTTTACTTATTTATTTTTTGTGAATTTGGAAATTTGTCTGGGTCTTTCTTATATTTTTAGTAGTTTTATACATTTACAATAAAAATTAAATAAATTTTATTACACTCGACACTTGCATTGGAATAGAAGCAGTTCTAAAAAACAACTGTTACAAACGATTTATCGAGTATAGTTACTTAAATCGACACGAGTCCGGAATTGCTTTTCAATTAACGTTCATTACTAAATTCGACGTGTTTGTTAATGAATATTTGCAACGTACAATTATTCTTTTCAATTTTGCAACACTGTACAAGCATGAAGCACAAACAAAATGCAGGGAAAATTGAATAAATCGATACTTAGACACTTTAGCAGATCATTGGTAACTGCTGCCATCTATCGACACATTATCGAACACAAAAAAATAACTAAGATATTTGTAGTAATGCAAAATAAATACACGTAAAAGTGGGATGTTTGCTACGAGTGTAAGCTGAATTTGCTATAATTATTTACTATTTCCATTTAGATCTCTGTATGATATACACGGTCGAAATTGAAATATTTACGAAACGCATTAATTAAATATTATATTATCTTATTTTAAATGATCAATTATTATTATTTATTATTATTTATTATTATTATTATTGTTGGTGCATTAACATTGAATATGAAAGAACTGGAACACGTTCTGGTGCACTCTGATCCATCCTGAATCCAGCACACCTCGTACATTGTCCTTATATTTTTACATAAATAGTTAAAACTGTTCAGTTTATAGTCTGGCACGTAGTAGGTCAGAGGAGTTCACAGAAAATCATCTTAACAAAGAATTCGGTCCACACAAACGCGTGTACTAATGCACTCTCGTGCTTGACCACTTGGCCACGTCTGATCTAAATTATTAAAATTACCCACTTTCACAGCACCAGATATAAGATTGTTTCCAACGATCAATTACTCTTTGGCTGAAAGAAAATTTTCTCTCCACTATCCTACCACCATTCTTTTTCAATTTCAATTTGACGCACGGTTGAATCAAACTTTTTCTAAGGGAGAGTCATATAACCGTGATGTATGTAGTTTAAAGTAATTACATTTAGATCATAAAACACGCAGTATTTGTTCCAATTTATTTATGGTCTAGGTGAGGGGAAGACGACTGACCCCTTGGATCCGCAGTAGGGAGCGGATTTAGCGGATCGAGATGGGGCCATCGCTCTCTACTGGATCCGCTACTAGTCCGAGAAAGAGTAAGGATTCCATCAATGTTTAGTTTCTCAATCCATTCAGAGCAGAAGACACCTCAAACTGAGATCTCCTCGCTGATGCCCAGTTTCCAGATACTGATATTTACATAACTTAAGTGGTAAATTTCACATTCCTTGGCAAGAGTACTCTTTTGTACCCCTCACTAATCTCTGCATCCGTTCCAGTATACCGAATTCCAGACCTATATGCGACTTAACCACTGCCTTGTACAACAGAACCCCATAAGCCTGTCTGCACTGCTGTTAAGAGAACTTGATGTCAGACCATACAAATACCCCTAGGTCTTCTTCAATCTCCACTACCTTGAGTGTGGTGCCACCCAAACGACATTTTATTCCAGGATTATTGTTACCTAAATTTAATTTTAATTTAATTTTGTTTCACAATAGTGGTCAAGTTACTGCAGGTTTTTTCTCCATTCTATTTATAGTGAGATTTCACGCAATAAAGATTTTTGGCACCATCACTCCTTGGATCAAACAATTCTTGGCGCCATCAAAGGGCACTGCTAAATTTATATTAAATGTCTTCCTAAATTACGTCACATTAATCGTTGGGTTCTAAATTATTAGAATGAATTCCTCTTGAAACACCGTTATTCTTAACTTATTTCCCCCCTTCTATTTTTGTTGCTAAGTTACGTTAGTTTTTTTTTTTTTTGTTGTTGTTTCATACTTGAATTTCCATACTGTGGCCGTAAGCATATTCTCGGTATATATAAACAAAACAATCACAAGTAAATGATTAACATTAAAAAATATATATAATTTTAATTAAATTTAATTTTAAAATTTAATTAAATTTTATGGTGACCTCCTACTTGCCGATGCTGCTAGAAATGCACATCAGGTTTCTGGCAGCATCGGCAAGTAGGAGTCTGTCAGAAACATGGTCTGATGACGGGTATCGGCAAGATGCCTGAACGTCACCTTAATGTATAGTGGTTTAGACGATTGCTTAATAAACTATTTTATTAATTTCACGTGGTATATGAGTGGTATTATATATAGTAATAATGTTAATAGCGGCTTTATTGTTCTTACCGTTGACATCCATTGGCTGAATCTTATTGAGCTTTTCTTTGTGTTAGATTGAATTTTAATGTGCAATTTCGGGCGATTAATCCAGAGCTCGTTATGGGCCAGCGTAATTTTTCGAACTTTCGAGTTTCCTTCCCTGAGAATTTTTTTTGTGGTAGATTGGGCATAATACATGTCGAAGCCTAATTCTTCTCCGCTGAATTTCTCTTCCGTATTTTCTGAAACATGCCCGTCCTTTGAACAGTTGAATCAGATTTCCATTTCCAAAGAGGTATTAACAACTCGCTAAAAGAGTTTTCGGCCAGAGGTAATGATTTTATGGCTAGGTTTGCAGTTATAGTGACCAGTTTTTATGTTCTGGGTACTAAGTACTCATATTCTAATATTTTGAGTACTCGTGTATTTTCGGATCCATTAAAGTTGAACAGAGAAGTGTTTCCAAACTTCTTCAGTTGAGGACCACTTTTATATTTGAGGTGGAGGCCACAGATCACAAGACATATTACACTACACATACAAATACTGCCATATGCTAAGTAATGTTGTTATATACTTAACAGTGAATTCGCCTCAACTGCCATCGACTTTTGACTTCAGTCGATATCCTCGCAGTTCTTAAAAATCGTGTATAAAATTCTTCTTGGTATTATTTATCCTTCAACAGAATCCTTTATCTTAATTGATTATCTGAAGTTTATTCGGCTTGGAACTCAAGAGAAAACTTGCATGTGGCGATTCACAATATTGCAAATGTGTTGGATAAGGTGGTTACTGAATCTTCATGAATTCTTTTTCAGCATGTTTGCTATCGGACGATTCTTATACAAACTGCTCCATTTTCCACTATGCAATAGTGGGTCTTCCTTAAGAAGATGCTCTTTATTCGTTATCTTTTTCAGTGACATTCTCCGTTTGTTTGGTCCAAGACTATTTTATTGACATATCAAACCATATTCATGGATTTTTTCCCCCAGACTTTTTAAGCTTCATTCGGGCGATCATTGACAGTCTGTGTTTTTAGGGACCTTGATTATATATACGACTTTGTGTGTGTATATATTGAGGGCTAATTCCCCAAAAAAGTCTACACATTTAGTATTTATTTTCAAGGCCTCTAAAAATATTTTAACATGATGAACGTTCAATCCAGAGCTCGTAAAGGACCAGAGCTGGTCCTTAAGAGCTCAAATTCAGCACTGCGTATATAGACGTGGTGATTATATTGAAAGGTATAATTAATACTACATATGTAGTAAAATATGATAATGAATTTTACTTTCTTGTTAGTAGCTGGTTGCCACTCTTTTTAGACAAGTTAGCATATATGCATAAGCACCTATAGTCTTTACCATGTCCGTCCGTCTGTTCGCATGAAAAAACTCGACTCCCATGTCGACGGATGTTCTTGAAATTTTATATTTAGTTCATAAAAAAATATTTGTCGATCCATTACGAATTTAATTGAAATCGGACGGATATACAGAGAGAAAAGATTATACAGCTGTAATTAAGCTGAACAGTTTCGAGAAAGTAAAACTACACAGTTTTATTAGGTGCTCCATGAGGTTTTAGTTTTAGTAATCTATTGATAAGAAGACAACTGTATTTACTTCAGTTAATCACAGAAAAAGAAAATAAAATTCAATTTTAAGAAAAAAATTAGAATGCGCCTGAAATGTAACGCACTGTGCGCATTGACTAACTTTTAACTATAAAGTAAAACTTGATAGCATAATACGCATCACTGCACTTAGTATTGTGGATTAATTGATTACTTTTATTAATTAGCATCGTTGATCAATTAAATTGCATTTAAAAGGAAATCATGCCTCAGACAAGAGCAGAAAAGCAACGAACACAAAGTAGCGGGAATGCTGTGGCTCGCGTGAGAATAAAAGGGAGCGATTCTTCTATTAATCACAGCCTAAAGAAAGAAATGTGCAACTTGTGCAATGTTTGGAGATCTTTCTAAAACAGGACATGATACAGCCAAGGGGATGTCTCTCTCTCTCTCTCTCTCTCTCTGTTCAGTACAGAGAGTGTGAAGAAATTAGGTGCAAGCTGAGCGTTCTGATGGGCGTTCATGAGAGTTTGAAGAGTAGGATAGATGCCATCGAAGGATTTAAAGTGGGGGCACGTCAAGCTCTCAGCTGCCCAACTCAACGCCAGAACTCACACTTGTGAATCAAACAACACAGCGGCAATCTTCAAGACAGGATGTGCTAGTCCCAAAGGGGTGATTATTGTTAGGGATTCTATTGTCAGGGAAATGGGAAATATGTGCAAGAAGTACAGGTGGGAACAGGACTACAGTGTCTATCATGGGCAAAACCAGATGGCGTTGTACAGCAGAAAGCATCTTTTAAGGGCACAAAAGGTGATACTGTTGTACACGTTGGCACTAATGACATAAAGAGTAACAGATCTGCAGACTCCGACCCACCTAACACTTAGTGTTAGGTGGGTCGGAAAACGCTAGCTTTGAGGGATATACAGACTAGTAGATTAACTAGAGCCACAGGCAGAGGTGAAGGTGATTCTTGCGCTGCTTCTATTGGAAAATGAAGCAACCTGAAAAACAAGATGTCAGGGATTTCATGTCCTGCTGTGCGCAATCATGGAACCAGTGAATACATGGGTTTGTGTAAGAGTAACTAAGAGTAAGAACATGTGCATGAATACTTGCATGTACACTAATTCTAATAGAATTGTAAATAATTTTCATGTATTTGAAGTACTGATTGAGTCATCAAATGCAGACATTGTAAGAATAGCGGCGAAATGGTGTCATTCAGACATAAGTGATGTTGAATTTGAACATGGGGAGTACAATATATGCAGGAAGGACAGACGGAATGGAGGTGTTTGATCTTAGTTAAGAAGCATATTAAATCTAAGGCAGTGCATTCAGTGAACAAGGTGGGTGATCAGTGCAATGTTGAGTCAGTCTGGATGTGATAACACTGAGGGGATAGAAATCATTGAGATACCTACCCTGTAATGGGTAGGCCCACCTTTCGCCCGGATAAGGGCAGTCACACGATGAGGCATTGAGTCCACAGGTTCACGAAAGCGTTCCACAGATATTTCCATCCATACTTGCTGCACTGCTGTCCATAATTTCGTCGCATTAATGGACGGAAGATTCAAAGCTAGACTTTCCACAGTATCCCAAAGATGCTCCACAGGGTTCATTGTCCGGTGAACGGAGAGGCCATTCCATGGTGGTAAATTCTGCGAAATGCTCTTCGAACCATGTTCTAACCACCACGGCCCTGAGGGAACGCGATTGTCCTGCTGAAAGAGTCCATTTCCCAGTGGGTGCACGATGACCATGAAGGGATGCAGATGGTCTGCAAGGATGGATACGTAATCTGGACCCTTCAGATATTCGTCTAGACGTACCAGAGATCCCAACGTGTGCCAGCTGAACACGCCCTAGACCAATACCGACCGTTCACCTGCCTTGTTGACATGATTGGTGCATAGATTCGATAGAGTGATCCATGCGTCGGGCACTCACTATTATCCATCTTCCGAAATCGGTTAACTCACGACGTTTATCCATACTGATATCCAATTACCGTCTACGTCAATGCAGTGATGCAACGTACCTATATACCTGCCAAGCGGTGGGTTCGTCCACTAGCCAGAGGGGTGACAGCGTCGCGTTGCCTAGGAACCTCATGAATTCTGTCCTTTCAGTGTAAACATTGGAAAGGCGCCTCCGTAGCCAGGTGGGCAGGAGCAGCAGTGCGTAGCACACGCTTCTTAATTAGACCGGGGTTCGAGCCCGTGACTACCAAATACGGAGGATGCGGAAAGGTCAGGGAATGACCACCGCATTTCCTCGGAGCATTATAGCCTTAGTTGTTAATGCTCCTAAAAAACCAAATAATAACAAACATAGGAAAAAAAATCCAAAAAACTGAGAGTAGGAGGGTGTTACAGGTCTAATGACTAGATGAGTGTACCAAACAGCTATACTATAACAGAGAAATAGAATGGACGAGTAAATCGGAATGTGTTATAAGTGGGGGGGGGGATTTTTAACTTTCCAGATATTGACTGGAATTTGTGGGTTGGTCACTAACACACTAACCAGACTTTTGTGGATTTCTTGGATGATTATTTTTTAGAGCAGCGGATTAGAGAGGCAACTAGAGGGAGTAATACTCTTTATCTGATTATCAGTAGTGATTCTTCATGCATTACGAATCTGCAGATAAAGGAACCACTAGGTGGCAGTGATCACAGTGTATTAATGTGGAAATTAAATAAAGACATAACTACTGACAAGGGTAAAGGGAAAGCCTTTTGTTTTCGTGAAGGTGGTCTCAGACAGTTTTTAAATTCTATACAGTGGGCCCAACTGATGACGTTACTAACAGCAGATTCTAAATTGGAAGTATTCAGGGAATTCAAGGAATCTTGGAAGCTACTCGGCTTTTCATACCAACGAAGAAATACTGTTCAAGATTTAGACCGAAATGAATGTCTGATGAACTATTGCGACACATGACAGACAATAAAAATGCATGGGATGCATATAAATTTTCTGGTGATACAAATTAGCCTGTAATCAAGTCACAAAGGAAGTTAGGCAAGGTAAGGTAGATTATGAGAAGTCTCTGGCAAAGAATGCAAAGAAAAACAGCAAGGACTTCTATGCGTATATTAACAGTAGAAGGAAGGAGCTGAATCACATTGGGCCCCTTGATATCAATGGGTTCACTGTTAATAACCCTTCTCAGGATGGTGGCAAATTGAATAGATATTTTGCGCCTACATTCACACATGAGGAATTCTTTACAGGAGGAGATGATGCCAGAAATTTATCAAACTTCAATGAGAAGCTCAATGACTTTGTGATAACTGAAAGGACAGTGGAATAGGAATTTTTGAAGCTGAACATAAAAAAGGCACCTGGGGTGAATGAGATCTCTCCAATCATATTAAGGGATGCAGCAAGGAGATGAGCAAACCCTTAGCTATAATTATGTGAGCATCCCTGCATTCAGAGGCGTTCCCTATGCACTGGAAAGGTGCGAATGTATCCCCAATTCATAAAGGGGATCAAAAGGTGACATGAGTAATTACAGATCTGTCGGCTTAACATCTCTTTCAGAAAAAATCTAGACTATCTAGACAGGAATGCAATTATACTGCAATCACAGCATGGAATTGTTAAAGGGCGGCCTTGTTTAACCAATCTGATAGGTTGCAGATTGGTTAGACATCTTTTGATGCTGCTGCACATAAAAGACTGCTGTATAAACTGGGGCAATGTGGCATTAAGGGCAAGTTGCTGCTATGGATAAAAGGATGGTTAAGTGGAAGAAAACAGAGAGCGTTTATCAATGGGCGCTGCTCTTCGTGGATTAATGTTATTAGTGGAGTTTCCCAGCGCTCATTGTTATTTTCAATATTTATTAATGATATTGATGAAGGTATACCAGGCTTAAATGTCAAAGTTTGTAGATGATACAAAGGTTGGCAGGGTCGTTAACCACAGTAATGACGATATAGTACTGCAATAAGATTTAGAAAAAAAATTAGGTCGATGGACTGAGAAATGGCAGTTGAAGTTTAACATTTAAAAATGCAAAGTACCCTATGGGTATTTCAGAACTACTTATCAACAGTGGAACTGAGGTATTAGAAAATGAAAAGAACCTGGGGGTAATTGTGCAGTCAGATATGAACTTCTCTGAGCAGTGCAGACATGCGGCTAAGACAGCTAATTGGGTTTTGTCAATGATATACAGAAACTTTGCTAGCAGTGATACGCAGATGATTAATTCCTTGGTTCAAAGCCATGGTTAGATCTTGCGTATTGTATACAGGCCTGGAGACCTCACTTTAGGAAGGATGTGTATCTGATGTAACGGGTGAAGAGAAGGGCACCAGATTTGTGAAGGGAACAAAAGGGTATTCTTACCTAGAAAAGCTTCATTTCTGCAAATTGCAGCATCTGGGGACTAGGCACCTGCGGGGTGATCTGACTGAGATGTTTAAAGCCTTGAATGGATTGAGTAAGCTGAATGTGAATGGCATTCTTCCTCTTGCTGAGTCTACACACATGAGTCGGCATAAATTTAAGTTGATTAAGGATGGATGTGCATAAGTTTGCCTTCTGCCAGCGGGTGATTGATTGTTGGAACAAGTTTCCATTTGTTGTTGTGGATGGTATGAATATATTGAAGGAAGTACTAAACAAATCCTTGGAGGGTAGGGATGGAAGAAGTGTGTGTGTGTTTGATGATGCTATATAAGCTTGGTTTCTTGCATCATTTTCCACTACTACTATTACCATAATATTTGTAACAAATGTTCATGTCGATGGGTTAATTTATTTTGTAGAAATCATAAATTATTATTTGTTAACCTACCTGAAACAGGCTTATGGGCAAGGCGAGAGCTATGTTGCTTCCAATGAACCTCATCTTTCCTATACTAAAAATAAAGTTACGGTATAGGGATGGCGAGGTTCACAGGAAGCAAAATATCACCTTGTCTTACACCCTATCAACAGCATTAATTATTTTGCTGTATTTATTTCGTAGTTTAAGTGTTTTCTAAAATTTAATCTGAAACGATTTCATTTCCCATATTAAATATGCTTCCGCTTTTATGAATCATAAATTATGAACATATACAAGTGAGGAACACTGCATAATTCAAGTGTTCAATGGGAATGGGGTTATGATGGTAGTCAAACGACTCTCACAGCGGGCTCTCGTGCTGTTTACAAGGCATTGCGGCAATAAATCTCGCTCCTCTACGAGAGCAAATCTTAGCTTATGAAGGGTTCTAAGAGGAGGTTAACGTCCTATATATACACATCAGTTCCTCCTGCGTACGATGGGAATCGAATCCAGACCTTTTCAAACGGACATCTAGCGGCTCAATTGCTACACTACCATAGAGAAGCTATAACACAACCAGACGGTGCGTAAATGCTATGAGAAAGGTATTGGTATTGCTTTTTATGGCACAAGGGCTACTAGGGCCATATTGCACCTATCAACGATATGGAGGTCAGATATGGTGATTATAAAACCGTGTCAGAGACGATCATATAGCTGTATCCATTTTAAGACAATGAGAAAGAGAGAGAGAGAGAGATTAAATGAAATGTTTTAAATAGCAAGTAATCGCAAATCGCATCAATCCACTCTCTCTCATGCAGATGCGAAGTTTGAGAATCTGAATGACAACGCAAAGCGTTTTTCGAGAATATACATTCTCTGATCTCCGAGGGAAAAATCATAACTTCACTGAGAAGCTAATATTATAACTATAAATTGATTGCGATGCTAAAATCTTATACAGAATTCCCGAATAACATCTGTTTTTCTGGAATAAAAGGTTTAATTCTGGATTGAACCGAAGTGTAACTGATGCTAAGTCAATTACTTCTGCGAAGACTTTACAATAAAGTTAAAACGTCATTGATTGTACAAAATGCGTGTTAAAACATTGGTAGCACAACATTTAAGTAGTCTTGCCAATATTACCAAAGTATTTGAATGGCACTCTTTAATTTCTCAAATAATTTTGCGCGAGTACTTGGCAAGCTTGCATTAACGCGTAAATAATTACTTGGAATAAAATGTCCTTAAAGTTTTCCTAGATAAATAAAGTAGATAATACTCTCTCGTGGCTTCCATAAAATAAATAATTCAACGATACTAATTATAAACACGGATATATCGACACGCTAATTTCATCTTCTTTCTTTCACTTTGAAATGGAAAAGTTGGA
Organism: Mastigoproctus giganteus; assembly: GCF_048544385.1. NCBI lineage: Eukaryota > Metazoa > Arthropoda > Arachnida > Uropygi > Thelyphonidae > Mastigoproctus > Mastigoproctus giganteus. The sequence continues at coordinate 157,993,195 of NC_143577.1, forward strand.
GAGTGGAGAATACAGAAAAATGCGTAACAAAAGGTCTGTCCACCAGATGTACTCCAGAAGGTATCTAAACGTGCTCGGAGATCGAGTTCATCCCAATCCCAAGAACCTCCAAAAATAGCTCAGACTAAACCATTCGTTTTGGAAAAAACCGTTCATAATACTTTACATTACTTATATTAAAAAAAAAAAGTTATGAAGTTAGATAAATTGGACAGTGTAAATGCATCATTAAACTGCTCGTTTAATTTTATGGAAGAAATGTCAAATAACAAGTTCGAAGTTGTTTCTTTCATTATTTATTTTATTCTTAAATATTCCCTTGGCAAAAAAAAAATTCCATATCTAAATACACAGATATTTGTATATCTAAACATGTCCCCCCCCCACAATGTAGTGTAGGAGGGCTTAAATGATACGTCTCGGATCAATTTTTTAAAAGATTAATTCTACTAAACACGAATTCATATTTTATGGTCACATTTCTTGGACACGGCGCTATCAGTGGGTGGCGCCATCTCTTGGAAAGTTATTTAACCAGTAAATTTCCGAGAATTATTCATTTATTACCACCACTCTGCATAGTTTTCGATATTTATAAACGAATGGCTATTTTTAACTCAACTTTTTACGCAATTTTCAGAAATCTTATTCTTTTTTTTCTACCGCGTACAGTTTTTTCAAAAATCATTCAAGTTCATGTCACGAGTCATATTACTTAATGTATTAAATTAGGAGTAAATGCTGGAATTTGTAAACTAAATCTTCACACGTTGGCAACACTGCCTTCAGTCATTTGTTTCTTGATCTTCAGAACTCCATGCAGCGGTGTTTATCAGTGTGAGTGCATTTTATTGTTGAGATTATCGTGTCAAACGTGCGCTTTTTAAAAGTGAGTAAAATGTCTTCACGCAAGCGTTTGAACAATGCAAACTTATTTTGTCATATTCGTGGAAGTCCAGGATCATCTGGGGGCCCATTCCTGTGGAAGGGAAAAAAAAAAAAAAAACCACCCGTGGCGCAGGTTAGGAAGAGAAAATCAAAAATTTAAATTAGTCTCTGCATTACAGTGAGACTCAACGCAGAGCACGTGAAAACAAATGGGTGGGGGGGCGCTAATTATGGATCCCTTAAGTCACCGGAGAGGTATTGTTATGTGCAATTACAATAATGTAGCTCCACTTCCTGCGCTCAAATACTTGGGTAACATAAGATTGGAATGCCTTCAGATTGTAAGGAGTTTGGAGTAGTAGTTCTGGTCGATGTTCCGAGATATCTGGCACAGCCTGCAGCAAATTCAACTCCAGACAGACATCACAAGTAAAACGTTGGTTCATCCACGCCAGGGATCTTAATTCTTGCCAGCAAAACGTACCATATATAAATCAACCATCCCCACCTGCATGGGCAGTCGACACCATGTACGATGGGTTCATGGACCGTGTTCCTTGCGTCATACACGAAGGCGTCCATCGGCGTGTTGCACCAGGTATTTAGACTCATCTGCCTAGCACATTCGTTCCCTGTGTTCAACCAGTGTGCTGTTGACACCACGGAATTTGCCGTCGACGATGATCAGAGGTGAGGAGAGGGTGTCTATTGGGTCGTCTTAGTGTTTGGCGCATCGTCACTTGGGATATTGTTCTTGCATTCACCATATTGTATTGGGTTGTCAACCTTCGCACATCGACCTGTGTTCAGCCAGTATAATGCGCTGCACCCTTCGCTTGCCGCCAATATCCACCTTGCGTAATATTTTATGGTTATTTGACGCGTTCGACACCATCCTTTGTACACCTTAACCACAGTGGGCCTTGAGCAACGGACAAGATATGAAGTTTCTGATATGAAAGCACCCGATGCACGAGCTCCCACTGCCCTTTTGACACTCCGTGATATCTTTCCTGAATTTTTTTATTGAATTATACTGGTTTACAGTGTATCTTGGGTTTGAGTAAAAGTATGTGGCAGTTATTTATGCATGTTTACTGATTACTAAATCGAAGTTCGTTTGTTTCTATCACGTAAAGATTTTTCACAATTCATTAACAAAATATTATACGAAAATGTGTACATAATTATCGTTTCTGCAATGGTTTACAAGTTTTATACCCCTATATTCGTAATCAGCATCAGATATTTGCCTCAGATACAGCAGATTGTGCATGTTAAACCCGTAACTACACACACTGCAAGGTAACCGACCTTGACCCAGGAAGGTAGACGGCCCCCTACTCCACTCTTCCGGCCCATCTGTGATTTCCAGAATTTTATTTTCCGAGTGGAGTCTGGGAGACATCAAATATCCAGATCTACTGTAAACCATAAGACCAATTCCGCATGGACCTGACCTGCCTGTAAAACCTCCACCAGAAACTTTGGAGTCCACATCCACCGAAGCAGAAGCTAAAGAGGTTAGTGAAGAGAAATGTTACCAACCAGAAAATATTTTAACGCCACAGCAATTTACGCAAGTCGAACTGAACGATTTAGTAAGGAACTTAGGTCTTCCAAAGTATGCTGCTGAAATTCTGGGATCCAGACTTCAAGCGAAGAACTTAATTTCTCCAGGTACATCATTTTCCTGGTACAGAAATCGTGAAAGCGAGTTTGTACAGTATTTTTCACAAGAAGGTCTTCTCGTATATTGCAGTGATATCCCTGGTTTAATAAGTGCCTTAGGAGTTCCGTCATATGTTCCTAGTGAATGCAGACTATTTATAGACTCTTCTAAGACTAGTTTAAAACGTGTTCTCTTGTATAATGGAGATAAGTACACATCTGTGCCAGTTGCTCATTCAGTCTACTTAAAAGAAACTTATGGCAATCTAAAGTTGCTTCTGGAGAAAATTAAATATCAAGATCACGAATGGCAACTAAGTGGAGACTTAAAAGTGTTATGTATGTTGTTGTTGGGTCAACAGGGCGGGTACACTAAAATGCCACGCTTTATTTGTGAATGGGATAGCAGAGCTAAAGCGCTGCATTCGACGAAGAAGCAATGGCCTCGGAGGCACAATCTTACACCCGGGGTCAAAAAATATTGTGCACGAAAGTTTGGTGAAGCCAGATAAAATACTTTTACCTCCACTACATATCAAGTTAGGCGTAACGAAGCAATTTGTTAAAGCATTGAATAAGGATGGCAACTGCTTTAAGTACCTTTGCAGTAAATTTCCCGGTTTATCTCACGCAAAACTTGAGGGTATCTTCATTGGTCCCCAAATTAGAAAATTGGTTTTAGACGGTCAGTTTGAAACAACTGCTATGGCTGACATTGAAAGGGAATGTATTGCTTTTAAAAGTGTAATATTGCTTTTAAAAGTGTAATAGAAAACTTTCTAGGAAATCATAAATCACAGGATTATGAGAAAATTGTTCAAAATATTCTCGAAAGGTTTCGCAATTTAGGTTGCAATATGAGCATCAAAATTCATTTTTTGCATGCCCATCTTGATTTTTTCCCCGAAAATCTTACACAAATGAGCGAACAACAAGGGGAGAAATTCCATCAGGACATAAAGGAAATGGATCAGAGGTACCAGGGAAGGCGGAATACAAGCATATGGCCGACTAGAGGCCGCCGTAGCCTAGTGGACAGGCGCGCGGGTGCATAAGTACACATGCCTTGAGTGACCGGGGTTCAAGCCCGTGACTACTGAATACGGTGCTGTTTCTTGTATTCTGTCTATCTTGTGAACTCCTCTGACCGTTTGGTCGTCCCGGAGTATAAACAGAAAATTTATTTATTTATTTTATTTTTATTGCTGGTGTTTAAAAAGAGAGAAACCTGGCACTGTACATAAAAGAAAAACGATTAAACGTTCTTTTCAAACAAAGAGACGAAGGTCTGATTAATGAAAGTTTCAGAATTTTGATTAATACTTGTTAGTATTTACGTATTTTTTGATATATGAAAATGTAATCCTATCAATTTGTCATTACTAAATACAATAAAGTTATATACTTTCGTAAAAAACAATACTTTTTTATTTCTTAAATTGTGATGTATCTGGATGTGATAGAAAAAAATCTAAGTCATATTTGAAATCACAGCAACATATTTTGGCAGTAGGACCTATTGAAATTCAAAAATTTGTAAACTAGTGTTAACTTTAGCATTTGCATTACCATTAGTGGAGGCATACGATGCGAGAAAGCAAGCTTATGCAGCAACAGCCAATTAAAAAAAATAAATAAATAAACCCTTCCATTTCACCCCTCCATTCTTTCCAAATACCTGTCCAGCTCAGCTTTAAATTTATTTAGGCTATCAACTTCCACAGCAAAGGATGGAAGTCTGTTCCAACAATGAACCACCCGCTGGCTAAAAGCAAATTTCCGCACATTTATTCTACAACTTTCTTTCCTCAATTTGAATCTGTGCTCACTCAGGTTCTTAATCTGAGCAAGAGGAAGAATCCCATCGGCATTCAGCTTGCTCAACCCATTCAAGGCCTTATACACCTCAATCAGATCACCTCACAGGTGCCTACTCTCCAGGCGCTGCAATTTGCAGAACTTAAACCTTTCTTGGTAAGAGCACCCGTTTGTTCCCCTTAGCAGTCTGGTTGCCCTTCTTTGTACTCGTTCTAGCAACTCTACATCCTTCCTAAAACGAGGCCTCCAGACCTATATACAGACTCAAGGTGTGTGTCCTGACCATTGCCTTATATAAAGGGATAATAACCTCCTTATGCCTGCTAGCAAAAGATCTGTATATCATTGATAAGACCCCATGAGTTTCTCTGGCAGCCTGTCTGCATCGCTCAGAAAACTTCATAATTGAGTGCACAATTACCCCAGGTCTTTTTCGTTTTCAATTACCCTTAGTATAGTATCACACAGTTGGTACATTTCTCTGGGATTACTGCTACCCATATGCAATACTTTGCATTTGTCAATGTTAAACTTCAGTTGTCACTTCTCAGCCCATTTGCCTAACTTCTAGATCCTGTTGCAGTAGCATACTGTTTCTACCGTCATTAACAACCCTGCCAACCTTTGTATCATCTGCAAACTTCGACATTAAGTCTGATGTACCTTCATAAATATCATTGATAAATATACAAAACAACAGTGGATCCAACAGTGAATCCTGGGTTACTCCACTAATAATTTAATACACGAAGAGCAGTGTCCATTGATTACCGCTCTCTGTCGTCTCCCACTCAACCACCCTTTTATCCATTGTAGCAACGTACCCTTAATACCATACTGCTCCAATTTGCACAGCAGTCTTCCACCCGTCTGGCACAGAGCCGCCCCATGGTTACCCAAGGTTTCTTGGGAAATAAACTGATTTTAATAATAGTAATAATAATAATAATAACAGTGGTCATTTGTTCAAATAGAAAATAAGTGTTCGAAAGTGAAACGGTCATCTGTTCCAAAGGAAAACAAGTGTAGTCGAAAGGGGAATGGTCGTCTTTTTGAAATGGAAAGGTCATCCGTTCAAATGGAAAACAAGTGTTCGAAAGTGGAATGGACATCTGTTCAATTGGAAAACAAGTGTTCGAAAGTGGAACGGTCAATTGTTCAAAAGGAAAACAAGTGTTCGAAAGACAGTGGCCCACCGGGCTAGCCAGGTAGGTAAAGTGCCTGCCTGGCAACCCAAAGGTCGCGGGTTCGATTCCCGTCTCGGGCTTGGATCACAGTAAAATGCAAAAACTTTGGGAGGTGCATTATGGCCATAGAAGCTGATGGGCCAACAACTAACAAGGAAAAAAAAAAGGAAAGACAGTGGTCATTTGTTTAAATAGAAAATAAGTGTTCGAAAGTGAATCGGTCATCTGTTCCAAAGGAAAACAAGTGTGATCGAAAAGGGAATGGTCGTCTTTTTGAAAGGGAAAGGTCATCCGTTCAAATGGAAAACAAATGTTCGAAAGTGGAACGGTCATCTCTGTTCGAATGGAAAACAAGTGTTCAATTGTGGATCGGTCAACAGTTCAAAAGGAAATCTAGTGTTCAATTGTGGATCGGTCAACAGCTCAAAAGGAAAACAAGTGTTCGATTGTGGAATGGTGGACTGTTGAAAAAGAAAACAAGTGTTCGAAAGGTCGATGGTTATCTCTTCGAACGAGAATGGTCATCTGTTCAAAGGAAAGCAAGTGTTCGAAAGTGGAATGGTCAACTGTTCAAAAGAAAAACAAATGTTCGATTGTGGAACGGTCAACTGTTCAAAAGGAAAACCAGAGTTCGATTGTAGAACGGTCATCTGTTCAAAAGGAAAACAAGTGTTCGAAAGTGGAATGGTCAATACCAATAAGAGCAACAATGCTAGGGGTTAGAGATCTCTAGCAACAATGCTAGCGATCTGCTCAAAGGTCACCTTCATGAAATTCCTAGTTCTTGTATCGGTTATCAGTGAAAGTATACTTCCCTCGTCCATTTAACTAATTCCGTTTTGGACCTTATATATCTCAATCAGCTTTCCCCCTTCCCGAAATATCTACTTTCCAAGTTTGAAATCCTCACATTCTCCTTATACTTCTTTAAACAGTTTCTAGAAGCTCCACGCCTTCTTTCAGGTGTGACACAATATTCTAAACGACGCCTCGCTATCACCTCATATAAAGAGCGAAAGTTATAATTTTCTCAATTTTCGAATGTCATAATATGTTATAGATAGAACACGATGTGCATTCCTATGTGCCTTTAATGGGAAAGGGTATCAAAAGCTTTACTGAACTCAATGTAAACAACATAAAATTTGTATCTTGCATCTAATTGTTTTATGACTTCACCATAATAATAAATCAGATCGGTTAGGTTAGACTTCCCCTGCACGTTCCCGTGCTGTGATCCATTTAGGATATCGTTCCTACGGAAGTGGACCTGTATTTGTCCTTAACCACAGATTCAGTGACCTTTCCCATTACTCTTGCCTAAAATCCCTTTTAAAAAAAAAATAGAGTCTAATGGATCAATTTCCAAATTTTTAACTCCTTTACTAAACCATGTTTCATTAAAAGCAGATAAAAGCTCTAATTTGCAATGAGACGATCCGTCTAGACAAGAAGAGCAAATATCATCTCAATCTACAAAGAAGGTGCGAGAGGCATAATGTATATATCTTATAACTCCAGACCAGCAAGCTGGAATACTGAAGAGGTGATGTGGCATTCGCGTAATTCATAATATTCTTAAATTATAGCCAGAAATTCGGCTGATAGTTGCTGTACTAAGATCAATTACGATAAATAACGAAGCTTCTCTAATTTAAGTAAACTCTCCTCTGATGACTGTACGACTACGTTTTCATTTTTGAAAAGATTAACGTAAAAATAAAGCGCGCAGTTCTCGAGGTGAGTTACTTGTAGAGGCTTTAATATTTATCGGTAAGTTACGATAGTATTATAGTAATCTAGAAATTAAAATTACGCGTTCAGACTACCAGCTATTCGATTATTCACGAGATCTCGCGAAAGAGTACTCAAATCTGCGTTTATACATTTAGTATCGGAAGGAAGCGAAGTAATTTGGAGGCGCTATACGAGAAATTAAACTTTCCCAATGCATACAACTCCGATGTGAAAACAGGAACATTTTACCGTTTAATTCGAGCAAGTAGCTTTGCACTAGAACAGTTCCCGACCAGGAGTAATAATTCTTTAAATTTAATATTGTCAGAATAGTAGTTTGGAATTCGCGTGTCACCCTGTTGAAACTACTTATATTTTTTATTTATTTTATTTTTTTATTATTAATATTATTTTATTTTTTTATTATTAATATTATTTTTTTTCATTATTTAGTTCAGTGTCAAACTAGATTAAGTAACAACATCGACGTTTCGAAGTTGATCATATCTGAGTTTTTTTTTTTTTTTTTTTGTATTTAATTACGAAATTTAGGAACATGAAGGAACCGTGGTGACATCATCCACAAGGAAACAAAGCTTGTCTCTGTTTGGAGATATGCTTAAGCTACGACGATTCATTAACATTACATTCCTTTAAGGGAGGATAGAACCTGTCCCATTAGAGAATTACCTCATCTACCCGGGAGAAATTAAGTCTGCAAACTGCGCGGTCCAGGTCGGTTTGTCCCTTTTGCTGAACAAAAAACCCGAGTGAATATTTACAGACTAAGGTGCGAGAAACACAATGTACAATAAACAAGAGTACATGCGTGCTCGACCCGAGACTTTCACAGGATTAAATATACAATAATGTACAAAATATACAGTAATATACAAAATATATGATTGCATGAAGACAAAACGTCTTTGTCATATACAAATTGACAAGTTAAAAAAAAAACAAAAAAAAAAAAAACAGTCTGTCATGTCTAGGAGCAGGTATGTATTATAAGTTCATTATCTTGTAGCAGTTCTTGAGGATTTCCTTCCTGTAGGGCTTGTCTTCACAGAACCTATCAGCGTGGATCCTAAATTTATTGAAGATCCGAAGACAATTGGCTGGAAACATATTCCTCAGGGAATCAATGCTTGACAATGTAAGACGTAGAGGGAGACAGGAGTCGTCGGGGTGCTCCCCCTCTTGCCCTCCTAGGGCCAGAGATTAATCTGGATACCGATGGAGCATCAATTCGCCTCGTTATAAGCCGTGCAAGCGTGAAGACATTTTTTGTCATGATGATATGTCTCCAGGGAGTGGTGCCCAGATTTGCTTGTAGGATAGATCTGGAGATAGTTAGGGGGTGGCCTACCACCCTGTTCATCCATCTAAGCAACCAGTACTCTAAACTGAGATACTTCTGAAGGTATGAGGCAGGGGCAGATGACCAAATTTCTGAAGCATAGAGAGGAATCGGCGTAATACACCTCAGGATGTGGCGAACCAGCAGAGCTGGCTGATGCACACCAACGAGCATTTGACGCACTGCCCAAAGAGCAGCGTACGTCTTCCGTCTCATCCTGGCAAAGTGAGGCTGAAATGTGAGCCCAACATCCCAGGTGAGGCCAAGATCAGTATGAGAGGTCACCTTTTGCACCGGTTCCCCACTAACAAAGATTTGGATATCATTTTTGACTTTCTTCTTGGTTATCGTCAGTTGTGCTGATTTGGAAGTGCTCAGATGCAGCCCAATTGTGGCAAGATAACTTTCCAAGCTCAATATCTGCCTAGAAGCTTGTTGGTTGATATCTTGAATCTGATGATTATGATCTGAGCTCACGTAGAACTTCAGATTGTCGGCATAGGAGACAAAGTTCGGATTCTGAGCAAGGAAAGGCTTCAAAACTGCTGCAAACAGGATAGCTGACAGTACACTTCCTTGTGGGATGCCTCTTGAGATCAATAGGTATTTGAAAGTCATTGTGGGTCACAGAGAGATGTCTAGGAAGTAAAATAGACTTCAAAATTTGAAGTAAGGTATCCGCCAGGCCGAAGTAGTGTTTCAGAATGGTAAAAAGAACTGGGAGGTGTATTCTGTCATAAGCCGATTTTATGTCGAGGAATAAGATATCAATCTGATTTGTTGTTAACGGTGTGCTGAATTCTGAAGAGAGTATCAAGAAGATTGGTAGTTGTCGATCTCCTTTGTAGAACGGTATGCAGGTACTCGGGCCTCTGTGCAAAGCAATGCTGGGCAATTGTTGGCCGAATTACTTTTTCAAAAATTTTGAGTAAAGAACAACTGATGGATATAGGTCGCAGGTCTTTAGGAGATTTGGGTTTCTTGATCTTTGGAATGGGCTTAACATGGTAGGTTTTCCAAATTGAAGTAACTATTCCAGATTGCAGGATTTGTCTGAAAAGGTGAAGGAGAAGATCGACTATACATGGGCTGCAAATTTTGATAATAAAGAGTGGGAAACCATTCGGACCTACAGTGGCTTTGTTGGGTAGTTTATTGATGACATCAATTAGGGTCTCTCTATTTATTTCTATTTCAGACAAGTGTGCCCTACGTAACCAGTCCTCCTGCGAGAGAGAGGAATCAGAGCCAGGAAAATCTTCCTGCAGTAAGTTGAACTGTGCCCATTCCTGCACAAGCTTTTTGTCAATGGCTAGGAGATGATCATGCGAAAGGATCCTTCTACCACTCTTCAACCTATTGAGAACAGCTTGGTTAAGGACCTGCCTTTTCTTTTTCAAGAAGCAAGCTCTTTCTTTCTTAAAGATGGAACGGTCTGAGGGAAGTTGAGTTTTCTGCCATTTCCAGTAGGCCTTCTGCTTCTTGATGAAAGCCATCTTAGAACACTTGCTTTCCTTTTGAACAGATAACTGTTCCACTTTCGAAGAGGCGCCTCCGTAGCCAGGTGGGCAGGAGTAGCAGTGAGTAGCACACACTTCTTGATTAGACCGGGGTTCCAGCTGGTGCTCATAAAACACGGAGGATGCGGAAAGGTCAGGGAATGACCACTGCATATCCCCGGAGCAATATGGCCTTAGTTGCTAATGCTCCTAAAAACCAAATAACAAAACAAAATTAACAAAATTTTCGAAGACTAATTTTCCATTTGAACAAATGATCATTGCCTTTCAAACAGGTGCCTATTCCCCTTACGAACACTTGTTTTCCTTTTGAACAGATGACCGTTCCACTTTCGAACACATTTTCTATTTTAATAAATGAACATTGTCTTTCTAACAGGTGAATATTCCCCTTTCGAACCCTTGTTTTCCTTTTGAACAATTGATCATAACCCTTTCGAACACGTTTTCCTTTTAACAGTTGATTGTTCCACTTTCGAACAATTATTTTTTCCTTTTGAACAGTTGATCATTCCCCTTTCAAACAGCTGACCGTTCCACTTTGGAACTCGTTTTCCATTTGAACAGATGACCATTCCCTTTTTCGAACAGTTGACCGTTCCACAATCGAATAGTTGACCGTTCCACAATCAAACAGTTGACCGTTCTACAATCGAACACTTGTTTTCCATTTGAACAGATACCACTCCTTTCAAACAGATGACCATTCCCTTTTGAACAGTTGACCGCTCCAAAATCAAACAGATGTCAATTCCCCTTTTTCGAACGCCTCTTTTCCTTTTTAAGAGATGACCGTTCCACTTTCGAACACTTGTTTTCCATTTGAACAGTTGAATGTTCCCTTTTCGAACACTAGTTTTCCTTTTGAACAAATGACCGCTCCACAATCGAACACTTGTTTTCCATTTGAGAAGGGCAATCCCCTTTCGAACGCCTGTTTTCCATTTGAGCAATTGACCGTTCCTCTTTCGAACACTTGTTTTCCTTTTGAACAGATGACCGTTCCACTTTTGAACACTTGTTTTCCATTTGAACGGATGACCATTCCATTTCAAAAAGACGACCATTCCCCTTTCGAACACTTGTTTTCCTTTTGAAAATATGACTGTTCCACTTTCGAACACTTATTTTCTATTTGAACAAATCACCATTGTCTTTCTAACAGGTGACTATTCCCCTTTCGAACTCTTGTTTTCCTTTTGAAAAGTTGAATGACCTTTATGAAAACACTTGATTTCCTTTTGAACAGTTGACTGTTACCCTTTCAAACACTTGTTTTCCTTTTTGAAAAGATAACCATTCCTCTTTCGAACAATTGTTTTCTTTTTAACAATTATTTTCCTTTTGAACAGATGACCGATTCCACAATTGAACACTTGTTTTCCATTTGACCAGAAGTGCAGCCCCCTTCGAATGCCTGTTTTCCATTTGAGCAGTTGACCGCTCCTCTTTCGAAAACTTGTTTTCCATTTGAAAGGATGACCATTCCATTTCAAAAAGACGACCATTCCCCTTTCGAACACTTGTTTTCCTTTTCAACAGTTGACCATTCCACAATGGAAAATTTGTTTTCGTTTTGCAACGTTGAATGTTCCCCTTTGGAATACTTGTTTTCCTTTAGAACAGTTCAGCGATCTACTTTCGAACGGATGACCTTTCGAACACTTGTTTTCCATTTAATCAGATGTCCATTCCCATTTAGAATGCTTGTTTTCCTTCTAAACAGTTGTCTGTGCCCCTTTCAAAAAATTGTTTTCCATTTGAACAGTTGACCATTCCCCTTTCGAAAACTTGTTTTCCATTGGAACTTTGGTCCGTTTCACTTTCGAACGCTTGTTTTTTTTTTGAAAAGTTGACCGTTCTCCTCTCGAACTCTTCTTTTCCTTTTTAACAGATGACTGTTTCACTTTCGAACATTTGTTTTCGATTTGAACAGATGATCATTCCCCGTTTGAACGCTTGTTTTCATTACAAACAATTGACTGTTCCCTTTGCAACAATTGTTTTCCTTTTGAACAGATGTCCGTTCCACTTTCGAACACTTGTTTTCCATACGAACATATGACCATTCCCTTTTAAAAAGACGACCATACCCCTTTCGAACACACGTTTTCCTTTTGAACAGATGACCGTTCCACTTTCGAACAGCTGAACGTTCCACTTTGGAACTCGTTTTCGATTTGTACAGAAGACCATTCCCTTTTGAACAGTCGAACACCTGGTTTTTTTGAACAGTTGTCAATTCCCCCTTTTCGAACGCTTCTTTTCCTTTTGAATAATTGAACGTTCCACTTTCGAACACTTGTTTTCCATTTGAACAGTTGACCGTTCTCATTTCGAACACGTTTTCCTTTTGAACAGATGACAATTCCCCTTTTGATCACTTCTTTTTCTTCCGAACTGTTGACCGCTCCACATTTCCTTTTGAATGCTTTTCTTTATAAACAGTTGACTGTTCTCCTTTCCAACAATTGTTTTCCTTTTGAAAAGCTGACCATTCCAATTTGAACGCCTGTATTTAATTTGAACAGTTGACCGTTCCTCTTTCGAACACAACACTTGTTTTCCTTTTGCACAGATGACCATCCACTTTCGAACACTTGATTTCCATTTGAACAGATGACCATTCCCTTTCGAACAGATGACGTTCCACTTTCGAACACTTGTTTTCCTTTTGAACAAATGACTATTGTCTTTATAACACGTGACTATTCCCCTTTAAAACACGTTTTCCTTTTGAACAATTGATCATAACCCTTTCAAACACTTGTTTCCTTTTGAAAAATTGACTGTTACCTTTTCGAACACTTGTTTCCTTTTGAAAAATTGACTGTTACCTTTTCGAACACTCGTTTTCCTTTTCAACAGTTCGTTCCACTTTCGAACAATTGTTTTTCTTTTGAACAGTTGATCGTTCTCCTTTCGAACAGCTAACCGTTCCACTTTGGAACTCGGTTTCCATTTGAACAGATGACCATTCCCTTTCGAACAGTTGACCCTTTCACAATCGAACACTTGTTTTCCATTTGAACAGATACCATTCCTTTCAAACAAATGACCATTCCCTTTTGAACAGTTGACCATTCCAAAATGGAACACTTGTTTTTTATTTCAACAGATGTCAATTCCCCTTTTTTGAATTATTTTCCTTTTGAAGAGATGACCGTTCCACTTTCGAACACAATATTTTCCATTTGAACAATTGACTGTTCCCTTTTCGAACACTAGTTTTCCTTTTCAACAGATGCCGTTCCACTTTCGAACACCTGTTTTCCATTTGAACAGTTGACCTTTCCCCTTTTGAACGCTTGTTTTCCATTTGAACAGTTGGCTATTCCACTTCAAACACTTGTTTTCTTTTTGAACAGTTGATCGTTCCCCTTTCGAACAGTTGAACGTTCCACTTTGCAACTTGTTTTCGATTTGTACAGATGATCATTCCGTTTTCAACAGTTTTTTCCTTTTGAACAGTTGACCAAAAAACAAGTGTTCGAAAATCGAACACTTGTTTTTTTTAACAGATGTCAATTCTCCTTTTTTGAACGCTTCTTTTAATTTTGAACAGTTGACCGTTCCGCTTTTTCGAACACATTTCCCTTTTGAAGAGATGACCGTTCCACTTTCGAACACTTGTTTTCCATTTGAACAGTTTACCGTTCCCATTTCGAATGCTTATTTTCCTCTTGCAAAGATGACCTTTCCACTTTCGAAAACTTCTATTCCATTTGAACAGATGACAATTCCCTTTCGAACAGATGACGTTCCACTTTCGAACAGGTTTTCCTTTTGAATGACCGTTCCACTTTTGAACACTTGTTTCCCATTTGAACAGATACCTTTCATTTCAATCAGTTGACCATTCTTTTTGAATAGTTGACCGTTCTCTTTCGAACTCTTGTTTTCCATTTGAACAGTTGACTGTTCCCCTTTCAATCACTTGTTTTGCTTTTTCACAGTTGACCGTTCCACTTTCGAACACTTTTCATTTTGAAAAGATATTCCCTTTTGAACAGATGACTATTTTTTTGAACACTTGTTTTCCTTTTGAACAGGCGACCCCTCCCCTCTCGAACACTTGTTTTTATTTTGAGCAGTTCACTGTTCCCCTTTTGAACACGTTTTCCTATTGAACCGATGATCGTTTCACTTTCGAACAGTTGTTTTCCTTTTGAGCTTAGACCATTCTGTTTTGAACAGATGACCATACCTTTTCGAATACTTGTTTTCCTTTTCATCAGTTGACCGTTCCACAATCGAACACTTGTTTTCATTTTGAACAGTTGACAGTGCCCTTTTGAACACTTTTTTCTTTTGAACAGTCGACCGTTGTACTTTCCTACACGTTTTCTCTTTGAACAGTTCACCGTTCCACAACTGAACACTTGTTTTCCATTGGAACAAATGTCCGTTTCACTTTCGAACGCTTGTTTCCTTTTTGAAAAGTTGACCGTTCCCTTCTCGAACTCTTGTTTTCCTTTTTAACAGATGACCGTTCCACTTTCGAACACTTGTTTTCCATTTGAACAGATGACCATTGCTTTTAAAAAGACGACCATTTCCCTTTCGAACACACTTGTTTTCCTTTTGAACAGATGACTGTTCCACTTTCGAACAGCTGAACGTTTCACTTTGGAACTCGTTTTCGAATTGTACAGATGACCATTCCCTCTTGAACAGTTTTTTTCCTGTTGAACAGTTGACCATTCCAAAATCGAACACTTCGTTTTTTTTGAACAGTTGTCAATTCCCCCTTTTCAAACGTTTCTTTTCCTTTTCAATAGTTGACCGTTCCACTTTCGATCACTTGTTTCCCATTTGAACAGTTGACCGTTCTCATTTCGAACACTTGTTTTCCTTTTGAACAGATGACCATTCCCCTTTTGATCACTTGTTTTCCTTCTGAACTGTTGATCACTCCACAATCGAACACTTAATTTCGTTTTGAACAGATGACATTCCCCTTTCGAATGCTTGCTTTCTTTTGAAAAGGTGACCATTCCTCTTTTGAACATATGTTTTGATTTTTGACAGATGACCGTTCCACTTTCGAACACTTGTTTTTATTTCGAACAGGTGATAGTGCCCCTTTGGAACACTTTTTTCTTTTGAAGAGTCGACCGTTCTACTTTGGAACACGTTTTCCATTTGAACAGTTGACCGTTCCACAATTGAACATTTGTTTTCCAATTGAACAGATGACAATTCCCCTTTTGAATGGCTCTTTTCCTTTTGCACATTTGACCGTTCCACAATCGAACACTTGTTTACCTTTTGAACACAACCGTTCCAAAATTAAACACTTGTTTTTCCTTTTGAACAGTAGACTGTTCGAAAGTGGAACAGTCTACTGTTTCACTTTCGAACATTTGTTTTCCATTTGAACAGGTGATCGTTCCCATTTTGAACTGTTGTTTTGCTTTTTTTGAACACTTGTTTTCCTTTTGACCATTCCACAATCGAAAAAATGTTTTCCTTTTGAAGCGTTGACTGTTCCCATTTGGAACACTTGTTTTCCCTTAGAACAGTTGACCGATCCACTTTCGAACGCTTCTTTTCCTTTTGAAGAGATCACCTTTCAAACACTTTCGAACACTTGTTTTCCATTTGAAAAGTTGATTGTTCCACTTCAAACATTGTTTTCCTTTTGAACAGTTGATCGTTCCCCTTTCGAACAGCTGAAAGTTCCACTTTGAAACTCGTTTTCGATTTGTATAGATGACCATTCACTTTTTAACAGTTTTTTTCCTTTTGAACATTTGACCGTTCCAAAATCGAACACTTTTTTGAACAGTTGTTAATTCCCCTTTTTGGAACGCTTCTTTTCCTTTTGAATAGTTGACCGTTCCGTTTTTTCGAACACTTTTTTTCCTTTTGAAGAGATGACCGTTCCACTTTCGAACACTTGTTTTTCATTTGAACAGATGACCATTCCCTTTTGAACGCTTTTCTTTATAAACAGTTGACTGTTCCCCTTTCAAACACGTTTTCCGTTTGCACAGATGACCATTCCCTTTCGAACAGATGACGTTCCACTTTCGAACACTTGTTTTCCTTTTAAACAAATCACCATTCCACTTTCGAACGCCTGCTTTCCATTTGAGTAGTTGACCGTTCCTCTTTCGAACACTTGTTTTCCTTTTGAACAAATGACTATTGCCTTTCTAACAAGTGACTATTCCCCTTTCAAACAAGTTTTTCTTTTGAACAATTGATCATAACCCTTTCAAACACTTGTTTTCCTTTTGAAAAGTTGACTGTTACTTTTTCAAACACTTGTTTTCCCTTTTGAAAAGATGACCGTTCTACTTTCGAACAATTTTCCTTTTCAACAGTTGACTGTTCCACTTTCAAACAATTGTTTTTCTTTTGAACAGTTGATCGTTCTCCTTTCGAACAGCTGACTGTTCCACTTTGGAACTCGTTTTCCATTTGATCATATGACCATTCCCTTTCGAACAGTTCACCGTTCAACAATCGAACACTTGTTTTCCATTTGAACAGATACCATTCATTTCAAACAGATACCATTCCTTTCAAACAGATGACCATTCCCTTTGAACAGTTTTTCCTTTTGAACAGTTGACCGTTCCAAAATGGAACACTTGGTTTTTATTTGAACAGATGTCAATTCCTCTTTTTCGAATGCTTTTCCTTTTGAAGAGATGACCGTTCCACTTTCGAACACTTATTTTCCTTTGGAACAGATGACTGTTCCAATTTCGAACACTTGTATTCCCTTTGAACAGATGACCATTGCCCTTTCGATCACTTGTTTTGCTTTTCAACAGTTGACCGTTACACAATGGAAAATTTGTTTTCCTTTTGAAACGGTGACTGTTCCCCTTTGGAACACTTGTTTTCCTTTTTGAACAGTTGACCATTCCACTTTCGAACGGATGACCTTTCGAACACTTTAGAACACTTGTTTTCCATTTAAACAGATGTCCATTCCCCTTTAGAATGCTTGTTTTCCTTTTAAACAGTTCCCTGTGCCTCCTTTAAAAAATTGTTTTCCATTTGAACAGTTGATCATTCCGCTTTTGAAAACTTGTATTCCATTGGAACAAATGTCCATTTCACCTTCGAACGCTTTTCTTTTTGAAAAGTTGACCGTTCTCCACTCGAACACTTGTTTTCCTTTTTAACAGATGACTGTTCCACTTTCGAACATTTGTTTTTGATTTGAACAGATGACCATTCCCGGTTTGAATGCTTGTTTTCATTATAAATATTGACTGTTTCCCTTTGCAACAATTGTTTTCCTTTTGAACAGTTGACCGTTCTTCTTTTGAACGCTTGTCTTTCTTATGAACAGATGCCGTTGCACTTTCGTAAGCCTGTTTTCCATTTGAACATTTGTCCATTCCACTTTAGAACACTTGTTTTCCTTTTGAAGAAATGACCGTTCCACTTATGAACACCTGTTTTCCATTTGAACAGATAACATTCCTTTGAAACAGTTGACCATTCTCCTTTAGAACACTTGTTTTCCTTTTGAACTGTTGACCGCTCCACAATCGAACACTTGTTTTCCCCTTGAACAGATGACATTCCCCCTTTCGAATGCTTGTTTTCCTTTTGAAAAGGTGACCGTTCCTCTTTTGAACATTGCTTTTGCTTTTTAACAGATGCCCATTCCACTTTCGAACACTTTTCATTTTGAACAGAGATCGTTCCCTTTTGAACAGATGACCATCCTTTTTCGAACACTTGTTTTCCTTTTGAACAGGCGACCTCTCTCCTCTCGAACACTTGTTTTCATTTTGAGCAGTAGACCGTTCCCCTTTTGAACACGTTTTCCTTTTGAACCGTTGACCGTTTCACTTTCGAACAGTTGTTTTCCTTTTAAACAGATGACCCTACCTTTTCGAACACTTGTTTTCCTTTTCATCAGTTGACCGTTTCACAATCGAACACTTGTTTTCATTTTGAACAGTTGACAGTGCCCCTTTTCGAACCCTTTTTCTTTTGAACAATCGACCGTTCTACTTTCGAACACGTTTTCCATTTGAACAGTTGACCGTTCCACAATCGAATACTTGTTTTCCTTTTGAATAGATGTCCATTTCCCTTTCGAATGCTTGTTTTCCTTTTGAATAGATGTCCATTCCCTTTTGAATGCTTGTTTTCCTTTTAATCACTTTACCATTCTCCTTTCGAACAGTAGACTGTTCCACTTTCGAACATTTGTTTTCCATTTGAACAGGTGACCGTTCCCATTTTGAACCGTTGTTTTGCTTTTTTTGAACACTTTTCCTTTTGAACAAATGACCATTCCACTTTCGATCGCTTGTTTTCCCTATGAACAGATGACCATTCCCGTTTTGAACACTTGATTTCCTTTTGATCAGTTGACCGTTCTGCATTCGAACACTTGTTTTCCTTTTGAACTGATGACCATTTCCTTTCGAACAGTTTACCGTTCCCCCTTCGAACACTTGTTTTCCTTGACCGTTCCACTTTCGAACGGTCAAGGAAAACAAGTGTTCGAAGGGGGAACGGTAAACCTTCTGAATCTTCTGTTTACCTTCTGAACAATGGTAGATTACTCTCATCAATTGGTGCAATAACTCCACTTTTCTTATCGGAAGCTCCAAGTGGTGGAATCCATGTCTAGTCTCTAGAACAAACCTCCCAGTACCCCTCCCCCGATCTCTACCATCATGCAATGTTGCTGATGTTTTTTGAGGTTATGATGGGCATCATGGCGAGACCCAACCTGCCTTACATTTCGATAGAATAGCTCTAAAACGGTGTTCGCAGGCTAGTTGCTGGATAGTCCAGCGAACCGAACTTATTGGTAACACTCTAGGAGGTTTTCAGATCAGCTAATGTATAATTTCGCTGCCTCTACTTTTTGCTATTGAAGATATTTGATTGTTGCTGAAGAGAGTCCGCATTGGTGAGGCTACGTTATGTCAAGAAGCTGTATATTCTATCGTGTGCACGACATATCCAAAAATCTTCTAACAGTGAGGTAATTTTTTTTTTTTTTCGGTGATTTTAATGTTCACGATTCCTGGCGTCTTTCGTTTTCTCGTCAGAGGGATCCAGTTGGTCGAGATGCTGAGGCTTTTACAATAATTAATGACCTCAAGCAGATTGTTCATTTACCTACCAGATTACCAGACAATCCTAACTACACAGCCAACCCTCTTGATCTTTTTGTCACACACAACCCTTCCAAGTACACGGTCGAGGTGAATGGTCCACTAGGCACTTGAAATCACAACTTGGTGATGGTCTCTTCTCCAATGGAGACTTTCTCTTGTGGTCATTCTCAATCTCGTGTCGTTTAGCATTAGAAGAATGCAAAATAGGCGCAATTTCTAATTTTCTTTTCCTTGGTTGTTTTACTGTTGTCTTCTGATGTCAATGTTTGCTCAGATCGTGTCACTGAAATTAATTTTGTATTCCACATTACTCCACCTTAAAATCCTTTATTCTGCATTTAAATAAACCTTGGTAAGACTGTTCAAGATAAGAATGTTGCATATTGGAATTTGCTTGCATTCAAATCCCCAGGTTCATTTTCTGTCTATACCAAAGCTCGCAACAATTGTAAAGCAGGTATTAATCAATCCAAACTAGATTTTGAACAGGCTAAGAGTATTAAACTTGTTTCTTGCACTAATGATAGTCGAGCATTCTGCTCTCTTGCCAAAGTTATTGGGTGAAACTTTTGCCCATCTCTATTCCTGCCACTGTCAAAACCGGACTGTTCCATTGACACCTCAGCTAAAAATAAAGCTGATCTGCTAGCACCCTAGTATTCTTCTAACTCGTAGATTCCTACTGTTAATGTCTCATGTGGTCTTCAGTCAAAAGGATGTTAGAAGAATTTTGCACAGTCTCGATGCCAAGAAAAGTCCAGGTCGTCATAATATTTCTCCACTTGTTCTCAAAAACCTGCGCTCCTGAGCTTACTTCTGTCCTGTGTCGCCTTTTTACACTTTCTTATTCCACGTTGTTTTCTCTTCTTCTTGGACATTTTCTCATTTCCAGCTGTCCCTAAAACAGGGTTGACAAATCCTTCCCCTCCAATCTCCCCTTTGCACTTTTACTCTTTCTAAAGTACCGGAGAAATCCATTAACCGCCAACTTCTAAACTATCCAAAAAACCCTCCATCAGATCAATGATCGCCAGAATGGATTCTGTCAGTATCGATCCATTGGTGATATATTGACTTATATTACCCATTTATGGACAAATTCAATGGAAACGTTTGTTGAAACTCAAGCTGTTGCACTTAATATTTCAAATGCTTTTAATCGTATTTGCCAGAAAGTTCTAAATATACTTCATTCTTATGGTTTTCCAAGGTATGAACCAGGGCTATAATTCTTAATGCGTTCTACGTTGATATCAATATTTGTAATTTTATAAGGGTTTACCTCAATATGATACAGAGTAACACTCCCGTATGATACTCTCCAGAAATTAAAACGAAAACAATTAAAAAATCGAAAATCTTACCTTACAGTAAGAAATAATTAATACTAATTAAAAATAAAACGAACACAGTTAAAAATTAAGTAAAAAATTAATTTAGCGAAAAAAATTGCAAAACGAACGATTTTCTTTCCTGAAGCTGACAATGCATTTCGACCGTATGTCGTGATCCCAGGAATGAAAATTATCGAATAGGGGTGAGCCTGGAACTTAAACAGGGATTATTTGTCTTCAAGCATGCGCGCAAAGAACCACAAGTCGGAGATTAGATATGGCCGGCGAACGTTAACAGAATTCTCGTGTAATTTAATTTCGACGGTTTCTGCAATTAATAGTCTCCTATAATTGGGACATTTAAGTATTTTGGCCTCGTTGAATAAAAAAGTATGTTTTTTGTTAACATGAAAGGCTAATTCTGACGATACTGAACGAGAAGCACGAACTGAGGCCGCATGTTGCTTAACACGAAAATTCAGAGGAAACCGCGTCGAACCTTGGTAAGACGAGTAGCAATCACTGCAAGAAATGTTGTTAACCAGGTCATTAATTTGTGTGTGCAAACGAGGAAAGGACTGAGCGATTGTTCAGTATAGTGTGTAATTTCCGTATTGGCCTGGCCACAATTTTAAATTCGGTATCTTTAAAGAATCTGTTAAGCTGTTTGTGCCACTGTCCAACATATGGGGCAGAAATAAAGTATTTTTTGATATTACTATTGTTGGTTGGTGTAGTATTTTGTATCGTATCCTTAGCTTGTAACCTAATTCGGTTTATTGTAGCAAGGGGATAACCCCTGTTTAGGAATCTGCTGGTTAATTGTATTTCTGAGCCCAAAGCAGATTCCTTCGTTGAATATTTATAAGCATTGAGAAATTGATTAAAGGTAATCGATCACTTTACATTCGTTTAATAATATTCAGTCTAGACTCAAATTTACATTGGAAAGGGAGGGCACGGATAGTAACAGTGGTGAATTGTGACACAATTCACCACTGTTACGTCTTTGAGCTAACAATTCGAAGAGAAAAAAAGTAAAGGTATAAGTAAAACGACAGGATGAAACACCAAGTTAATATGTTGTAACATATACATTAGATACATAACATATACAGTAGATACATTATTAAACTGACAAAATCTTAATGTGCAGTATATGGTAGTAAAATTACTGTTGAAAAAAACAGGATCGAGACTGGCTAATCGAAAGAAACTGAAATGGGCAAAAACCATTGTATTTGTGAGAAAAAAAAAACAACAGAAAATATCACTGAATGATTGCATTAAAGCCACGCAAGAGCGCAGTCGAATGGTCAAACGCGAGGGTACATTAGTACAGCTGTTTGAATTGACTAGTTAAAGTTCGCACGGATGCTAAAAACGGTGATGTTTTTGTATTCACTCTATCTTGTGAACTCCTCTGACTAAGTGTCGGAGAATAAACAGAATATTTATTATTTAAGCTCCTACTGGATTAAACGATTCGAAGAGATGGGGTTTCTTTTAGTTTTAGGCCTTATTGTTTTTATATGTTTATTTTTCCACTTCACGTGCATCCCCTGATCTGTGCTGCTTCCCTGTGGGCAGAAATGGCGAAGTTTCATGACGCCAGGAAACTATGACTCTTTCTGTCGATCGAATGTGAAGTGGTGACCCCTAGTGTGTGTTAATAATTACTGCGTTAATGAAACCTCGTCACGTGTGCACCCTCCCCTCCCTTCCCCTCCCCTCCCCTATGTCACAAAAGGCCTCAGAGAGAGAAAGAGAGAGAGAGAGAGAGAGAGCGCTACTAGAAATGACAGGACCTGTCGGAAATTTGCTACACTTCTTAGGAACGGTGTCAAAGGCTTGGCGTAGGAAAAATAATAGCTAACATGTCCGCTTCCGCCTGCCGTAAGAGCTGAGCAGGCGTTAATGACCGCTTCAACAGCCACAACTTAACATTCTGTCACCCTCCCTCTCGGGTCACAAGTTGGTGGTACTCTTAATAGCGCGGAGGTGGGAGTTACACCTCGAGGAGCAATTTGTCAGGAACAAGTGCGCCGATTGGGCAGTAGGAAGGCACGCGACCGGTAAAGAAGTGAGCAGAAATGAATTTTCAATAACACAACTTCCGTCCACTTCCGCTTGAGTCATGAGAGCTGTAGAGGTAAAGTGAAAAGCTGAGGGAAGGTTAACTAATCTCTGTCACTGGGGAAGGAAATGGTCGTTTACAGCATACAACCTGAAGTGTCGGTTCGCTTAATGGATGGTCATGAGACTGCAATACAGCAATGGAAAGCACAACTGAAGTTTGGGAATCTAGGTGCTTTTATATTTCTCAAGAGCAAATCCCTAAGCGGATAAGAGAAAACAGTTTCTCAGCATGCCTTTCTAATCTATCTCAAACCCGTCCTTCTAGTTCCACTCCAAAGTGCAATATTTAAGCTCTACCACACTTCATTCCAGCGGATTATTTAGTGGTTGATCGAGCAACAACTTTTGACTCTCCAGATCCTTATCAATTATTTAACATTTTATTTTAAGATGTTATTTCGTTTTTATATAATAAAATAACGCATTTTAAAACGTGTTATTTAAAGGTTGTATGCAAATTTTTATTAATGATTATAAACTTTGGTAGAGTCCACTGTTATTAACAATGCAGTGCCCGAAGATGTTCAAACTCTATACTTCGAGGTTACCATATATTTTACTTGTAAGTATACTCCTGTCCATCCCCAACATATGGAAATTATTTATTTTCCCTCCTATTTTTCTGTGCCATTCTCAAAAAGCAACCAACGGGTCATCTCCAATACAAAAATGAAATACGTAAACTGATATCATATGCGAATATCGTATTAAATGTTTTGACATGCGTATACCAACTCCAGATATATTTTATCACCCAATTTTTATAAACATACTTATAACAGTGCATAGTCACTGCACGTAGGTTAAATCTGATTGGAGCCATTAATCGATATTCATTGAAACACCGCCTAGAGGGTGCTGACTACAAAGATTGGAAACTTGGTATATCACGACGGGGGAAGGGTTCTTAGTAGCAGAAGAGATAAGAACAAAAACGAAATCTTAGGAGTAATAGAAGTTTGGATCTCTTGAAGTTTATATTTAGACAGTGGGTTGTAGAAGAATGGAAAAATTTATTTCCCGATGTGGCCGAAGCAGGAAGTTTAACAGCGTTCAAACCGGAACTAGATGGTTCTTTCTAGTGACGAGTAAAGTATGAGTGTTGGGGAGGTTTCTATTGTATTTTTTGGGAAATGCCAAAAAAGAAGTGTTTTCTTGCATCACTTGGCCATTCGAATACTAATTACCCTCACTTTAAGGGAGTTCGCTGAACTGAATTAACCTTTCCAGGTCTCTGTCACGGAAAGCGTCACGAATCATTTTCATGGCTGAATCGTCATTCATCTCTAAGGATAACATTTGCCAATGGATCTTGACTACAGAGTTTGTCTGCATCAATTCTAAATGGCTGTCGTGTGAGAGTAGAAACAGAAACCATGGACATTCTCACATAATCTATGCTGATTCTTGAAACTTCTTTCCCTGTATATAGTTTGCTTCTCAACTGTTGTTTCTGTGTGTGATTGGAGACAACTGACTGGCTGTCATCTCCCTGCGATCTATTATAAATAAATCTTTACTGAATGTACCGCAGCCAATAAATAACAGAGTAAAACGTACATTATGTCCGTCACGGCATGTTCATCCTGAACTCTTGGTCATCCTTGAACCTGTCTTAAGAAACTCTTCCTGTTGAAGAACTACTTCAACGACTTTGAAATTACCATTTCCAGCACACCTATATTTATAAACCACCTTAATCTGCGCGTATCCGTCAACAGCCATCTATAAACGTATGTTCGTGGCCCGACATGAATGCCCTCTGTACTGAAAAACTTGGAAAATCTCATGGTTCTGGGAGGGGCCTCCTTCCTTTGCCTGATATCTGCAAACTACAAGCCAGACTGATAAGGCCTTTAAATATTTCTTTAGCTTTCCTTTCGATGAGATATCCGAAAAATGCTGAATCCATGGAAAATAGAAACGTAATCAGAGGTATCCCCTGTCTCGACAGATTATAAATTAGTTCATGAGAACTTTTATAGTGGCAGAAATCTCATGATGTGGAATATAAAATTGTATTTTGGTATCATAGAATTTGTCATATCAACTTACATCAGAATGCCAAATACCACATAAATAATTACGCAATTCCCTTCAAAAAATATAAATTGAAAACATGATTGCAATTCAAGATAAATAATTCAATTTATTTCAAAAAAATATTTTCTGCAAGCACTCACTGACTTGGTAATGGTAACGGTAATAAAATCGCTATTTCTAACGCACGTGGCTGATAAACTGGTTGACGAGTTAAGAACAAAAAGAATATTTTAAAGTTAATTAATTAATTTTTAAAAATAATAATTATTTAGCTACGTTTTCCTAAAATCATTCAACTGCGCTGTATTGTGCGTTGAACAAAAGTTTCCAGCACTCCCGTATGTCTGCACAGAAAACTAGGAAACGCTCCTGAATAAACAGCAGACTCGCTAGGTGCGTATCTTTACCTCTACCTTCGCCTTATTCAAACAATCCAGCTGCTATCATCTACAAACACAGGGTTCCTGGCTAGATAAAGTTTATCTTACAATAACTGTATTCTTACATAAAATACTGGTCAAGAGATTAGTGTCAAGAGAACCTTCAGAGGGAAAGGAAAAGAGAAGAAAATTTAAGAGCCGTACGTTGAATCTGGAAAGGTGTCAAGTAGAGATGTCTTGTTCTTCAAGATCTAAGATCACTTGCATATTTATAGAAGTTTGAGCAGTGCCGCTAAGGAATCATTAAATTAAGGGGTGTCGTCCAACAAGCTATTACTAGTATGATCAACTTATACTATTCTTTAAATAGCCACAATAATTTTTTCTTTCATTTGGTCATAATTAAAATTGAGGAGATTACGTTAAGAAGATACTCCAAACTTAGCGGAGGGTTTATATCACACGTGTAGAATAAATAGACGAAAATCGTGCAACTATCATCCATGTTTTTCTCTCCACTCCCCCAAAAGGACATGATTGAAATAAAAACTCATTTTATTCTTTCGTTGCTACTTCTTGCATTTTTGTTTATTTGTTTGCTCTGTTGTTATAGGGTTTCAGTTTGTTTGGATATCAAGAAAATGGTGTGTTACATGACAACTAAGATGCATATGGTGGTTTCTCAGTCAGTGGCTTTCTCAAAATCCTCCAGAACCATTTCATTCAACATGAAATGGGGGGTCAGCCAAAATGGCGTGCTCTTCTCTTTTCTATCTGCTGCCGTCCTCTATATGTCCCAGCACAGTCTTCATTTCTTATGTAGGTGACCTCAAAAATTCATCAAATCCAACGATTCTATGAGTGCATTTAAGGTTTCTAAGGACGGCGCCCTTCACATATCGACTCTGGCCAAATTCCTAAAAACTGTTCGGATTAGTCCTAAACCTAGCAATGGTAGCACGAATCGCATTCACAAATACAAGGTAGAAGAATAATATCACGGTCTTCCTAGAGGGACAAAACATCAGAAGAGTCCAGCAGCACCTCGACTTCGGTACGGCTTGGAATGATCAGTTGAGTTTTGCACCGCACCTTGCCACTGCCAGAAGGAAAGCCTTATCAGTCCACTTATCACCTAGTGAGTGAGTTGTGTAACCCGAATGGTAATGTTACCCCACCCGACGACTCAGCTTAAATGCCTCCCAGGGAGTATTGGATCCTCCGTTGGCTAAACTCTTAAACCGCTATTTAAAAAAAAAAAAACATCCTAGAAGGTATTTTAAAATCCTTATATGACAGAAATCCTAACTTGGCTATCGGCTCCCTACGGCCAGCAACTTGCCATCCTTCCTAGCTGAAACCCCTGTGAAGTTCCTCCAGAAACTATTCTCATACAACATGCTCGACTCCTTCCACCAACTCCAGATCAACTCTGAACGGATATGTGTGCAAAAAAAGTCTGCCGGACAACGACTCTCCATCAAGCCCACCTCCTCATGTTCAGTCAGCATGATGCGAATTCGGATACCCATCTTAGACTAAGTACTAATTAAAAATAGTCTGCTTCAATCCTGCACAAGGTTGAAGCAGACACAAGATTTTAAATAACCTGCTTTTCATTTTGTAAATCGCTTCCATTAATCACTATTGTAAAAATATCTCTTACTGTTACAGAGAGCTCTCCCTCTCAATATACTTATCTATTTGACATGCAAACTTCCTGTCATGTACTGCCATCTCGGGAAGAAGTGTACACTTCTTTTTGATGTAAAAAAAAAAAAATAATAATATATACACCGTCATACAAAAAGTCTGCGTACACTTGTAATTATAAACAAAACACACATTTATTCAAAGAAATTAACAGCCCGTTGGATCATCTTTGATCGTAATGATTGCTTCAATGCATCATTCAAAGATTCTATATTAATTTTTAGCAGAAGGCCGGTGCTGTTGAGCTCCACTCCCCCATTAAAGCATTTGTGAGTTCTGCAGTACTCTAACACTGCATTCCAATGAATCCTAAATAGTTCAGTTTGGCTGAGGTCGCAAACTCTGTGCTGACTGCTGCAGTTCTCTTCAAATTGCGAGTTCAGAATCCTTTTTTTGGGGATATGCAAAGTTATTTGGAAGGTATAATTGGTAGGTTCCATTAAACTTGCACAACGTAGAGCACACAGAATTGTTGAGAACATCAATACAGGATGCAGAATTTCTCCCCCACGGACTGCGAACAGTGAACTTGGGCCATACCCCAAGAAACACTCCCAACCATGACATTATCGCCTCCTCCTTCTAACCTTCTTGCTACAACACACCCAGGTAATAAGCATTTCCAAGCATCCTCATACAAAACACGCCATCAGACACTAGAATAGCAAAGATTTACTGTTCGTTCACTTACTGATTTGCACAGATATACACTCACTGATTAAAAAATTAAGAAACTTTCATTCCCTCCCTTGTAGAGCCACTTTTTTGTCCGTGCACGTTGTGGCAAGAATTCCACTAAGCATCTGCAGGAGTTTAGCTCTAGATTTGGCCATTCTTCCAACAGGATATTTATTGTGGTGGGTAGAGAACTACGAAGCCGAACTGCCTTTTCTAACATATCCCAGACATTCTCAACTGGATTCAGATCTGGAGAATTAGGGGGCCAGGGTAAAAGCTGGAAATTTTAGGCATAATCTTCGAACTACTCTGATAATTTTTGCCGGTGGATAGTTTTTTTTTTTTTTTTTTTTCAATGAATCCATCGCAATCAAGTAAAAATAAAGCACTGCAGGGTGAAATTGAAGGTAAGAAGAATCTTCTAACGGTAAGAGCAGCCCAGTTCGTACAAAAATAACACACCCATGTACTACGACATCACCTCTACCCGCTTGAATGGTGGACAATAGACAGTCTGGATGCATGGTTTCATGATGTTCATGTCACGCTTTCACCCTACAATTTATCAGATCCCACCGAACTTGTGACCATACCACGTGAAAACCCACATCTGCATACCGTACGCTTAATCATCTGCTGATGCCCATTGCAAAGTTTCTAACTTTTCGGCCAGTGAATGTAAAATCCAGATCCATAAACCAGCTTGTGGGCTGCAAATCTTCGCAAAATTCATGGCATGCAACTCTCCGCGTGTTGTAAAATCTTACAGGTTGAATATGGCTGCTCGTTGTTGCGAACTCAGATTCTCTAGGATCTGATGGTGAGATGAAACAATCAATCGTTCCAAAGCACACCAGCTCTTTTTGAGTCAGTATTTTTTGCCTACCTGGTAGTTTCACGTGTCCATTGTCAGACTTCCATTTTAGCGTAATTTCAAATGTTGTCTTCCTGCCAGTGTTTAATTTCTGAGAAATAGCGGGCACAAACACCCAGATGACTGTCAACTGTCACACCTCCCCGAACTCAGCTCCGTTCTGGTGACTTTCGTTCGGTGTACATGTTTGAAATGAGTTCCATTCCGTGCTAACCGCGGATCGCCTTCATAGGCCAAAGTACGAGTATCTGTTTATTTTGTGGTTACGCGCACGTTTTCCCACAGATCAGAGAACGATATCCCGTGAAAAATATGATAAAACAAAAATATTTCAGACAACACGACTTCGTGAAGAAGATATGTTAATTTTAATTCAACAACGAAAATATTGGCACAACTAATAAAGGGGAAGATTACGCGGAAAGTATTTAGAATTAAGATAGCAACAATGGACAATTTCATGGAGTTGGAAAAATCCGTGATCCTGGTAAAGAATCACTCATTCAATCGTATACTTTGAAAACAAATTTTGTTTGCTCGAAGGATAGCTAGCAATCAGCAGTGACACCTGGCAGGAAATGTAGCAGAGTCATGGTAATGACAGAGTCAATAGCCATTACTTCTGTGTTGCTAAAAAACTTATCTTGCGCTTAGTGAGGCCATGGGCAGTTAAAGACATTGATACAAGAAGTATATAAGACGTAGATAGCAGATAGGAGACGCAGTATTCTGATAAGGAAATCAAAAATCAAACTTAAAGGGACAGATACAAACATCAGGTATGTTTGCAGAGAGGCGATAACAGTGCTCTTCGTGTTTCGAAATTAGGCTGGAGCTGCAAATGCGGTGGAGATTCATTTTTTTTTTTTTAAATTTTTGCCACGAGCAAAAATGGGTTCGGTTAAGTTACACAACCATCATCATTTCAAAGAACAGTGAATTAGAAGCAAACGGTAATTATCGGGTCTTCTAGGGATTGACATGGAAACCAAAAAAAAATCAATTTAACCCAGGAAAGAAAGTTAGGGCCTCCAGCTTGGTGATTCAGAGAATACTTTAAAGACGTCACGTTCTACAAGAAAGTGATAAACAGTATGAGAATAATGAAGTTAGTTTC
Organism: Mastigoproctus giganteus; assembly: GCF_048544385.1. NCBI lineage: Eukaryota > Metazoa > Arthropoda > Arachnida > Uropygi > Thelyphonidae > Mastigoproctus > Mastigoproctus giganteus. The sequence continues at coordinate 158,022,767 of NC_143577.1, forward strand.
GTCATTGAACACGCTAGCCATCAACAACTACTCAATACTAATGAAACAGTCGTGTTTCATCATACATTTCTGTATGATATTATTTAAAAAATTGTCTGCAACGGAAATTGAACGTCTAACATTTTCCAACGCCAGACAAAAAAAAACGCTATAACTATGGTGTGTGTGCGGGCAACGTGGGGTCACACCACGGCCCCTACGGCCAAAAGCCAACACAACAGAACCCAACACAACATTTCATATACAAAATACGACACTTTCTCGCTTTCACAGTGATACTGTTTGTCTCCAGGGAGTTTATATGACGCAGATGTAGGAAACCACCGGAGGCGCCTTTCCCCTACGTACACGCTGCACAGACCTCGGCCTTACCTGGGATGAGAACCTTACATTTCAGGATCATTTCCACCAAACTTGAAACAAAACATATGCGGCATTTTGGGCAATCCGGCAGGAACTAACAAGTTGCCACAATGTGTCCCTAATATGCTAATATATTACACGATATCTGACACCCATTCCTCTTTATGCTTCAGAGATCTGGTCCTCTGCACTCGCATGCCAAAAGGGAAAAAAATATTTATTATGATCACCCGGAAAGTTATTTCATCTACCCACGTGTATTGTGTCCGTAAATTGCGTGTGTTCTCTGGTCGACCTGCTTTGCTGGACGAAAAAGTCCGGGTTCCGGGGGTAAAACCTTGCTATCTTCGCCTGAGACCGACTAACTCAGCCACAGAGTGAAAAATGCCCATAAAAGTTGCTCGCGTCATCGACAGCATTCGAACCCGGGCACTTCATTATTTTTACTACCCAGGTAGTATGAATGCATCGTTTATTTATATTTCATATTGTTATACTTTCACTTTCTCATATTGTGATCACCTTCACTATTGTAACAACAAGGTACCTGCCCACCCACCGATGAGTAAGCCAACAAGCTTCGAAAAGGTGCCGTCTGAGTGGTGGTATCCACCTAGAATAAGTAACATTAGTCTTCTCCACTGGTGTGCAAAGTTATTTATTCAAAGCAGTGCAATACCTCTGCAACTCGTTGTGAAGGTGATCTAAAACGATGCGTTCATACTACCTGGGTAGTAGAAATGATGAAGTGCAGTATCCATGCATAAACCAACTTTTTCATACTCTTAGCCATTTATTCAAGAAATACTTTTATATATGAAATTGTTTCAGGTTCCAGATCCCGTCACAGAAGCAGATAGAATTTTCAGTTTCCCTTAAGAATGAAATTCCACAACGTTCCCTGCCTGAACAATATGTTTCAAGAAAACACCTTAAAATATTTTAATGGACCAGTCCAAAGTATCCGAAAATAAGACATACAAAAAAAGCAATCCGGGAGAACCATTATCGCAGCCTTGAGTGAGTCACGGCTAAACCCCTTGGAGATGTCTAGTAAGAAAGAACCAATTGTGTATTTTCACTTTACATTTTCGCACATTGATCCCTAGCAGGCTAATATCTTTCGTCTGAGTGAAGTGAGGAATGTTGCTGGCCCAGTAATCGCAGTTTTGACGATTCAAATGACCATTTGATTTGAACGTCTTAAAAAGGGACTTGTTATTCCTAGACTTGTTCACAGCTCTAGATCCGCGCCTCCGTAGCCAGGTGGGAAGGAGCAGCAGTGCGTAGCACACGCTTCTTGATTAGACCGGGGTTCGAGCCCGTCACCACCAAATACGGAGGATGCGGAAAGGTCAGGGAATGACCACCGCATATCCCCGGAGCAATATGTTCTTAGTTGTGCTAATGCTCCTAACAACAAACAATAACATATCATAACATAACAAGCTCTAGATCCTGCACGAGGACTAATCTTGGTTATAAACGCTGGCTGGCACTCGAATCCTAGTTAGGGCATGTGAGAGTGATAGTTCGGGAAGGCATCTCTGGAAAGATGCCTTCTCTGGAGAGAGAGAGAGAGAGAGAGAGAGAGGGGGCATCTCTGGAGAGATGCTCTCTCTCTCTCTCTCTCTCTCTCTCCATTCTGATGTGATGGTCTCACGAAATAATGCAGATGCAAATTCTAGATGATCCACCAGAATTTGCATTTCAGGTCAAAATTTACAAGTTATCTTTTATCAAAATGCTCGAAGCTTCGAAATCAGCTTCATATCCTCGAACAGATCCTTCTCACGGCTCTATGATACTATTCGTCATTTACTGAAACTTGGTTGGCCCACCAGCTGAAGAAACCATTGTTGCGGCGAACGCAACATAATGTCGTAGTATTTGCATTTCAATCTGGCAGATGAGATGGAGATGCCTGCATACTTCACAAGTTATACCGCTTTACAGCAATTAGCCAGGAGTCTACCAAGCCCAACATTTTTAAGGCATATGGATTTCTCCCAAGTATGGCAACATAACCATTGATTGGCAGCGTTTAGCAGAGTTTTAGGAGCATCAGCGACTAAGGCCATATTGCTCCATATACTCCATAAATTGCGTGTGTTCTTTGGTCGATTTTCCGTTTGCTGGACGAAAAACCATGCTACTATCGCCTGAGACCGACTAAGTCAGCCACGTTGTGAAAAAGGCTCATAAAAATTCCTCACATCATCGATGGGACTTGAACTCGGGTCTTCTCCACCCGCTATGGGGGAGGACGGTGATTCTACCAACTGTGCTAACCGTGCTAACCAAGAGGGCCATAACTGTTGATATTTGTTTGATTTACAATCTTCCACTACCATATCAACCTATGAGTCTGGATGCCACCAAATGGTTGGCATATAGATTTGTTGGTAAATCAAATGCATCGAAATGCCATATTCCTATTTTTGTGAGGATTTTAATCTTCTTCTGTATCGGAGATCTCTTACCAGTATATTGCAATTAAAGATTCTATTATATTCTATTAGAAATTCTAACTCTGGATCTAGTGTTATTAAGTGTCATCTAAGCTTCCAAAGCGGGGCTCCAATCAGTCAGATCTCATTTTTGTCTTAGAACTGACTAAACTGTTGTCCTCATCTCTAACATATTTTGATTCCGATCTTAAAGCAGTGACGTTACTTCTCCCAGTTCCCGCTCACTAAATTCAGCCAGCCACTTCGAAATTGAACTAAATTGCTATTAGCCATGATTACCGTATTTGAATATCTAAAAGTGCATCTTTGTTGATTTCTTCGTTAAGATTCCTTGGAATGTCTTAACAATTTTTCGTCAAGCTTTTGGATTAAGCTTTTATTCTGACGTGACGGCTAAATAGTTCGCTGGATATGCATCCTCAAAAAAAAAAAAAAAATCGTTAACAATAGGCCCAATGTATGTTGGGTACCGTGCTTTACTATGCCTTCATGTTTCAGCAAAATCTACATGCTATCTGGAAGGGGGTCAAGGCACCCCCTTTCACTGGGGGAACTATTCAAAAGACCGCGCAACCTTTAATCGGGCAAAGTCGCAGGCCATCAAGAACTACCTCAGTAGTTCCGAGTGGATAAAGGAAACCCCAAAGTTCGGTAAAGCTTTCATCAGAATCCAAACCGAGGAATGGCTCAACCATATCACCGAATTGAGCATCCAGCAGTCAGTCCACATCCAAATAATTCGAACCAGCCAGATATTCTTAACTTGATCGCCATCTTCAAACAGCAGCTCTTAAATGCTCTCAAAAAATTACCGCTATTTGATGCCAGTGATTGTTATAAAGTGCCACAATTCATCCTAAATCGTTTAAGTCCATATATTTTACATGAACTTCTTACAATCCATAACATAATGAGAGAGGAAAAATTCTTTCCACTGCAATAAAATATTTTAGAGTAATGCTCTTCTAAAATCCTATAGACCAACGTACATCAACCACTTGTAAGATTTGAAAATCTTACAAAAATAAAATATTTTTTTTAGACTTTGGAAGTTGGTTTTCCTTTTGGATTCTTGCCGTTAGTAGGATAATATGGTAATAGCGTCAGTTTAAGTAACAAGAATTATTCAGTAAGAATTATAAAATTAGTGTGTAGTAGAAATGAAAACAGAGCCATTAGCATTAACTTCCGTTAAAGCAGGGAATAGACGGAGAATACTACGGCAAAACCAGCAAGTGGTTTTGCGAAACAAACAAGTTAATGTTTATGCAAGGTCCAATATAGTAGGGGCAATTTAGTTCAGTCGTAGACAGGAAATCGGTTCTTAAACGCACACACAAGTTTCCAAATATAGATGCTGTGGTCACTAATGTCACTTTTTGTGGTTTTAGAACGCTACGGAGACAAGGCGTTATATGAGAGGGATAAAGTTGTTTTTTTTTGGCACACCAGATGGCCCCAGATCCAGCTGGTTGTAAAATAGGGGTGTATTGATCACGTGCTACTGGGCCGGCGGAATAAGGGTTTTCCAACAAATGGAATGAGATAGAATCCGAAAGTAAATGTAAGATTGGTAGAAGTCACTGGGAAATGGGCGTGGCGAAATCGGCAGTAAGAGGAAGGAAAAAGGCAGTGAAAGTGTGGCAAAGGAGACGAAGTTAAGATTTTGGCTGTGTGAGTTAAAATGGTTTAGGAGGACACAAAGTGGAGATTTTTGTCTGTGTGAGGGAAGATGGTTTAGGAGGACACAAAGTTGTGATTTTTGTCTGTGTAAGGGAAATGGTTTAGGAACAGATAGTTGAGGTTTTTTTAGTCGGGGCTAGTAAGAATGGTTTAGTCAGACACATAGTTTAGATTTTGGTCGGTGCTAGTAAGAATGGGTTAGTCGTTGAGAAAGTCAGAGTTCTTTTTTTGAGGGGAACATAGTCAATGTTGGCTCTTTGGAAAAGTCTAGGAGTTGGGAAGAAATATGTGAAAGATAAACGAGTCTCTCACAAGAAGAAGGTAGAATCAAATCAGCCGTTAAAGACCAAGATTCCTGAAATCTTGGAAAGCAAAGTGCTGGAATCGGATGGAATCGGAGCCCCGACCGACATGATAGTAGCCATTCCGGAACAGGAGAAGTGCATCAAGCGGGCTGAATAAAATGGAACCGAAAACTACCTGGCAGCGCTACTACCAGTGCCTAATTCTTCAAGAATAGTAAGATGCCGCCCCAGATAGTGAAGATAAGCTGTACCTGATAGGAAGGATGAAAGATGACGCCCCACCGAGTTCTACAAGTAAGTCGCTAGTTTGTAGTACATAGTATCTTCACACACACCAAGAACTGTAGAAGCCCAGTAAATTGGTCAGCAGGACTTTAGAAATACCTAATGGTAAAGATAGTTTAGGAAAGAATCAGGAAGGAAGAACATTAAAAAGAGGGAAATTTATTAGATATAAGATGTTTAGAATGTTGGATATATGATAACGTAAGAAGGAATAGAATGGAATTGATGTTTCTTATTAATGGTATTTAAACGGAGCAGTATTAAATATATGTAGGATGGAATAGAATGGAATTAATATTTCTTGTTAATAGTATTTAATTGGTGCAGTACTAAATATATGTAGAAAGGAATGGAATGGAATTGATATATCTTGTTAATGGTATTTAACTGATGCAGTATTAAACATATGTAGAAAGGGATAGAATGGAATTGATATTTTTACTAATGGTATTTAATTGATGCAGCATTAAGTATATGTAGAAAGGAATGGAATGGAACTGATATTTCTTGTTTAATTGAGGCAGTATTAAGTATATGTAGAAAGGAAGGGATTGACAATAGCTAGTATGATTTTAACTGATGGATGATTATGATATATATGTATACACATGTAGGTGAGACTAAAGCATGTTGTCATATGTATGAATTAAATTATTTTGGTTTTAATATGCTCATGTATATATGTATAATAAACTGATTTTTTTATATACATTTCTGTGTTTTTGTTGTTCTGAGCACAAGCCTATCCAAAGGTAATCACATTAAGGAGCTTTCCCCTTGAACTTAGAATTTTCTGTGAAGTAATAGTCAGATGCGCAAGTGGGGAGATATTAAAAAGGGGGAGTTGTATTATAAAGGGGATATATATTTAAATAGGGGAATAAATTAAAATAATATAAAATATATATAATCATTCAATATAACCCCCCCTCCCCCCACACACTAAAAGCCTATATCCAAAGCTTCCAGTCTGCTTAAGCTTCCCGAAAAAATATTGTTATCAGTTTTTTTCCAATACTTACTTCTAAAGGTGCCTCCCTAAATTGATTATGTCCTCAAGCATCAACCTCCTATCATCATCGACAAAAGTTTTTCGGGCATTTGAAACTAATTCAATAATTGCAGCTGTGTACAGTGGGACCAACATCCTTTCATCACAGTAACTTGTTAAGCTATATAAATCCAAAGCCGATGCTGATAGAATTGCACAAGTGGAACCTCACAACAGACAATCCGACAACAACAGAGTATGTCTAACAAGCACCGAAAACAAACCTATGGAGACCCAACAAAATCACAGCACCCAGATACCACCCACTCCAGCTCTTCTTTTCTCCCGCTTTCTCAACAAGCATTCACAAGGAGACCATCAATTAGGACCTCTCAGCTCCCCTTTTACAACTACCCCTTCCACAGAACTCGGACCATCCTACAACTTTAATAGCACCGAACCATACTCAACTACCTCCTTTCCCTCTGAGAGAACTGTACACGAACCTCAGGTTGATCCCAAAGGACCCTCCGGATCGTTTGCAAAAGCCGTTCAGATAGCAGCTGCCAGCACAAATGCAGACCCTTTCCCCAGAAGCAGGTCTACCCCAAGTAGCATGTCGAATCCAGACGGATTAAACGCCACGAGAGCAGTCAGCAAGCGCACTCAGCGGATGGAAACTCCCAGTGAAACTCTCCGGCTCAGGCACCTTTGCGAAACCTACGACATCACAGCTGTGACTACCCGAGCCAAACTGTTCATCACTAGGCTGGGGCCTACTACCCAGGCTATTGCTATCAAAAGCTTCCTAGACAAAGAGCTCGGCATTAAGAAAGATGTTAGAGCCATCAAAACCAAATTCCCATCCTATTCTTATTTTGTTGTCCTGCCCCAGAGCTCACCTCCACGAGGTTCTTAACTCAGCAGTCTGGTCGACAGGTGCCTTAATTTAAGCCATTTAATGAAACAAAAAATTATACCAACCACAAGGCCAATATTATACACCAATGCAATCAATTTTCAAAAGACAAATGGATGGTACACAAATGTCATTAACTTTCTTTCTACAAAATGTTAGGAGCCGCGCTAACAAGCTCCATACCTTGCAAGCCCTGCTCTTTCAGGAAGACATAGATTTCATCTGCATCTCGGAAACATGGGTAGATGAGGGGAAACACCTCGGGGTGCTACTCTCCTTCACTCGTTATCACTATCTAGAAAACACCAGAAAAGATGAGAGGAGGCAGAGTTATCATCTTCTTCAAGACCTCTTTCAGGCAGCTACATGTTCACAAAAACTATTATATTTAGGCCATCCGAATAATTAAATTCATCTGCCGTGTTGTGTGTCTTATGTCTGTTAATTGCGTGTATTCTATGGTCGATTTGTCTGTTTTGCTGGACGAAAAACGCCAGTTTCTGGGGGGGGGGGAGAACCTTGCTATCTACGCCTGAGAACGACTAACTCAGCCACGGAGTGAAAAAGGCCTACTAAAGTTCCTCGTGTCATCGACGGGATTCGAACCCGAGTCTTTTCCACCCGGTGTGGGGAGGACGGTGACGATACCACTGTGCTACACGCGCAGACGGCTACATGTTCCCAAATGCATCTCTTCACCTCATAAATTATCACAACATTGATTGTAAGAGGTTGCTCAACTCTGAAGCCTACAGGAGTCTCATTTCCAAACAAATTATGAGAAATACAAACAGCTGCCTGCCTGCAACCCAGTAACTGCATCCGAGAGCCAAATGTGATGTTCTGAAATATATATTTTGATCATTATAATTCATATTCATTGTTAATATATATATAGAATATGCTATGTATTTTTTTTTTTGTTATATACAGGGTGTTTCAGTTAAACGTTTCAGAACTTCTAAGAGGGGTAGGGTACATCCTGACAACTCGAAATCATATAGCAATGTGGGGTCGGAAATGCTTTCCTGAAGCGGTGTTGTACACAGAAGCACCATAAAGAAAAGAGACCGTAAGTGAGAAATCGTTTTAATAATACATGAAAAGAAGCAAAAGGTACATGGATTAAAGTAAGTGTTCGAAGTTTCTTCAACCTCGTATTGCTTTCGCACAGTGGTACCTTGGAAAATGTGCTACAAATCCCCTTTTTCCTGCTGAAGTGTTGTTTTCCGATGAGGCATCCTTCACAAGGGAAGGAACGACCATATCTGGGCGGTCGAGAACCCGCATGCAATACGACGTCGTGCAGCACAGATTCGATTTTCGATCAATGTATGGGCCGGTATTATGGGAGATCACCTCATCGGACCTTACCTGTTACCGTGTCGTCTAACCGGACCTATCTACTTTATCTTTCTGCAGCAAGTATTGCCACAACTTTTGAGAGATGAACAGATTTCTGCATCGACGCAACAGACAATGTGGTTCCAACACGATGGAGCCCCTGCCCATTATAGCGGAGATGTTCGTAACTACCTGGATGTCACATTTGGTCAACAGTGGATCGGACGTGGTGGTCCCGTGCGTTGGCCTGCTCGGTCACCCGACCTATCATGTCTTGATTTTTATTTCTGGGGTCATATGAAATCGCTAGTTTATGACACCCCTGTTGACAATGCTGAGGAGCTGGTTGCAAGAATCGCAGTAGCTGCCGAAGAAATTCGCCTGGAGTATTCCAGAATGTTCGGATGTCCATGCGTCGGAGATGTGAGGCGTGCATTGTAGCCCGTGGAAGAAACTTCGAACACTTACTTTAATCCATGTACCTTTTGCTTCTTTTCATGTATTATTAAAACGATTTCTCACTTACGGTCTCTTTTCTTTTTATGGTGCTTCTGTGTACAACACCGCTTCAGGAAAGCATTTCCGACCCCACATTGCTATATGATTTCGAGTTGTCAGGATGTACCCTACCCCTCTTAGAAGTTCTGAAACGTTTAACTGAAACACCCTGTATATATATTTGTCTCCTCTGTACTGAATTTATGCCCCTAGCCTAGTGCTGTGATGGGCTTGCTGTAGTTGCAATAAATGAAAATTTATTATTTATTATTATGTTCACAGCTGTAAAACGCCACAGTACGAAGCAGTCATTGCAACTTTCAGTAAGAATAGAAAAAGGATCCAAATCGAATTTCGTGTATCTCCCGCCAGGACATAACCCATCAGAGAAGACCTTTTTGCATGGTTATCCTCCCATCTTCTGCCGGAAATCCAAACAACCATTTTAGGGGATTTTAGCATGCCTTTGCCAAGGTTCAAGGAGGCCAGGCAAGACATGGAAGATACCATGCTTATCTTGGGGCTTACCCCCCCCCTGGATACTCCACCGACCAGGGGTAATCAGGTCCTTGACAGCATCTTTCACAATTTCGAGAAAATTCAAATCATATAGTTGCTAGTTCAAGTCGGACCACCTCCCAATTGTTTTTGAATCTGCACAGGCACCTGCAACCTCAGTCTCAGTGAGTAAATCCCCAGAACCAGTGCGTATTATCACTACGTTCTCAACTGACCTGATCAATCCAAATGTTATCCTCACTGAACTTAAAGCGTTCAATTGGAACTACTTCTACTCCAAACTTGTGGACGAAGCAATAAATGCTCTTTCTAACGAATTGAAACACATAGCTCTCACTGGTGCGTCGAAGGCATGTAAAAATCTCCTCAAAAACAAAGCGGTGGTTCTGCCCTGAGGCAAAGCATGCTTTCAATCTAAAACAAAAAGCCTACAGAACTTGGAAAAGGTCTGGATCCCTGCAAGACCACATCAATTACAGCAAACAAAGAGCGAATTTCCTGCGCGTAAGGAGGAGGAACCATCTTCAGTATACTCAAAGAACAATGCTCAGGCATTCTAAACGCATCGCTACTACAAGTGGACGTGAGGTCGCAATGGGTGAAGAAACCTTCAAACAGTGGATACAATCAATCTTCCACCCTGATCTAGAAAAACATCCTCCCCTCCCTGTAGCGACCATCACAGATACAGCTAAGACCTCACTTACGCATGTTACAATCTCGCGAGATATGATAATGAAAGCAATTAACAGCCTACCCAACAAACTTACAGTTGGGCCCGACAGATTTCCGCTCTTCATTCTCAAAATTTGCAGTGCCTACGTGATCGATCTTTTGCATAACATATTCAACAGACGACCAACAGCATCTTCATACTGTTATTCCTAGAAGGTCCACACTGTCTAATCTCTTAATGACCAGCTGGGCAATTCAAAAAGCCCTAAACTCTAAGAAACAACTATAAATCGTATTCCTGGATATAGAAGCAGCTTTTGACATATTTTGCACAAGAGAGCTGGCGAAAATTTTGAAACATTATTTCAGAATCGAAGGAAACCTACTTGTTATTATAAACCAACTTCTTAACAACAGGAAAATTATTATCAAATATAATAATATATTGGAGAGCACCATTACGACCTCTGTTGGTATCCACAAGGGGGAGTTCTTTCCTCCTGGTTCTTTGCCACTGCTTTGGAGCCCTTCCTTGCGAAGCACCCAAACTTCCTCTCATATGCTGACGATCTCAAGATGCTCGTCACATTAGATGAGTCAGCAAAAGTAGATGCAGTCGCCTCCAAAATACAGAACGTCCTGGTTGAACTTCAGGATTATCTATGATGTCTCGGACTAAAGTTGAACTCTCAGAAAGCAGCTCTTCACAAAAAGGAAGACTAAGAATGAAATTACACTGAAAATGAACGGGACCGTCATTGAAAAGGTAAACTCTCACACCGATTTGGGGTTGAAGTGGGATGACAGACTAACCTTCAAAGACGACCTCAAAATGGCCAGGCAGAAAACGCTTGCTGCTCTCTGGGCAATCCGACAGGAGCTGGTTGGTCTTAGGCCTCGAGAGTTCATCTTGGATTACGTCCAAATAAATTTGATTCCCGTACCGCTCTATGCATCTGTGCTTTGGTTAGGGGTCTCTCCTGTTCAACTCAAGAGATTCTTTGGGACAGAGTACTGGCTCCTGAGATGGTTAAACAGGGTGATGGGCCACCCTTTTACCATCTCTCGGAGCGTTCTCTATGCAAACCTCGGCCTGAAACCGTTGGAAACCATCATCAAGGAGTGGAACCTGCACACATTGGCTCAACTCCTTTGTGGTCGAATGGATTCACCCGACATCTGGGAAGTGACAACAAACTCTCGGACTATCCAACGAACCTAGTGCAGTGCAACACCTTGTCCACGATCTTCACTACAAAACCTGCAATACCTAGGATCAGTGTTTCCGGCAAATACGGTCGGACCGTATAACTCACTCGGAATCGATGCCTCAGCTTTCTGCAGCTCGAAGCTCTACAGAAAAGACACCCTGAAAGAACTATACAAAGTAGAACTATTGGCTGCACCACCTTCACAGTTTGGAAACTTCAATGCTATATCATGTCAGCTTACTTGTTAATACAATGTGTGTTCACATATTTTTTAAACTCAATGTGTTTATATATTTATTATATAATTTGAATATTTATTATGTACACCCCTCTAGCCGAACCAGGCCGTTCCGGGGGCGCCCACTGATGTGGAAATAAAAAGATAATAATAATAATAATAATAATAATAATAATAATAATAATATACTGTCAGCATTTGACGCTGTTAACAAGATTCTTACCAGCTTCTTGAAGGGTTCTATCAGGTTAAAGGCATGCAATGCTCTCGAGTTCCCTCCAGTCACGCTTGAATTCCGGAGTTGCACCTTTCTGCTGGTTGCCTCGAAGAGTTAGCATTAGCATTACCATTACCATTAGCAGAGGCATTTGATGCAAGAAAGCAAGCTTATGCAGCATCAGCCATAAAATAAAATAAAATAAAATAAAATAAATAAATAAATAATAACCACTTCCACTTCACCCCTCTGTTCGTTCGAAATACCTGACCAGCTGAGCCTTAAACTTATTTAGGCTATCACCTTCCACGACAGGGGATGGAAATCTGTTCCACCAACCAACCACCCGCTGGCTAAAGGCAAATTTCCTCACGTCTATCCTACATCTGTCTTTCCTCAATTTGAATTTATGCCCTCTTAGGTGATTATTCTGAGCAAGAGGAAGAATCCCATCAGCATTGAGCATGCTCAAACCATTCAAGGCTTTATACACCTCTATCAGATCACCTCGCTGGTGCCTAGTCTCCAGACACTGTAATTTGCAAAACTTAAGCCTTTCTTCGTAAGAGCACCCCTTTGTTCCATTCACCAATCTTGTTGCCCTTCTCTGTACTCGTTCCAGCATCCCTACATCCTTCTTGAAATGAGGCCTCCAGACCTGTATACAGTACTCTAGGTGTGGCCTGACCATTGCCTTATACAAGGGAATAATCACCTACTTATCCCTGCTAGAAAAATTCCTATATATCATCGACAATACACCATGAGCTACTCTTGCAGCCCGTCTGCACTGCTCAGAAAACTTCATATCTGCCTGCACAACCACCCGCAGGTCCCTTTGATTCTCTACCACTGTCAGTGTAGTACCACAGAGTTGATATGTTGCTCTGGGGTTGCTGTTTCCCATATGTAGTACTTTACATTTGTCAATGTTAAACTTCATTTGCCACCTCTCAGCCCATCTGCTCAACCTTTCCAGATCCTGTTGCAGTAAGATAGTGTCAGTAGTGTCCTTGACAACCCTGCCAACCTTCGTATCGTCTGCAAACTTGGACATTAAGCTTGATATACCATCATCAATATCATTTATAAATACAGAAAACAATAATGGACCCAATACTGAACCCTGAGGGACTCCACTAATAACATTAGTCCACGATGAGCAGTGTCCATTGATTACCACTCTCTGTCTTCTCCCCCTCAACCACCCCTTTATCCATAGCAGCAATTTGCCTCCAATGCCACACTGCTCCAATTTGTTCAGCAGTCTTCCATGTGCAACAGTATCAAAAGCCTTTCTAAGATCCAAGTATATAATATCAAAGTTATTCCCTGCATCCAGTTCTTTTGTGACTACATCATAGTATCCAATCAAATTGGTCAGGCAAGACTTCCCCTTAACAAAACCATGCTGTGTCTGAGCTATAACTGAAGTCTTGTCTAGATGATCCTGCAGTGCTTCTTTAACCAGTGCCTCCATTAATTTTCCGGGAACAGAAGTTAAACTAACAGGTCTATAATTACTTGTGTCGCCTTTTGATCCTCCTTTGTGAATTGGGGTCACATTTGCACATCTCCAGTCCATGGGTACTTCCCCTGAGTCCAAGGAAGCTCTCATAATTATGGCTAAGGGTTTGCTTACTTCTTTTGTTGCCTCCTTTAATATAACTGGATAGATCCCATCCACCCCGGGTGCCTTTCTTGTATTTATCTTCAACAATTTTTCCTCCACTTTACTCTCAGTTATTACAAGATTCTCTAGCTTACTGCCAGAGTTGGATACACCTCTGGCATTCCACTCGCTGAATAACTCCTCATGTGTGAATGTCGATGCAAAATATTCATTTAGTTTGTTAGCTACCTGAGCAGGATCATCAACAGTTCATCCATCGATATCAAGTGGACCAATCTGATTCATCCCATTCCTTTTAGAGTTTACATAAGTAAAGAACTCTTTGCTGTTTTTCTTTGCATCCTTTGCCAAAGATTTCTCGTAATCTGCCTTCGCCTGCCTAACCTCCTTGGTAACTTGGTTACAGATCAACTTGTATCTATCATAGGCTTCTGTGTCACGTGTTAATTTGTATGTATCCCATGCATTTTTCTTCTCTGCCATATGTCTCATTAGTTCATCTGACATCCATTTAGGCCTAAACCTTGAACAATATTTCTTAGTTGGTATGTAAAGCCTAGTAGCTTACAAGATAAGTTCTTTGAATGCTTCCCATTTTGAATTTGCTGTTTTTAACATCATCAGTTGGTCCCACTGTATAGAATTTAAATACTGTCTCAGTCCATCGTAGTCGCCTTTACGAAAGCAATAACCCTTCCCTTTACCCCTAATGGTAGTTACCTCTTTGAGTAAATCCCACTTCAGCACACTGTGATCACTGCCACCTAGTGGTTCATTTACCTGCAGATTCTTAATGCATGAAGAATCAGTACTGATAATCAGATCAAGAGTATTCCTCCCTCTAGTTGCCTCCTGAACATGCTGATGTAGAAAACAATCATCCAATAAATCCACAAAAGCCTTGCTAGTGTGTGAGTGACCAGCCCCCATGATTTACTGGCCCACTCTATTTCCCTGTACAATTTCTTATTATACTCATCAGAGTCATTAGGCCTATAGCACACTCCTACTCTCAATTTTGATCTCCAAATGCTTATGTCATACCAAACTGACTCGACACTGCACTGTCCAGCAATGTGGACTGGCTTCACTTCCTCGGATTTTATGTATTTCTTAACTAATAGCATAACCCCTCCTCCCCTGTCTATCCCGTCTGTAGACATTGTACTCCCCAAATTCCAGTTCTGCATTCATTATATCTGTGTGACACCACGTGTCTGAAATCCCCACAATATCTGCCTTTGATGTTTTGAGCAATACCTCAAATTCATCAAATTTATTTACTAAACTCCTAGCATTGGTGTACACGCAAGTATACATGCACCTGTTCTTTTTCTTAGCTACCCTAACACAACCCATGTGTTTACTTGTACCCCAATGATTCCCAGCAGTCTCTGAACTATCCTGCATCTTGTTTTCCAGGCTTCTGCTCATTCCAATAGAAGCAGTGCAAGAATCACTTTCACCTCTGCCTACGGCTACTGTTAATCTATTAGTCCTTGTATCCTCCCAATCTAGCAGTTTTCCGACCCACCTAACACTGCCTCGATAGCATCAGCAAACATTCTTGCACCCTTTCTATTTAAGTGTATCCCATCCCTGTAGAAGCAATCTCTCCTGTTAACAAGTACAGTCCAGGCTGCAAAAAATTCTACCCCTTGAGCCTCACAATCTTTCCAGGGCCGAATTAATCGACAAGGCTCTCATCATATACTCCCTCCTATCGTGTCTGGGCAGAATTGCAGACACTTTCAAATTCAACCCTATTTCACGGCTTTTTTTCAACAGTGACCTGTACTTGTTAAGTAATTCTGCCGGTCTCCTACTCTTAATATCATTAGTGTCAACGTGTACAACTATATCACCTTTTGTGCCCTTAAAAGATGATATCTGCTCTACAACGTCATCAACCTTTGCCCCTGGCAGACATACCTTGGTCCTGTTCCACCTATCCTTTTTACAAAGCATGTTTCCCGTTTCCCTGACAATAGAGTCACCAACAACTACTGGAGTTAATACTGGAGTCCCCCAGGGACGGGTTTGATCCAGGTTTCTACTCACTGCAGTGCTTATTATTCTTCTTCTTCTGGCATTATAACCCACGGTGGGTCTTAACCTTCTCCACGATGTTTCACCAGTAAGCCTTCCCAGAAGTCAAACTTCTCAAATTTCTTATTCTCATGATTTTTAAGTCCTCTTCTACGTCATCCATCCATCTTTTCCACAGTCTTCCTCTTGCCCTCCTACAGGAAGGTTTCCATTTCATTATTCTCTTAGTTGTTCCTATGTCATTCATTCTCATAACATGTCCAACCAGGCAAGTCTCTGGCTCTTCACAAATCTGACGATGTCTGCACCCTGAATAAGATTGTTAAGTTCATGGTTTATTCTGATCCTCCAGGATCCATCAACATCTTGTACGGTCCCAAACTACCTCAACAAGTCAGAAAACTTTTTTCTGTTAAGAGAATGAAGTTTTTTGACTTCTAACTATTTCTCTTAGCAGTCCTAGATCATTAACTTGACGTAACCAAAAGAATAAAGAGAACCCTCAAGCAGTCTTTCTAATTACCTGATTTCTTCCAATCAAACCATCAGTTAACCATCAATCCTTCCCTTCACAGCCTTAGGGTCTCGCCATCTCAAAGAAAACCTGAATTGCTTCCATATTGCAGAGAGATCCTTGCCGGCTTAAATTGTCCTCGGGGGATGGCACAGTGGATATAATCACTCTCCTCCCCATAGCAAGTGGAAAAACAGATGGCCTGTGTTCCAATACCGTTAATGACACAAAGAATTTATGGACTTCTTGTTTTTTAAGAATTTGGCTGAGTTAGTCGTTCTCCGGCGAGGGTTGCGTGTTTTTTTTTTTTTTTTTTTAACATCGGTAACTCGGGTTTTTCGTTCAGCAAACAGGCAAAATCGATTACACAAATAACGAAATTTACAGACACAATATACTAATGCCTCATCTTAGTTGCTTTGGCGCTTAGTACACAAACACATAGCTTAGTACTGCTCAAATGCACATGGCAGCAAAAGGCCATGATGCAGACCTGAAACGTTTTGTGGAGGATAGCAAATAATGGGAGGCTATCACTGAGGAAATGACGTGTTCGGCTCTTAACTTTAGCCATGTTCAAACGGCTGTTAAATCAGAGAAAATCAGTATATTAATCAGTACTCCATCTGCAGGTGTCCATAGCTGCTTACCGGAGTGTCGCTAGTTACCAGGCACACTGACGTCACGTCCATGCTTTGGAGAAATCGTCCAGGAATGCATATATTGGAAATAAAGGCCTCGTCGGGATTGACTGGGTAACCAGCGAACATTTTATGAATCTGCTGATATACCACAATTTGCCTCCATTTTGGTTATTTTGTTTCTACATAAAATGTGAAACTCTGCTTTTCAAATTGTAAGAGATATCCCTGTTATTCTTTATTTAATGAGGTGTTTATGTTAAATCTTAATTTTATTTATTCACCTTCATAGGCAAATTTCTACAAGTCTATAACTGTCATTTTGTAAAACCTATAGCTGTAATGGGATACTCTACAGTACAGTATAATGTGTGTATAACTGTACAGTAAAAATCCATATAAATTTTAAATTACAAACGGGAAGTATTCATTATCTGTAAGGAATTTCCTTTTCTAAACCAGACGGCGACAAGGGGGTAGGGTTATGGACTTCTTCCTACGGTGTCAGAATCAGCTCATTTCAAACGACCCCTCACCTCTGTTCCTGTTTACCACAATGGGGGTTTGATTAGCGTGTGTATACGTTGCGATAAAGCGTGATCAGTGATTGCTCGTGGAACTTGCGAACAATGGTATCACGTCCATACAGCGAATGACAAGAAATTAGACTTTAACCTCTCCCAGACTATTCTTGCGTAATATCTTAACTAAAATTAAGCTTCTTCCAATATTTTTGCATTAAATCGAACGAAAAACAAGTTAAGGCAACAAATAATGGCGAAACCTTTCGCAAAATAACTCAAAAATATGTTCCTTTGAGTAAGGAGTGATACAACAATATTTAAATCTTAGTTGCTCTCGTAATGAAGGAAAGAACTTCTTTTAGAATGTGGTAATTCATCCCCATTCTATAGACAAAGTGAACTTGGAAAATCGTTGTTTTCCCTCCACCACAAACACACCACCCGCTTTGTGAAGAAGCAAGTTGCACATGAGTGTATGGTGATATCAACAATATCACCATACACTCATACAATAAGTATCCAGTAATGAATGAAGTTAGAGAAAATGATTATAAATGGTACCGGAAGCAAGCTGCATATTCTTGCCTCTAATATCTCTGTAGAGAATAAACCGGGTGAAAGAGGCTTTCATTATTATTATGGGCTCATGCACGATAGTTTGATAGGTCCATTTTTCTTTTGTGACAAGAGCATCACAGGACATGCTACAGCAGTCTGTGATCCCTCAGCTGGAAGAGTTGCAGCCATTCATCGTTTTTAAACGGGATGGCGCACCTCCACACTGAAGTGCGAATGATCGTCATTTTCTGGATGACAACTTTGGACTAATCCCTAGCCTCCACGCTCTCTCCCAGACATCATACCCTTAGACTTCTACAAATCGGAGTACCTTAGGGATTGTGTACAGAACACCCGTTACTAACACTGAAACTGGTAGCGCAAGGTTAACTGAGGCAATCAAATGCTGATACGCTGGTCCGTACGTGGCAAAAAGTGGAATTTCACCTTGATGTGCACACGCTAATGTGTACTCAATGGCGTATTCAAGGACATAAACTTTTGGAGTTTCATTATAATTTCCACAAGACCACATTACTGTATGTCTTTTGGTTGTGACATAATTAAATTTTAAAATAGGAACACCCTGTTTATGGACAGGGTGTTCCTAATGTATCCCCCTAAGATTTAAGCCCATTTGCATCCTTGGATTTTCTGGTTTAAGTCGTTTGTTACTCGTTATGATATCATATAGTTGAGTTACGCCTATTGCTTTTGGAGCACTTGGTTTGTTATGTGTTCCAACCTAACCTGTTTTTGCGCTGTCCGAGTCTTAGCAATAAATTGATATTAACTGAACTTTGATTGGTCTTCAATGGACCCCCAATGTTTTCAAAGGCTTAGTGGCTAATAATGAAAAAATTCGGACTAGGTTAAAGAAATCTTGATTGTCAGACAGGAAGTTCATATCTTTTATTCAGGATCTATTCCAAGAAAAATGGTACAACAAATGAACGTGTGGGCGTCTCAGAAGAAGCGCGGTATTTAAAATAAATTTCGAAGACATAAAAGTTAAGCTTTTAGCATGTTAATTAATTATTTATTTGCACATTTCACTAACAGAGGGCTTGCAGGATCTAAAGTCCGGTTGACAAAGTTGAGAATTACAGAAATACACCAAACTTTATACAAAATTTTGTAGGCTTAATGAAACAGAGGTGAAGAGGAATAATACTTTTAGCGTTAATTTATTATCTGGAGGAAACTGAACAGACACTTTGTTAGAAAATGATGAGCACTAGAAACAGGCAGCGATAAATAAATTCTGATGACGAGAATTAGGGCTGGTGAAAAATATTTCTCCAAGAAGAGATGGAGACTTGATAATAAAGTTCATGACATTGTAAACAAAAACAGACCTATGTCGTCTAGAGCAGAGAGGGATGATTCAGAAATGGCAGCAACGTAATTCATAGTTTCGCCTGCGAAAGGCATATTCGCAGATTCTCAGACTTTTATAAATATCGCGTTTTAGTGAAATTCTATTTTCTTTACTGCTTTCTTATGACGTTTTAAAGACCTTCCTCAGTATCTGAAAACTATGAAGGAGATTTAGACTGCTGTAAATGAAGTGATAAAGCAAACTCGGAGATGTGTCTTTGGGAGAAACTACTGAAAGAAGTTGAGCGAAGGGAAAGCTCCAGAAGTGGACAGTAAATATCCTGTTACACTAAAAAAAGCTGCATGTGACTGCACCATCCCGCTGGGGATGTTAATGACATCATCATTACATCCAGGTGGCATATTTTGGCCTATGCTGCCCTTGTGCCCTAAAACACCATACCAATACATCCAGGAGTCATCTCCAAGATTGGAGAAGCAGTAAGTTCCCCTCAGTCCTAAAGAGGTGCAAAAGACGTGATGGACAACTATGGACTAGTGAATTTGACGCCAACGATGGGAAAGATCACAGAATCTGTGGTTAAGGATACAATACAGGACTATCTGGAAAGCAATGGTATCCTTAATGGATCACAGCATAGGTTCATGAAAGGGAAGTCTCGCCTGAACAGTCTAGTTAATCATTATGACGAAATCATAAAACAGTTGGATGCAATAAACAAATTTGGCATTATTTTCTTTAACTTCAATACGGCTTTCGATACGGTTCCCCATGAAAGATTATTATATAAACTGCAGCAAATTGAGATTACTGACAAGATCCTTTGTTGAATCAATGGATGACTAAAAGACAGGACACAGATACTAGTCATAAATGTTCCTCAGAAACTCGCTTTGAATGTTTTGAGCCTTCCAGACCAGGATAATGGCACTAAGTGAGATGACTAAATACTACATGCAGGGTTTGCCATTCTGTAATTATATGGAAGAAAGAATGCCTTCATAATACGAATAATAGAATGAATAAAATAGTAACAGTACTTATCTCGTCATGGTCAGGCACTAAAGCACTCAATCCCAAATTCCAGCGTAATATGTAAATTAATTCCAGGAAGTTAATGCCTGAATAAGCAGAAAACCAAATGAATGATATTAAGAAACTACCTGAAGCTAGTTAGTTTCTTGATATTCGTTATCAGATGAAATATTACGTTTCATATTATACAGGGTATGGCAAAATTCCCTTTAAATGTGAAACGTAATATTTCATCTGATAACGTTGTACATAATTGATATATTCCACGACACAGGGATGATTTAATTTCCATTCTTTGCTGCGATTACGGTATTGTGTCAAAGCCCTTTTAATCGCAATTCTTGTTCCAACGATGCACCAAGATGATTCAAACTCCGTTCCATTTCTTTGCAAAGCACGTAGTTTCTGTTCAATTCCGGCCATTAAGCCAACGCGATATTAATGTATCTGAATAAATACGCTTTGCTCATAACTACAAGTGTCCCGTGAATTTGGTAACACAAGTACAATAAATGTCACAAGATTACAGTAGGAACCAGCGCGCTATGACCAACGTAGACGATACGCAATGGCAATCCCCAAAAAACAAACCAACCAAATTATCCTGTAGTGTGTATCTTAAGTGTAGATAAACAACCATCGTTGTTCGACAGGCTATAAATGGATAGGATGGTCGGAAAGAAAGAGATATGGACATAGCAAGTGATACAGGTGGTTGAACGTTGCACATCTCATTAATATCTGGGTCAGCAAAGAGCATGCGCGAAGCTATGTGTTTTCCCCATTCTGGCTTCAGATTACTGCAGTCGAACATACAACCTGTGTGGTTGTATTTTTTTGAGGGCAACGTTTGAAATGTGATATTCATGCGATTTGTAAGAGATCTGAAACTACAACACAAAACCGCAAGTGGACAACCTACAACAAAAAGAAAATGTTACATATACTATAATCAAAGTTTATGATTCTCAATGATCTTTGTTGACAAGAATAGAACGAATAAATCGGTCAATTACTGAGTGCCGGGCACTCAGGATGAACGGTCCGTAGTCACGAATGGTCGTTAGTGTAGTATCTCAAATAGAGAGCTTTATGGTAACTGAAAAAGATTTCTAGTACCCGGGCTTGGCCTAAAACTGAGGAACTGACGAAAACGTTGTCTATTTGAGTCTTTCCAGTTGCTATGAATGAAAAGGGTGGGAGAAGCGACTCCGACTTCTCCATGGAGAAGCGATTAAAGTCTTTGGGGAGAAGAGACTGGCAGGTGAGGGCAGTGGAAGACTTCGCGCAGGCTCCTCCCCACCACCGCCGCCTCAACATGGGCTCTCTGAGTTCCTCCTTGCCGGGATAACTCCGGCTTTGAAAATTGTTAAAAAATACTTCTCGTCGCAAAATTTATAAATGACCTATATAGAATTATTAACTAACTATTTAGCAACCTTTTTGTCACCAAAAGGAGAGTTACTTAGTACAAAGAAGCGCGCTGTCGAAGTGCAATAAAAAATTGGTTTTTTAATTTTAACACAAAGTAAATGATAGATTTCAATCGGAATAGTTTTCCCTTGATAAGCATCGAATAACGCATAGCTAATTAGGTATTAGGTATGTTCGGGGTCTGACGGCACCTGGGATTTCTCCCATCTCCGGTTATGTTCTCTGTATCGGACAAGCCAGAGATTTAAAAGTGTGTGGGATATGTACTGTGTAATTTGTTGTGCCCATTGTTCATCCGGCCTGTTAGCCGCCGGGCCCCTAGTGAGACCCGACGTTACCAATATCTGCCACAGGGAGGCCGGCCGGGGTTACCAATATTTGTACTCTGGCTGGTCTTGCCACTTACTTTCCTGGGATTTCAGTGGCTAGGACGAAGAAAAAAAAAAAAAAAAATCGAGGTTGATATTAGTGATACTTTACAAGTTAGTATTAATATTGCGCAACGTGGGGCTGTGCGGTGAAAGTGAGTTTTAAAAACCAAATAGGTTCGGGCAAGAATTTTGATGTTCTCTTTTGATTTTGACATGTAGGGCTAAACGCTGTGCAAGACAAAAGTTTGGGGGGAGGATGAAGACTGGGGGAAGAAATTGGAAATAAGGGGCCGACAGAGTAGATGGCCCCTGCAGGTAGTGAGGCATGCCCGTGCCCCACCAGAGTGAAAAAATTGGGGAGGCAAGGAGAGGCAAGCCTCTCCTCCCCAGGAGTTTGGAAAGAAAGATCCGCTCAAGAGAGTGCGGATTTGGGTCGCCAATAGGCTGTTCCGGCGGGAGAGTGCCACCGTATGTCGTCTCCATCAGTTTGCAGGCCCTAAAAAGCTGGCCGTTGCGTCTCATCTAGGTGGGACACTAATAGGGGGTTAAATTTGGGATGTCATCCTTCCAGACTGCATGTAGTCTGGATCCTATTTTCTGGTCCTTATCTTGGGGTCATAATCAAGTCTACTGGCTGTCAATGGGGTTTTATCCCTTCCGTGATGTTTGCTAGTCCTTACACTACCTTTTGTCATTATGTAGTGGGTCTATGCTGCAAGGTCTTGGGGCAGTGTTCCTTTGTACTGATGTCACGACTATTTAAAGGTGTTTTTTCGCTTCTATTGGCGGTAATCATGACTCTGGTAGTTAGACAATATATTGTCACTTGTCTTTTCACAGTGCATTTTGTAGTCAGTCCAAGGTCTGTATAGTCGGCTCCTCTGTGTCGTCTCGCTGCTAGTTGCAGGTTTGTTTTGTCTAATTCCGTTAAGGTCTTCTGTATATGGCGGTTAGTGTTTGGCGCTTGGTAAATAATCCCTGGGCAAAATCAGTTAAAGCTAAATATTCTTCTTGTGTATCTAGTAGATGTGACTCGAGATCCCTCGATAGATAGTGAACTCTAGTTATTAGTCTGCATCTAAGGTCTTCATATTGGGCACACTCAAACATAATGTGCACCCAGCTTTCTTGTTCCCCGCAAGTACAACGCGGATCCTCCACTATTCCCAATGCTGTAAGCTTTGCATTGAAAGCCCCGTGACCCGTAAGGAGGTAAGTCGTGTAAAGTCCAGGTTGCAGCCAGGTTGGGAGAATGGGGTATACTCTGTCTACGTCCGGGATGAACTTTTTGGTGATATTCCCTTTTGTTGTGTTTGTCCAGCGGTATTGCCAGGTTTCTTTTAAGTATTTCTGCAGCCTGTTCTTTTCAGCCTTGTGGGTTGCAGTGTTATCCACTGTGTAGTCTTGGTGGGTGCAAGGCATTCCTTTGGTTATATAATAGGCTATTCCAGTAAATGTGATTTTTAAATTTTTAGCTCCATTAGCGACTGAAATAGAGGGGGGGGACACACGAAAATTACTCACTTTTTTTGTCTGGCGCCGCCATTTTTAATTTAAAAAATATTTTAAAATTATATTTTAAACCTACTCGTTGAGCTCTTTCCAACGGTGTATAATAAGCTATAGGTTGTCGACGGCAACTTTGTCCCACCCACATTTACCCTCCCACATTTCTCAGACAAATTTTTGTGAACAGCGATCAGTATGGCGTTATATTGGCCCACATGATATACAGACCCATGAGTGGTTCCAGAGATACATGCTGTGACAGACGGACAGAGAGATATTATAAGGGTCCTTCGTTAGACTACGAACCCTAAAAAGGAGGAGTTTGTTAGTCAACAAATAACATTACAAATATTCTCTCGGAAATCGTGGAGCTACAAAGAGGATAGGCAGAGCGATAGATTCGGAAAAAGGGCATTTTTGCCAATAATGGGTAACTTAACCTTAGAAAATGCAGTTGAAGCCGGTTGTAAAATAACAGAAGTGTTTACAAATATTTTGGCTGCCCTTAAGAAACGGACAAACGAAAGTGTCATTTAAATAGATAGTATCAGCAACCTGTTCACCTGCATATTCGGAATCATCGCGTTTTTCGATAATAAATACCGGAAATGAATCAGAAGTTACACATAATTTACTTGAACTTTATTAATTCCATTTGTAATATAACAAATAAAAAATACAAACCATTTTTTGAAATATTTTTATTTATTTTACTTACCATTTTTAACTGCAATGATTTATTGATTTCGACATCACTGTATCAACTTCTGTGATTTTTTCACTAATTAAAATTAAAAGTCCATCAAAACTGTATCGACATCACGCAATATAAAAAAAAAAAAAAAGCTTCTCAGGAAGTGTGTTTCAAACATAATATAAAACTGTCCTGTTTATAACCTATCTGAATTTGCTGGATGAATCCATCATCGTCGTTAAATGCGCAAGACACGGCCAACTCGAACAACACCATCGACAACACTGAGAACAGAAAAAGTGAGGTGCTGGTGGTATCCAATACAGCGTTAGAAATGCAACTTTTAGTTTGAAACGCTACATGTAGTTTGCAGTTTTGGAGGCGTTCGCACCGCCAGCTGACTAGGGGGCTTCGCCTCCTGCTCGCTTCTTTTGATAAAATAAAATAAAATACTTACAGAAGCTTTCGACTCTGTGTGTGTCACTTCCTCGGCTATGAATACATAAATACGTTATCGTATCTATATTATATCGATGTAGATACACCGCAGACAACACTTAAAGAAAAACTACGATCGTAGTGTGAAAGGCATCATTTCGTCTGTATCTCATATTGTCCTCATCCTTCGCAACGAGTTACCATGCATTGCATTATCTCGAATTAGTAACTCTTCACTAATAGAGAAGACTATTGTCACTTAGTCTCGGTGAGCACCACCACCACCGTTTCAAAGCTAGTTGGCTTTTCATCGGTGGGTGCTATTCACACTACGATCGTACTTTATCCTTTAAGAGTTGTCTATGGTGTATCTTCACCGGTATTATACAGATATAGAATCTTAAACTATTAAAATATTATGCCTTGTTGCATTTAGTTTATTTAAATAAATACGTTACATATGGAAATGAAGAACAGAAGTACGTATTTTTGTATTTGTTACGTACTACCACGTAACCCACATCTCTCTTCTCCCATTGGCTGAATAAATATCATTAGGAGGAAAATTATTTTAATGTATAGAAAGATAATAATAATAAATACTCCGCTGTTTCTCGTATTCTCTGTATCTTGTGAACTCCCCTGAGCGTGTGGTTGACCCGGAGTATAAACAGAAAATATATTTTATTTTATTTTTATTGCAGCATGATTTGTTACGGGTACATTTATATACACGACCCTATGGGCATTAGCCACTGCGGGTATTTGAAATGCCACGAGCGCTGGTCGTCGAAGTGTGGTAAATATTTCTGAGTATTTCTTAATCAATCCTGGATTATTGCGGTATTTAAGAATTATATTTCATATACAGTATGTAGTTAGCACATACTGTATATGAAATATGTTAGCACAAACAGTTTGATAAGTCCAGATTACTGAATACCGATTAAACTGTTTGCGATTAAAATATTTATAACTAGTAAAAATACTAAAAGATTTAAATGCTCAGAAGAGGGATGGAAGAGAGGGTGGTAAAGCCCGAACAACTCAATGAATGTGCTCGTGAAAGGACTGGTTACCCAAAGAGTAGGATTTTCAATCAGACCACTAAACTTTCAAATTTAAATGTACGAAGATCGCTCCGAAAGTAATGCCTTTTTTTTCCCCCTCTAGAATACTACGAGTATTCCAAACTAAATTATGTAGTACCTCGTTCAAGTATCTTTGTGGGTAACGCAGTTGGTAGAAGCGCCAACCTTCCCACACCGGGTGTGAAATGGTCCAGGTTCGATGACAGGAATTTTTATGGACCTTTTTCAACAAGTGGCTCGGTTAGTCGGTCTCATGCGAGGATACCATGGTTTTTTCTCTCCCGGAAACTAGGGTTCTTCATCCAGCAAACAGAAAATCGACCACAGAACACGTGTAATTTACAGACAGTATATACGGAGCATTATGGCCTTAGTTGCTGATGCTCTTAAAACCCTAGTACAACCTTCAAGTCTATTTTTTTCAGTCATGCATCCCTAGAAGCCGAATCTACTCAACGAGTCGCTCCATGGCCCCAAAATCGCGAGGGAAAACATGGACCAACACAATTACTGTAAGGAGTAAAGTATTTTAACTTTACTTCTTAAATATTTTTGTGAGCCAGATCCCCAAACAACCTAATCCAGCATTGTGAATTCCCCCTTTGTAAAAGTTTCTGCCAGCCTCTAAGAGCCACAGCCACTTCTCGAGGCCGCAATTGTCATCCGCGAAGCCTTCTCCACGAACGTCCTCCTTCATAGAGCTAAACATGTGAACGCCTGATGGCGGAAGGTCGGAACTGTATAGAGGTAGTGGCAAAACGGTCCGCAGAACTTCGCAACGGTCTCTCTTGTCAGGGTCCATGCTGGTATGGGTTTGCTTATTGTGGCGCTGAAGGAGAAATTTTCCTTTCTGCTCATGCCCCATAAGCTTCTTCAGTACCTTCGCAGAGAAGAGCAGAAATGATCGCATGCCCTTGTTCCAGGAAATTCAACAGGACAAACCCTTAAAATTTCTTCTGTAAAAACCGCTGCTTTGACTCCGCTTCATAGTTGTGTGTCCAGATCTTGTCTTTGGCGATGATGCTGTCAAAGAAATCGTCTTCACTGCTGATCCAGATCTGCGCAAGCCTGCACGCTGTTTCTTGTGATCGAACGTAAGCAACTGGCGAACTTCTGCTGTCCCAGGTCCAGAATTATTTTCAATGCATTAAGGCTATTACAATCTCGCACACATTTTCTGGGTGTTAATGCGTTGGTCTTCACGAATCTGTTTATCTACCTAACGTAATTAAAATCCATCCGACTAGAGCTTTCAGATAAAGATGACATAACCTGGAGAGAAGGGGTCAAAACGTTTTGAATATTTTTTTCAGTACTGGGCATTAGCCACTCGATTTCAGTCTATTTTTTTTTTTTTTTCTAGATCTGTAAGCTCCCCCCCCCCCACAGAGATTGCAGATCTGATGAAGGAGCGCTTGCCAATATCAAACTTGTATTGAAGTAGCTCGGGGGGGAGAGCATGGGGCAGAAAGCAAATGCATGCGTGTTTAGGGCTCTAATTTTTGGCTCATTGAACTAGACAGCATTACTGTCTGGTAGCGCTGTCTAGTTCAATGGACGTGGTTTGCTTCGCAGAAACCTGGCTTGACTCCAATGAGGAAACAATTTCTTCGACTTGGCCTGTGAGGTATCAAATGGTGTGCACATCTAGAGAAAGCCGCTTCTGAGGAGGAGTTGCAATTTTTTTCAATTGAGCCAGTCGGACTCTTTCGAGGGAGTTATAGTTACGTTGAAACCTAAAATCAACAACAGCCAGAAGAATTGTCTCAACGTTGTCACGGTGTACACCCCACCAGTGACAGACGCTCAAGTAATTGATGAACTCCTCAACTGGCTGCTTAACCAATGGAGACACTGAAACATGTCGTTTGCGGAGATTTTAATCTTCCAAATACTCTGGGGAACGTCAAGAGTAGACTGAGTGAGCGTCTAGATACAATAGGTCTTAAACTGGTTGGTACACACCATCCAGGAGGGGCGAAATCAGTTTGGACCTCGCGTTCGCGTCACCAAATTGTGTGGCTAATCAAAACGAAATTTACAGACCCGGTGTACACATGGGTATATGTAATAATTTACCGGGTGACCCTAATATAACAGTTTGGTTTAGTTTAGAAAGAAAGTCCGATCCAAGATATTTACAGCGCCCAATTACTTCAACCCAGAAAAGTGTGTTTATGCGGCTTAGGCAATTCCATGGAATGTCCTTGAGGATTGTGATCACGAACTGGGGATTGACTTGATGACAAGATCGATAGCCACTGCCCCCCCCCCTCTCTCTCTCTCTCTCTCTCTCTCTCTATATATATATATATATATATCTATCTATCTATCTATGCCGCGACGAAGAAACTAACCATCACAGAGCATTCCTGGTGGAATCTAAAAGCTTCTGAAAGTTGACCACATGAAACAGAACATGCACAAGAGGTGGAAAAACTCCAGATCAACCTCGGACAGAACTACCTTTTCCGGAGCTAGGGCGCTTTTTATTAGGAACAAAAGGGAGGTGATTAAACCAAGGGAAGTCCTTCTATGGAAGCTATTCGAACAAAGTCATTGACTCAATCAATCTTATCAGTTGGCTCGACCATGTAAATAGATTCTCCACTCAGCCAGAATCCACTATAGCAATGGAATTCCCATTCAATTCGATTACGACAGACCGCTTAAATTCAGTTCACCTCACTAAATATCAGCTGACCGAAGCAATAAATTGCTTAGCGCACCTACGACCATATCCGGTGCCAAAGGCGTTCCGCAGTTTATGCTGAAGGCCTCAGTATATTTATTGTTGATCCTATCCTGTCGTTATTTAACAAGATCCTTCATCAAAATTATTTCCCTCCTATGTGGCATGTCTATCTAATGAGACTGCTGCCGAAAATACGCTCTGCTTCTCAGTCCAGTCACTTCCGCCCAATCTTTTCTGCATCAAGCCTATTATTAAAGCTCAACTCTTTGAGAAATCTCTTCTGAGAACAGTAACTACCCAGATAATGGCACAACAGCTACCGCAGATCCTCTATGCTACCCGGTCAAGATCCACAACCGCAAATCTAGTCACTACCACTACCAAGATCCTCGAGGCATTGAGTACGGTTCGGAAATCATCGTTACGCCCAACTGCATTCGATTCTGTATCCGTTCACATGTTGGCAAGGCTACTACGTGAATATTACCTCACTGGAGGAGTGCTCTGGTTTATTCAGGCAATGCTTAAGAACAGGACTATTATTGTTCGCAATGGCCATGTGCACTACACCACTATTACAGCTGGAGTCCCACAAGGCGGGGTCCTGTTTAGTATCTTGTTCTCAGCAGTCCTTGTGCCGTTCGTGATGGGTTGAACTGATATTATCACCTTTGCTGATGACATAAAACTGTTCACTCCTATTAACCCTGGAGACACTGCTGACTTTATCAAAGCCTAAATCCTACAAAAAAAAAATCTACAACCTCGAGGCCGTCCTCTCCGGTTTCGGTCTTCACTTTAATCCTGAGAGGTCGAAACAGTTGACATTCTCACTCAAACGGAACTCAAAAATGGTGCAACCCATTTTTAGAGTATCCGCGATTTCTGCTGTCCAACAGCATATCGATCTGGGCGTTATTTTTGATCAAAAGCTCTCCTTTCCATCACACACATAGACCATCTGTAAATAAAGTTCTGCCGACTCGAGTGGATACTTACGCAACAACTTTCACACGTCCATCACATCCATGACCGAGCTGTGAGGGTGTAGAAACAAAAATACTTTTGTATATCCGGTTATTCTGTATGGTGCAGAAATCTGGACCTAAACTGCCACAACGCATCTTAGATCATCTTAGATAGGATTTTCGCTGCAAATTCTGGCTACTGAAATAGGCCATACGAAAATTTCAGCTTTCTCCTGTACCGAGGATCACCCAGATGGCTGCAGCTCTCAACATCAGAAGTCTTCCTACCATCATTCACGAGAGAAGATTAGTCTTTTCTGTCAAAATAATGGTTGACATTCTTTCCGAACCCGACCTCTAGGCTTATTGTGGATGGAGGATCCGCAATAAGCCCAGAAGTCAGGTTCGGAACTTACCTAGATAGTTTGGGACTATCTAGGTAAGTCCCAAACTTTAGGACTTACCTAGTTCTTCAGGCCATCCCAAAGTTATCTGATTGGTTCCTACCCGTGCAAATGCTGCAATACATATACTCCTTGGACGGCGACCTCTACAAGTTCGCAGTCGATAAAAAATATAGGCAGAACTTGTAGAGGTCGCCGTCTAAGAATTGTATATATTACAGCATTTGCAAGGGTAGTAACTAATCAGATAACTTTGGGGTGATCTGAAGGACTGGGTAAGCTGTAAAGCTTGGGACTTGGATCCTCCATCCGCAGTAAGCCCAGAAGTCTGGTTCGGAAAGAATTCGACTTCCTTATCAGATCCACGTCACAGGACTTTTAGAACCTGCTCCCGCGGACCTCTCCATCACTGCCAGGGATCCATCACTCCAGTGTCCCAGCCTTTCTGCGTCTGTTTTTTTACTTTATTATTTTTTCCCATCCTTGTTTATTATGTTGTGTTATCCTTTCATGTAAACCCTTGGCTTGTAGCCGTGAAGGGCGTAGGGCGTGCGCGTTATGGTGTGCAATAAAGAGTTCTCTTTCTTCTTTTAATGTTGAGAAGCTTCAGATTAAAAAGTCATTTGAATGCCTAACCGCTGAAGCTTAAAATCTTTACACAAATTGGGATAGCATATTCTGGTTGCCGAAGTATTATGGAAAAACTACTGTACTACGAAACAAGAAACAAAACATTTAAATTATTTAATATTGCATTTTACTTCGCTTCAGTTGTGCAGAGTAGAAGAGCTTGAAATTTCTCGAGTATCGTTCTTTCAGTTCTCATAACACCATATCAATATCTAACACACTTGTAAGATGATAGCGAGGAAAATCTCCTACTTGGAATTTTCTGATACGAATCTTGTAATGAGCTTTGAAAAGTTTGAAAGCTTTATCTTATGTTTTCTCTAAAAGGCTGTTCTTATAAGCTTCAGGTGGGAGGTTCTAATATTATTATCTCAATGACAAGCCTTATAGGTGGTTGAAGCACTGCCGTGGCCTTATGGAAATGTATAGGTGAGAAGTTTTACGTATAGCATCTTTGGCTGTACAGAATTATGTCCAAGGTTTAGTATATTAGATAGGCTCGTTCAGTATTGTGTAGAACACAGAAGGTGGATATAAAAGAAAACAGACGTGCGATACCGAGCAGCTTTCTAAGTGGATAAATGGACGATTAGAATTATAGAAAGGGAGAATACACAGTTTCATCAGAGACTGCTTTTAGTAGACATTCCATTCTGATATTTCTTTGAAATATCTAAAGGTAAGCATCTCGACAGGTCGATATAACTACCTTGCACAACAATCTATCGCTAGTTAGAAACTAGTGTTGCATTATACGGTGATTAATGCCAGCGTCCTTCTGTGATGCCTACCATATTAAAATCGAAAATAAGAAATACAGACCTCTTGGAAAGACTACATTTCGTAGTGTTTGTGGGTTTAATTCAACTGATTGAACAAAATGGGAAGTGAAGGAGCAGTACGAGTCTGCTCTGGACCAAACATCTGGACTAGATGAAGAAACGATAACAGGAACTTGCTCTGCCAATAACTCCATCGTAAATGCATCGTGTAGGCTTACAATTATCACTCCCCACCCCAACTCCTGTTAAGCGACCAAGGTTCTGTTCCCCTCCCTCACCATTTAATTGGTCGCACGTCTGTAAAAGTCACCACGTGTTGGGCTGATAACGCTCGACTTGTCGAGATTATCGGCACCTGCCTGACAAATTCATCTTTTTTCTTTAACTATTGTATATTTTAGTGGTGTGCGGTTTCCTTACTTGAAATAACCAACTAGTTGGCTGTGTCCGCGTAGGTATAATCTATCGAAGATGCCTGTTGGATTTAAAATATTCCGTTTCTGTTGGATTTAACGGTGTTTCGATAGGAGTTAAGTGCTCATCATGATGTACTGGGACCGTTTAACTGACTGTTCTTACGAACAAGAAGATTGCTCCTTCGTCTCCCAGCTGGCAGATTTCTCTCCCCCTGATCCCTTACCCGATTATCGGTAAATATTGCTTTAATAATAAATTGATTTTGCCATTTGAAAAAATACATTTAAAATTGAACCCTGAATTATTCAATAACTTCTTATCAATCACGCTTTCAGATTAACGGTGTACTTATTTTTATGCACATTTCCAGATGCTCAAAACTTCTCGACTTTTCTTTAAACAAGATACAGTATTTTGGGTTTTAATGAGGCGGAATATGCATACAAGATTCAGCTAGGATATTTTTAGAATCAAGATGAAATATCCGTTTTAGAAATAATATACACTCAAGAATCAAAAAATACGGGATCGGTAGAAAAACACACACCCCTCTACAAAGATGAATCATAAACACGCACATTTTAAAAACACATTCGCAAAAGCAGGTGTGCTTTCAAAACATAATTGTGAATCATTTAGTGGTGCTTAAAAGTTCATCATTAATTTTCGAAAGGGTGACCGATGTATAACATTTCGTTCATAAATTTCAACCATGTATGCTTACTATACGTATCAGTACATATACTCTACACTGTCCAGTCAAAACACTATTAACACTTATCTAACAACAGTGGATATATCTTTCTCTTACCAGTACGGTAAGCACACGGCCTCTGAAAGCTGCAAGTGATTTGTTGATGAACATGTCGCCAAGATTGCGTCCCGTAGATCTGTGATAGTCCGTGGTGGAGGATCCAAAGGCCGGATATGTCCATCCACGTAATCATAGAAATCTTCTGTGGGATTCGTATTTGGCGAATTCGGCGGCCAAAGTAGCGAACAGTGTCTTCCCAGATGGCACAAGTGAGTTTCCTACTGAAACTACTTGTGTCATGCGGGAAGACAGTCACCATTATGGTGAGGGAATGTACCTGATCAGCCACAATGGATCGTTAGTTTTTAGCATTCAGAATGCAGTCAAGGGGTATGAGGGCTCGAAGAATTTCCAGGAAAATATCCCCCATACAAAAACACTGCGGCCGGCCACCTGCCTATTTCTATTGGACTAAAACACCGAACTGATTCCTTTCCACAGTTTGTCACCTACCCTCCATCTACTGTCCACATAGCACAGCAGGAAACGTGATTAATTGGAAAGGCAACTTTTTTCCGATAGTTTTTTCCGACAGGTTTAATGACACTGTTCAGATGCAGTCTTTAGTCGTTGTTGGCGATAGGTGGCCGTAAGCATGAGCACCTTGACCGGGAGCCCAATCGGAGCAGGTTCGTTGGATCGTGGTCTTGGAAATACTGCTGGTTAATCTCCCTAAGTTGTAGACCATGGTCAGCATTCTACGGTTTTCCGTCTGTCGGCTCTCACAAGACGGACAGCCTACGTTCACCACCACCACTGATGAGGCATGGGCCCCCGCCATTGACTCGACGACAGCTGCTCTGTCCAGCATTCGTCCACCTTGGAGCACTTTAACTTCAGCACTCGGCGAACAGTCCACAAGATTCCCAGTTCCCGTATAATACTACAACCCTTCGACCGGTAACTGACAATCATCAGTTTTTCCAAGTTCGTTAGATCACGTCCCTTGTCCATGCCGATCAAGTACTTCGCATGAATCGCATACCACGAACCTGCAGCATCACATTTACTGGTTCTCACACGACACAGTATTCCTGACCCAGATGGGGAGGAATGGCCGACTTGCTAAAACAGTGGCGTAGTCATAATGTTTTGATTGGACAGTATGTTAAGAGACAAAAAAAAAAAACCAAACAAACTAGATTCTTAATATAATCAATAGTACCGTTAAGGCCCACACCATATGAAAGCAAAAATATATAAACCATATCTGCACGGAATATAAATGTCCCTCCCAACAGACTCCAAACCTCCTCTGCTACTCTATGTAGTCCTTGCAGCCTTATGTGCTTAATTTCAGACACAGCCACTTCAGTATGTGCAATTTATATAGCAAAACAAGAAACACAACTATGTTCTTAATACAATCGGTACTAGTGTTAATGTCCAACGTATGGTGGTAAAATATTTAAACATCATATCTACCAGGAAAAGATATGTTCCAACAGATTTCAAACCTCTCCTGATTTATGTTAATGGATGAGCTAGATATCTAAAGGAAGCCGTTCGGCCTTATGCCGGGTAGGCCATCCATTGAACCAATATTTGGTATGAGACAACTAATGGAAAAGTACAGAGAGAAGAGTACTTTCCACGTCAGCACTTTGGTTTTGTTCACATGGAAAAGGGTTACAATAGAGACCAAGAGAAGTGCTGTGGAGAGTTACGGAATAAGTTACTATATCTGAGCTACACTGAAATTATTCAAGATATGTGAGGATGAAATTATTGGAGTAAAGGAGTGTTTATGGAGATACTGGTGAGTTTTTAGTAAGGACAAGTTTACATCAGGGTTTTGCTCCGAGTCCTTACCTCTTTACAGTGACTTCAGATGAGTTGACAGGGGCCATTCAGGGGATGCGCCACAGTGTATGATATTTGCTGATGACTTTTACTGTATATCAATCAAGAGAGGGGTGAATGGAAAACTAGAAGATTGGAGTAAGGTACTGGAAAGGAATGGACTGATGATTAATAGGACAAAAATAGAACACCTGAAATGTAATTTTGGAATTGGGAATAGAGAGGAAGATAGGGAAGTATGCGGTAAAGCAGGAGAACTCTTATAAATATCTGAGTTCAGTAGTGCATCGGGATATAGACGTTGATGAGAATGTGACTAAGAGAAGTTGTGGTGGATGGTTAAAGTGGGGATAGGCAAGTTGGGCGTTGTGTGACCAATGAGTTCCAATTAGACTGAAGAGTAAGTTTTACAAATCAGTGGCGAGGCTAGCTATGTTATATGGTTCAGAGTACTGGGCATTAAAAAAGAGACAAGAACAAGGGCTGCATGTGGCAGAAATGCGAACGTTAAGATTGATGAGTGGAGTTACCAGAAGGGATAAATAAAAGAGAGGAGAGTGAGATGGATCGGACATGAAAAGAGAAGGGGTCAGAATTAATCAGTAAACGAGATGCTAGATTTATGTGTGGAGAGGATAGGCAATAGCGGTGATGATCTATGAGGACATGGAGTGCAGAGATAGAGGGGACTTGACCTACTAAAGAAAGAAATGGCGGAGGAATCAGAAAGCTGACCCCAAATAGATGGGAGTAAAGAGGAAGAGGAAGATTCTTATTTCTTTTTAAGCTGTTCTACGATTTCGTATGCAAGACGTTGGTAAACATTCTGTGTATGAATGTATTCAAAAACTAATAGGCTTCAAGTTGAGAAAGATAAAAAAATTTCGGTAAATATTTTTGTAGATTAAATAAAAAATAAATACAATTTCTATTTATATTCTGGGAGGGCTATACAGAATCAGAGCAGTTCACAAGATAGAGAAAACAGAAACAATCATGTGACCTCGGATAACGGTCAACTGAAAATATATATCCGAGTCTGACCCCTTGGTTACGCAGATTGAGATGAAATAAATAATGGCATTTAACAGTAAGCACTGTTATGGAACGTGATCTAAATATTTCATTTTCATGACAGTTATCTCAACAATTTAGTTTTCCCATCAATTTTTTGAGGACAAGAAAAACTTACTGATTGTATTAAAGTTCTAATATCAATTTGAGAATTTATACTTTTAATGACTGCACCAAGATCCTCCTAAATCATTTCTTCGATCCTCCAAAACCATTAAGCCTAATTCGTGACATCTATCTTGGTAATAAGGGTCCAAAGT
The DNA here is from genome assembly GCF_048544385.1 of Mastigoproctus giganteus. NCBI lineage: Eukaryota > Metazoa > Arthropoda > Arachnida > Uropygi > Thelyphonidae > Mastigoproctus > Mastigoproctus giganteus. The sequence goes on from NC_143577.1 coordinate 158,058,166, forward strand.
CATTTATGTCAAAATAAATTAATATATTTGGCCTATAATTTAAAAGCTAGTTTCTCTTTCGGAAATGAAAGACAACCGTGCTTGATTCAGCGTAAAGGGCGAGTCCCTTTCACTCAAATGGTCGTCGACTATGCAGCTTTTGATATTGCATCTTTCAAACGAGAGTGGTAGACACAGAACTTACTGAGAAGTGGATCTACAGCTTAGACCGCATGCAGTCGGCTGCTGCAGCAGCTACAGTTTGAGTCCCCATGGTAACCCCATGATAATTAGCAGGTATGGGTGTTTGAACCGCACACGCCACCGCAAAAACATGCATAGCTCATTGATACCTGACCGTCGTGTGTGCAACAACTATATAAAATACAAAACTTCGTGTTAAGGTTCCTCTTGATAACTGTTCAACTTCATTAGCGTTGATTAAAATACACCGTACAAGAAATCAATCTTATAATAGTATCGGAATCGCCAAAACGATGCAAAGAAGCTATATTTTTTCTGAATTAACCAAAACAAAAAATAATAAATAAAAAAATTAATAATTTCAATTACTGTACTTTTACTTTTCTCACCGCCAAACACAGCCAGTCTGATTTATTTTCTTATTTCTTGTATTCACGCACGAGTAGAACTCGTCTTCGCTCGATCTCTGTCTTACCCCATCAGAAGATTTGTTACAAAACTCTTAATGGGGGTAACAGAATATCGGGAGACACCGATTCGTAATTCTTTAACTTACGCAGGCTTTTTCTCCTTCCTCAAATTGCCCTCGCAGGTGCCACAGTGATTATGATCGCTGTCCATCCACATCATGTAAAAATCTTGTAGATTCGAATCCCAAGAGAGATCTTATCTCCCTCTTTCTTTCACACCCCGGCCAAGTTAGTCTCAGGCGAGCTTTGCACGTTTACTTTCCTCGCAAATTCGGATTATTTATCGAACAAAACAGGTGGCACACACGGTATATTGAAGCCACATAGCTTTAATTGTTTTGGTGCAAATGCAAAGCAACAACCTTTCTTCAGTTAAACCTCCATTCTGGAACTTTTCTTTAGTGGTTGCTCCTTCAGAATGAATATAATAATGGCTTCCAGGATAAATTACTTAAACACTTTCCACAATTCATTCGTATAGTTGTCTCTACATTTAACAGCCTCAAGGAAATACTTCAATTCCTTAGGATTGTTAAAACCCTCACTCATTCCTTTGACCAACGAAATATCTTTGGACATTATCCATTGCATGGAACTTGGGCATGCGACATCCATCTCTGAAAACAAAGAATTATGCAGATACGTTTGTAATTCTGTATAAAATTGCTAACAGCAGTATTTTAGTTCCATCATTTCAGTCAATAGCCCTAGTAGTCAGAAGTCGCGTAAGCTCCAAGGTCGCTGTAATTGAGTGCTCAAACACGACAGTACATTAGTGAGGCATTTGAGCTGATTGTGGTTGAAGCTTGCGTGAATGCTAAATATGACGATTTTCTTGTTTTCTCTCGCTATCTTTTGAACTAATTTCGACCTTAAATCACTCCAAACCAGACTTCACATTCCCTTGAGAAGCGCAATTCCTTGAGTTGGGGTATTTATAAAGTAAGCGTTATTAATAAAGGTACTTGGATCTATAAATTTCGTGAATTTCATATATGTCTGTTATGTTCTTGAAAGGAAAATCTCGAGTTTTCGAAAAAATAATTTTTCTCAGTTCGGATAGCTTTCAAGAAGATCTGATTAAAATCTCATGTTTATTATCTTCGTTGGCGACATCTATCTATGTCATTTTGCAGCAATGACAAAATTATATTTTATCGTCTTACGCTGGAGACCTAAAGATTTATGCTCTTATCTGTAGAGTTCTTTGAAGAAATTTATAAGGGGAATTATTTAAGCTAAAATTCAATATCCCCATAAGATGCTTATCAGAAGGACAGAACTGAAAGGATAGTATAAAAAAAGAAGAAAAAAAGACTACGTTCTTCATGTTAATAAAATCATCTCGATTAAAGACTTTCAAATCTTGAAGATATGCGTTCAAAGCAAAACATTTAAATGAACTGATAGTTTCACCTTTGTTCACCAAACAATGCCCTTCATAGATATCAAGCTGTTTGCAACAAATTGCCCAATGATTTATAACTTTGCATTATACCAAGCACTTTTATTTCCAGTCTTTCTAAAGTATTCAAAGATTTTTGAACACTGAACGATATACACTGAGAGATCACTGAATTATGACCACCCCTATGAAAACTGAATGCGACCCATTGACCACGTGAGGTACGAGAGTGCACAGTTACTCGACCACGTAGCATAGATAAGTTGTCAATGGTTCAGTAGGTAGTAAAATTCCGAGCGTGATGGGCAAAAGGAAGGATTTATCGGACTTTGATAAAGGACAGATTGTGGGTACTCGACGAGCTGGTGCCTCGATTTCCCAAAGGCTGAACTGATGGGGTGTTCGAGAGCCACCGTAGTTAAAGTGTACCAGTACTGGCGTCAAAATGGTCAAAAAACAACTCAACGGCAAAACTGCAAAGGTCAGCGAAAGGTTGACGTTAGAGGTGAGCGCCGGGTCCGACGACTCGTATACGCGAACAGGCGCAGCACTGTTGAAGAGTTGACTACCCAATACAACATGGGCCAACCCGGAACAATATCTGGCATGACCATGCGTCGCTCGTATGGGCTATATCAGCAGACGACCCCTACGGCATCCTCTCCTAACCAAGGTTCATTGGCGTAAAAGACTCGCCTGGTGTAAAGAGCAGGCAAGTTGGACATTAGAAAACTGGAAGAAGGTGTGCTGGTCGGATCGACCATGCATGGTATCAAAAGTGCAGGCGGGTGGAGGCGGTTGTATGGTGTGGAGCATATTCACTGGCAGGAATTTGGACCCTGGTGCATGTGGAATAATGTATCAGTGGGCTCCGCTATCGTCAACTACTTGCTGACTGTGTACACCCCGCTATGTAACACTTTTTCCAGAATGGCGATGGTGTCTTCCAAGATGACAATGGGCCGAGCCATCGGGCACTTGATGTGCAGGAATGGTTTGAGGAACACATTTCTTACTTCCAGTATATCGATTGGCCTCCGAACTCCCTTGATATCAAATCCCATAGAGCACTTGTGGGACACTATCAGGCATATCAGGCGTCAGGTGATTGTTGGAGGCGGCTCCAACAATCACCTCCATGCCTGCATTGCTAGCCGCATTACACACAGCTTGGTTGGCCCTGCTTCCCGAACGCTTCCGACATCTTGTTGAATTAATGCCACGTCGGATAGCTGCTGTACTGAAGGCAAAAGGAGGACCTACGAAGTATTAGGCAGGTGGTCATAATTAAGTGATCATTCAGTGTATATATGGCCATTGAGAGTGATTCCAAGTTCACACCATTAAACCACATCATCTAAACGTCTTTTTAAGCGCGCTGATATCTATTTACTCCGTTCCCTCCAACTGAAAGTGCATCGAGAATCTGATGGAAGCCTGGATCTCGACTCATCTGTGAAGAACGCCATGATCCATTGCTTCTGGGTTCAGTCGATGTGCCGTCAATATCTGTTCAAGCCAATTCTTGTGTATCGGAATCAAGGGAACTCGGACAGCTGATCATGGTACATAAAATTGCCCTTCCCTTATTTTCGCGAAGGCGCCTTCGTTTTTCAGTATGCCTTGACAGAAATCCTTTGGGTCCAGCAAGTTGTGCTGGAAGTATATGCTAGAGCTAGATAATCGCATCTTACGATGGAAGCGACATGAGGATCAGGTCTTCGAGAGACAGTATGTGTGTTTTAGATTTGGTTCCACAGTCTGTTTGCATCTGTACGAGTCGCATTTAGCCGTCTGGCCACTGTGACCACTAAGGACAATTAACTTTGTCCTGCCTCTATTCTCCCGATTGCTTTCCATCTCAAATAACATTTGTGATCAGGATGATCATCCCAAAACCAAGAACCAGATGTAGTCGCCCATCATCCCACCTGCCTTGATACCTCTGAGTCTATGTCCTAGTGAAATCTCTCCCCATACTTTTCACTAACGTCGTCCATGGTCTGAAAAAAATCCAGGTGCGAGTGCCTGAAATAGAGCTTGATTTTTAATTTGCTTTTTCCATAATTTTCAATCAAATTTTCAACTATTTTTTTGTAATTTTCACTCTTAACGTTACTAAGAGCGCCATTCATTACAAGGCGAAATGATTGCCACGCATTTCGACGCTTAGCATCAGTCATTTTCTCTTTCACTTCTTTTGAAGTCAACATTTGCTTAGCCCCTGGACCAACAAATATGCCGTTTTCATTTTTTCAACAGACAATTTTGAAAACATAGATTGAATACGCTTGAAGGTAGCACTTGGAGAATCCAGCTTGATATAAAATGCTGGAAACAAGTGTTTGTTTCTTAGAATCAAGGAAGTGTATACTACATTGTATGTACCAGGCTTCAACTGAATCCTGCAGACATTCGGTTGCATTTTCTTCTTCTGCAGTGCTGTTCCCTTGCTTTCTCCGCCTCTGGAACAGCACTTCTTCTGTAGTGTTGTTCCAGAAGCAGAGAAAACAAGGGAACTTAGCAAAACTACCCGGCAAATTCAGAATAATTATTATTATTATTATTATTATTATTATTAATATCTGTTTATTTCTCTTACGAGACACCCATAGACAGCACGTGGCTAGAGGGTGTGGTTACATTATAGTATTTACAAGCATGTTTACATGAACTTATTTACAAAATTTGGAGATGAAAAAACACAGAATATGTAGTTAATGAATTAATTGTTAAGTTGGTTTAATTAATTGCAAATGGTTGTTAAATGCTAAATATTATTATATAAATTATTAAATTAGTCTTATTATATTTATACTTGCCGATACACATTACCAAAGATTTCTGTCCTATACATTTTGTCTGTACATAGTTTCTCTGCATCTATATTTAAATTATTGAAATAATTCACAGTATTTGCTGGGAAAAATCTCCCCAGAGAGTCCAATTGAGTCAGTTGGCACTTGAGACTTGGTTCTTCCCTCTTTATTCTCGGTCGTATCATCCGGGGGCGAGTGATCACGTTTCCCACTTTCGGCGAATCTATTCTCTCCGTTAGTAGCTTTGCCAGAGTTAAGATGTTTCTGGTTGTGATGATATACTTCCAGGGTGTGATGTCCAGATTGGCAGACAAGACCGCTCTTGAGATGGTAAACGGTTTCCAGGCAATCTTGTTTAGCCATCTCAGGAGCCAGTATTCTACTCCTAAGAAGGCCTTGATGTTGCTCTCAGGGGCTGATGACCAGATAGTCGATGCGTACAACGGAATCGGTGTAACGCATTTAAGGATGTATTGAATTATAAGATGAGGGCTTCGGAGACCGGTGAGTTCTTGTCTAGTGCTCCACAGTGCTGCGTATGTCTTTTTCCTAATGTGTTCGAAGTGAGGTATGAAGTTTAATCCTTCATCCCACTTAAGGCCAAGGTCAACATGTGCGGGGGAATTTTGGATTCTGGTATTGTTCACAAAAATCGTAATTTCATTTTTCTTCTTTTTGTTGGTGAAGGTCATTTGGGCAGTTTTCTTTTCATTAAGTTTCAGGCCAATGTAGTGCAGATATTCTTCTAGCTTCTTGATTGCCTTGTTTGCTTCCTCTGATAGCACGAATAAATTCCAGCATCTTGAAGTCTCCCACAGACATTTAATTTATCCTGGTCATACTTAATTTCTCTGTAACGTGGTTCGCAATTCTTCATTCTTCTTTAATATGAGCAGAGTGCACAACACGTATCAGTTGGTGTATATCCCCATACCGAAAAACGCAGCTTTAAAAGCGTTATTTGACCTGTCTATGAACAGGCTCCACTCTTCTGGGTTGCGACTAATACCAATTTCTTCATAAAGACCAATCAAATCAAATCAAATCAGTAGCGCACAGATTCTGCAACAATATTAAAAGGTGCATAAGTGACATTATTTTTCTGCACATGAAAATCAAGTGGAATCAAGTAGATTCTTTCAATTCCTGGTATTCCAAAAGGCACGCATCTAGGACTACCACCAAACCATCTCTTTAATATTGATCTGCAGCTACCACAGTTGAAATTGGGTGATCACAACTTGTTTTAACTAGCCATAGGCATTGTAAAATATTATGATTCATCTGCTTCGGACTATGTAATATCCATAAACAGCAAAACAAACCTGGAGATAAGTTACTTTCCCTTTTTTTTTCGGTAGCAGTTATTTATTCTGAATTTGAATAAGAGCTCGTACATTATACGTATAAACGTTACAAAAACATAAAACCTACACTTTCTGCCACAATAAACACTAAAGAAAATCTAATGACAGTTTGGATTGAGCACACAAAATTTACATTAAGCCTTAAAAAGGTACTCATCCAAACGGTGTATTGATGATATTTCGCAATTTGATCTTTCGCAACGAGACTATCTCGAAAACATAGTAAGGGCGATACATGAGAAATAGAAGTTCCAAAAACATCCTCTTTTTATCTGATTACTCAGTTTGTATGTTGTAACTGGTTGTCTGCTACTTTTTGTTTTTACCGGGCACGAGGAGTTTTTTGTTGCTGTTTACTTCGTACGAGTAAATGGGGGTTCTGTTTTAATTTGTATTTAAAAATGTATTCGCGTTTTTGTGTTTATTACTCAACTTTTCACTACCAGTGTAAATGTTCTGTTTATACCGAGGAAATCTTATAGTACCAGAAAGGTTTCCAGCTAATATGATTAGCTAATGCTCATTGATATGTGTGGAATTTTTTTAGCGAGAATGCAAGCTTGCAGAAGTTCGTGTTATCCACATAGTCCAATGAGCTTATAGTGGGCTCTGTACCCCTCTTTTGTTGTTCAGTATTAATATAAATAAAGTTTCTGTTTATGCTCCTGAACGGCTACATTAAATTAAAACGCTATTCTAATTGTACTACCCATGAGGGAAGGAATATGGTAAACAATATGGTAAAGCTTCGGAATAATAGTTTAATCATTCTATTACACCGCTATTGAGGACGAGACACTTAGTTCATTTTGGGGAATGGCGTCTGTATGCAGTAGTTCAAAGGTATGGTCAGCAGGTGATCTAGAGGCAAAAGATGAAAGAGTTCCGTTGTGAGGGAAAAACAATGTGAGTTACTGGCGTATGCGAAGAGTGAGTTTAAAGAATGACACCCTGATTGGGTCAGATTTAAATTGGATAGGCGGAGATAAGTAATGAAAAGAAAATAATGAGGATATCGCACAAAACGTGAAGGGTTGTTGTTGCTGTTCGGAGGGCTTTGCTGTTGTAGTTCTGGGAGAGTCCCGTCATGTAGTGAAGAGTTCCAACGTGCACTAAAGAGGCTGTTTAGTAGCGTGTGGGGGGGGAGAGGGAAGTCTCGGTGTTATGAGAGAAAGAATCAAAAAGAGAAATGGTACCTGTGTTAGTAGTAGTAGTAGTAGTAGTAGTGGCATGTGATGCAAGAAAGCAAATGTATGAGCTTATGCAGCATCAGCCAAAAAAAAAAAAAAAAAAAAATCACACCATTCCCTCCAAATGCCTGTCCAGTTCCTCCTTAAATTTATTCAACCTATCAACTTCCACAACGACAGATGGAAGTTTGTTCCAGCAATTAACCACCCGCTGGCTAAAGGAAAATTTCCGCACATCTATTCTACATCTGTCTTTTCTTAATTTGAATTTATGCCCCCTTAGATTCGTAATCTGAACAAGTGGAAGGATCCCATCAGAATTCAGCGTGCTCAACCCATTCAAGGCCTTATATACCTCAATCAGATCACCGCGCAGGTGCCTAGTCTCCAGCCACTGCAATTTGCAGAACTTAAGCCTCGCTTGGTAAGAGGATCCCTTCATTCCCCTCACCAATCTTGTTGCCCTTCTCTGTACACGCTCAAGTAAATCTACATCCTTCCTAAAATGAGGCCTCCAGACCTGTACGCAGTACTCAAGCCGTGGCCTGACCATTGCCTTATACAGAGGGATAATCACCACCTTTTCCCTGCTAGCAAAATTCCTATATATCATTGACAAAACCCCATGACCTGCCCTGGCAGCCTGTCTGCATTGCTCAGAAAACTTCATATCTGCCTGCACAATTACTCCCAGGTCTTTTTCATTTTCTACCACCTTAAGTGTAGTACCACACAGTTGGTATGTTTCTCTGGGGTTACTTCTACCCATATGTAGTACTTTGCATTTGTCAAGGTTAAACTTCAGTTGCCACTTCTTAGCCCATCTGCCCAAATTATCTAGATCCTGTTGCAGTAGCACACTGCCATTACTGTCATTAACAACCCTGCCAACCTTTGTATCATCTGCAAACTTCGACATTAAGCCTGATATATCTTCATCAATATCATTGATAAATATACAAAACAACAGTGGACCTAACACCGAACCCTGTGGGACTCCACTAATAACATTAGTCCAAGAAGAGCAGCACCCATTGATTACCACCCTCTGTCTTCTAGCACTTAACCATCCTTTTATCCATTGTAGCAACTTATCCTTAATTCCATTCTGCTCCAATTTGTACAATAGTCTTCCATGCGCAACAGTGTCAAAAGCTTTCCTGAAATCCAAATATATGATATCAAAATTATTTTTTGCATCCAGTTCCTTTATAACCACATCATAATATCCTATCAAATTTGTCAGACAAGACTTTCCCTTAACAAACCCATGCTGTGTCTGAATTATTGCTGCAGTCTTGTCTAGATGATCCTGCAATGCATCTTTAACCAGCGACTCCATTATTTTACCCGGAACAGAAGTTAAACTAACTGGTCTGTAATTACTCGTGTCACCCTTCGATCCCCCTTTGTGAATTGGGGATACATTTGCACATCTCCAGTCCGTGGGAACCTCCCCTGACTCCAAGGATGCTCTCATAATTATGGCTAAGGGTTTGCTTAGTTGCTTTGCCGTCTCCTTTAATATAACTGGATAGATCCCATCCACCCCAGGTGCTTTTCTTACGTTTAACTTCAACAATTTCTCTTCCACTTTGCTCTCAGTTATTACAAGATCATTAAGCACCCTGCTACAATTTGATAGCCTTCTGCCATTTTCAAACCTTAATAATTCCTCACGTGTGAATGTAGATGCAAAATACTCATTCAGTTTGTTTGCTATCTGAGCAGGATCATCAACAGTCGAACCATCGATGTCAAGTGGACCGATCAGATTCATCCCCTTCCTTTTAGAGTTTATATAAGTAAAGAAATCCTTGCTGTTTTTCTTAGCATCCTTTGCCAAGGATTTCTCGTAATCTGCCTTCGCCTGCCGAACCTCCTTTGTGACCTGATTACAGATTAACTTATATCTGCCATATGCTTCTGAGTCGCTTGATAATTTATATGCATCCCATGCATTTTTCTTCTCTGTCACGAGTCTCATTAGTTCATTTGACAACCATTTAGGCCTAAACCTTGAACAATATTTCTTAATAGGTATGAAACTTTTAGTAGCATCCACGATTAATTCCTTGAATGCTTCCCACTGTACAGAATTTAAAAACTGTCGGAGACCACTGTACTCGCCTTTACGGAAGCAAAAACCCTTTCCTTTACCCCTGATAGTAGTTAAATCTTTAAGTAAATCCCACGTCAGTACACTGTGATCACTGCCACCTAGTGGTTCTTTTATCTGCAAATTCCTAATACATGAAGGAATTCCTAATACACGTGTTGTCCAGTTACTCCTTAAGAAACAACGTTATTAGGGAAAGTTTAGCTTATCTGTCGTCGGCCATGTTCCTGTGCTAGAGGCCGAGTGACAAGCCAATCAGATAGTGCCCTTAACTCTTACTACTGCTGTGGTAATGTCAGTATACTAAGAGAGAACTGTTCCAGAAATAAGACAGTACTGGAAGAGCTATATGGCAGACTTCAACTAAGAGAGACTTCACCACAGAAGGAATCCGCACAAATAAACCCCACAGTGAAAGAGAAGGGATAAGTGTTGTATTAGAAAGGGTGCTTAGATAAAATTGCAGATTAATTAACAGTAAAGGTGAAGTTGAAGAGATTAAGAGAAATATAAAGAAATGTTTGATACTGAGTTGGTTTATTGGTTGAAGTTGTAAAGAAAATTGATATTGCTAAAGAGAGAGATATATATGGAATTGTTAGTATTAAGTCAGCTTATGGATTGCTGTTGTGCAGAGAATTGATATTGCTGATTAAGAGAAATATGAAGAAGTTGATTACGGTCGAATTAGTTTAGGGTTTAAAGCTGTAGACAGGCTTGATATTGTTAGCTGGGAGAAATTTTATGGAAATAATAGCATTATTAACAGATTAAATGAATAGATTAGATGTAAATGAATACCAGTTACGTATATACAGTACTTGTAAGTAGTTTGTATAATAAAAGACTCTGTTTCATAATTTTTGTGTCATTGCTCATAAGAAATTGAGAGCTCACATTTGTACTATATATGTATAAATTATATGGGAAAATCTCTCAGCTCCTGGAAATTCTGATGTTTTAACGCAGTCAGGTAGCTTGTGAACCTCAGTGCTTGAGAGGAGCTGCTGTACTAAAATAACAAGAACAATTGCCACTGACGCAACGCTAAGGTGCAGAGGAAATAAAAATACATTTAAAAAATAAATAAACATAAAAAACCCCTCCCACACCTTTAAACATCGTCATACTGTCAACCAACCATAGAGGTAGCAGTGGTAAGCAACATTCAACCTAAACTTTATAGGGTAGAATGTATTAGCTTTCTGTGATAACTTACGTTTATATCACTTTTTTGTTGTGTCTCATTTCAATGTAAAAATACCACATTAATTTCTCCCCCGGAGACTAGTTTCCAAGTTCTGTAATCCTCATCATCGAGTTCCTCCCCATATGAACGTCCCTTTGCTATATTCTCATCAAATGAATTGCCCATCTTTGGACCTTTCCACGATGTCCAATATGATTTCTATTTTCATTTTTTTAGTGCGACCGTAGGACCTGAACACAGTATTCCAAATGTGTGTTACCACTGGCTTCTATAATGAGTCTCTCTCTCCCCGCTGATGTACACCATTCAGGGAGAGAATTGATATTTACAAACCTTACATTTATCAGCATTAAAAAGTAACTGCACTTCGCCGACGATCAACAAAGCCTATCCAAATTATTTTAAGAAGCTCAACCTGACTTCCATCGTTAACCACCTTCTGGTCTTCACGTCAAATCCAAGTTTAAACATCGTACCTTCTATTCTCTCGGCGATATAATTCAAGAAACTCATAAATACGGCGTCGAACCTTGAGGGACCAATTTATAACTCTGGCCCACTTACAAGAATCCTCAGCCTCATGCCCCTCAACGATTCCGCAATTTACCCGTGGAGCTTGGCCCAATATGCTCCGACTTGTACAGCAACTTTCCATGCGGACAGTGTCAAATTCTTTACTCTAAAGCAGTGTTTTTCGATCTTTGTCGAGGAAGGAACACTTGAGAATTGGGTAAGAAATTAACGGAACACCGAATGTGCATAAACTTCACTCAATTTCCTTACAAAAAAACTGTCTTCATGACTAGAAACAACAATTGAAATTGTTACGTCACGAGAACATACATGGAGTACATTTTGTTTTTATTTTAAAGCGCATCGAAATGAAATAAGTGCTGATATTTGGTGGAACGTTTTAGGGAGCACTTGAGCAGTGTTATTCGAACATCGGTTTAAAAACACTGCTCTAAAGTCTAATTACATAATGTCAAAACTGTTTCTTGCATTCAACTTCAGCTGACAATGACGCATCCAATTGCAATTTAGTTACCCTTTTGAAAAATTCGGAAGAAAGAACCTTGCTTGTTATTCAGTTCCATCAGTGTTTTAGACTTCTAAGTGGTGGTCTTAACTATAATTATTACTAGAAATGTTTACGACGAACCTCAGGGACTAAATACGGCAGTTATATAATTAATTGGAGGATGCGCCCAAGAGGTGGCTGCCTGGACTTATAATAACATACTACACAAGACACTTCCATTCTTAGTGGCATTAGCTGAGTGAAGAATGAATGGCGTTTTCTTATTCTCAATTAAACAAGAGAATGGCGCCAATGAGATAGAAGAAACTGAATCAGCAAAACTTAACGAACTGAACATAGTTGTTGTTTGTTTGTTTGAGTGTGGGCTTTACGGCGCAAGAGCAACATGGCCATAATGCGCCTACTGAACATAGAGAGAGAGAGAGAATCTTTATTGCAACAACATTTGATCGTAGCTGGTTACAAGGTTAAAAAGTGTTGCGCTTTTCCTTCACTGATCAAGCAGTATACACCAAGAAGCATTATATTATGAAAAATAAGAATATTAAGAGGTATAAATAAAGATAATTCCTGTCTTTGACTAAACCAATTTTCGCTAATTTCATAGGCTATTCCTATCAAATGGGGCTGAATTTCCTAGTAGTAGTTCCTGCCACATTGGCAGAAGCCCACACTTGATGAGCAGGAATTTTAATCTTGCCACGTGAGTTCATTAAATATGGAGTTAACGTGGTACGATTAAAAAAAAAAAAAAACAGGCAATTTAACTCCGCCTTCTAAGAAATATGGTGTCACGTGAATACAGACCACACCCCATTGGAAGAAAAGCACTCAAGTGATAATATCTAACAGTATCAGAGTTCACAATGCTTAGATAACTCATATACGATTTAAATTTGACTCTTACGTATAAAAGTGGAGGTTTATCTATAAAAGATGTAGAAACAGGATAATTGATTGAGATCACACACTAATCCCAAGGATTAAAATCAATGATTGGGACAAAAATATAAAACTAAAAATTTGATAATCAACGAAACTCTTTTTATCGATTATCTCTTCAGTTTTGCAACCTAGTCGCAGTTAGGTTGGAAAATGGGGGAAGGCGGATGGATTGCGTGAATGCCGAACGAAATCGAAGTCAATGTACTTCAAGAACATAAATATAAGACAAAAATTTAACCTCTACCTGCTACACTTGCAATTGTCTGCACTAGTGATGACTATGAATTCTGAATCTGCCAATTTGTCGTGGGTTAATCCATTTATTTAATGAATGAATGAATTACCGCGCTTAATTGAATGAATAAATGAATTTTAAGAATTTAACACTGAGAGGAAATACTGATGAGTAGAAAGTGGTAAAAGCTGTGTAGTTAAATTGCTGTATTCTTATGGTTCGTGGATTGAAAGGTTAGAGTTCAATTAGTCATACGAAATAATAATAATAATAATAATAATAATATGCAAATAATAATATTTTATTCAACAAACCAAAAAATACGATTAACGAAAATTCCTTCAGTTTTAAAATATTTATATGAAATTTCACATTTTCAAGGAAACCCCTAGAATATATATACGGACCCTCATTGGTCCGCGAAGCAGTGCGGTTAGTACAGAATTCCAGGACTGTATCAGACAGAAACAATCCTTAAATTTAAAAGTACGGAGGAGATTATGTGAGTAAAATTTAATTAAGGGGGTGTAGTCAGCTAATTGATGAGTCGGCTTGATAAAAAGTAATTTGTTTTATTTCATTTTCCTGACTAATTATTAACTTATTATGATTATATTCTGCAATTGACGCCATTATGCCGTAAATCTATCGTAATGGATTGGAGAGTAAGACAAAACAGCCCCCCTCCCCCCGATATAATTAGGACGAAATAAAACCAAAGACGTACATGATATGAGAGAATGGGAGATTTGGGGTGGATGAAATACAACAGTCGATCTGGAAGTCCCACAACTGGAGAATCCCAGGAATAGATAACGTCCACAACTACTGGTACAGGAAGCTCATTTGCACACATAAGCGTCTAGCAGAGCAGTTCACTCGAATGATAAGGCGCCCAGAGACAATCCCGAAGTTTCTCGCTCAAGGAATCACATATGTGAAGGCTACCAAGATAAAAGAAACCAGACAAAATGCAGGCCAATCACCTGTCTCTCAACGATGTACAAGATCCTAACCAGCTGCATAACTAAGAAGATATTAGAACACTTGGAGAGCCAGAACATCACGGCCGAACAGCAGAAAGAAAGCAAGCGGATGAGTAAAAGGATGCAGGGGACAATTAACCATTGATGCCACAGTTACAGAGCAAGCCTACAAGAAATGCCGCAACCTGTACACGGTCTACATCGATTACTGCAATGCCTTCGACTCTGTGCCTCATAGCTGGCTAATAGAGACGTTAAAGATGTACAAAGTCAATCTGACAGTGTCAAACTTCCTAGAAGCAGCCATGACGAAATTCAGTATCACGAACAAAGTCGAGAATCAACCAGACCATTTCCCCATTATGAGTGGAATCTTTCAGGGAGATGCCCTGAGCTCGCTGTGGTTCTGTCTAGCACTCAACCCGCTATCCACTATGTTCACAACAGCAAGCATTGATATAACCTCATTGAAGGAAGGAAAAACCTGTACATCTTCTCCTGCCTGATGTGCATAAATGACATCGAGTTATACGCGACAATCGATAATCACCTCCAGCAACTACTCCAGATCACCGAAGAATTCAGTATGATATTAGGATGGAATTTGGTCTAGACAAATGCAAGACCCACGAACTGCATTAGGGAACTTAGTCGGCGGAAACTACAGTACCAGCTACAGACTGATAACGAGATCGAAGCCATGACAGGGGAAGAGAGCTATAAATAGTGGGAGATGATGCAGACTCAGCACTTAGATCACAAGGAGATCAAGGCACTGAAAAATACTATCAGAGAATCAGAAGCCTGCTTAAAGCGAAGCTGAACGGAGGGAACACAGTTAAATCTATAAACACCTATACAGCCCCAGTGGTAACATACTCCTTCGGGGTCATAGATTAGACTGACACCGAGCTGGAGAATATCATGAGAAAGACAAGGACAATAACGATCATGAGCCGCCAACACCACTCGAAGTCAGCTGTGGAGAGACTGACAATACCTTGGAAAGAGAGAACAATGGGCCTGATAAACCTCATTGACCAACAGAAGATAGCGATAGTTAACCTGAAGGATTACTTGCAGAAACACACAGCAGCATTCTACTGCCCTAAGGAAGATAGACAAGTGGCATACGCTACTAAGCTTAAGCGACGAATCCCCTCCCGCTTAGACGGAGCAAACGAAGCTAAAAGGATGGGCAGAGAAGACACTCCATGGTAGACACTACAATGACCTCCATCAAGACCATATAGACAAAATGGCTTCCATTGCATGGTTCACGAGCTGGACGCTCGTCCCCGACACTGAAGGGGAAGACCAGATAATGAACACCAAA
This sequence comes from Mastigoproctus giganteus, assembly GCF_048544385.1. Classification (NCBI taxonomy): domain Eukaryota; kingdom Metazoa; phylum Arthropoda; class Arachnida; order Uropygi; family Thelyphonidae; genus Mastigoproctus; species Mastigoproctus giganteus. The sequence continues at coordinate 158,073,473 of NC_143577.1, forward strand.
AAAATAATAATAATTAAAAAATACATCGCGAAGGAGCCCGAAGTGTCAGATGGCACATATCGACGATGCCACCTGGCCTCAGAAACGATCCCACACATCACCGCGGGATGCAAAGTGATCACACAGACTGAGTACACTCCAAGACATGACCAGGTAGCCAGGATAACACATCAGAAGCTAGCAAGGAAATACCAGTTGATCGAAGAAAGTGTACCGTATTACGTACAGGTACGAACTCCAAAGTACTAGGGACCACAATCTCTATTGGGACGGAGCCATAATAACGAGCAAGACAATCCTGCACAATAGACCGGTTTACAACTGATTTACAGCAAAACATTTTCCGTAACATGATTGCAGGTGATCATAGTAGCGTCTGGGAGAAGCATCGGAAGAAGATATTTTTTCTCCTTCCCTCTCCCGTCCTGGTAGTGCAGGTATACGAATTTTTTCTGATTTTTAAATGAGCATTCATCTGCATAACTGCCGTAATAATGAAACTGCCAGTGTGAACTTTACTTCTTTGGCGAAGTGAAAGGGCAACTTCTATTACATCTTTCATTATTTTATTTCTGCATATTTTATCGTTCAGTTTTGCAGATTTTACGAGATATATACTACGCTATACTTTATATCTGCCCCTGCGCAATTTGCATATTTATTATACACGTGTGAATATTGCTATTAAGCATTCTTATATTCACGGGCTCAGCTGTTGTTGCACTAGTAGGATTTTAGAAGCATCGGCGGCTAAGCCATATTGACTTAAAAAACTGGAGTTTCCGGATCAAAAACCATGCTACCCTCGCCTGAGACCGACTAAACAGCCACGTTGTGAAAAAGGCCCTAAAAATTCCTCACGTCATCGAACACAGGTCTTTTCCATCCGGTGTGGGGAGGACGGCAATCCTACCAACCGTCCTACCCACGAGGGCTTTATGGGTTGGGCAGCTAAAAAATTCTGATCTAATTTATGGGAGCCTGAATTTCTATTAGAAAAACTAATAACGGATTTATAAATACTTAATTTAGAACAAAATGTTAGTTAATTAAGAAATCAATAAAAACGGTTTATTCGATTAAGAGGATAAGTGCCACGATTACAATGTACACAAAACAAAGCAATATTATAATAAAAACTGCTCGTAAAACATAACAAAATTCGGTTCGATTTACCAAAACTTTAGAAAGGAATGGTTGTCAGGATTTGCGCAAATGTGCTTTTAAAGGCGAGACGAATCCACAAGGGAAATGAGTTACTGTTGACGTGTAATCTGCACACAGGGCCAAAAGAATATTCTAAATATGCCTTAAAATTTTGAAATGCGTCAGACTTGCTGTCTGAAATTGAAAGCAACGTTTCTATGGGAAGAAAAGGAAACTAAGAAAGCTGAAGAGTTGGAATAAGACCAACATCCCTTATTTACTGAGCACAGAAAAAGACGCAATTTACAGATTCAATAGACTAACGCCCCATAATCATGGTTGTCTTGGCATAAATTCAAAGAGCAACAACAACCTACAGCTAATCGACAATAATAATTTCTTTTTGAGATATGAGCCAAACGTGACAATCATGCCTCAATATAAAAGAAGTCCCATACAAGGGTTCTTACCCATTTAATTACTGAAGACGGGGAAAATACGCTGTACATTCACTGTCTTTTCTGTTAAAATTAGCAAAGACACATTAATTATAATTCCTCATTACTAGATTGGGAAGGGAGCTTGTTAAAGGCCAAAGACGATGAGCTACATTAAGCGTCTTACGATATTACAAAATCCTTCTCATTCAGTGAATAAAAAGTGGTTTTTAGTGGCTAGTTCTTCAGACATACTGTATTGTAGAAACGTGAAAGTGAAATCTTCTCGTTTTCCTGTTTCCATTGTATAGAAAAAATTTGTTCGAGCAACCACGTAGTTACTACTGACCAATGCAAGGAGAAACATCATGCATCATCTGGTGCGAAGTATTTGACTTCGTGACATCGGTAACTTTACCAAAATATTCGCCTCCGCTTTGCCAAAAGCAGAAGACCGGCCGACATAACTATACATCAAAAGTGCCGAATCTGCATCCGACTCCAGCCCGAATGTCAAAAACTTACCACGTTATTTCCTCGCTTTTGGCAGAACACCACAAACGCGATGTTTAACAACGTAGTAGCCTAGCAATAAAAGATAATCAGATCTCGTGCCTCTCTCGTGATTTATGATGGGCATGCACCACCTACTTCCTTCCCGCTATCGTTTTGCGCATGTAGCCCCTGCCGCTGGTGGCTTGCGCGTAATCTTTATCGCTCGTCGACCACACAGAGTCGAAATCGCGTTGGAAAAGAGATTTGAAATAATTTATTAACTCTCTCTGTCTTTTCTACTTTTCGATAGTACCGAAACAAAAGGGCTGTTATTTCTAGCGTGTTCTGAGGACGAGAGTAGTCGCTTTATTTACTTCTCACTATCATTGCTTGAATGAATCCAACTGCGAACACAGCCCTACCCTCGCAATGGGTATCGGGAAGGCACTCAGCTATGTCACTTCTGTTTCCTTTCAGTATTTCTAGAAGACAAAACTTGCAAAGGTTTTCATAAGACTAAGTTAAATACCTCTCTTGCAAAACCTGACTTTTGCTCTCAAGCGTAATAAGAATTAAACCTAGCTGAAATTAAATTAATAATGAAGATTTTAAATTTAAACGCCTTAATTTATGATCTACTGCAGCATTTTCAAACTTTAATGAACCCCCTCCGCCCAAACCAAACAAAATTTTTCCATACTGTAAATAATTTCAGTTTTTAAATGTTTATGAAGCATTTTGGGCATTATTCGCTCCATCCTAGATGTAAGGATTAAATTAATTCTCTTGTTGAGCGGAAATATGGACCTCTTCAATGACTTAATAACCAGTTTACGAATTTAATCCTTATATCTAGAATGGAGCAAGCCTACGTGTACGCACTGTTACATTTCGGGCTCATTTGCATATATGCTAAATCTATTATCTTCACCCTGTCAGTGCATCCGCTTGTAAAAATTCGATTCTTAGTGGATGAATTTTCATAAAATATTACTAATTGCTTTTGATATTAATCGCAGAGAAAAGAAAAAAAAAAAAACAAAAAAAAAACATTAAATATTAAAATCCAAAAAGAAATAAGTAAACTGTATTACGAAAGTATTGACAATATACTACTGTTTAATTTATTAAATCACCGAGCTTGAAATAAGAGTTGCTATTGTTGTACTGTTTTAGGTGTAACAGCAACTTAGGCGATATTGTGCCATATATAATATGTCATAAATTGCGTGTGTTCTCTGATCGATTTGCTGGACAAAAAACCCGAGTTTCCGGAGAGAAAACTATGCTATCCTAGCACCGACTAAATCAGCCACGTTGTGAAATAGATCCATAAAAATTCCTCACATCATTAACGGGATCTGAATTCGGGCCTTTTCCAGCTGGTGTGATCAGGGTGGTGATTTTACCAACTGTGCTACCCACAAGGGTATATGTGTTGCATTTAACACGCTGTGATTACGAAGTATTACAAACGTGGAGTGAATATTACGTTGGGAGGTACGTGCAGTGAAGTGAAAACAATTACTTTTAGCCTTTATTAGTTATTCAAATAATAATTAATTGGTAACAAGGTAATTAGTTATTTACTTTTCGCATCAATTAATCACAGAAAAAACGCACTGCGCACATTAACTAATTTGTCTTTTCTGTGATTAATAGAAGTGGAAAGTATATCACTGATTATCTTCTTACAATATAAAAAAAAAAAAAAAAAAACATTTGTTTTCATATCACTACACATACTTCACAACGCAATATTCACTCGGCGCTTTGTAATACTTATTTAGCTTGATTTTTAATAAATTTGAAATGGAACACACATCTTCTGTGATTTAATAAAATAAAGAAATAACAATGAGTATCCCAGATCGTAATATGCAGTCAACGATTTTGTAATGTATTTTACTGAGATGTCCTCTTGGATTTTAATAACAATTGAGAGATATTTCACGTTACAACTGCGACTTATACAATAAGCAAAAAAAGTTCGTGATTTATATATTTAGTAAACTGATAATAAAAAATTAGTTCATCAAACGAAAAAGCAACACGTGGAATCCGCGAGACGAGAACATTTCTATTCTGCGCATCCGCCATATTGCCTATTTTTCTTCTAATTAGCGCCAACAGAAAACAATATCCACTGCTTTAGCTATGATATACAATATACGGATAGCACGTGATATGTATGAAAATGAGTAACTGCTGGATATTTATTTGCCCAATTGTACTGAAAGTTAGAACAGCTCGATATATCTTTCCATAAGAGCTAATTCCACAAGAAAGTTGATAGCTTGTAAACCATCCCTTTCAGATGATCCCATCTGAAATTTCATGAAAATCTGTACAGCAGGAGTCGAGTTATCATATGCGAACGGACAGACATGGTATAGACAATATGTACATATACCCATATATGCCAAGGCGCTGAACAAGTAGCAAAACAACTTCTGCCAGTTGCCTCCTCTCATTCCGAAAGTTAGTCTTGTTTTCTTGATGCGATTATTTTCCAATCAATTTTTTAGCAATTTAAAATATTTTTGAAACCTTTAGGTCATTTTAACGCCTCAAATTCACTAATTAGATAACTAAATAAATTAAGGTGAAACTATCATAGTTTTGAAGAAGGTGCTATTAAAGGGTCATTTGAATCATGCAGTTCGACCCTTATTAATTATACTACTCTGAAAATTCCGATCTTGACATGGCCTTCGTCAAGACGTCTTGTAAACCATCCCTTTCAGATGATCCCATAAAAAAAATCAACCGAACTTAGGGATGAGTTTATGTAGTGAATGTCAGAAGAACCTAAACAAAAAACAAAACAAAAAAATACATGGTAATGCTATAACAATCCTGTTCCACTCTGGGGCCAGGCAAGCCAAGAAAAGGAACCAACTAGCTGGCTCAGCTATTTAATTAATGAAGCATAAAGCCAAGAAGCCTACATGGATTACCCACTCACCTTCTGCGAATGAGTGCGTCCAAAGGATCATTAATGAACATATGCAACATAAACAACTATTACCAACCTGCTTGTCACCACAAATGCAATCTTGTCAGCATTTTAGCAAAAGCAAGAACTGGCAATCACTTAATTGGATACTGAAAACCGCCTTCGATGCTGTTCAAATAAACCAACGTTTCACCTTCTTAGAATGCCACTATCAGATCAGAGGAGATGTGTAATTCTTCCTGTCTTCCCTCCTACTAGATAGGGTAGTTAAACTTCAACGGGGAATCACATCTTGCAAGGTCCATCACTGCCCGAGTCCAGCAAGGATGGGTCCACTCTGGCCTGCTGTTTTCAGCTATCCCCCTACTGATTGCACATAACCCATTAAAGATGGGCTCATTTGATGAAATCAAATGAGCCCATCTTTAATCTTCAATGTAATTCTCTACATTCCCATCCGAGTTTAGTGCATGAGAGAAATATGTAAATAAATAAAGGAAGCCAAATTTCGGCATTTGCTACTAAATACGGTTTATAATTATAACGATTAGTTTCCATTGGCAACCTTAAAAGAGAAAGAACTACATCTGTAGCCAAATCTATTTACAGCTCTTTCGGACGGCCAATTACCACCACTCCAAGCCGCACCACTCCACCTGCGGTGTAAATAGGAAACAATAAACAGCAGCGTCGCCACTGATTTTGAGAGGTTTGAAAGGGTTTATTGTTTCCCATACACGCCAGGTGGAGTGGGGTTGAGTGGAGTTAACCATGTGAATGTTAGTTTCACCGAGTTCATTCACCATGCACTTCTCAGCTCATTAAAAAAATCCCACTGCTAGCTTGGACTAATCAAAAGCATGTGAATTGAGGATATCTATTATATCGTTTATGATTGCACTTTACTAAATTAGTATGAATTAAAGAATATTAATTGCAATTATCTGAACCATTTTAATAACTTTGCATGCGAGTTGCATAATGCAGAACAATCTGCCAACCATTAAACGTATGTGCGTTACCATGTGCAACAACGTAAACTAGCTCAATTCATGGAATTACTTATATTTTATGACTGCCTGCAACAAGGGATTTTTAAATGAATATATCGTGATCAATGATCAATAATTGAATGAATATTCATTGATCAAATGGATATTTTTTATGATTCAAACTTTATATTCCAAATAATAATAAGACGCCCCATTTTTTTAATAGAGAAAATAAAGCTAGAAGCAATGATTTGATCTGAAAAACATAAAAATGATTATATCATGATTCATGGTAATAGCACAGTGGAATTGCACTGACCATTAGTTTAGTTCTCTGTGGAATGGAATGCATTACTTCATTTCCTAATTTTCATGCGCCCATGACCGAATTTTAAAAATTATTCGGTCTCACTCCTCCATTCCAGCGTTCATGTCATTTCGCGATCCAGGAATGGATGCCATCGATTTTCTAATTGATATCGCAATGTAAACAACAATGAATTAAGGAAACAAAAGTCAAATCATTGAAATGAAACAGCATAGAATCACTGCATCGAAAAGGTGTGGATGAAATGAATTCTTTATTCATCATTCATTTAATTTCAGTCATCTAAACAGTACTTACCATTTATACTTCTCCAGCGTCTGTAGCCTTTTCTGTGTTTTATATTACGTGCACACAGGCTCTACTCCAGAACACTTTCTTGCGTGTGCTGGAAAACGGCCAACTTCTAATCGGAAACCATTAATTTTCGTTTTCGTGTTCATTCTTACTTTAACTTCGAGTGACAACTTGGAAAGACATAAATGTACAACTCTGTGGTAAATAAATCTGCACTTTACCTAAAACCTAATTATTAAACATTAATCAAAATTATGCAATTTGCACTCTACGTGGACAGCTGAAATGCATTTTATCCTTCCTAAAACACTCGAGTTTTTTTTCCACCAAAAAAATAAATTGCGCAATCTCTACATGATACAGACGTCCAATATTACGAAGAACCTTTGTAAGTTGATTTAACGGGCAATTCCAATGCCCAGTTGTTCCTGTAATTGTTAATGTGATGTGGCAGAAACACACAAGACTATCACACAGAAACCAAGCAGATGAAAATGAGTGATACCTAACGTTTATTTTTCATCATTACAAATCATAATCAGTTAGTTATCTTTTGTATATTACTAATTCAACCATAGTTACTTAAAATTGATTATTTCATTTCCAAGTAAGCTTGGAAGAAAAGCAGGAGAGAAACTCCAACTAATTGCTATTTTAACATCTAGTGAATAGCGCTGGCAAAACAGAAATGATTCTCAACAATAAAAGAGAAGTGGCAGCGAATATCAGAAGCATCAGTCTAGTAGCAGAACAGCAGCAAAAATACAGTTCAATCAGAATGAATTTGTACTGATTGAACGGTCACTGCGCATTTACTTTTGCAGTGCAGGTTTCTTAAGAGCGGTGAGTAATTCTTGAACAGTAACTTTCACAGAAAGAAGTTAAAAAGCGTATAATATATTTACTCTCAAAGACTAGCGGTCCCCATAATCTACGCTTAATATTAATGAGATACATTTTAAGTAAAAAACTGCAAAAGAACGGAACACAGGTAGGGCTTACAATACTGGGATCCCGGGATCTCGAAAACCGGGACAGAGGTCATTTTTTTCCGGTATTGATGCAAAAAATACCGGTTTTTCGGTACTAATTAAAAAAAATAAATGTTTATAATTTAATCACATAAAGGTTATAAAATCACCTTTATGTGATTATGACGTCGTTATCTCTACTAGCAAATGTTCGATAAATCATCGATAGGACACCATGCAACATTGCAACCTGTCCACCACAATTCTCGGACAACTTCACGTTTGACCGTATCTTAACTCCCAAGTCCCGTTCCTCCACTACTGACTTTAGTTCAACTCCACCAAGTGTATAAGTTATTTTCGGGTTGCTGTTCCCCAGGTGTAAGACCTTGCATTTTGCTGAATTAAAGCATAGCTGCCACTTTTCTGACCATCCCGGAAGTCTATCTAGGTCACTCTGAAGAAGCTCTGCTTGGCGGCGATCATTAACTACTCTACTGATCTTTACATCATCTGCAAGTTTAGACCTCACGCCCTCCATCCCTTCATAGATGTCTTTTAAGATAATCAAAAACAACAGTGGTCCCAATACTGATCCTTGGGGAACCCCACTTCTTACATTAACCCAATCCGAGGAATAACCATTTATCACAACCCTCTGCCTGGTGCCCTCAAGCCATCGCGCTATCCATCTAAGGATTTTCCCTATGATTCCAGCCTGCTCCAACTTATAAAGTAACCACTCATGTGGGATTGAGTCAAATGCTTTGCTGAAATCCAAATAAACAGTGCCGAAATTATTCCCTAAATCCAGCTCAGGAGTGACCTGTCAAAATGGCTAACCAGATTTGTTAAACACGATTTTCCCTTTACAGAACAATGCAGCGTATCCTACAGAATCCCATTTCCATCTAAATGATCCTGAATTCCACCTTTGATCATTGCCTCCATGATTGTCCCTACTGACCGGTCTGTAATTTCCCGTTACACTCCTAGAACCGCCTTTATGTTCTAATTTATACCAATCCAACGGAATCTCTCAAGTCCAGTGATGCTCTTATAACTAGCCTTAATGGTTCAATGCAATCACCTGCCGCCTCCTTTAAGATTGTAGGGTATATGCCATCAACCACAGGAGCCTTACTCGCCTGTAGGGGCGAAAGTTCTCATTAAATAATCATTTGAAATTTCAACATCATTAATTACATTTTTTTCAACTTCACTTCCATAATATCTCATTGACACAGAGGGTTTTTTTATGTAAATATCGATGCAAAGTAACTGTTGAGTTCATCTGCAACTTCAACTATGCTATCCCACGTCCATTACATAAGGGTCCAATCTGATTTGTTCTTCTGTTCTTTGCATTTATATATGTGAAGAATTCCTTAACGGCATTCTTTGCTCTCTTCTTCATTCTTTATACCCACTCTTTGCTCTCTCCCAGACTCAGTAAAGATACTATAGTGAAAATTATACTTCGGTGAATAAAACGTCTTTCTCCTTCAGAAAATGAAGAACATAATTCAACCATGGAAGACCAACATCAGTGTTCCGCAAATTCTTTCCAAAATAAGAAATTGCCTGACTCCAATGAGATTTTAAAAGATGAACTTGAGTCCGAAATTAATGAAATACTCTTAACTATTTTTGATAAAAAAGTTCAAAGCCTAGAAAATATGGGCTGAGATCGTCTACGATTATCTCAGTACCAGAATAGAATCATACTATTGATTGCTTATGTTTCTTAAGAGCTCACTTTATTCGGACAGGCAGCATGGATGCTTAAACATAACTAAACTTTGCAGTAACAATATGTATTTTTTTTGTTTTTAGAATAATTGTATTTTAATGATTTTTTTTCAGAATATTTATTATTGCAATAAAAGTTAATTTAAAACATGAATTCAGGTAATTACAGTACTCGTTTTTTTCCTTACTTTATTGCACCCTAATTGTCATCAAAATTTATTAAGAAAAACGTTTGTTTTTGGAATACCGGTATCATAAATTAAAAATACCGAAATACCGGTATTAAGATTTTGACCGGTATTGTAAGCCCTAAACACAGGTTCCCTTCTGCTGGAATCTGATTTTCAAGTCATATGATTAGTTCACAAATCAGAAAGCCGAATTAAAGATGGAACTAGCATCAGGGGTAAAGGAAAGGGTTCTTTCTTTCGTAAAGGTGACTACAGTGATCTCAGGCAGTTTTTAAATTGTATACAGTGGGATCAACTGATGATGCTACCAACAGAAAATCCGAAATGGGAAGCATTCAAGGAATTAATCTTGGAAACTCCTAGGCTTTTCATACCAACTAAGAAATACTGTTCAAGGTTTAGGCTTAAATGGATGTCGAATGAACTAATGATACTCGTGGCAGAGAAGAAAAATGCATGGGATGCGTATAAATTATCAGGCGACGCAGAAGCTTATAGTAGTTAAAAGCTGGTCTGTAATCAAGTCTTAAAGGAGGTTAGGCAGGCGAAGGCAGATTACGAGAAATCTTTAGCAAAAGATGCTAAGAAAAACAGCAAGGATTTCTTTACTTATATAAACTCTAAAAGGAAGGGGATGAATCAGATTGGTCCACTTGATATCGATGGGTCGACTGTTGATGATCCTGCTCAAGTAGCTAACAAACTGAATATTTTGCATCTACATTCACACATGAGGAATTCTGTGGGGAAGTGGAGGCTATAAGTTTTATCAAACTCAACAGGGAGCTAAATGATTTTGTAATAAGTGAGAGCAAAGCGGAGGAAAAATTGTTGAAGTTAAACATAAAAGTCCACCTTGGGTGATGGGATCTATCCATTTATATTAAAGGATGCAGCACAGAAAGTAAGCAAACCCTTAGCCATAATTATGAGAGCATCCTTGGATTCAGAAGAGGCACCCACGGAACAATTTCATTGGATACTGCGATGTGGTCACAAAGGAACTGGATGAAAAAAAAAAAAAAAAAAACAATTTTGAGATCATATACTTGGATTTCAGGAAAGGTTTTGATACGGTTGCACATGGAAGACTGCTGTACAAATTGGAGCGGTATGGCATTAAGGACAAGTTATTGCAATGGATAAAGGGATGGTTGGGTGGAAACAGTGATTATCAAAGGGCACTGCTCTTCGTGGACTAATTTTATTACCGGAGTTCTCACTGCTGGGCCCATTGTTGTTTTCAATATTTATCAATGATATTGATGAAGGTATATCAGGCTTAACGTCCAAGTTTACAGACGATACGAAGGTTTGCAGGGTTACAGTACGCTACTGCAACTGGATCTAGAAAAGTTGGGCAGATGGGTTGAGAGGTGTCAACTGAAGTTTAACATTGACAAATACAAAGTACTGCATATGGGTAGCAGTAACCCCAGAGTAATTTCATAGTTTCATTCTCCACTACCCTGAGTGCGGCTGCACTCAGGGTAGTGGAGAATGGAAAAGACCTGGGGTAATTATTAAATTGTGCAATCAGATATGAAATTTTCTGAACAGTGCAGACAGGCTGCCAGAGCAGCTCATGGTGTTTTGTCAATGACATACAGGAATTTTGCTAGCAAGGATAAGGTGATTAGTCCTTATTATGTATAAGGCAATGGTCAGGCCACACTTCGAGTTCTGTATACAGGTCTGGAGGCGTCATTTTAGGAAGGATGTAGAGATGCTGGAACGAGTACAGAGAAGGGTACCGAGATTATGGGCGGAACAAAGGGTTGCTCTTACCAAGAAAGGCTTAAGTTCTGCAAATTGCAGCATCAGGAGATTAGGCACCTGCGAGATGATATGACTGAGGGGTATAAGGCCTTGAACGGTTTAAGCAAGACTAATCCTGAGGAGATTCTTCTTCTTGCTCAGATTACGCACCTGAGGGGACATAAATTCAAATTAAGGAAAGACAGATGTAGAATCGATGTGCGGAAATTTGTCTTTCGCCAGCAGGTGGTTGATTTCTAGAACAAACTTCGGTCGTTGTGGAAGTTGATAGCTTAAATAAATTTAAGGAAGAACTGAACAAAGTTCTGGAGCGATTGGATGGATATAAATTGAATTTTTTTTTTTTTTTCTGGCTGATGCTATATAAGCTTGCTTTCTTGCATATGTCTTTACTAATGTTGATGTTTCTATATACGACCATCCAAACTGTTAAAAAGGAAAACCAGGTCCAATATCAATGCTGTTGCACATGGTGCCACGAAAATAGTATCGTTTCAATGGAGAAGAAAACACCAGCTCAGAACGCCTCCTTCCAGGGGTGGGCAGTCACCAGATCTAATCTTCTACAACCTTCAGGAGATAAGTTTCAATCAAATCATTCGCCGTTTGCAGGTGTCTCCACTCAGCGACCAATGTTAGAACAGCAGGCACTTCGAGAAATGGGATAAAGGAAACAAGCCCAATCTTTTCCATTAAATTCATAAAACCAGCCATAATTTTCAGACACTAATGAGCTATGATTGAGAAGGGCTGAAAACGAAATCGGTAGAAGAAGTTACAACTGCCTTGTAGAAAATCTGAAGAAGGTGGCTATTGATGGAGCTGCCAAGCTTATCCGAATCTCACTCTGCACTTCAGCATGGTTCAAGTTCAAGTGTGAAAGGCGACTTTCTCAAAAAGCAAAAGACATACCGAAGATGGACGCGGACCGCTAGACTGGAAGACCATATAACGTACAAGAAAGAGAGGGTTCGTTTCCTAAGGGAGCAAAGGGAAGGCAATGAAACGCATGATCTATGAGAAACTGCGGCATGGGAAGAGAATTTAAAAGAAGCAGCATTACAACTTCCAAATGAATGAACAACCTTTCCAGAAATTGAACAGTGCAACTCTCCTAATGAATCCGATCTTCTGAGTGTGGGTAAGTCAGAAAAAGACCTCTTCAAACTACACGGATTACTTGTGGTGCCCAATATGCCCACGTTGGGACCTGACAGTTTTCCCAATTTTTGATAAATTTATCCTTGACCTTCTCCTCAATCTCTTTAACCAAATCATGGAAGAGGAACATCTACTATGTGAGACGAGTGCCCAAATTGAAGAATCTAAAAGACTTCAGGCCAATATCCATATTTTGCACCCTCCTAAAAATATTTGAGAAAGCGATACAATCCAGTCCAGCTCAGCACTCTTGCACTCTTTCCAGCACAGACCTCCATACTTGCACACAGTTCTCAAGGGTAGATCATCCACCACCACCAACAACTTGTTGGATACATTTCTACGAATCCAACATGCACTCAAGAGGTAGAGCGGAGCTGGACATCCTCTTCCTGGATATAGAAAGTGCTTATGATAATTTGGCAATATCGCCTCCACTACATATTCTCAGAGGGCATTTTCACATAGATGGGAAACTACTGGACGTCATTAAGGTGGCCAATGGGACCAGACACCTCTTAGTCAACCACAAAATTACTTAACATCAATAGGCCTTGAGCTTAACTCGATCGAATCAGCCCAACTAGTAGTGACTAAAAAAGAAAGAAAAAAATATTGATATCCGAATAGTTGACATCCTAATCAAGAAAGTTTCCTCCCACACGGATCTTGCCCTCACTTGGAATAAAGGACTCTCTTTTGGGCGGCACTTTGACACTATGAATACCAAGACATATGCAGCTATGTGGGCGATTAGGTAGGAGCTGGTGAGTGTAACCCCACCTTAATGCCACAGAACATCAAAAGATGCTTCTTTCCGATCCCCCCCCCCCTATATGCTTCTGTTATTTGGTCCTCAGCTCCTCAAGCACAACTCAACAGATTCTGTAGGCTCGAATATTGGATTCTGAGGTGGGTCAACTGACTAGCTGGACAACCATTCACGATCTCAAGATCAGTCCTCCATACCAACCTCGCCTAACCCCATGGAAAATACAGGTTACAACCGCAAATATCCAGTTGCTGGCAAAACTTATCGCAGGGAAGATAGACACCTCATCGATTTCAAACATCATCCGTTACCCAAACTTGGAGAGACAGGCACGAAGTCGCGTGGGATCTTCACTGCGGCCTTCCGTCAACAATTTAGTGTGTTTCAAGAACATGTTCCCACCTAACAAAATTGGTCTGTATAATGCTCTCGACATAGATTCTCTTTTTTCTGACCACTTTGAAATTAACATTATCTTGGTTTTCTTGCTGTTAATCCATGTTGTACTTTACTTTGCTGTTCAAGATATCTAAAGAGCTCTGCAATTCTTCCTCATTATTAGCAATCAATACCTGGTCGTCTGCAAATCTTATTGTCTTTATTTCTCTCCTCCTACTTTTACGCCTCCTTTCTGCTCTTCTTTGTACTCTTTCATCAATGCTTCTGCATATAAATTAAATAGTAATGGGACATGGAACACCCTTGCCTTACACCCCTGCCAATGTCTACTTCTTCTGATTCCTCTCCATCCATCCGAACCACAGCTGTGCCCCATGTAAAGAGATGATGTAATTTGGTCAATTACATCTCTCTCCGGAAATATAATACAGGATACGTACAATAGCTTTAATGCGATTAAATAAATTAAAGAAACATTATGGATAAACAGCATAAAGCAGATTATATTAATTTAAAAAATAACAAAATAAAATAATAATAATAATACGCCACATTAAAAAACAATAAAATAAATTAAAATAACACGGGATAGTTTTCTTGAGTTCGGTTTTCCGTGAAATTCTTGCTGAGCCGGAGCCATCTCACATCAGTTTATGGTTGTGGAATACACGTGCAGATCTAGGATGAGACGTCTGTACTTCTTGTCATCTACGATTTTGCATGGGTCGGCATCCAAGGATTGGGCTAGATGGTGTAGCGATCTAGCCCAATCCTAGGGTCCTTCTTGCTCTTCCTTAGAGCAAGAAGGACCCAAGGATTTCTTGCTCCTCAGAGCAAGAAGGAACCAAGGACTTCTTCCTCTTCCTTAAAGGCTACACCTTTAAGGTGTAGCCTCTAAGGAAGAGCAAGAAGGTTGGGGGCGGAGCGGAGAGCTGGTTGGGGGATCCGTCAACACACGCGTCCCACATGTTGGGCGCTGAGTTTCCCAGCGATCATTTTTATGGTGAAGATGAGTCGCCTTTCGTGTATTAGGGTTGAAAATCTGGTTAAATCCAGTATTTGGCCAGCCGTTGGTGTTGTGTGCTGCTGTGGTGGGAGATAACACTTCCGGAAGGAATTAGTATATATAAAACAGTAATAATAGTGTTAAATATATTTAACAGTATTATTGGCAACTTGGCAACTAATCCGAAATTACAGCCAATGCATAAGGCTGCTGTTTATAAGGACTGGAGCAATCAAATGAATTTCTTGGATACACTGTGAGAACAGACAACAGATAACTCAACATTACTTATGCTTAGAGAGTGCAGATTGCTGTATTATCCATTTATTAACGGCATTAGATTTTGAAGTATTCCAGTGAAGTTATTCCAGTAAGCCTTCATAATTTTGACTTGATGTGATGCAAGACTAGTGATAAGCAAAGAGGCACAGTGGGATGTTTTGCGATTAGTTTATAAACTGAGATTTGACACCCCCAGTTGACGAAGCAATCGATATCCTCCGCGCTGTTTTCAGAGAGAGCTGGGTTGCAAAGTTTTGGCCATCTTTGGAACTCCATTAAAAGGTGAATTAGTGCTGAGGCAACAACTAACGTTCGTGCAAAGTATATTTCTTCTTGTATTCCAAAACACCCTCACGTAGCCTCGTAGGTGCGTGTGATATTTGAACAACTAACGGTCTATTCCGCTTATCTTACTCGTTCCTGATAAAGTCAGGCGCGTCTATATACTTTTTCTCACCGGTACACGTTCTTCGAAGAGGATACACAGATGGCCTTTGAACACCGGCGAATTAAAATTGCAATTTACGTTCCTATCGCACAGGGAGTTTCCTGAATGATGAATAATTCAAGTTCAAAGTTCAAAATGCGTGCATTTTGAATATATTTAGTGTTGGTTGCTTAACATTCTCTTCCAATGTTCACTTGCTGTTGCAAAGACCGATAAAAACAATTTCCACACATAAATGACTCATTCGACAAATGTAATAACGATCATAAAATGATCAGAATGTAATTTGGGAATTGCAGAATATGGGTTGGAATCTTAATGCTTCTTCTGAAATACATCGAATACGGATAAATTACACTACACTGCCAAAAGTAACCATACACCTGCATATTGCAAAGAACCTTTTATTGACAAAATGTGCAATATTTAATAACGTGTTCGTTTGTATGCTGCAGCTTTTCCGTAAAATCAGCTCAGGGTATGCACCTCTCTACGTGTCATCCCTGCACAGTTTGCTGTGTCCTCCGTGAACTCTGGGTTGACAATTGATGATGGGTGACTGGATCTAAGTACCACTCTTCTGAGTATCCTCCAGTCTCTTCCCTTCAATTTCTGATGTTTCAAATATTGGTGACGATGTTAGTCAACCACAAAGAGCTTCAGCGCAGGGAGCTCTTTGTGAGAGTTATATGCTAACTCTCCTAATAGCAATTAATTCCTCCAGTCAGCCGGATGCTGACTGGAGGAATGAATGGGCAATATGGCGGATGAGAAGGAGCGAAATGCTCTTTGTTCTTGGACAAAAGTCGTTGCTCTTTCGCTCGTTTTTTTATTTTTTTTTATTTTTAGGGCCCAAACAACATAACATTTGCAAAGTTTTTAATTATTATTAAAATAAATAAATAAAATTAATAATATTGTACTCGACTAGTAAAAGGGCAAGAATCAGTACACTCCAAGCACAATTCAAAATTGCGAATACTTTTTTTCAAATATTGGAATTAAATTCTGGAATGTCAGGCTAGGAGACGCCACTCGTGTTACGAAACGGTGCGATATTACTGCCGCTTACTGAATTAATCGATTAGTTGAGTAGTTCTATGTTGAAAGAGTATTGTCCACGAAGATCAATTATGAGCATATGTACCCCCCTCTCCCAAAAAAGCCTCACACTGGGTACTCAGATATTTTTGTATAACTGTCAATAGTCAAGATGCCTCATTCAAAAATGTGGCGATCGGCGCAGCGGTTCATCATGATTTCTTCCCAAATCATGGATAATGCTACATTTTCTTCAGATGACGTTTTCTTCAACGCCTCGAGAGTCAGTTGCAAGAATGAATCTCGACTCATCTGTAACGAGAACATCGGCCCATTGGTTATGGTTCCACAAATGATGTTACCTGCACCAAGACAGACGAGCTCTTCTGTAGAAAACAGTGAGGGGGAACAAACCAAGATTCGCATAGGGCCCTCTTTCCAGAAGCCTTTTATATTCAGTTTGCCTTAAAACTAATTGCCATTCTTGTGGCCGCTGAGAACTCAGAATAAACCGAAATGACTGTCAGGACCATTCTCATGGGAAATTGTAACTGTTGGCTAACCAGATCTTGTCTTTAAGATATTTCTCACGTGTTCTGATGTAGCTGTCATAACCTTTGAATTACCATAACCTTGAATCACTCGTTGAAGGTTTTAATAACCTGTGTTTGCGTTTTACCGCTGTCATCCAACCAGTGGCCATTAGGGCTTGCAAACCGGTTTTATAAACCGGTTAAACCCGGTTTTCATATTGAGTTGTTAAAACCGAAACCGAACTTCTAAAACCGGATTCGAATATTTTTTTAGTTAGCCCTCGAATATAGTTTTTTGTTAGGCACATTTTCTTTTGTTTGTTCGTTTGTCTGGATCGTTCAACTGCTTTATGTTTTAAACATGTTTTTTATTTTATATTATTTTATTTTATTTTAAGGTACGAATCTCATGGGCAAGTTTTTTTTTTTTTTTTTTATGTGAACCCCAAACACGAGAGGTATTAGAACCTATAGTACTTAGTACCGTGCTTGGGTTGGAGGTTGAGAAGACGAAAGAAGATATTTGTTGACATTGGACTTGAACTTCTGTAGATTGTAATTTTAAGGAAATACGTATGAAGGAAGGTTGTTCCAGAAAACGGCAGTTGAATGAATAAATGAGGAAGATGAAAAGTTGGTTCTGTGGGTTTGAAGTTGGACAGTAAATGGATGTTGGCTGGTGGCGGCACGTGTTCGGACTGTTTTGAAAGAGAGAGCGGGAATTATAGAAGCCAATTCAGAAGAACAGTGCCCATGGAAATATCTGTAGAAGAGGCATGCAGCAGAAACAGTACGTCTATGAGAAAGCGAGTGGAGAGACTCTGTTAGAGATGAATCATTAATTAACCTAACTGCCCTCTTCTGAATGGAATCAAGAAGCCTGAGAGAGGTTTTGGGGGCAGCGCCCCAAATGTGGGAACAATATTCCATGGCAGGGCGGATTTGCGATTTATACAGAGTGAGCAGCTGTTTGGAAGAAAAGTAACGCCGAGAGCGAAAGAGAAAACCAAGTTTTTTAGATGCAGAGGAAGCAATATTTGTAATGTGCTTGTGCCAAGAGAGATTAGAAGTCAGGGTAATCCCCAAAAGAGATATATCCTTTTGCCTAGAAATTGGAGTGTCACTAAAGATAAGCATAGGAGCAGAAGAATCCTTTTTGCGAGATATAAGACAAGACTGAGTTTTAGAAGGGTTGAAATCAACTAAGTTGTCTTTGCCCCACTGGAGAATTACCTGAAGATTGGCATTTAAGGAATTGGTAGCAGATTTTCGAGAAGTTGAAGCTGATTGAGCAGGGCAAGGTTTCTCAAAATGGAAAGTTGAATGCAATGTGCTATCATCGGCAAAACTATGGATAGGATTTCCAGTCAATGGAAGAAGGTCATTGATATACAAGAGGAAAAGAGTGGGGGAAAGAACTGAACCTTGGGGGACACCGGCATTAGTGGAGAAGTTAGAAGACAGAGAGCCATCTACCATCACCCTCAGTGAGCGATCAGAGAGAAAACTGGATAACCAATTACTAAAAACAGTTGGCAAACCATAAGATGGAAGCTTGTTTAGAAGACCTTTATGCCAAACACGATCGAAAGCCTTTGAGATGTCAAGAGCAACTGCTTGTGTTTCACCGAACCTTTCCATTGAAGAAGTCCATAAATGGGTAACATAAGCCAGAATATCACCAGTGGATCGACACCGACGGAATCCATACTGGCGATCGTTGATCAGACGGAAGGTTTCTAGGTAGTTTAAGAGTTGGCGGTTAATTGATTTCTCCATTACTTTAGAAAGAGTAGAAGTAATTGCAATGGGACGATAATTGGATGGGAGGGATTTGTCACCCTTTTTAGGAACTGGCTGGATATGAGCAAATTTCCAAGCAGAAGGAAAAACACCTTTGGAATAAGAAAGTGAAAAAAGGCGGCAAAGAATAGGAGTAAGTTCAGGAGCACAGATTTTGAGAACAAGTGGAGAAATACCATCAGGACCTGGAGCTTTCTTAGCATCAAGATTCATCAAAATCCTTCTGATATCCTTTTGACGGAAGACCACAGGAGGCATTGAATGGACCGTGTTGGGAATGGTGGGAGGTGTTTTACCAAGTTCATTAATACATGAGCTGGAAGAAAAATGGGATGCTAGCAGGTCAGCTTTATCCTTGGCTGAAGTGACAACAGAACCATCTGGTTTGGACAGAGGTGGAAGCAGAGATGGGCAAAAGTTGCGGCCAATAGCTTTGGCAAGAGACCAGAATGCTCGGCTACCATTAGGGCAAGAAGCAAGTTTTCTACTCTTAGCCTGTTCAAACTCTAGTTTGGACTGATTAATAACTGCTTTACAATTGTTGCGAGCTTTGGTGTAGGCAGAAAATGAAACTGAAGAATTAGAAACAAGCCAATTACGATATGCAACATTCTTCTCTTGAACAGCCTTAGCACATTTATTGGAAAACCAAGGTTTAGATAAAGGACGAGATTTTAAAGTGGAGTGTGGGATAAAGGATTCCATTCCTGCAAGAATAATTTCACTGACACGATCTGAGCAAACGTTGACATCAGGAGTTTTGAAACAGTAATCCGACCAAGGAAAAGAAGAAAAGAAGTCTCGCAGGTCATCCCATTTTGCATTCTTGTAATGCCAAACAACACGAGGTTGGGAATAGCCATGAGATAAAGGTTCCATTGGAGAAGAGACAATCACCAAGTTGTGATCTGAAGTGCCTAAAGGACCTCTCACTTCGACCGTGTACTTAGAAGGGTTGTTTGTGAGAAAAAGATCAAGCGTATTGGCTGTATGATTAGGATTGTCCGGTATTCTTGTAGGTAAATGAACAATCTGTGCTAGGTCATTAGTAATTGCAAAAGCCTCAGCATCTCGACCTGCTGGGTCGGTGTGACTAGAAAACGGAAGCCAGCTGGAGTTGTGAACGTTAAAATCACCAAGGAAAATTACCTCACTGTTAGGAAAGTTGGACTGGAGAAAGTCAAGTTGCAACGAGAGGAAGTCAAAGAGCTCCAAGTGATTAGTGGAGTTGGGAGAACGGTAGAGACAACAGATGAATTTGACACAATGAGGTAGAGAGATTTTAAGCCAGAGAAGATCAAAGAGAGGAGATTCCAAATTGCCAAGTCTCTGACAGGGAATATCAGAACGGACATATGCACAAGTACCACCTTTGAGGCGAAAGGAATCATACAGCGAATAATTTGGGCATCTGAGATGAACAGTAGTTGAATCAACCGCTAACTGAGATTCTGTCAGAAAAAGTACATGGGGTTTGGCAGACTGCAAGTGGAAATGGACATCGTTGAGATTAGAATTGAGACCACGTATATTTGTGAAATGAATTAGGAAATCCTTGGGAGGTTTAGATCTTTTCGCAGATAAGCTTGTTCTATTAGTTTGACAATTCATGGTGTATTCAATAGTAAGAAAAAGTGGGTGGGACATGCTGTATGAAGTAATGAAATTTTTGGATATGGCGTACATGTGGGAAGAATATACCCAGATCCTTGACATAACGTGGCCTCGACAATGCTCCCCGCATACACACTACTCGGACTCCCTCCAGTCACTATCTGGCAGAGTAGAGGTAGCAAGATTATACACTAGCTGATCCGGAAGCCTCCTAGAGAGTTACCAATAGGTTCGGTCCGGTGTACTAACTAGCGGCCGGCCTGCGAAAACCGTTTTAGAGCTGTACCCTCGAAATGTAAGGAATATTGGATCTCGCCACAACGTTCATCATAACCTCAAAAGTCATCAATCATACTGCATGATGGAAGAGATAGGGAAGGGTTGACCGGAACTTAGCTCTAGAGACTAAACATGGGTTCCACCACTTCAAGCCTCCAATAAGCAAAGTGGTGGTATTTCACCGGTTGATGAGAGTCATCTACCACCTAGTACTGCCTGGTAACATAGAGGGGCGGCATTCCTCCATGTGGTGTGGGCGCCACACCTCGACCCCTGCTTACGTTGGTTCACACCTGGGTGGTCACCCACCATGTGCTTGTGCATGGAGGTTATACCCAGGATTACTAACAGTCCCACCATCGTGAAGGTGCAAGCAGAGGATTTGGTTGTCACAGACCGTCCGGACTTCGCCGAAATTGGGTCCACTTGACTTGAGTGTCACCCGAATATCAGTTCCATCAGCGTTTTAGACTCCCAGGTAGCAAGTACAGCTTGTCTGGCATATCTGAGAGAATGTCTGTGACAACCTCAAGTGGCCCAAATCTCGGAGCGGTACCTTTTATCTTCTCACCTGTATCATGGCACGATGCAGGTGTACTCATTTACGACTGAGTGAGTCGGAGCAACAGCGTAAAAGAAAATGCTCAACATTTCTCCGTTCCATCTATCTTGTTCGCCAGGCAAGTTATGGAACGCGCCTTATTGATGGTTACCCACTAGAAACAGATTCGCTGAATATTGCATCAAATTTAATCGTAGAAAGTTTTTTGCTGCTTTATTCCTATTAAATTTGCGATCAAATGTTCTCCAAAAACAGCTTCACCAAATTTAGCTTTTATGTAATTTTGAAAATACAATAGATTTAATTGGGGGAAAAAAATTGCAAGTAAATAAATAAAAAATTTCTTTCGTGAAAATTTTGAAACTTGCCTCATTTAGACTCTTCATTCAGTGCTTGCGGGAGTGAAGCATAGTATTGTGCCTTTGTTATCTTTAATATTTTTATTTAAAATTGTCGGTGATGTAAATTCCTACTAATTAATATTTATTACTCTTAATATGTCTAAGATGAAATCAAATGTATGGAATTATTTTGCTCGAAAAAGCAAAGATGAAGCACAATGTTCGAAATGTCAGAAGATAATGAAGTCGTCTGGAGGATCTACATCATCTTTGATGTTGCTTTTAAAGAAAATGTATCAGATTGACATTAAACAAGGTAACAGTGAACCTCCCGTAAAAATGGTAAGAACATTAAAAAACTTTATCGTTAAAAAATCTATGGAAGAAGAGATTTCAAGATTAGCTGCTTTAGATGGATTTTCTTTTAATTCAATTGCCAAGAGTGAGTTTATGTAATCAAGCCTTCACCTTCAGAGAAATAAATACGATAAATTACCACCAGCCTCAGTGAATGGAATTAAAAATGTGGTTCTGAATTATTATAAAACTAAGAAAGAAGAACTCATTCAGCATTTCAAAAATTCATTGGTTTTGGGTGCACGGTATTCATTGACTCTAGACGAATATACGTCTATACAAAATAAAAGGTATATGAATATAAATGTGCATTCAAAAGACAATCATTGGTCGTTAGGTCTTATTGAGATTAATGGTTCACTTGATAGCAGAACTGAGCAAATTGTGAATGGACACTTGAAGGAATTTGGTTTGAACTTGGATGAGGATATTGTTGCCTGCATCACCGATGGAGCCGCAATGATGATTAAGTTTGGCAAGTAAATTACGCCTAATCATGAACAATGTATAGCCCATTGTATACATCTGTCAGTTATAGATGTACTTTCTGAAAAAGCAATCAATTATGGTGCCATAGTCTCTGAGTCTCCCAAAGACAATGAAGAAAATGAAAATAATGAAGAAAGTAGTGATGATGAAGAAGTTGAAGAAAGACAGCAAGGCATGCTTTATCAAACCGACTTTACCTTTGAGCTCATTTATTTCTTCAATCCAGTGGCCAATATTGCACAAACTATTAACAGAGTCAGAAAAATTCGCAAGCTTTTTCGAAAATCGCCTACCAAAAATGACATATTACAAAATTTTGTTAAACCAAAATTTAATAGGAAAGAATATAAACTTATATTAGATTGCAAGACTAGATGGGATAGCACCTTCTATATGATTGAGAGATTTTTGAAATTGAAAAATTGCATTCCAAATGCTCTATGTGCAGTACTGTCAACTGAAGCTGTGTCTGACGATGACTGGAAAACACTTGAATTGCTATGTGAAACTTTGCGACCAGTTGAAATGATTCTGAAGGCTATAACCTCAGAAGATACAGACTTACTTAAAGCAGAGTCTTCAATAGAATTTCTGCTTGCTAAGCTTGATACAGCAGAAACCCCATTTGCTTTAAAGTTTCACCAAAGCCTTTTGCAGCGTTGCAATGCAAGACGAAATTGCCCAACTGTGGCTTTGCTGAGCTATCTACACAACCCCAAAAAGATTAGGAAAGAAGATTCAGGTTCAAGAACTTTTGATTTTCCAAGTAAGCAAGTTTTGAAAAAGCATGCTGAAGAGATTTATCAGAGATTATTTGCAAAACATTCCGAAGGAGTCTTAGCGTTGAATGAAGAAACTGAAAATAAACGTCCTGTTCTTTTAGAAGAAAACAAAGACTCGTCTAGTTCCGATGTTGGAGATACACTCATGCGAGAGTATGGTAGTGTAATAAAGAGATTAACTGAAGAGCCTTCAAAATATCGGAGTGAATTGGAAATCAGCAAAGAATTTAAAATTTTGGAAGCAACTAGCAGTAGAAGTGAAAAGCTGGAGAAAGTTTATAGAGCACTGCTGACCATTAAACCAACAAGTATCCAATCTGAGAGAGTGTTTTCGATCACTGGTCTCTTTAACACAAAAATAAGGTCAAATGTATCAGGAAAAATGCTTAATATATTGTTTTTTTTTTTTTCAGAAAAAAGCTGAGCAATAAATAGTAAGTATTTATTTTTAAATACTTTACTATTTGTAAAGTATTTTACAAATACTTTGAGCTGTTTTTTTTCACATTATTTTTATTTATTTATTATTATTATTATTATAGGGCTTATTATTTTTTTGTTTACTATACGAGAAGATAGTTTTTATTCAAAGGATTTGACTACAATTTGTAATTTTGTATAATCTCAAGCTGGTTACTTTTTTGGAGCATTTTAATTTTTTTATTTTTTTTACTATAAGAGGTGATAGATTTTGTTTAAAAGATTTGATTACGATTTGTACAATCTACCCAAGATAAAATAAATACCTGTGTTATAAGCTTTTAATTATTTTCCCTAAGTCTGAGAAAATCGGTTTTAAAACCGGTTTTATGAGTAAACTTCGGTTAAACCCGGTTTTGAAATTTCTCGGTTTTATGCAAGCCCTAGTGGCCATCCACCACTCTGACTCTTCGAAATGTCTATGTTGCATTCTGCAGGAAGAGAAAGAGAAATCCCAATCAACTTGGGATTTCTCTTTCAAACATCCTTCTGTATACTGTTAAATTATAAATGAGTGGTGGTTGTTGTAGAGTTAAAAGCTCGCCTTATTTGCATGTTTCGTAACTTAAATAGTATTCTAAGATCATATTCGGATTCGTCACATTAAATTAAAAAGTAAATAAAGGACGTAAAATTTAGTGTAAAAAGTGAATTAGTATTAATAAAGATTAAAAGAAAATTTTAAAAAGCACAATTGTAACTAAACTTTTGCATGCCAGTGTATCAGTGTTTATGCATCAAAATAAAAAGCTCTGTTCGCTTTTAATATCACCTGTAAATTCATTTACCCCCCCCTCTAAGGACAGATCGAAATTATCAATCTACATAAATCAATTTGCTGTTTATAATTCGAAACAGGCGCAAAGGACTTTATAACACAGAGAATACAAGAACATCACTGTATTTTGTACCATACGTACAGTAGATTGAAACGCGTGTTGGTAAGCCTGAAGAGTAACCACTCGGCTAGTTGCACTTCGTAGATTTGTTGTAACGAAGCGCATTCATTTAGAAGTACTGTTTAAAAAAACATATTCGTATTTAAATTGTTTGAATATCAATTGCCTATAAAAAGGTATTCTAACATCATCGTGCTGAGAAAAACACGAGTTTCAACGAACTAGGAAACATCGATCCGCCGAAGAAACACTCTCAACCGATTCCTTGTAGCAAATAAGCAGGACTCTGCTAAGTCTTCCTTCTGTGCAGAGTCAAAGGTTAAACTGTAAAATGGAACGTGCGGACGCGCTCTGATCCGGCATTCCAATTTTCTCTGAAGGTGCTCGATCGTGTGCAGATCTAAATCCTTGCTGCGCGTGTAAGTTGTTGGATTTCATTTTCCTCGCTCTATGGGATGGAACGTCATCGTGTTGGAATGTGCAGGGCACATTTCCATTGAATTTCCAGGGTGTACATTACGGAATTTCTCAAAATGTCTATGTATGACTCGTCGGCGTTGACAGTTTTTGGCCCTACAACACGTTCGACAATCCATTGATGCCTCTTAAGGTTAAGCATGTCTTGACAGGAATCGGACTTGTTGATTGGTTCATGGGCAAATAAGGCTACGAGTCGTCAGTATATTGTGCGTGTATACTGAGCGTAGTCTATTTGCAAATGAAAATCTACTTACTGGTGTTCGCAACCCTTCAACCGACTAACTTAGGCAATGGTACTGAATCGGCCTAAGCAGAGCAAATGCTCTCGAATGAGCTCCATGGAACATCCTAATGCATAACTGTTGCGACGTCTCTAAATATTGTAATACTAGCGGGTCTATTATGCCAATTCAAATTATAATGAGATTTTGCTGAGTTCTAACTTTCTGCGTTGAATTATGCGAGGAAATATCAACTGATCGAGCAGTGTTACAGTTGTTTTGTAACACTGCTCTAATTTGAAATATAATAATTTGTAATAGTAATACTTCAGTTTATTTTTATGATAAGCATTCAAAAAATTCAAATCACATTTTACACGCGCTGCTATTGATCATAACAATGATAATTCGTCAGACTTTTCAAACATTAAAATATAAAACACGTAGACTGCGTTACAGATAGTAATAATTATTTATTTTAATAACATCCATTAAAGTATGCGAAGGCAGACAACAAGCTATTTTGTTAATAATGATAATTAAAAATATTATTCATAATTCGCGATAAAGAAGCAAATTGTCTGTTACCCATTTCAACACCCAAATAGTGAATACCATAAATTCCTAAGTACTAAAATGCAATTTTCTTTTTACTGATAGAACGCGGGGGGGGGGCAAACTAATATTCATTCTTCCTCGGATGTTTACAAATTTTACATCATAGGTAATGTAGCAAAAAAGGAAGTTAAGATTATTGTTATTTAGAGTCTAATACAACCAAGAGATGGCGTTGGCATCAGTATTTTACTCGTGAAAACAAGTAGAAGAAATATTGTTAATACTGATGATAGCCTAATGGAAGCTTTAAATCTACGAGAAGTCGATAATTGCGCACAAAAAGGAAATATAAATTTGCTATTTTAAAATGAGTGGCAGTGGCGAATCCAGGAGTTGGGGGATCACTTCCTGAGCCTGAATAGGAACAAATACTGTGATTAAATCGTTGTATAATGACTATTAGTATTTTATGTATAATGTTTGTGTAAAGGTTGGTTAAAGATCCATGATAAATCCAAACTAAACTCACTTAATTTTTAATTACATTTATCATAATCATTATATCGCTTACCTCCAAAAAATTGCTTGGATTAGCCACTCCGTGGGCAGGTGCTCTGATGCATTATACGTGTATGTCTTTTAAGTTTAAACATATGATTAGCTAAGGGGTCCATCTTTAAGCATCAGCGATTTTCTCTTCATAAACTCTGATGTGTTTTAATTATAGATCTCATTAAATATTTGAGAGATAAAAACTACGAAAATACATTGCATCCATCAAGAATATATACAAATTCAACTGAGTGGTATACGTAATAAAAATAGTAGAAATATTTATTATTAAGAACGTTTATATTAAGAAAGTTCCTATAAAGCTCTAAAAGAAAACATCCGACTTTCAAGGATTGTCTCCAATCGTTCAACAAATCGTTCCATAGAAAATGGAGGCGTGCATTTGTGAAAGCCCAAGCTGTTAAAAAATAAGGACCAGTAAAGATTGTCCCCCAGGAATACCACATCAAACATTAAAGGAAAAGGTATGTTGATAATGAGTACTGACAATCGTATGTGGGGTTTCTTCGGTTCAAGAATGAGTGTTTGGAGATCTGAGAACTCCATCTTGAAAAACAAGATTCATCTATAACCAGAAACATGACTCATAAACTGAGGATCACGTGTACATTGCAAAATGAGCCCTTGACAAAAGTTTCTGCG
Source organism: Mastigoproctus giganteus (assembly GCF_048544385.1). Taxonomy (NCBI): domain Eukaryota; kingdom Metazoa; phylum Arthropoda; class Arachnida; order Uropygi; family Thelyphonidae; genus Mastigoproctus; species Mastigoproctus giganteus. The sequence continues at coordinate 158,100,539 of NC_143577.1, forward strand.
TTTATTTACATCTTGGGGCAAACAATTCATGTACAGGCGTAGTTTCATACTCAATTTCTGAATTCAATCAATGGATTCAATTTCTGTTCATGTAATATTCTCCATACGTTTTCAGATAAAACATTTACAGGACCTGGCAACCTATTTGATCTTCAACATTTGCAATTTTGTCGAAATCTCCATCTGCTACGATTTACTCGTAATGGTTTCATTGTACCTGCTTCTCTACGTTGTCTCTCCACAAGAGTAATGTTTTATGAGTTAGTACTCTCGATTTGGAAATGTTTCGACATATCTGCGAACAACAGCTATGAAATTCTTATGACCTCACCATCAGAATCATATCTGTTAACTCGGCAAAAGTAAACAGATTTCTGGTGATTGAATGCAGATGATGACTCATCGTACTGCCTTAGTGTTCAGCAACTAGCCACCGCAGTTATAAAATTTAGACTATGGGTAGCATTATTCCGCATTTTCTTTATAGTTGTAATTATATTAAAATAAATTTTAAAAAATGAAAATACATGAAACATGTATGTATAAAAATTTAGATGATAGTTATCCACAAAGCCGAACTTTTGAATTTTATTAATTCCACCTGCAAACTGTCAATTCGTAAAAACTCAAAATACTGAAGTGAATGCGCAACATCCATTGCTCTGATTTCCTCAGGATTAATTATGGATGACAAGACTGGACCATGTGATTTTAAATGTTGGAATCTTTTTTCAGATTCTACTTTTATTTTATCGATATAATTGTTCAAAAAATTGCGTCCAGGAGATTTTTCATTTTTTTTAAATGAATTAAAGTATTCGGCCACAGGTTAACGAAATCATGTTGGCGAGCCACCTTCTGAGCCAAGGGTCACAGGCTGCTGACCACTGATATACGTGAATAATTACAAATTAAACATCCGTTTAATGAGTTTAAACATGAAGCCACTGCATAGTTCGCAGTGATATCAGCATTTTTTATATTATTATACATTAAAAATGTTATATCATTATAAAACAATAATGGCCGCTGGGTCATCTGGAAAACTGCAAATTGCTCATACTAAATATATAATGTTAATATGGCGATACCAACCATATTAAAAAGGTGAACAAAACCAACTGAAGAATACTTCAGTTGGTTTTTGTTCTGCAATATATTTAAATTTTCAAAACAAAATGTAAATGAACTTTGAGAATTCAGCTCGCGGGCCATACAATTTAGTAGAGCAAATGATGTAATAAGCAAAACGTATATGAAGTTGGGATTCATTGAACGTTTCCCCTCTCCCTCAATAACTCCAATCCGACTAAAACACTGTTTACGTCACTGATTATATACTGAGTGATCACTGAATTATGACCACCCCTATGAAAACTGAATGCGACCGTTGACCACGTCAGGTACGAGAGTGCGGAGTTAGTCAACCTACGTAGCATAGATAAGGTATCAGTGGTTCAAAGGTGTCAGGTAGTAAAATTCCGAGCGTGATGGGTAAAAGGAAGGATATATCGGACTTTGATAAAGGACAGATTGTGGGAGCTCGACGAGCTGGTGCCTCGATTTCCCAAACGGTTAAACTGGTGGGGTGTTCGAGAGTCGCCATAGGTAAAGTGTACTAGGACTGGCGTCAAAATGGTCAAACAAGGACCCGACGACAAAACTGCAAAGGTCAGCGAAAGTTTGATGATAGAGGTGAGCGCCGGGTCCGACGATTCGTACAGGCAAACAGGCGCAGCACTGTTGAAGAACTGACTACCCAATACAACATGGGCCAACCCGAAAACCTGGAACAATATCTGGCATGACCATGCATCGCACGCTAGCACGCATGGGCTATACCAGCAGATGACCCCTACGGCATCCTCTCCTAACCAAGGTTCATCGGCGAAAAAGACTCGCCTGGTGCAAAGAGCATGCAAGTTGGACGTTAGAAGACTGGAAGAAGGTGTGCTGGTCGGATGAGTCACGTTATTTACTTCACACCGTGGATGGTCGTGTACGGATTTGGCGTCAACAACATGAGGCTCTTCATCCATCATGCATGGCATCAAAAGTGCAGGCGGGTGGAGGCGGTTGTATAGTGTGGGGCATGTTTCATTGGCAGGAACTTGGACCCATGGTGCATGTGGAACAACGTATTACTGGTCTCCGCTATCATAAACTGCTTGCTGACTGTGTACACCCCGCTATGTTACACTTTTTCCCGAATGGCGATGGTGTCTTCCAAGATGACAGTGCGCCGATGCATTCGACACTTGTTGTGCAGGAATGGTTTGAGGAACATAGTTCGGACTTCCAGCATATCGATCGGCCTCCGAACTTCGCCGATATCAATCCCATAGAGCACTTGGGGGGACACTATGGAAAGGCATATCAGGCGTCTGGATACACCAATCACCTCCATATCTGCATTGCAGCCGCATTACACACAGCTTGGCTGGCCATACCTCCCGAACGCTTCCGACATCTTGTTGAATAAATGCCACGTCGAACAGCTGCTGTACTGAAAGCAAATGGAGGACCTACGGAGTATTTAGGTAGGTGGTCATAATTCAGTGATCACTTAGTGTATATCCACACATCAATATGCTAGTCCGGTGTGGATAATCAATTCACACAGCAATTAGAAAAGTTACAGATGCGAATACTAAAATGTTTGCTATGTCAAGCGGGCATTCATCACTACTACAGTAACGTGTATCATACGTAATTATCAAAAGAAAAAGTGAAAGCTCTCTACATTAGAAGGCAATCTCAAGGATTGAAATCAGTATACAAATCCATAAGCAACCTTTGTTTAAATTCTACCTTACCAGAAGATGTCATTCCAGTTATCGTTCCACAGAAGAATCGCCCGCAATATAATCACTTTCAGAATCATGATCTGAAATGACTACTGAAGGAACAACCCATTTTTTTTTTTTTTTTTCAGATAGGCTAATTAAAAACTGTGGGCAAAACCACTGCAACCATTCCCCATAACTAATGGCATACGCGCGAGTGAACACGCGCATTTCATTAGACCGCATATGACGTCAATGAATCAACGTAATGAATGAACTTAACTTGGTACAAACCAAAGCTGGAGTTATAAGAGGAGGTGGAACTTCCAAAGATGTCTTCCTTCACATATACAAGGAGAATTTGAAAAGTTCATAGCCTGAGTATAAAAGGATAGCAGTACAATGTTAAAAATTTCTGTACTTAATCGTATAACACTTCAAATAGTAACCCACCATATTTCATGCAGTTCCAATAACATATTTAGAAGACATGCAACGTCCATCACTACAGAAGTTGTTGACAGTGTGCATGGTCTGGTGATGAATATTCGACAAGTGACAGTTCGGTCTTGGGCATCTCATCTGAAAGTAGGTACCACATAATAACAGAGGTTCTCGCTATGAAAAATGTGTCAGCACGATGGGACTCAACGTTGTTGTCGGCCGATCAAAAACGCAAAAGAATTGTCAAGTGAAGTGAACATTTGCATCGTTTTCAAACAGATCCAGCATAATTCCTTGCAAGATTTGTGAACATGGATGAGACGTGGGTCCATCACTTCCAGTAAAGACAAAGCAGCAGTTCAAACAATGAAAATACAACTCTTCTACCGTTCCAAAGAAAGCCAAGTCGATTCCTTTCAGGTGATCCTTGACGGATCACCTGAAATCGTCCAGATCGTTAACAGAAGTATTAACAACACGTAGTCACCATAAGCAAATCTTAATGACAATTTCCATCAGTAGCGAGTAAAAACAAATCCGTCGACAGCAAATTTAACATCTGAGAGTGTGATCCACACTTAAGTGAAAACAAAAAGTGGACTGCGCGGCACCGGGAAAAAAATGGAAGCAAATCTTACAACAAAAATACGCCCATTTCAGTTCTCAGACATCTATAAACTCTTGAAAGCTCTTCTGGTTGGCACAATTTTTTTTTCACATTTTTTATACAGTACTTTGAAAAAATATATTAAAAAATGAGATGAAGATTACGTTTTTAGTCCATCCAAAGTCTCTTTATTCCATCCAAATGTTAATAATAAGTTGGTTCCAGTACTTCCTTCCTGTTAATACCAAAAGATGGCAGCACTATTTGAAAAATTCGGCTAACCGCTCGCGAGCAATTTTGGTATACTGTAGACAGAAAACTGACGAAATTTTCAACGAACGTTTAAGTTTTGGTAAAAGTATTTTTCAAAGATCAATATTCAATTTACTATTACCGGAAGTTTCTGTTAACATGAATATTTGGATGAAATGATGTCACGAGTAATTAATGCAACGATATAACCCCCCTTAACGTGAAATGTTCTAATGGAATAAACACGATTTTAAGGATTTGAAACATTATTAGAGAAGAATAACAATATCGGTACCAGTAAAAATAGCAAAGATGGTGGAGTCTGCTAATGTCTGCCACCACATAATAGTGGGTTTTAAGTAACACGATGTGCAACTGGCAATGCCCTTTCTTATCAGAACTTCCCACAGATATAACATCTCCACATATATGAATCATAACTCTGAAAATGTGATTTAGGACTATTAAAAATGTAACTTACCTCTAATTCACCAAAAATCTAGAGAAAAACGTAATGGCTTCCTGCTCTACCACTCCATTCGCCAGTTTCAATACAGATTAGAAGCACATGCTCGGTTTCCCGATAAGTTTTTAGCGGCAGATCGAGGGAAGAAGCAAATACTCTGTGACTGCTCTCTTCCGGAGGACTAAAGCATCTCATGCGTTTCGAGTGGTGCTCTTTGTTGAACAAGGTGATCATCTCAACAGAAGTGGGTTTTTCTAGTGGCTTCTCCAGCTAGAGATAAACGAATAATCATCCGTCGGGTGTGCTTACCTGTCAACGTTCTAATGTGGAGGACTTTTCGCTGACGAAGGTGTAACGGCAAAGCAACATTATGTTACGCAGTGGAGTGAGTTCCTGTACGTTTAATTTCAGTATTCACTGAGCGAGTTTGGAGTAGCGCGATTCGCAGAGCAGTTATACTTTGTGGACAACGTAAGCCACTCTGAGAAAAGTAGGCCCTGGAAATGTTTCGTGAAACATGCCTCCAATAGTGTAAATATTTACAGAAAATCCCCAATTATAAAAATACCCTCCTCTTCATCCTTTTAAACCATGCGCCATTTGCTACAGTAGTGGTCACCAACTTTTTCTCATTGCGAGCAATGTTCGTTAACAGTAATTTTTACAGCGAGCCCTCTAATGTATTAAATATGACGTATGGTTAAAAAGGTGTCACGCATAGGGGAGCATCTGCTCTCAACAGGAATGAATGCGTAAGATGACTGTGACGTATGCTTGGGCAAGCAAGAACAATCTCTCTACGGTTCCTGCGCAGACTAGACTGCCAGTGTTTTATTACAGGCTTTAATTGATACAGTTTGTTCGTGATCTGTCCATGACAAGGTTTTTGTTGTCACTAGGAGAGTAATTTTGAGTGGATTATCTGCTCGAGTGTATTACTACTGTTCTGGGATTGCGCTGATCTGGCTATGATGATTCTAGAATATTCTAGAAAGTGGAAGTATTTTTTCAATGTTATTAAAAATTGTAGACGATTCTAGAGTTTTTTTTGCAATAATATAAATTGAAAGGAGTGCTTTATACTGTGTATAAAGAACGTTATTCCATGAGCAGTATTGGCAAAAAAACTAGGTGTTTCATTTAAAGGAGTACAAACTACTATTCGACGATTCAAGGAGACTGGTAGTTTAAAGGACAAGCCACGATCAGGGCCGCGTGTAACAACGGAAGCACTAAATAAGATCGCAACACTGATTTCTAAATGCAATCGAGGGCTTACTGCGACTGAAATCCGAGTTGAGTTCAATAGGAACAGAAAACTCCCGTGTCTACATCCATTGTAAAGCGTGCTTAAACAAGCAGGATTTCATGGTCGTGGTACCGGCCTGAAAACCATTCATAAAACCAGAAAATCGAAAGGAACGGTTATCTTCGGCCAAGGGCCTTCAACATTGCAGAGTTGAAAATTGGAAAAACGTACTGTGGGCTGATGAATCCGAATTTGAAATTTTTGGATCCAAGCACAGAGTTTATGTGAGACGATAAACTGAATCAAAAATAATGTCACATTGTAATCAAGCATGGTGGTGATTCCACCATGCTAGAGTCGGTGACATCGTCAGAATTGAAAGAATTTTAAGAAAGGAAAGCCATAGAAACATTCTTGAACATAATGCAATATCCTCTAGACTTCCACTTTGTGGAAGAAATTTTATGTCACAAGAAATTTTATATACCCGAAGCACAGCTCTAAGCTGTGCAGCGAATTTCTAGCAACTAAACAGAAGGGGGTATTGCAAATTTGCAATACATAATTTTCAATACATGCAGTATTGCAAACCGCTTGGAATAATGTTACTCGAGACAATTATAAAATTAATCGCCAGAAAATGCCACGTTCCCATAAGGCAGAGATAAAATGTCGTAGAGGATATTTTGACGAAAATTCAGTAATTAATCATTTCAATATTTTTGGCTGTAAATGTTTCAATGCTTAATAAAAAAAAAATCTCAAAATACTTTGTAGTGTGTCGTTTTTTATATTAAACCTTTACACTGAAAGGACAGTATTCATGGGATACCCTGTTCCTGGACAACGCGACGCTGTCATCCGTCTCGCTAGTGCACGAACCCACCGCTTGGCAGGTATATAATAATCATAATAATTTTTCTGTTTATACTCCGGCACGACAACCAAGTCAGTAGAGTTTACAATAAATCGTCAATACAAATATTTATCGTATTTAGTAGTCACGGGTTTGAACCCCGGTCCACTCAAGGAACGGTGCTATGCACTCTCGCTCCTGACCACGCGGCTACGTCAGGCCTATAGGTACACCGCATTCGGGTAGACGGTAATTCGATGTCAGTATGGATAAACGTCGTGAGTTAACCGACTTTGAAAGAGGAGTGATAGTGGGTGCCCGACGCATGGGTCACTCTATCGCGGAGGTGGTACAGAAATTGCACCGTCCCCGTTCGACAGTATCGGGAATACGCCATTTCCGGAATACCATCTCATCGTGAACAGCGCTGTGGACGGAGAAAGGTAGTGGATGAACGTGGCCGTTGACGTCTGTCTCGCATTGTTTCAGCCAACCGGAGAGCGACAGTGGCACAAATCAATGCCGACTTCAACGAGGGAGGTGCCAGAAGCGTCTCCACCAAGACCATCAAGCGAACATTAGCCGTAATAGGCTATGGGAGCCGCCGACCCACCAGAGTCCCATTGCTAACACTACGACACGACTACTGTACGCCTCAACGAAAGAACATCGGCACTGGACCTTGGAGGAGGGTCTCTTGGTCCGATGAGTCCCTTTTACAGTTTTTTGAGCGGACGGGAGGGTGCGTATCTGGCGGAAACCGCACGAAGCTTTGCGCCCGTCATGTCAACAAGGAACCGTTCAGGCAGGTGGAAGATCGGTAATGGTCGGGGCGTGTTCAACTTGCACATGTCGGGACCTCTTTTACGTCTAGACGCGTCTCTGAACGGTCCAGGTTACGTGTCCATCCTTGCAGACCATCTGCATCCCTTCATGGTCATCGTGCACCCACAGGGCAATGGCCTCTTCCAGCCGAACATGCCCATCCCAAGAGCCGTGGTGACTACAACCTGTTCGAAGAGCATTCCGCAGATTTTACCACCATGGAATGGCCTCCCCGTTCACCGGACACGAAGCCTGTGGAGGATCTTTGGGATGGTGTGCAAAGGTCCGTTTGAGCTTTGGATTCTCCACCCAGGAATGCGACGGAATTATAGACAGCGGTGCAGAAAGCATGGATGGAATTACCCATGGAACGCTTTTGTCAACTAGTGGACTCAATGCCTCGCTGTGTGACTGCCCTTATCCGGGCGAAAGGTGGGCCTACCCGTTACTAGGTGGTATCCCATGGTTTCTGTCCACTCAGTGTACATTGCCAATTTCAAAAAATTAACGAAAACTCTTGTCATACGCTAATTCCAAAATTTTAGGCGGAGTGTATGTGTATTTAATTTAAACTGTAAGCGCGATAAAATGTAATTTATTTTTAAGTAGTCGCATGTATTTTGTAATGAAATGGTATTAACTTGTACTGATATCACAAGCAGTCGAATAACGAAAAGTAGACATGCTACAAAAAAAACCAAGAACGCATTTGAAATTTCCGAAAAACCGGGTTAGAAAAGTGTGTTTGCATCTTTGATGGAAAAAAAAAAAAAAAAAAAAAAGGAAGTTTCATTTTGTTGATCAGCGTTATCTGTGGAAACAACTTTTTGTGTATTTTTATATATTTTCCTAAATTCTTCTGTATATTTTCTATATTTTTCTGTTTTCTACAGAAGACAAGGTATCACGCAGGTGTTTGCAAGTTTTTTCAGCGAGTCACATGCTGGGGGAAAATATGAAAATGTTATGAATCCAGAAAAGTTTCTGAACTTTCAATTTGTATATTATATGCTTTTTTAATAAATATTCTTAAAGTGTTAGCAGCGTTTACAAGATCAGATTTTCATTGAATGACAGTTTCATCTGAATGGCATGTACTGAGATACATGAAGAATAGCAATATTTCGATCGCGTCAAAGCACACCACAGCTCATATCAAGTATCAAGTCCTCAAGTATCCTGGACCAGCTGGTCAAAAGGACGCCCCAGAGTTCGGCAACGAAGCGAGCCACTAGCATGGGCTAGAGAATGATTCGTTCCACGGCATCCCACAAATGTTCAATGGAATTGATATGGAGGAGGGACTTGACAACCAGAAGAGTACACGAAATGCTTGGACATGATCCTCAAACCACATCTGCAATGCGGGCCTTGTGACACGGGACCTGTCTTGTTGAAATAGTCTAGTACTATCTGGATACGCGGTCACCACGTAGGACAAAACTTGGCCCTAAACAATGTCGATGTTGAAATTGGCGGTGGGGATGTGTTCAATGAGGATGAGGGGACCCAGTGATGTCCATGAAAATGTTCCCACAATCATGATGCCAACGCTGCTGGTCTTTTTTGGTCGAACCGCGAAATTTGGTTCCAGCTGTTTACCTGCTCGCCACAAAATATGGCCATCTGCATGATGGTGCTGGAACCTTGATTCGTCAGATCATGCAACGCTTTTCCAGTTGCCCAAATGTCCAGGAACGATGCTCCCGTGCCTACTGAAGGTAGTGGTGTCGATGGCGATCAGTCAACATGGGCACATGAACAGGTCGCCTACTCCGTAAGCCTAGCTGCAAGAGGATCCGCTGGATGTAAATTAACTTGCATGTGTTCGGAATGTTTCTCTGTGCGCCTGGTTGTAGCCTACCGTTAATTGAGGGATCGTGAGCCGTCAGTTGTCCCGGACAGCACATGGCAACCACTGTTCGCTTCGACTCTCAACCAGCGGTAGCCTCCCAGTCTGAAGACAGTCAGCGGTTATGTGTACCTCTTTAGACAGTTCCCCCCCACACCTTCACCACGGCAGTCCTCGAACAGCCGAAAATGACTTCTTACAGCAGCAAATCATTCCCTTTAAAATTCCGTCAGGTTCTTCTCTTTTCCCATTGCACGGACTTCGTACTGATAAAGTGACAGGCACTGCATGTGTCGTCACTATATATGCTGCGCCGGTCGGTGAAGTCATTCCTAGGTGTTGTCGGATGAGTCTACTCGTGGAGACAGGGAAGATCATAATGTTTAGGCTCGTGAGTGCATGTACCCTACCAATGGTATTCGGACGCTCCTTTCAAAGTAAAGAACGATAGTACCGAGTGTATACAATGTATACACTCGGTACTATCGTGTGCAGGTATTAAAAAAAAGTCATATTAGTGAACCGAGAACAACCTCAATCATCATGTATAATATGTCCATAAATTGGATGAGTGTTCGGTTTGCCTGTGTTACTGTACCAAAAACCTGAGTTTCCGGAGGGGAAACAACCTTCCTATCCCCTCCTGAGACCGACAAACTCAGCTATGGAGTGAAAAGAGCCAATGAGAGTTTCTGAAGAAACGTGGACCTTTTCCACCTCAGTGTGAGGAGGGCGGTGATTATTGTTACTATGACACCCGCGAGGACAGTGTGCAGGTAACAGCAAATCAAGTCAACCGTAGCCGATGTAGTGAACAAATGGAAAAGGACAGAGTGACCACACGCCCCAGTTTTCAATGTTTTGCCCAAACACCGAGACAAGACACTGCATACAAACTGGAACATAGAAACTGCTGTATTGATCCACCCAGCAGTTTTTATCATTTGCAGGAATCCACTATTAATCTGAAATCGGATAAAAACACGATTCTATAAAAAGGTGTTCGCATTTACAATGAGTGGATTTTGAGTGTTTCCGCTGTACCACCTGTCTTCATGAATCAGTGGTACAATCTGCTTTGCATTCTTCATTGATCTCGCTCAAGGATGCAATATTATTTTAATTACTATTTGATGAACTTTGTAATTTTATTCTTTAGAAGATTTTCATTATTTTTTGAGAATTTTTATTCTTTTTTGAATGTGCCAATAACACACGAGTTATTGACACATTCAAAAACTCGATCGTTCAGTTTTATTTCAAGCGATCAATCGAGTATTAAAATTTTTGAAGTACTGAAGGCATTTTTAGTTGCAAAATAAACGCCGAAATTTGTTGCAAAGTTTTTTGAATCACCATTAATGTTCAATATTCATTGGTCAGATGGTTGAAACCCGATAATGTCATTAAGCAAAATTAAACATAAATTTAACATCTAAAGATTTTAATTCATGCCTTAATCAAAATTTCTTCCTGCCCTAATCATATTTTGATTAGGGCAGGAAGAAGCTCAATAAAGAATGCTTCTACAGGGATGGGATACACTTAAATAGAAAGGGTGCAAGAATGTTTGCTGATGCTACCGAGGCAGTGTTAGGTGGGTCGGAAAACTGCTAGATTGGGGGGATACAAGGACTAACAGATTAACAGTAGCCACTGGCAGAGGTGAAAGTGATTCTTGCACTGCTTCTATTGGAATGAGCCGCAGCCTGGAAAATAAGATGCAGGATATTTCAGAGACTGCTGGGAGCCATTGCGGTACAAGTAAACACATGGGTTGTGTTAGGGTAGCTAAGAAAAGGAACAGGTGCAGGTATACTTGCGTGTACACCAATGCTAGGAGTTTGGTAAATAAATTTGATGAATTTGAGGTATTGCTCAAAACATCAAAGGCAGATATTGTGGGGATTTCAGAGACGTGGTGTCACACAGATATAAGGAATGCAGAACTGGAATTTGGGGAGTACAACGTCTACAGAAAGGATAGACTGGATAGGAAGGGAGGAGGGGTTATGCTAATAGTTAAGAAATACATAAAATCCAAGGAAGTGAAGCCAATCAACATTGCTGGACAGTGCAGTGTCGAGTCGGTTTGGTGTGACATAAGCATTGGGAGATCAAAATTGAGAGTAGGAGTGTGCTATAGGCCTAATGACTCTGATGAGTATAATAAGGAACTGTACAGGGAAATAGAGTGGGCCAGTAAATCAGAGAGTCTTATAATGGGGGATTTTAATTTCCCAGATATTGACTGGAATTTGTGGGTTGGTCACTCGCACACTAGCAAGGCTTTTGTGGATTTATTGGATGATTGTTTTCTACATCAGCATGTTCGGGAGGCAACTAGAGATAGTAATACTCTTGATTTGATTATCAGTAGTGATTCTTCATGCATTAAGAATCTGCAGGTAAATGAACCACTAGGTGGCAGTGATCACAGTGTGCTGAAGTGGGATTTACTCAAAGAAGTGACTACCATCAGGAGTAAAGGGAAGGGTTTTTGCTTTTATAAAGGCAACTACGATGGTCTGAGACTGTATTTAAATTCTATACAGTGGGACCAACTGATGATGTTACCAACAGCAAATTCAAAATGGGAAGCATTCAAAGAACTTATCTTGGAAGCTACTAGGCTTTACATACCAACTAAGAAATATTGTTCAAGGTTTAGGCCAAAATGGATGTCAGATGAACTAATGAGGCATATGGCAGAAAAGAAAAATGCATGGGATACATACAGATTAACACGTGACACAGAAGCCTATGATAGATACAAGTTGATCTGTAACCAAGTTACAAAGGAGTTTGGCAGGCGAAGGCAGATTACGAGAAATCTTTGGCAAGGGATGCAAAGAAAACAGCAAAGAGTTCTTTACTTATGTAAACTCTAGAAGGAAGGGGATGAATCAGATTGGTCCACTTGATATCGATGGGTCAACTTTTGATGATCCTGCTCAGGTAGCTAACAAACTAAATGAATATTTTGCATCGACATTCACACATGAGGAGTTATTCAGCGAGGAGAATGCCAGAGGTGTATTCAACTCTGGCAGTAAGCTAGAGAATCTTGTAATAACTGAGAGAAAAGTGGAGGAGAAATTGTTGAAGATAAATACAAGAAAGGCACCTGGGGTGGATGGGATCTATCCAGTTATATTAAAGAAAGCAGCAAAGGAAGTAAGCAAACTCTTAGCCATAATTATGAGAGCTTCCTTGGACTCAGGGGAGGTACCCATGGACTGGAGATGTGCAAATGTGACCCCAATTCACAAAGGAGGATCAAAGGGCGACACAAATAATTATAGACATGTGAGTTTAACTTCTGTTCCAGGAAAATTAATGGAGGCACTGGTTAAAGAAGCACTGCAGGATCATCTAGACAAGACTTCAGTTATAGCTCGGACACAGCATGGTTTTGTTAAGGGAAAGTCTTGCCTGACCAATTTGATTGGATACTATGATGCAGTCACAAAAGAACTGGATGCAGGGAATAACTTTGATATTATATATTTGGATCTTAGAAAGGCTTTTGATACTGTTGCACATGGAAGACTCCTGCACAAATTGTAGCAGTGTGGCATTGGACGCAAATTGCTACTATGGATAAAGGGGTGCTTGAGGGAGAGAAGACAGAGAGTGGTAATCAATGGACACTGCTCATCGTGGACTAATGTTATTAGTGTAGTCTCTCAGGGTGTTGGGTCCATTATTGTTTTCTGTATTTATAAATGATATTGATGATGGTATATCAAGCTTAATGTCCAAGTTTGCCGACGATACGAAGGTTAGCAGGGTTGTCAAGGACACTACTGACACTATGCTACTGCAACAGGATCTGTAAAGGTTGAGCAGATGGGCTTCGAGGTGGCAAATGAAGTTTAACATTGACAAATGTAAAGTACTACACATGGGAAACAGCAACCCCAGAGCAACGTATCAACTCTGTGGTACTACACTGACAGTGGTAGAGAATGAAAGGGACCTGGGGGTGGTTGTGCAGGCAGATATGAAGTTTTCTGAGCAGTGTAGACGGGCTGCAAGAGTAGCTCATGATGTATTGTCGATGATATATAGGAATTTTTCTAGCAGGGATAAGGAGGTGATTATTCCATTGTATAAGGCAATGGTCAGACCACACCTAGAGTACTGTATACAGGTCTGGAGGCCTCATTTCAAGAAGGATGTAGAGATGCTGGAACGAGTACAGAGAAGGGCAACAAGATTAGTGAATGGAACAAAGGGGTGCTCATACGAAGAAAAGCTTAAGTTTTGCAAATTACAGTGTCTGGAGACTAGGCACCGGCGAGGTGATCTGATAGAGGTGTATAAAGCCTTGAATGGTTTGAGCATGCTCAATGCTGATGGGATTCTTCCTCTAGCTCAGAATAATCACCTGAGAGGGCATAAATTCAAATTGAGAAAAGACAGATGTAGGATAGACGTGAGGAAATTTGCCTTTAGCCAGCGGGTGGTTGGTTGGTGGAACCGACTTCCATCCCTTGTCGTGGAAGTTGATAGCCTAAATAAGTTTAAGGCTCAGCTGGACAGGTATATCGAACGAACAGAGGGGTGAAGTGGAAGTGGTTATTTTTTATTTATTATTTATTTATTTATTTACTTATTTTTTTTTATTTTTATTTTATTTTTTTTGGCTGATGCTGCATAAGCTTGCTTTCTTGCATCAAATGCCTCTACTAATGCTAATGCTAAAGACTGACTAAAGTCTTTGGCTCCCAATTTATTTTAATGCAATACTACTTAATTGTTCCTAAAATACATTAATGTAATTATTTTGCGATATATTAAACCATATTTTATTTTTTATAAATATTTCTAATAACTTTAGAGCACTTATCACCTAAACATGACAAAGTTCTCGCTGGCCCCGCTTTCTTTTTTTTATGTCCTGGATTTCAGCCTTTAAAATTCATTTTGTCCCGGCTGTGGCCATCACAGGATGGGAATTGCCGAATCTTGAAGAAAGTGATGAAAACAAACCGAGCAACGTACATAGAAAACGTTACATTGGAACTCCAGATAACTTTAAGTGTGTTAGCCGTCAGTATGAAGCTGACAGTATGGATTTTAATGGCTGAGCTGCTGGTCCCAATTGTCAGTGGTGATTAGTCATCACCACTGTAAACCATGAAACCAAGAAATGGAGCGATACATAGTCTTCAGATCAGACTGTTGGATGTAGATGTGGAGAATTAATTTTTAGGGAGCGTTATCCATCGCAATGCAGGGTAGTAGATAACGCTCTCCATGTTCGGGTGAGGTCAAGCTGTGGGTCTGTTTCTCGTGGCTTCAACTCAGACAGTTGGTTGTAGTTTAAAAACCATGACCGCTGAGTAGTACAAATATCTTCGATAATCACTTGGTGCCCATACTCGGAAGCTCCATTGAAATGGGCCCTCAATTTCCTACATGATAATATCCATCCCATAGAGAGAGCAGTGAAAAGACAGGTTTGAGGAAAAGGAAATTCAACACTCCTCATGGCTGGCCTAGAGTCCAAACATCAACCCAATATAAAATGTCTGACGGCAAAGAGGTTAATGGTTGAAGAAATATTAGATTAAAGCTGGATATAGGACATCTTAAGAAGTGAGAGTCCGATTGAAATTGGTCGTAGTACTTTGACAATAATAGTAACAGCCCTCTTCCAGAAGAAAATGGAGCTCAATGCTATTTGCTACAGCTGTATGGGAGCAGATATCTCTAGCAATGGTGGTTTATGATAATGTTCAGCAAGAGACGTACAGGAGAATTGATTGTAGTATACCACTAAGAGGTTCCATGTTAATCGCGAAATTTTGTAATCAGTTTGTTGAAGAGAGAGGTAGGGTGGGATTTTACAGTTATTCGTTGTACACGGCTCTTAGTTGCTTGTCACTCTTTATCTGAAGGTGTTTTTAATCGTGTTTTCTCCAAGGATGCTTTCTTTCCTTTAAAAACAGACTGCTTTATTGCGTCATGCATATGATTTTCAGGGTAGCAATTATCACAAGAAGGAAAAATGGTCTCGGTAGATCTATCCAGGACAGTGGTATGTTTTTACACAGTTATCCCAGGACATCTAGTAGCAATAAATGGCCAAAATATAAAGAAACTGAGCTACAATTTTGAAAAGGCTGCGGAACCCTGGTTTGTGATATATCAGGTATAATCAAAAAAAAAAAAAGTTCAGAGACCAATCTGATATTTGGGAAATGATGAAGCTTATCAGCTATTCGGCTGGATCTCCTTCGAAGCGGTCTCCTTGACAGTGCAGGAGAATTTCAAAAGAAATCTTCCAAATTGGAATTGATGTGAACAGTGTAAATTGGAATCTTCCAAAAGAAGCCTGACAGACTTCATTTGGAAGTGCTAATAGTTCCTGTGTCGCAATCTGAATAATTTCCTCAGTTGTGTTAAATCTATGACCTTTCAAGGCAGGTTTTATGCTTCGGGGGAAAAATCACAGGGATATAAATTCGCTGAGTATGGCGGATGGGGACAACAGTGATAGAGTGGTTTCGAGGAATTCTTGCATGGCGAGAGCAGTATGCAAGGACATTATCGTGATACAAGTATCAATTCCATGAAGCCCACTTTGAGACAAAAAAGCAAAAAGCCTGATCTTAACATTTGATCGGGATTTGGTTTGGGGGAGGGAGCACTGGTACCGCTGACAGATACACTATTTGATCGAGATTGTCTTCTTTTCTGGGGCTTGGAGAAGACGGAGTCTTCCACTGATCGAAAGATTTTGACATGCCAGGACTCGTCGCTCTCTGTGATCAACAATGAGAATGAAAGGCGCAAACTTGGTGTCAAATTCTCAATTCTTCTTTGGACTTGGCTCATCATGGCCTTAGTCACCCATGCGCCATAAAAACCAAAACCAAACTCAATTTTTGTGTTAAAATTGCCTGACATATCTCATAAGAGATACCAACTTCGCGAATAGCTCCATCACTCTTCATCACCTCACGAACACAAGAGACTGAATCATTGGTTTCTGAAGTTAAAGGGCGGTCAGAGCATGAATGTGATTCAATGGACAAGCAGCCCTCTTTAAATTTTGCAAACCATTGAAAAGTATTCGAATAGCACACAGCATCTTCTCCGAAATCTCCTTTGAAAATTTAGTGGGTTTTTGCATTTTACTCTAATTTTAAACAAAATTTGATTCAAATTCGCTGCTCAGTAAAATCACTAATTTTAAAATGCAACAAAACACCTTCAATTCATATTGACTGCATATAAACTGACGATTACTGGGTTAACTAGATGAGTCACAAAACAAATCGCAACTCGCTGCGGCGCCGCAATTTCAAGGTACAAAGTCAGTCCCGTAGCTTTTCGGTGTCACAACTCGTACTACTTATGAAAGAATGAGCAAGTGAATGTTAACTAGGTTTGAAGGTGAAATTATGGTTGTGTCGGATAGTTAATGTCGTTGTAATAGTAGTCATAGTAGCGTGCTTATAGTTAAAGGTGTGAGGAATATCTCATACCTGAGAAAATGATTATTCGACGCCGTAAAATACCGGAGATTGGTCAGGTCGTAGAGACACGCTAATGAACCATGTAACCCAAATAACATCTCGATATATCTGTTGATTACAGAAGAAGTCATTCCAATGAAATTTGCATCGAACGTGATCCAGCCTAAGAAGCTGAAGATCCCGTTTCCAACTGCAATTAACAGAATGAAACGCCTGCAGTTATCCAACGATCTAATCAGGCGTGGATATTGCAGAGGTGTAATGAATGCTGCTTCCAGATGTGTCATGCATACATAGGGCAAGGTAACTCTGCGAAAGGGAGAGTGAGAGTATACTGATCCTTTGCAATTTTCCTTTTCGAGGGTGTTCATATCCTAAGACTCATATCGGGTACAGGAATACACTGTACCTAGTTACGCCATTTGATCAAGATATAAAGTAAAAGACACGAATTTATATAACCATCATGTGTTGCTGAATGTGTGTGTGTGGTGGGGTGACGATACTTTGTTGGAAAATACCAGGAACCCTTAGCGACAATGGATAAATACCTGATAGTTCACATTTAGAGGTCATCGCAAATAAAGTATGCAATCCATAATGATTCCTGTCCATTCCCCCAAGTGGCAGCTATTTGTGAGGCTGTTGGAACAATCATTAAGCATATGGAATGTGGTTTCTATTCATTGTGTAGAAATTCAGTAATACTAAATTATGAGGAATGATATGACAAGAAGAAAATCAAGCAGTAGTCTGATAACATAGTCTCGTTATGTTTGTGGTATGCTGAATACCTGGAGTGGCACTCCTAATAAATTATCTATTACGTGGTATATCAGTGACACAATTTACCATATTTGTTATTAAAATATGTTTCAGTATATTTCTTTATTTTTATTATGAGACAGAGTTAAAAGGAGAAAAAATAGGCAAGTAAAAAGATCAAAAGGAGGAGTGGGCTTCCTGAATCCCAGAAGAAAATCAAGCAAGTCTGATAGACATACGAAAAAATTCAAATCTATCAATTTTGTTTTATAAGTCCAGGAGAATCTTACAGATTCCTTCTAGTATACAGCACTAAGTACTATAGGTTCTAATCCCTTTCGTGTTTGGGGTTTGATTTAAAAAATGGGGGGGGGACACAGATCGCATTATCATTACAATAAAACTTTGATCGTTCATTGCATTGCTAGTGGTTTCCCAATGGTAGCTGATTACATCAAGGGGAATTATACAGAACTAATACGGTGGTTTTCCAGTGAGTTCTATACGTCTTCAGGCACAGAGCTATGCACATTCGGGGAAGGTCTGCTTGTTTGATATTAATAGGTTACATCAACTACACCTGCAGGAGTTGTTTATCATTTATGTGACTGTCTATTAAAAGTGAAGAATATCAAATCCACTGGATTACATTTCATTGTGGGCAAAGGATTCTTCACTCTCTATGATTGAACATTCTTTCTATAACAGAATTTTGTTTTCTCTTCTTTAATTTGATGGAATGAAATGATTGTAGTAATTTTATGTAAGCTGAAGTATCGCCGAGTTTGTTAAGTAAAGTCAGTTTGGCGCAGAAGTGGAAAAGAACTGTTTTCTGTACACGGGGTAGGCCAAATATCAGCTTGCCAAGAAGTTAATTGCCTGTAAAAACAGCTCGAACAATTCATTTAAATAACATCGTGTAAAATATAATAATGGGCATGAAAATTGACTTCAAGATTTAAATTGCGCAAATTATTTCTCGTTAAACTGATATACGGCCCGCCTTGTATTTTAAATAATGTTGGAATTCGAATTTTGTGCGGTATAATTTGAATTACTGAGAACTTGATCTCGAAACTCGAAATTTTTGTTGTCATAAGCGACAAACTTCTTTGCTAATAAATATTGTTCTTTCAAAATATCGCCTGAACTCTTCACTCATATCTGCAGCTAAATAATTTCAATCTGTTGCAGCATTATGCGCAGTATACGAAACAAGAAAAGTCTAAAGGTAACTCCAAATTAAGTGCAATGAAACCATATTTGGATTTGGATTTATTTACTCCTGTACACCTTCTGTTATTTGCGTGAGTTTAAACCGGCGATATCCTGAGGACTTATACACTGCGATGTCTGCTAAGTAGAGGAAAAATGATTTTTTCCAGCAGTTCTAGCCTGTTTCTGAGAGAAAAATCTGCCTGATCTTCTGATGAACGATGAGCAGTTAAAGCGTGATGCACCCTTAGCAAAGAAAAATCTCTTTCTCAATAATTTATCAACAACTCATTTCAAATGTGGTCTGTTCTGTAGCATGCAAGGGTATTTGCGAAGAAGCCTAATCTAGAAATGAGAGGTGGTTCTGTAAAAGCACCGGTTGTTGAAATATCGATCTGTAATAAATACTACTCTCCTTCGTCCTGTCTCCGAGTTCAAAACTCCCTGCTATGAGCCCACTCCCCCTATTTTCAGTGGCAGTAAAGAAGAGGCCAGGCTCAGAGTTAATTTAAGTTGCAGTTCGCTTGTCTTAATAAGCAACTCACGCTGGCAGAGAAACGCGATGCACAAAGTAGCACTTAAACCATCAACACCCGTCGTCTCCTTTCGTACGACTGTCCTCACGGGAGCCATGCGTTCAAACTCCACCTTTAGGAGGATGACCGACTCGTCGCGATGGCCAATCAGGATACGTGCCGACGGCGTTGATAAATAAGCCGAAGGATAGCGTGTACCACCCCCTGTCACCGTCGGCAAGGTCTCCTGGGGTCTTCCGTCACGGGACATGTCACGGCAGGACCACCCTGTGACCGGCGTTGGCGATTCTTCCAGGTGGTTTCGACGTGGTCGGCAAGGAGTGCACCGTTTGCTAGTGACGCGAGGAGTCTCCTTAACATACAAACACACACCTCACATACGTACATGTAGCGTTCACAGCCCGCTTCCGAAAAGTGCCCGTAGCTAAGACTGCTCTCCAGCTTCTCTCCATACATGTACTACTAAATGACCCGATGCTATGATCGGCATCGTAAACTTTGCTTCTGAGTTTGTGTGAGTGACGTATGCTGCGCGCAGTGCGGGCCGCATGCCACGGGACTCACCATGAAAATGTCTGTGAGTGCCGGCACAAAACCCAGTAGTTTCACCGTCCGAGATATCTTGGATTTACCTGATGCTAAATCTCCTTGCAGCCCAACGGTGGTATCGACCGCAGCCAGTCTCACAGGTCCGGCATCACTGGACAGCGCCCTCACAGAATGTCATTTGCCCTACAACTCTATTTACGGAGGACTGTGTTCGGACAATTTCTCAAGATGGTTACCAAGCGCAGCAGAGGAAATAGCCAGCTTCAGCACACCAGGTAAGCCATTTCATTTAATCCGAATGAAATAATTAGTTTATTTGTCGTGGTAGACGTTGGTTGCAGACAATCGATCATCCTTGAAATTATCGGCGCAAATCTGCGATGTGTAAGGGACCTCTCCACAGGTACAGCTTGTATTTGTATAGACAAACTATTTGTTTAATGTTTGCTCTTTTTTTTTATCAAACCAATGCCCAGACTAACTACTTAACTTTGAAAATACAAAACATGTGTCCCAGTTTGCGCAGATATTAAACATCTTTTGAATAACCGATTCTCAAAGAGACCAGAAACAAAAGTTGGAGAACTCAATCATTTCAGAAAATTATGTAAGAGAAAAATTAAGGAATACTTTAAATTATATTCGAATCACAACTTTATTATTATGTTCAGTTTCAAATCAGATAAAATCCTTGTTGTCAGAGGTGACACTATGTTAGAAATTTCGAGTACTTGATCGATTATAAAAGCTAAAAAAACGCAGCTTCAGTGGGTTAATAAGGGATAGAAAATGAAAACGGCATTACTGGGATATAATTTAAAATAAGACATTTTTTATGAATGATTGAGAGAAAAGATTTGCAAAAAATTTCAGGGTAGATTATTTTGTTAGTCCATGCCCCACACAGTTCTTTTTTTGCTCTCCATTGAGAAAAATATTATAGATCTAACTGATCATGTCTGATATGATATTGGATTTAATCAGTTATATCTTTTGTTATATCAGAAGTTTCAGTTGAAAAGAAAACGTTGAAATTTGAAACAAAAATTAAAACGAACAACTTGAGCAATTTAGGTCCAAGATTTCACAAATCTTCAAGATCGCGCAACTCTGCAGTCACATCCCCAAACCTAACGCATTGAAAAACTTTTAAAAAATATATTATTAAAAAAAAAAAGAATGTACGTGAACTGATGTGCGGTTAAAAACCATAACAAATAAAACTCGAAAAAAATCAAAAAGTGCAAAAATCAAGAAATACAACTTTAGAAACATGACCGATTTACTTTTCCACAAAGTCCATAATGACAGCGAAGTCGCAGCTCGCGGCCAATTCTCTCCCCTTCGACAGAACACTTTTAGTTCCTAGTTACACAGATAAGCCAACACACGCATGAATTGATCTCACCCCCATGATCAAACATTGTCGACTTTAATGATGGAAGCAGTCCAGCTGGAGCTCAACCCTTATATAAGTGCAGGAATATGCGAACTTGTGTGTTTCTTCTCCAGAATTACTACTGCATATCGTATTGTGAGACAGAGAATTGGGGTGGTTAGAATTTGCACCAAGGTGTCTGTAACTTCCGTGTATTTTAAGGATGCTTCCGAAGGAATCGAAGTCAAACCTTTTCCACCTGGTAAGAGAGTGAAGTGACTCTATCCGCTGTGTTGCCGGGAGTCTCTGGTGCCTTACCATAACAAGTACATCAGTCTGACATTTTACTTGTTATGACAAGTAAAAGAGTTGCCGAACGAGTGCGGATTTAGTTAAAATCAAAAAGGGATTGCCACTCTTCCGCTGGCTCAGTGGAAGACTAATATCATGGTTGGAGCTGAACATAGAGTTTTTCTCAATTCTGGTATTTTGCATACTGATTTAATTTAAACTGGTTTAATAAATAAATATATAAAATTATTCATTAAATCAGTTTAAGTTTTTAATTTCCTATAGTATATCGCGGTCCCTAAGGTATTCCTCCATGACCACCGAGAGACCGCGATTCCTAGATGAGAAACACTGCACTACTCGTTAAGCAACTTTTGACGCGACACCTTGTATACGGATATTACCCTGCTAGATAAGTAAGTTCTCCTGATGAAGAAGAGGAAGATAAAGGAGATGAAGAAGTTTCCATTATACTCTAGAGAGAATTAACTATAAATGTAAATAACAAGAGTCATAAAGCGAAGGCACATCAGTTGATGACATGGTTATGTATGGTCTGCAAGTCTGGTGATAAATTCTTTCTTCTTTAACAAATGTAACTGGTAACTCCAGAATTGTGCTTCAAGTAGTGCCCAAGCAGCAGTGATGACAAAAAGATTAATATGAATCTTTATTTACGGCATTTCTTTTATCTTTACAGATAAAAGAGAGATAAAAGCTACGTTACCATAGCAGTTTAAAGCGTTGGTAGCAGCAACACGTGGTTCATCCGTTATTCGTTGTAAATTTACGGTAGGTTAAACAAACTAGATGTAACAGATTTCTCAGTATACGCCATATTCGTAATAGTGAACTTTCGGAGTATATATTCAATTATGATCAAGCTTACTGAACTTTCAAGTCGTATACAAGAATTTTAAGAACTGTGGGATCCTCAAAATATACACGAATTTCTACACGCATACTTTTTACATTTCCAAACATCTTCTTTTATTAAATTTCACCTTAAAAATATCATAAATCACAGCTGTTTGAATGCGTCAATGAGTGATCATCAGAATAGTAACAGGAATGCCGGGCAATGTGGATTTCCATCACAGCAAGGTTTCAAATTACGCAGAAATGCGTATAATCAGATACGATGTTTGTATTTCATCAGTGAGTTGGGAAATATTCGCAGCAATAGGTTGTGCCGAAAGATAAATCGCAATCTTCTTGAGTTGAGTATATTTTGTTTCTGGTTCTTCAAAGCACAGTTGTAGATTACAATTCAGTAACAACTTTAAACTCTTATTTCCTTGACAGAGTTTCATTTTTCCAAGTACATGATGTATAGCCAATCAGGAGTTCGGAACCGGAAAACTGTTGCTGATTACCTCAGTTTTAGGATGGATTTATAAAAATAGGCAAATAAAGAATTCAGTTCCTGCAAGCCATGAAATCTGATTTGAAAGCCATTTAGAAGTTGAGCTTCTCTTTATTTTGGGATGGAAGCAAATTATTTAGTCTTTTGAAGAATGTTTGACTGTACTTTAACTTGTTCAGAGAAAGTTCTTAAATTAAACATTTCTTAATTCTGGAGTGATAAATTTAAAATTTCCAGATGTGACATAAAATCAATAAAAAAAAACATTAGATCCAAAGCTTACTGATCATCATCACAATACTTTTTTTGTTTAATAGAACAATATTGGGTTCTCACAGGTCTATAAACGTAATTTAAAGCAGTAAAAGTTGATAACCACCTTATAATACAGTAAAAAGAGACGTGATTAGGTGTGCGCCCAAGGTCCTCAATGAAGGTTTATCGGAATTGCTCTTCTACAGTTCATTTTCATTAAGGATAAAGAATATAAACAGATTTGAAATGCAATTTCGCACTAAGATTTCCTAGTAAAGCCACAACCAACTTCTTGGACTCGCTTCATTCTTTAAACAAGGTGTGGTTTTTCCTGGTCGTTTAGAATGAGATTCCCGCAGCACGTAGTGTTCTCCTCTGGATATGGGTTGCTCTTGTCACGGCGGCCACCCTTTACGAACTAATCCGATCGCTTTTCTGAGCCGATATTCCTTCCATTTCCTTCTGATTGTATCGACCCATGAGAATTAAAAAAATGGTAAAGTTAATTTATTTACTTTTCCGCGCTCGTGTAATTTGGCCATGGTCAATTATATGAGATTCGCACTAATTATAACTACTGCGAATTTGCAATTTTGCCAATTTATCAAATATGCATTGAAGAAACACACTTAGGATGGCGTTATTATATCCATCGAAAGTGGTATTATTGCATGCAACTCTCATCATCGTACAAAATGTTCCACATTATAAGAAAAAATGTCAATTCACAAGTTTCACTGCTGCGTGCCAGCCAAGAAGCGTGTTATATAAGAAAGCGTACCATCAGAACAGTCGTCATTTGAAATAAAATTAACAATAATACAGCCACTATTTCAAACTGGGGAGAAATCTACACACCATTTTTAGGGGTGTGAAGAAGTGACAGTAACTTCGAAAGCTGTTTGCAGGAACAATCCAATCGAAATGCTTCCAACCTTCTCACACTACTGGATCTTCTCGAATATGAAGTCTTAAAGAATGCATGCATAAATTATCATTGCTATGAACATAAATATTTACTGGAAAGAGGTATCAGCCCTCATTGTAGCTCCCCTTGCTTTACAAATAGGATTTGGATTTTCGATTTTTTTTCCCCCACGAAGCATCTGAATTTGTCGGTCTACGTCGAGGGCTGCATAATTTTTGTTTTTCTCTCAGAAATTCATAGTTTTCATCCAGTAAACAGACAAGCCCAACCAAAGAATAAAAATGCGTGATACGTTAGCTGCCATGGCGAAAAATCAAACAACACAAATTTCCGATCTTGAGTGGAATTAAGCTCAAAAATTGAGTCTAACCTGCGCAAAACTGATAAATAATCCAGAATATAAAGCCGACTTTTTTTTTAAGCATAAATGCGTATTCCTTGTTCATTCGTTCATATTTTCTTACAAATTTATGCTTCGATTTTCTACAAGACACAGCGTTTTGCAGTTTGCTCCTATTTTCAATGCAAATCAATATTTTTATTCCCACTGACTTTTTATATGCATATAAATTGCACGTGAGCTTTGATTTTTCACTTTTAATAACGGTAAAGATCTGTTCAGCAACTTGCTTTCCATGCTCGAGGTATTCCTTCACAATACAGCGCTACACCGCTCGACAACATTAACAGAACACGCAGAAAACGTGGTGTAACTCGTGCAGCTTGCGATGAAGCATGGCAAAATTTGGTATAGTGGTGTACCATAGAATAATGATGAAAGGAAGAGACAGCGAGAAACTTCTGACAGGTATAAGGGACATTTATAGGGGTTGCATAAGAATTACCAAAGAGATCACATTAGAAAAGTCGATACAAGATGCCCCAAAATATGGTCACATGACATCAGGCATATGATCCCCCTCCAACGGATAAACAGGCCTGACAGCGGTGAACCGTGCTCGATATAAGGGTGTCTATACGATTCTGTGAAACAAATCCTATTCTTTTACCAGCGCAGATGCTCACCAAATGTCGGATTGCAACACGATTCTCAAGGGCGCCCCACACATGTTCGATCGGATTTAAGTCTTGTGATCGTGCTGGACACGGCAGTCGTTGGATATCTTCAGTTTCAAGATATTTCTTCCCCACTTGGGTATGTTTTGCAGTGGTGTTGTCGTACCAAGATGGCACTTTAGTCAACGGCCTGCTGTCCCAAAGAATCATTTAAACGACGATGACTTGCCATCTTGAGTACTGGAGATGTGGCTGTCCCATCGAGCAAGCCAGAAAACGCAAATGAAGTGATGTGGTCGTAACTCGCGTTTTTATAGGCATTAATAATTTGCATAATGTGCGTTGCGTGCACTATTCATGGATATCTGGACTTCCCGGAAAAAAGCTGAAAATTAGGAATTTAGTCGGGCGTAAAAATTCATATCAAGACATAAATTCTGTTTTGATGGTTTCGTTAATTTCGTTCAAACGTCCAATTGCAACTGTGCTTTCTATTAACTGATCACATATTTAACGAAAAAAAAAACAAAACAAAACACGCGTTTTGTTTTAATTTCATCCAAAGATGAAATCCATCCAATCCACATTCCTCTTATACTTTCTTTAAACAAACTCATCTTTTTTAAGTTGGACCTTCGTCGAAGTGACTGCATTCCCCTTGCTCTTTTGTATCTCCAATGTACACTGTCGCTGTTTATCAATCAAGTAGCAGAATCGACAACAGCAGCCAATTCTCTTTAGTTTACCATAACGAGCTCTATTAGATTATTATTTATACTGCGGTTACTGCGACTACTGCTTTCGTCTTTCCCTCCTGATAATTTAAATGGTGTTTTGAACGCTGTCGGTCTGTTTATCCATCTCGTTCAATGCGTCGCTGTCCTAGAGATCGTTAGCGGTGCAAACGATAAAGGGCCATTAAATTTCCCCGTCAGCTACTGCTGCAAGCAAAGAGGATACTGCTCGCAAAAGCTACCAAAAAAAAAGTTCCCCGCACTTCGTCATATCGGGAGCACACGCCGAGATACCCAGTTACAAGGCATGCAGCACCTCCTAACCGCAGTCACACTCAAGTAATATATCTGCATTCGCATCTAACGAACAAACTACTTATCTGTTATCGAAACGCATTATGTTACCAAAAGTATTGGGACACTAAGAGAAATGTCAGGAGGAAGGAGCAGGGTTTTTCCAGCGAGTTATTCACGCTTTTTCAGCTGGCACAACATGTACGTCAGCCCCTTGAAACTTGTACAGACATAATGCACTGACACCATTCCTCTTGATTTACTTGTAGTCTTTCGCATCAAAAAGCAAATCCCGTCCAAATTTCTGGACATTGAGTTAAATTTAAGTTCCGATCCCAAATAAGAAAAAAAAAAACTAGATGTTTAAATGCACTTGTTAATATTTTGCAGTCCAGGTGTGAACTCTACCCTCTCTTGGTGCTGTAAGATGAAAGTTCCTTCCAGATGTGTCTTTTTTTTCTTTCTAAATCTGTGAGACCATTGTTCTCTATAAGTTTGGAAACTTCATTTTTGGTAACGGGCCAAGATTCCCTAAATTAAAAACTGTTTCAAACTGGTGCCCACGCAACTAACCTCTACTACTGCGGTGATAAAGAATATTGGCGTCGCCTTATCTGTGACTGTATTCTCTGTGACGACATCAGGATGAAGCTCAAGTCTGCAATTCGTGCAACTCCTGGACACGAATATTTACTCCTTCAGACTCAACAAAATCTGTTCCTGTTTATACTCCGGTACGACCACCAGGTCAGTGGAGTTTACAATAAATCAATCAATACAAACGTTAATCGTATTTAGCACTCTCGGGCTTGAACCCCGGTCCACTCAAAGAGCGCGTGCTTACAAGAGTTTGCCATTGAAGTCTTCTGCTAAATGAAATGTAGTTAATTTCAATTTCCTCAAATTCTGAGTTTTGTGTGTGTGTCGTGGCGTTAATTTGTTCTTTCTTTGATATATCCTTCTTGAAGAAATTTTCTTCTCTGGATATATGTCTTTAATGTTTTGCTTCTTTACAAGTTCCTATACCCCCTTTTATTTTTCCCTGGATTAGGAAACAAGTGTGATTATCATCCTCACTACAGGCATTACCTCCAGCAGTGGGGATATGTCTCTTTGGAGATAGACAGCGTTTTTGATAGTAGGATTGGTCCACCTTCTCGTGGTAAGGGACGAATACCCGGAATCAGTCGTCCTGTTGACTCCTGCTTTCGGATAACCAAGTGGCCAGACCAATACGACACTCACATATCTGGTATTTTCACAGTGATCTGTATCTTCACAGTGACACGAGGCGGAGATGAACTCCTGTTCTAGGCGCCACCCTTACACAAAATACTGTAAATACATACATGATACACTAGTGCAATGTGGTGTAATCACCACTAAGAAACGAATGCATTTTAATATCGTCAAATAGCCCAAGTCATATAACCTTTTGACCTTTTGCATCACTTCATCTCATGATGGGCTGACAATTTTCGTACGTTCCCAGACCTTCTGAGCGATCTTCAGCAACAACGGGTACAGTTCATGTATATAACAGAGATCTTCGAATCGATTGTTTGAATATGTTAAAATCTCGGTATCCATGGTCAATTTTCAACTGGGACGTAGCCATATGCCTTTCACTGACGTACGACGTTCCATAGAGAAATCTTCAAAACATTGATGAAGCTCTGAAATCTGTCATACGCTACGTCTCCCTCTACAGAAACCCACCACCTGTCCATCTTCAAATTCGCTGAGGCCCTTCCGCGATGGGCAAATCGACCACAGAACACACGCGATTTGCAGACATAATATATAGGACGCAACATATCTCCAATGTGCCTAAAACCCTAAAATAACCGCTTTCACTTAACTGTCTAATCTGAAGACTGTGTTGCATAGGATCCATTTCATCGTCCGATGGTCTTGTGGGGACCACTGGTACAGACAGATACACACTGTGCTATTGCCCGCGAACTTTTGAACCTATTCTTTCTTTGCAGATATCTCATTCACGCTGTTTACTACATTAGGAACCTACGTCATCTGACAGTTAAGATTATATTTACTACGTAATATTTTTACGAAAATGCTTGCATTTATTGGATAGGAATTACTCCTGACACCCTGTAGAAAATCATCAATACCCTACCAAGTGAGGTCACTATGGGACTTGCCAGCTTTCCATAATTTTTGATAAAGTTATGCAGCACGTTTATCCTTGACCGTCTGCTGCATCTCTTTAACCAGATTCTGAAAGAGGCAACGATACGAAGGATATGGAACTGCTACTAGCGAGATCAGTGCCCAAACTGAAGAATCCAAGGACTTTAGGCCTATATCCATGTGCTGCACCCGTCTAAAAATATTTGAAAAAGCCATACAATCCGATCGAGCTCGGCACTGTTTCCAGCACAGGCCCTCCTACTTGCAAACCAGTACCAACTTGCTGGATACCTTGTTACGAATACAACATGCGCTGAACAGGAGAGCACAGCTGGACATCCTCTTCCTGGATATAAAAGCTGCTTATGATAATTTGGCAATAGCTCCTCTACTACATATTCTCAGAGAATATTTCCACATAGATAGAAAAATACTGGACGTCGACTAGACACCCCTTAGTCATGTACAGTAATCTTCGGACATTCCGAACATTACTAGAGGTGTTGATGAATCCTATTGGCGACTCTATTGACGACAGCGCTGGAACCTTTCATGGAAATATCTACGAACTTTGCTTCTTACGCAGATGGTACGAAATTCTTCGTAACCTCAAAAGATGCTGAGAAAATTCAATAATGGAAGGAAAAGGCAAATCACCAAATGCAGATGTTTCAAAATTACTTAACTTCAAATTGGTCTTGAGCTTAATCCAATAAAATCAGCATAACTAGTAGTGAATAAAAAGAGAAAGAAAAAAAATGTCCGAATAGGGGATATTCAAGTCAAGAAGGTCTCCTACACGTATTTCGACTTTACGTGAGACGAAGGCCTCTCTTTTGTACGGCACTTCGATAGTATGAAGACCAAGGCACACGCAGCTATATGGAAGATTAGGCAGAAGCTACTGGGTGTTAGCGACCCCGCCCTAATGACACAGTACATCAAAAGATGTTTTTTCTGATCCCTCTCTATGCTTCTGCTATTTGGTCCTCAGCTCTTCAAGCACAGCTCAGCTGATATT
The DNA here is from genome assembly GCF_048544385.1 of Mastigoproctus giganteus. Lineage (NCBI taxonomy): Eukaryota > Metazoa > Arthropoda > Arachnida > Uropygi > Thelyphonidae > Mastigoproctus > Mastigoproctus giganteus. The sequence goes on from NC_143577.1 coordinate 158,129,872, forward strand.
TTGGGCTCGATTATTGGATCCTGAAGTGGGTTAACCAACTAACTGGAGACGCCCGTTCGCTGTCTCCAGATCGTTCCTCTATTCCGACCTCCGCCTAGCCCCATGGAAAGTAGAGATTGCAACCGCAAATATTCAACTGCTGGAGAAACTTTTTGCAACGAAAATAAACTCCCCGTTGATTTTATATATCATTAGCAGCCGCCACAAACATCTGCCCTAAAGAGCGAAATCCCACCTACAAGAGGTGGTGCTACCAGCGGGTACCAGCAATAAATCCCGCACCCATAGCTGCCTGGACTAAGGTTCAAAATAAAAAAGAAGAAAAAACTACACACACCCTAATATAAAACTGGGATATATTAAAAAAAAAGAAAAGAAAAACTCTTAGGATGTCGGCAATCATCAACAATCAACGAGAGTCAAAGGTAGTGAACCAACTTAAGTAGTTGTAACATCCATAGAAAATGGAGGCGAATCAGGTAGTCAATATCCAAAAATGTTATCAGTAGGTAAAGAAGCCATAGGTCCAAGAGAACATCAGCAGATGGATTTTTAACAAATGGTCGTGTTAGGCAAGAAACATCCACTAAATTGTAGCACGAAATACATCAACATGGAAAGTCATTACGTAAGTAGATATGAACATCTTAATACATGAAGCAGTTGAGATTTTTAAGCTCAGAAGAGGATCCTGTAGTCGTAGTTTGAAGGTGTTGTTGTAGAAGTAGTAATTTCATTTTGTTGAAAACTTCAGCAGAGAATTGTTGTAGGGCTTGAAACTATGCAGAGTTTTCAATAAAAAAAACCAGATTCATTACCTTCAGAATACCCTATCACCAAATTCCACAAAATATTTCTTGAATCAGTATAATTGTTGCAGTAATACAATACATGAGACCATGTTTCTTCTTCAACACAAGAGCATCAACCAAGGTTGGTAAGGCCTAATTGGATAACTTAGAATTTTTGGATCAATGTCCTGTTAAGCTTGGTGGTGTTTACATTCGGAGAGAACCATCAGTTTATATTTTTGTTTGTTGCAAATGTGACTTGCGAGATAAATGAGCTTGTAGCCTGTCCTGTATCACCAGTATCCCAACCCATTTTCCAGATTTTTATTAGTTCGTGTCAAATGCGGCGTTTTTCTCTTTTAGTGTCTAGTTACATCGCAGGTAATGTCTAAAATTTCAGTTGGAACTCCATGCTTTATTCTGTAGGCAAGGCATTTATATACCATATGGAGGTCGAGGGGTAAAACCCTGATTAGAACCTGCAGAGCAGCAGAAAATACTGTTCCACAGATCCGAAGTATAAATCGCGGTAGGGAGATCAGTTTAGCTTTAGAAGCCCTGAAGCCCTGTGGAACGAGGCTCCGGACAAAATGAAAGATAATAAAGAAGCAATTCGTTCAGGTCCCACTCGGCATGGGAAATTCTCATAATAGCAGCTGTAAATTTCTTGACGTTTATAGTAGCATTGTTAATATGTGGAGTAAAATAAGTTTAGTTGATCATCCAGAAGAATGCCTAAATATTTTAGCTGTAGAACCAATGGAATTTGTTTGTCTTCAATTTTGATATTTAGTGGTCTTCTATAGTCGAGTTTATCTTGGAACATCATCATTTTCGTTTTGATTGGGATACACGTAGTTTTTATGACTTGCCCAATTTACCAGATTATGAAGTGTGTTGTTGGCTCTCTGCTCAAGGTCTAGGCGAGACTTTGCCAGGAAAGAAAAGAACCAAGTCATCAGCATAGGCGATGGTACTGGTGTAGTTAAGCTGTTGACGAAACCAGGTATATATAACAATGTTCCAGAAGAGAGGCACTGGGAGGCTAAGTTCTGGGGACCTCTCTAGAAACAAGTCTCAAGAGATGTTGTTAGAAACAACCTAGATGGACCTATGCCGAAAATGATTAGCTGCTCTGAGCAATTGTCACATCATAGACAATCTAGGGGACTTTCCCAACAGAGGGAATCAAAAGCGCCATCGAAGGCAATACATCTAGTTCGTATATTAATTAATTAATATATCTTCATTGCAATCAGTGAACGGAATGGATTACACAGAGGACTGATATAATACCCATAACAGCAAAAATGCTAGAGGTTTAACATATCATGAAACTGAAGATAATTACAAAGAAAGTTATTTACATGATATTTTTTTAACCGTGATAGTCATCAGAGTGTCATGCTTGTCGGATCACTGCTCTTGGAACTTCATAAAATATTATATTAGGATCACCCGGAATGTTAATTCAACTACCCATACGTACTGTTTCTTTAAATTGAGTGTGTTCTCTGGTCGATTTGCCTGCTTTTCTGGTCGAAAAACCCCAGTTTTTTTCCGAGGAATGCCTGAGACTGACTAACTCAGCCATAGAGTAAAAAAAGTGTTCCGCGCAGAACTTGGAACCGCATAGGCAACCACTCAGCTTAGGATGAGAACTACTCTCTGATGACACGTCTTCTGTAGGTTTTGTTTTCAATAAACTTCTTGAAATCCGCATCAATCTTTTGGAACATTTCCATAGGCAGGAACCTGCCAACTTTCCTGAGCTTCCATATCACAGACTGAAGGGATTGGAGGGCTTTTAAGGGTGGCAGGGGGGGGGGATTTTCGTTTGACACAGCTGCCAGAATCTAGGCTTGTTTATTTCGCTTACTCTCATTATTACAGTTGCGAGTAAGCGGAGGGCGAAGATCCGCTCTGAAACATTTCTAAAATTTAGTAGATCCTTTATTTGTGACGAACATGTGAGGGGCGTAAATTTATGCTTGTACAGCATCCAAAGAAGAACACAGTATTCGTCAAAATAGTTTTCGTCGCCGACCCCAGGATTTCAGCCCCATAGGTGATGATGGGATGAACAAACCGGTATATGTACTGAAGTGCGTTCTTATACTCGGTGACATGAAGAAGGTGTTTCTTGGTAAGCCACCTGGATTTGCAAATCTTGTTGTGGATATTTGCAACATAGTGTTGGAAGCAGAGTTTAGAGTCAAAAATGACCCCGAGATCTCCGTCATTGGCGAATAGTGGGATGGGCGTCTCATGTATTTGGTTCAGTTGTGTTGGACATGTTTTTAGAGAGAATATCATTAGTGCAGATTTCGTTGGATTGATTTTTAAGGAGAACTGCGAGAGGTACGATATTAGATTCTGTACGCTGTTGACAACAGGCTCGGATGCGATATCTGGCATGTATGATAGAGGAGTTTCAGATCATCAGCATAGCTAATAAAATCCGTTTTCTGGCACCAAAATAGCTGGATTGCAGCAGTAAAGAGGAGATCAGATAACTCCGCCTTGTGGAACACCTACATTAACTATCCATTTGAAGAATTCTTTATCCACAGTCAGGTGGAGAACTCTAGCCGTTAAGAGCAACTTCAAGAATTCAAGAATATTTGTTAAGCTTCCTCGCCCACCTGAAGGAAGGAACGGACACCCATGCAGTCAAATGAGGATTGGATATCCAGGTAAACAACTGCTGACTCAGTCCTATCTTGAAGAGCCTTTAGATGACAAGAAGGTACTTCTTGATGGGAAGAAGGCACTTCTCCATGACATCGAGAATGCATTCAGCTTTCATTATTGGTCTAAACTGTGTCGCTGACGTGGTTCCTTGTGTTTTGGGAATGGGTCGCACTATATATTGGTTCCAGGCTGTTGGGAAGCTTTGAGTGGTGAAGTTGCTATTTAAGATTGCCAGGAGCGCATCTATGATGTAAACACTAGCACTCTTTAGGATGAATTGTTGTATTCCATAATATCCTGAACATGACATCGTGGGGAGGCCATTGATGGCATGGATTAGCTCTCTTTTTGAAATGATGATAGATGTGAGAAGCATTTAGCTGGCATCTTTTCTGTAGGTTCTTGCAGTCCGATACACCTTGTGGCGTAAATCATGTGACGTGGTCAAGTCGCTCAATCGAGTTGAGTTGCTGTGGGAAATAATCCTGCCTCGTCTTGAATGGTTTTTTTCTAGTCTTGATTTATTTGTTTGTCTTTGAGGTTCTGTAGAGCATTCTACCCACGTTCTTTTCTTTTGCCCTATTTACAATGAATTCCGTTCACAGTTACTGTATGTCACTGGTCCTGTGACTCTTGGTCAGGAATCTGTTTTCATTTCCTGTCCTACTTCCTTACAGTCTTTCCAGAATTTCTCACGTTCTGTCTTTCTTAAAAGACGACAGTTATTGTCTGAATTATAAACCTGTTTAATATTATCGATCAACACCTAATTTAACTTAAATTCATTCATAATTGCCAAATTATTTCAGAACTTCAAGCTTTTCCCCTAAATTTGCTAAATTCTAAATTTTAAGGAATGTATTGAAACATTTTATTGTTGCTATTAGCCTGGTAGCACAAACTGTATAAGCTGTAGCATTCATCAACTGTTTGCTCCATTTTTAAACATGTGTTAAAATTTAATTGCTGGGCTAGGACATTTATCAACTATAATGGCTACCACCCTCTCTTTTTTCTGAATATGTAATTTTTTCTTCTTTCTTTTCTATAATTATTTATATATTTGTTTAATTCTGTACATCTTTGTGTATTTTGTATGCGCATAATTTTGCATATTCTGCATTTGTATAACTGTAAAATTTCTGTATAATTTCTTCTGTCTCAAACAGTGTGTATAATGTTTGTTTAAAGATGTATAACTTTCTGTATAATTCATTCTCTTGCAAACAGTTGAGTGGTTAACTATTTCAGGTTATCCATCTCTAATTGGTTCCCCTAATTTTTAAAGAAAGTCTAACTCTGAATAAAATTTCCTTCAATTTGAATTCCTATAACCTGAAATGGTTTCCTTCATGTTTACTTTGTTATTATACCTCCTCTATGGCTACAATGAAGTTTAACTGACGTTCCAGGTGCTGCCCTTCATCAGACATATATACCACTACTAGCAGCAGTCTTGATTGTTTTATCAATCCATTTGCTTTTATTGACTTAGCACGAGCTCTTGAATATGCAATCCTGTTTAGTGGGTCTGATGTGGCTTTCCAGTTTGCATGGAGCCTTTGCTTATTCTGGACTCCAGGCTGAGCTGTTAGTCCCACTACTCTTTGCTCAGGCTATAGATTGAGATTGTAACAGCTTTTTAAACTACAAATCGAGCGATGGGATTCAGCCAGCAGGTAAGAACATGCAGCCCGAGCTGTGGGTCGCATTGATTCAGGACTTCCTAGGAGAAAATGCATGCTGCAAAGCAACATTTCTGTGGATTTAGGAGTGAAGAGGTTATCACAGTTTTCTTAACCGGTTTCTGTTGGTGCCTTGTATGTGACTGGAAGTGAAAAGGCTATTCGTACGTGGTCTGGCATGAATGCTGTTTCAAGCTGACTGTCAAAGGCGATGATTTCTGTTGCAAGTATGAGGTATAAGAAATTAGAGCTTCTGGTAGGCGCATAATTCTGAAGAATTATGATTCAACAGCAACTAGACTGAAAGAAAGAAACCTAAGAAGACTCTGTTGGCCAGAGCTGATATTGAAGTTTTCACATACCAGTAATGACGCCGTTGGATGGCATTGATTAATGATTCAGTTGGAGACCTCTTGAATAGAGGCTTCTACTGGGGGCGGGAGGGTATATACAGTGCATACATCAAGTCTGTTGCCATGTAAGCTGAGTGAGACCCCTTCAACTTCAAATAGGTCTGTTTGAAGTTGCTGAGCTTGTCTGCGTAAATTTGGCTGTCCTCGTCTTCATTGGCGACAACCAAGTTTCCATAATGCACAGAAAGTCAAATATACCCGACAGAAGAAGGATTCCCATGGTATAAAAAGATGATGCTTCAGACCATGGAAAATTTCTGATGCTTCTAGCATTTTGGTAGTGTCGCGCACATCTGAGAAATTTTGATGTATATCCTTGTTGGGCCCTAGTGGTCAGCAAACATAGTCTAGATTTCGTTCTGGAGGTAACACTTACTTCGATATTCATATGGGCTTCAGACATCTCATGTTGCACGCCAGCTACGTCAATACTGTTAAGACCAGCTAACAGGTTCGGTTCAATATTTCCTGAATATTCCTCTCTGTTACTTGACTTAATAGCCGGTCTGAGTCAGCTTTTCCTTTTCATCGTTATGGTTTCGTACAGCTCTGGATGCTGTCCCTGGTGAAGGGAAGCTTGGTTGAATAGAAACGTTTGACAAGTGCACCTGCTGGCCAGGATGAGGCAAGGCTGATTATTTTGTAATTAGATTTCACAGTTGCGATTTTAAACGAAGCATAACGTGGATGCTTTGCAGAACGCCTAGTTACATTCACATCAATACTTAGATCTTCATTTAAATAAGATCTCATCTGTTCGACCGTAGTCCGTGGAGTAAGCCGAGAGACAAAAATTGACCTTTTATGTGGGAGGGTTTTCAGCGGGATCGCATGGATTTTCGATATGTTAGCCGTCCGTACTATGAACTTCATATGTTCTCCGGTGTGTTCTCTTGGCTTTTCGTGTTTTCCTTTGCCTTCTATCGCTGGCAACGTTTTACGATATTGTTGAGGTTCTGGTAGCGTTCCTCCTGTGCAGTGGTCCTATGGAGGATTCCAGGCTGATTTGTGATGAGGAGGATTCTTACGGATACTTTTTATCTGATGGGAAGCATACTTTATTAGTGGAATCGGCTTACTGGGATTTGGGTGGGACTCACCTTTCTGAATGGCACTCGGGAGTAGTTCTTGAATTGATGTACTTTCGTACTGATGTCATTACGTGACGTAATGAGATCAGAATGAAAAGTAAGTACAGTAATGCAAGAATACATCAGTAAGAGAAATTAATTCGCGACAGGAGTTGCCACGATACAGCGCATGCGCGTTTTCAGGCATTTGTATCGAGCGCGTGTCCTCACGAATTATGTCACACGCGTGTTCGGAACGAAATTGCCGGAGGCGTGCCCACACATTTTGAGACATTGCCTATTAAACTATTGTCTTACGCTGATGACATTAAGCTCTACTTTGCTGTTTCCTGTGGTTTGCAGTGCGCAGTCACTCAACAAATTCTCACAGTGGGCATGCGACAATAACTCAACATTTCAAAATGTACTGTGGTAACCTATGCGGACCCTAGAAATAAAACGATCTTTCATCCCTCACAATATAAATAATCAATTTATTACACGCGAATCCATACACAATACAGCTGTATACATCATATTTAAGAATGGCATTCATATCTACTCTGTGGATACGCATCAAAGCGCTCTTGTTTAAAGACGCGTGGGTATGGTGAGACTTTGCCCCCACACTTAGTAAACGAGTTCTGTCGTAGCACAGGAGAGCTTGACAGATGGTGTGGAGAGGAGCACGAGCTTGTTCTTATTGGCAACTAGGATTCGAGCGCGCTGCTGAGATTTCTTTTTCCTATAGGTTTTATTGGTGCAAAACTTATTCAAGCCGGCATCGAGGTGCTGTACTTCCGTTAGCATTTGATTTGAGAGGAAGCGATCTGAGATGTGAAATCTCCGATAGGTCTTGTTTGTTTGTTTGGGGTTTTATTAGGCGCATCGGCTTCTGTGGCTATAGTGCGCCACCCGAAATTCTGGTTGGGTATTCGCCAGTCACAAGAATCCCAAATGGACAGTGTTGAGATTTGGTCTGAGACCATCTTAACTGTGGCTACCAGTCGCTGTACTTCAATAATATCAGGTAGGTTACTGCATTCCCAGTGAAGTAGCTAAAGTTGTAGTTCTGTCCTGTGGTGGGAGACAAGCTTTCCGTTTAGCCCATTTAAGGAGCCAGAATTCTGCAGCGAGGATTGGCTTCTTCGTTATAGTAACTACTGATGCTACACTTCAGAGACAGAGGAGTAGAGTACAAATTACTGTTCTAATGAATTTCCTAATTACTTGAGGATTCTTGACATAGATTAATTGTTGGTTAGCTGCCCATCGAAGAGAGGCTACTCTGGACGTCAGCTTGTCTACATGGACATGAAGCCAAAGTTTTGGATAAAATACTGGTTGTGGTAAGAGGCGATGTTGATGACACTATTATTAATACATGATGTAGCCGCAAGGTCACTGTCGGAAGCAACAGGCGTTAGAAGTTTTATATAGTCTGCATATGTGCTGATTTTCTCATTGTTACGGACAACAGGCGCGATGATGGCTGTAATAACAAGTCAGATAGGACTCCTCCTCCTCCTTGTGGAACGCTAGCAGAGATCTCCTTCTTGTGCGATTGTCCATGGGCATCAATCTGCAAAACCCTGTCGTGGAGGAATGACACTATGAACCAAAGGATATTATCTTGAATTGGCTTAAAGTAAGCAGAGGAGTGCTAACACTTTGATGGCGTCAATGGCAGCTTCAGTATCTAGGTACGTGATAGTGAGTTCCTCGTGCCGTTAAAAAGCAGACAATATAGTACGTGTGGTTACAAGGAAGCTCGTCATTGTGGACCGGTTTCGGATGGCGTAGTGGCTCTGTGGAGGTTTATCTCCAAGGTTGTGAGTCATAAGATGGGCAGCATAATATTTTCCAGGATTTTTAGGAGCGTTGAGGGGATTAGATATCGGCCAAAAATGTTTAAATAGAATGGGGGTTCGAAATTTTCGATTTGTCTGACAAGGCTGTTCCAGGCTTTAGGAAAGATTATTGAGGCCAGAACTCCATTGAAGATGGATCTGAGCGGTTGGAAGGTGAGCGGGCTGAGGCATTTTATCATGAATTGTGGCACTTTGTCGGCCCCAGCGGTTGCAGTCACTAGAAGAAAATTTATCGCTGCTATCAGCTGGTGTGTAGAGATGGCGATGGAATGTAGGATGTCTTGTTGTAATTCATAGTTGGGACATACAAGAGGGTTTGGCTATCCTGCGGGTGTATTGAATCTGTTGATAAGATCTAGCTATTGAGCTGGGTCCAGCTGACTAGAGAAACTATGGGATATGATGTAGTATGGGATTTTCCCTTTCGGAAGTTTATTGCTCTTGATTTCTCCCTGTTATTACTCTTGATTTCTCCCTCTTAAATTGAGCTCGTGCTCTTGAATAAGATATCGGAAACCCGTTGAGTACTTTTCCAAGTCTGGTGCAACTGCTGCTTTAATAGAAAAGCCATGCGTACTTCCGGATTCCACCAGGCTTTGGAATGAGACGAGATCCTTATCTTCTTTGATGCCACATATTGTGCAATTCCGTCTACTCAGCTTGTTAATAGAGTTACAGCAAACGAGACATGACCTGTTTCAAGGGCATCCAAGATATAAGGGTGGTAGTTTGCAGATATTTTTGGTAGTTAAGGAAATTGGGGCTGAGGATGACGGAGGTTTGAACGGTTTTCCGGGCAAGTTGTCCCCGACTAGGTATAATTAATTTTTGCATAGATAGACTGATTGTTTCTGTATAAATACGGGAACAATCAATTCTACATAAACAAATCACATTACTCTGTTATTTAATTCGTTGTTTATAATATTGTACATATATACTGAGTGATCACTGAATTATGATCACCCCTATGAAAACTGAATCCGAACTGTTGGCCACGTGAGGTACGAGAGTGCGGAGTTAGTGGACCTACGTAGCAGTGGTTCAGCAGGTAGTAAAATTCCGAGCGTGATGGATAAAAGGAAAGATTTATCGGACTTTGATAGAGGACAGATTGTGTGTGCTCGACGAGCTGGCGCCTCGATTTCCCAAACGGCTGAACTGGTGGGCTGTTGGAGAGCCGCGGTAGTTAAAGTGTACCAGTCCTCTCCTAACCAAGCTTCATCGGCGTAAAAGACTCGCCTGGTGCAAAGAGCATGCAAGTTGGACGTTAGAAGACTGGAAGAAGGTGTGCTGGTCGGATGAGTCACGTTATTTACTCCACACCGTGGATGGTCGTGTACGGATTTGGCGTCAACAACATGAGGCTCCTCATCCATCATGCATGGTACCAAAAGTGCAGGCCGGTGGAGGCGGTTGTATGGTGTGGGGCATGTTTCGCTGGCAGGAACGTGGATCCCTTGTGCTTGTGGAACAACATATCACTGGTCTCCGCTATCGTCAACTGTTTGCTGACTGTGTACACCCCGCTATATTACACTTTTCCAGAATGGCGATGGTGTCTTCCAAGATGACAATGCGCCAAGCCATTGTGCAGAAATGGTTTGAGGAACACAGTTCTGACCTTCAGTATATCGATTGGCCTTCGAACTCCGCCAATATCAATCCCATAGAGCACTTGGGGGACACTTGGGGGACACTATGGAAAGGCATATCAGGCGTCTGGATACACCAATCACCTCCATACCTGCATTACATACAGCTTGGTTGGCCATACCTCCCTTACGCTTCCGACATCTTGTTGAATCAATGCCACATCGGCTAGTTGCTGTACTGAAGGCAAAAGGAGGACCTACGAAGTATTAGGTAGGTGGTCATAATTCAGTGATCACTCAGTGTAAATTGGTATTGGAGTTTTCTCTGAATTGTATATATTTTGAATAAAAAAAAAAAATCTCGTATGCGCTCGAGAGAACCTCAATAATATCGATGGATGACCGACGACTATCGTTTTTCACTGGTCGTCGGTCATCCATCGTTTCACGAGGTTATAATAAGAAATCCTATAGTAATATATACCATTGACACGAACAGGTTCAAACATTGAAATCATATGTACAAAAGAAGTATGCATTAAATTGAATTATCAGTAACTCAATTTAATATGTGGGTATTTAATGAGTAACAAATAATAATAATAATAATAAATCATATTAATTTAATGAGAGCAGGTCACTTTTCAGTTCAAGAGAACAGGCATACTTATGGATGGAGTTCATCAGCTATCGAGAATTGTCAAAAAAAGTCAATGAGAGAGTTATTTGCTGATTCTGTTTACTGGACTGAACTTCGTGGTGGCAGAGTCAAGGCAAAACAGCGTAAGATTACTGGCTTGTCTATGAGGAGCATGGAAGTTGATTTTACTGAGGACATCAGATGGTTCATAGGTTCCGGTGATTACTTTCGCTAGAAGGGTGATATCAGCAATAACTCTTCTAGTGCACAGTGGCCTCAGATGAAAGCAATTCACAGTATACTTATTTACTCCACGGCGCTATGCTCCTTGTAGAACCTTGGCCTCCTCAATGATTTTCCTCCAGCTTTCTTTCCCTGGCCACTGTTCTCCATCGTCTCACCCTAAGTTGTCGTAAGTCGTTCTCTATGGCATCCACCCACCTCCTTCTTGATCTTCCTCTCAATCTTCTTCCTCCCGGTTGCAATTCCACTGCTTTCCTTGGCCACCTGTTTTCCTCCATTGGTATCGCGTGGTCTACCCATCTCAGTCTTGAGTTGTTTATTACTCGTATCCAGTTCTCCTTACAGTTCCTTCAGCTCTTGGTTTGTCCTTATTTTCCAGTCTTCCCCTTCTTTTACGGGGCCAAATATTTTCCTTAATATCCCTTTCCCGCACATTTAAAGATTTTTCGTCCTTCTTTTTAAGCATCCATGTTTCACTAGCATAAGTCACTACACGGGTCCTACCACCGTTTTGTATAACACAAATTTCGTTCTTCTAGAGAGCAGGTTTGATCAAAAGTGTTTCTGCAGGGAAAAATGGCATCTATTACCAGCATTAAGACGAACTTGAATTTCTGTGGTGTTACTATTATCATGTTGAATCATAGCTCTCAGATATTTTTGAAGGATTCTATTCTATTGAAACTATGCTTCGCTGTTTGCCAGATCTGTTGGGTATTTTGTCTTTCCTTTCCACCTGTAATCATAAACTTCATTTTATTTTCATTTCAACCCAACTCTTTCCGTTTCTTTCTCCAATTCTTCAAAAGCTGTCCTCAGAACATGTGGGTTTCTTGCAGTCATCACTACATCATCTGCATAGGCTAAGTGCTGGTAGAGACTGTTACATATGATCCCTTGGAGGTGGTGGCCGATACTTTTCTCATAACCCTCTCCAATACCAAGTTAAAAAGGACCGGCTATAAAGGATCCCCTTGTCTTAGCCCTCTCCTCACTTCGGACTCGGAGAGATTCCTTTGCATCTTAACCTTGCACTTGGTTCCTTCCAGCATGATCTTCGTCAGCCTTACAAGCTTTTTTGGTATGCCCAGGCTTCCCATCGTTTTCAATAGCTCCACTCTATCCACACTATCATATGACGTGCTGAAATCAATAAAAAGATGGTGCAGATCTACATTGTATTCGTAGCACTTCTCCAAGATCTGTCTGATGGCGGAAATATGGTCAAAGTCGACCTCCCTGCACGAAACCCACTTTCATATTCACCAACTATTCTTTCTGCTAGTCTTGATATTCTTCTAGTCAGAATGAAGGATAAAATCTTATATGTTGCACTAAGTAGGGCAACTCTTCCCACAAATTAGTTTATCTCCATTCTTGTGATGATTACTGCTGTCTTTCAGTCATTTGGCAATTCTCCTCTTTCCTTTATCTCCGATATAAGCTGAATGTAATTTTTGGATCAGTTTCTCGCAGCCTGCCTTTGAGTTCTGCTGGGATGTTATTTTTTCCGGGTGCTTTATTTTTGGCCCTTTGGACTGCATCCCGTACCTCTTCTATTGTTGGGCCCAAGATACCTTCAACATTATCTGTTTCTTCTTTCTCTTCTACAATTTCTTCTGGACGTGTCTGTTCTTTACCAAGTAAGGAATTAAAATGCTCCTTCCAAACTTCTGTGATCTCTGCTATTCTCCCCTCTATTTCTTCTTTATTATTTATGCACAGGTTAAGACGCGGCTGGAACCTTTTTTACGTTTCCTACATTTTTATAGAATTTCCTGATCTGCTCTGTCTTCTTGCATTTTTTCTGTTCTTTCCTTTTCCCATTATATTTTCTTTTGTCTACATATTGACTTCGCTTCAGCTCTTTTAACCCTGTAATCCTCAGTATTTTTTCTAGTTCCTCTCTGTAACATTTTTTGCCTAGCTTAGTTTCGTTCTTCCAGGATTTTCTCACAGTCCTCTTCGAACCAGTCATTTCTCACTCTTTTCTGTTCCACTCCAAGTGCCTCTTCTGCTACGCTCAGTGCTTCCTTAATATCTTTCCATTTTTATTGATGGACTCACCTTCTTGTGGTTGGTGCTTCTCCAGTTCCTCCACTTTCTTTCTAAATATTACTCTAATGTCTTCATCTTCTTTAAGCTTATCTTGTTGATATCTCTTCTTTATTATCCCTCCTTTCCCTCTTATATATCTTTGAGAGCCTATTGCGCACATAAAATGGTCTGAATCACAATCGGCCCACCCATAGCAAGACGAGTATCAATGCAATGAGGATGTGATCTATCTGATTTCGTGCGGTACCATCGGGTGAAATCCAAGTTCTTATTTATGTGGGAAATTTGTCCCACAAATGCTCAAGCTTTTCCTCATTTTCATTACTGGTTTCGTGTAAGCTGCTTCTTCCTATAGTTGGTATATGTACTTCTTCTCTCCAAACTTTGGCATTGAAATCACCAAGGACGAGTTTAATATCGTATCTTGGGGCCTCATATATAATGTCCTCTCCAGTGCTTCGTAAAAGGCATCCTTTGCTTCGTCCTCTGCATCTTCTGTAGGATGCATGTACATTGATCATGAATGAGTTAAAAAAGGCCACTCTAAGCCTTAGCACACATATTTTTTCATTAATTACACTGTAACTCATCATTCATGCTTTAGTGTCCTATCTAATCATAAAGCTTGTTCCCAAAATGTTGTCTCTTCTTCCACTGTTCATTAGGGTCTAGTCTCGTCTCGGAGGTCTATAATTTCTACGTTTCCCCATCTTATCTCTTGTAACTCTGCTACACTTATGTTGTATCTCTTCTTTCTCCAATTTTCTACTTGTTCCTGGTTGGTGCAAACTTCGGACGTTCCATGAAGCCACAAAAATCTCTTTAATCCTTTTGGCAAGTTTTGTTTGGTGGAATTCAATTCTTCAATGAGAAGAATTGTTTGAGACAGTTCGGCTATTTCCTTGAGTTTCGTAACAATGTTTGTTTTCTGTGGTAGAGTTGTTAGCCCCACGCCCAACCCCGAACCTGGAGGACCAGGGTATCTCTCTTAGTCTGAGTCGTCGCATGTAACCTGTCCGGTATGGGAGGCCCTACTGGTAGTTAGATTATCCCCGTTTTAGCTAACAGGATCATTTGGCCCCACAAGCCCCACCAATATGTCAAAGTGGAGATACCTTCGAGGGGGATTCGTAGTATATTGAGTGATAAAATAGGGTTACTGAACATAAGCTTTCGGACAATTTTTGGACTGCTTCAATTTTGTCAATTAAACTTGTGGTGTGAGGGTTCCAGATGGGTGAGCTGAATTCAAGGATTGACAGAACATTGATTTTATACAAGACAACAGCATATCTGTAGTTTTTAACTTGTAGGTGTTCCTTTTGCTAAATCCCAGAGTTTTGAATGCTTCGCTAGTGATTTTAAGGACATCAAATTTAGCACTGCTAGAGAAGAGAAGAGAACATCCAAGTCATTGACTTGGTCGCAGCTTCCGATGACCACAGAGTCAATGATGTACTCCGTATTTATTAGCTGTGAGGATTAATAAATACGGGGACTCCGTTTTTATTAGTTGTGGGGTTTTTATTAGTTGTGGGGTTTTTATTAGTTGTGAGACTACTTTACACTTCGAGGGGTTAGCAGACAAGCCATCCAGAGATGGCCACAGACAGAATTTATTGAGGGTGCGTTGAAGCTGTTGAGAATCAGTTATCTCCTTCGCTGCTGAGTGGATCATCTGCATAGAGAGCAACTTGAATCGGATGAGAGAAGGAAGATCATCGATGAAAACAGTGAAAAGCAGAAGACCTAGGAAAGAGCCTTGAGGTATTCCACTTAGTGATATAAAAGGGTACGAGTTCACTTGATTGATGATAACGCCCAAAGAACGATGCATAATATAGCTACGTAGCCATGACAGCAAAAGATCACGGATATTACAATTTGCACCATATCCAAACTATAATTTACCTTCAATTTTTTTTTTCAGAAAATTGTTAACCTATTTTGTATTCGCTAAATTTTCATTATCGCAACCGTTACCATAACCCAAAATTTTGCTTATCGCTTAATCTCTAATTGAATGTTGTATATTCAACTTGTCGAACTTGTAGTGTTGAACGCTGTGCGGATCACCATTGTATTGGGTTGGATGCATTAAAAATAATAATAATGTCTCACGTGAACTCAGGAAGTAATCTGATGCGTCTTACAAATTTATGAATTTGTAAGCACGCACAACGAAGAACTTAGTGGAGACGCCCGACCCACAGTTTCGTCACCGACGCACGATCGAAAACTCCGTGACGACGCGCGCCGACAGTTTCGTAGGGGCATCCGATTTAGTTTCGTGAGGACGCGTGACTGAGAAATTTGTGAGGTCGCAAGACCAGAATCTTCGTGACGACTAACGACCGAGAACTTCGTGATGAGTCACGTTCGCTAATTTCGATGTCTCCGGGACCTGCATCAATTCAGTGTACGAAATTGTCGTCCCAGGCTTCTGGATAGGACCTAGAAGGCATCATAAACTGCACCATGACGAACGTTAATGCATGACTGATGTTGGTCCACCTGAGTTCATTAAGTGACTAATGCATACATTTCAGTATATTCTCTGTGAGAGCAACCACTATCTTTCCAACTTATGGTGAAGCCATCCGCCTCCTGCAGAGGGGGGGAGGCTTCGCATGCTCGACATGATTTTGAGTCGTGGCTACATTGGTTTCCGCCATGATTTTCAGTCTAATCACGAGCCCGTTTCTTTCCTGAATACAGATTAATAATTCAATTAATAGCTTCCCTGAATACAGATTAATTGAAAACAAGATCATTTCTCCTTCATTTTTGGACTCATCCCGATGTCTTCAAACTGCCTTTGCAATGGGACGTAACTATCATCTTTGACGCCTGGATAAGATCTATTGGAGAGTACGCTGCTAAGAAAACATTGAAATTTTTAACCCAATCTAAAAGCTGGTAGAATTCCGACCTCAACAGAGCTTTTCTTTAGAAGATTTCCTCCCATGAGATATGAAGAACTTCTAATCACGTTATCAACAGAATCGCGTTGTCAAGAGAAAGGGCCTATTATTCAATAGGCAATAAGACCCAGTTGATTTACTTCGCTCAATATTGAGAGACTGCTTAAACCGCTGTTTAAGGCCCGGTTGATTTATGCCGCTCAATAGCGGTTGATTAATCAACCGCTAAGTCACAATGATTTTTTTTCTACAAATACTCGCAGAATTGAAATAAATTCCTGGCTTGCAGAGATGTATTTCAACACAAGAGTTAAAATCAAATAAAATCCGAACGTGTTTTTTTAAAAATGGAAGTTTCATTCCATACACCCCTTAATTTTTCGCTTAACCCGCTGGTGCTTAATTTATACATCTAAGGGTCGCAACAGGTATGATCTGACACTCCGCGAGCCGAGTAAGGAATGCGTTGGTTTGGTTTAACATCGTACAACTTTGCTTAAGAGCCAATAAAGATTCATGGTATCTTCCGCCAAAAATAACCAAACTGACTAGTTAGAGGCCAACTTATACATATTCCCCCAATGACTTCCAATACTTTAATAAGAAAATATTTAAAAAATATTATATTTAACGATTAAAATCAATAAAAGAAAACCAAATAGTTTAGTGAAATTATTACTATAATAAATTATTATACACAAACATGAAGGTGAAGGCAACTCTTAATTCAGCATCCTCACAAAGATAAAAACTGCGGTCCATCCACACATTTTGGCAGTCCAGAACTGAACAGCATAAGGAGATGATCAATCCTGGAAAGAACCGAGATTTTCAGCAGCTACTTTGATTTTCATATACAGATTTCGTGCCAAAAAAGCTATCGCACTTCGAGGGAGTTAATGGAAGTGGCAAGTATACGAAGACCTGCACGTTAGTATGAAAACAATCAAACAGAAAGAAACTAGATTCACCATACTATTCTTATCTGAAGACCGAATGAAACTAGATTCACCATACTATTCTTATCTGAAGACCGAATGAAACTAGATTCACCATACTATTCTTATCTGAAGACCGAATGAAACTAGATTCACCATACTATTCTTATCTGAAGACAGAATGGAGAGTTAATATTCACGGTCTTCTTTATCGAGAGCACTTTTAAGATGCCCAGACCAAGCACTTTATGTCAAACTGATGAGTTTAAAAGGTTGTATAATGGGGTTCCGTGTGGTCGAGTGGTACACCTAGCAAATTTTTTCTTTATGTTGAACGAGATCCTACAACAGTTGGTTGATCTAGTAGAGAACACACACAACACACGCTTCTAGGTTCAGTAGCAGGCAGCAAGACAAATATCAAGACATATTTTTCAGAATATTTGTCTTGATATTTGACTTATTCTGAAAAATATTAGCGTTTGTGTTAATTCATTTTTGGAACATTCCGTATCGCTCTTACGGCTACTACAGTTATTAAGACAATTCTTCTTCCACTCTGTGTAAAAAAAAAAGCCTGAGTCAGCCTTGGGCTTGGTTTTGCATGTTGTTTTATCAAGGAAATCCTGTCTTCTGTGACCTATAGATACAACACACAGTGGGGCAGAGATAGAACAAAGTGGAATTAAGAAAAGTTGCGACGAATTAATTTTAGCTTGGGGACCGACAATAGAAGGGGATCGGGGTGTGATGATGCTTTGGAGAGAGAGAAGGGAATCACCAAGAAAGGGAAGAATGATGATATCCAACTCAGGACCCTGGTTGTACCAAGCCCATACTCACCAGATATGAGCCCCTGGGGTTATTTTTAGGGGAAGTTAAACGAAGAGTTCCTCAAGGTAGAGCCTTTTTCACCCAAACGAAGAAGCATAGCTGCTTGCATCGCTGGAAGGCTTTGTCATACGTCATAACTGATGTTAAATAAAATTATTTTTTGATTATTTCTTCCCGAAAACCCCTACCTATCTGAAAACCAAATTTCAGATAAATTAAATTAATCTACACGTTTTGGGTTGGCCAATTTTAGTGTATTACAGTCTAAGTTCGAGAAATCGACTGAGGCTTCATCATAGTGAAGACTGAGGATTCATATAAATAAAAAAACCAATTTATTTCATACATATTTTTCATTTAATTACGCACAATGCATACACTATATAATACAACGTGTACATATTATGAATAAGATAAATTTAACCAAAGGGCACATCCAAACAGCAAAATAAATTAAACTCTCACGAACATTCTGTAAAATGAACTAATTGTTTCATTTATGATTCGGCATATTTTTGTCTAGTTTAAATGTTTCCAAACCCGCAATATCGTTTAGAATGCATGAATATTCATTCAAAGAATACTTCCATTGTCCAGAATACATTTTTAATTCTGCAATTATTAAAGGTAAGATTCCTAGAAATGTGTTTAAGAGATTTCTTTACCCAAACTTAGTACGAATACCATTAGACACTACATTATACACAAATAATGCCTGTCATGTGCTTTTCAATACATTCAATTTAAATCTGAATTGCATTTGTACTCTACTGCGTTAATTCTGAGTTCGGTTAGCGTTCCTGCTTGGTACAACTAAGAGCTTATACTTGACCCCTTTCTCATCTTTCTAAGCATATCGTAAGTAAATTGAGTCTGTACTATGTCACATTCTTCCGGAAAACTCTTTGACACATTTCCCGTTGTGAAAAGTATTTTATTTGAAGAAGATTGTGTTTGAAAAATAATGATGAATGAAACCGAACACAGTTTCTGACAAAACGCACCTAACCCACTGCGAGACTTTCAATGGGATATAGAACAAAAGGAATCGTAGAACAGGACAGGTAGAAGAAGCAATTATTTATTTTAAAATTTTTTACTCCTTTTATTATCATCCTTTTTTATTGATTTAACTGTGGTTCACGCGCACTTCTAATTTTCTGGCTCAATGAAATCTTTCTTAGAAAAGAATAAAAACGTCCATAAGGATTGACAGTTATTTTGAATTCAGATTGTCCCCTCTCTGACAATATAATTCGCTGCCCGTCACTCTTTTGAAGAGTCTAGGTTCAAATCACAGAAAGGTCTCTTCTGTTTTAGGGCCTCTTCGATTTAACATTGAAGAATTTAACATTAAATTCTTAAAGGCCTCTTCAATAGAGGCTGCAGTTAACCAATCTTAAGGCAGATGAAAAAGGGCTTTACTCCATGAGTTATTCCTAGTGTCTCAGCCTCTGCACATTCAAATAGACCCATGACACAGTTGAACAGATATAATACATGATAAAAAAAGATCACAGATAACAGATTGTCTCTCTTTGATTTAGGAAAATGATCGTGCATCCAGAAATACACTATTCACACTTTTGTACACCACAATAAATAATTTTAATACACGAGCGTTATGTTACAAACCCTTTACCACGTTCTTGTTCATGCATGATCTATATATTCATGCATCTTGAAAAACAAGACGTTGTTGTGGTGTTGTGTTATTCAAGGCCCGGTGCACAAGTTGAAAAAAGGGATTTAATCCACAAGAAAAATCATGCACCATTCCTCGATTTAAGAGGCCTTCAAGAATTCCTGGAGAAATCTTAACAGCCTCTTCAATAGGGACTGCATGAATTCTTAAAAGCTTCTTTCGCCAGGATTTCAAGAGAGACAGATTCTTTATTCTGGATTTGCAGTCTGAAAATAGTATCACAGCGATGATTATAAAAATTTTTATGGTACGAGACATGTCTTGATAAATCTTTTTTAATTAAACCAATACAAATATCTCGTAGCATATAGTGGTCCAATGATTCCCCGATTCCCAGATAAATGGCAAGGAGACAAATTCGTACTTTTTTTATAAAGTTCAAAGTTGTATTTTTTTCCTAAAATAAACAAAACCTTTATCAACAAGAAAAACAGGTACAACGCAGCATGCATAATGATCAGCTTTCAGTTGACTTTTGGCCAACAATCATTTTATTTTATGTTCACGCTTTAAAATAAATTGTAGGCCTAATTAAGTTAGCTGCAAAGAATTTTTATAAGCGTATGATGAAATTAAAAACAAAATCATCAAATCAAAGACTGCGTATAAAGACAGATTAAAAACACATTAACTATTTAAAGAATGAAAATTATCTGAAATCAAAGTAAGAAATTTATTTAAGAAATTTAGGATACAACACCAATTTAAAATTCGTTGATCGGCTGTTTTGATCGTCCCTACGTTCATTAATTAAGCTTACATTCTTCACTGCCATATTACCAATACAAACGCGAATACTTCTTATTCGTCAGGCTGTTTTAGACTAGAAATACATGACTCATGTCAGAGATTCTGGGGCCATGGCCATTCTGAGCATTGTGAATATTTAATTCCCTGATGGGTATCGCAAGGAGACCCAAGTTGACTGAGTAGATGTGCTTCTTCTGCAATGGTCGGGAAGAAAGTAACTCCAAAAATGTTATTCTGGCTGGAGGATGACGTAAGACGTGGACCTTACTCTCGATTCTCTATTTGAGTGGTTAATGTAGTTATGAATACTCCCAGTGGGAATAATTCACTGATATTTATCTTACGCAGGAGATATGTCATTTATTTAATTCATTTGAGGTTACTGATTTCGCCCCTGAACAGAAATATAGGTTAGAAATATGTTTCTGGATTAATATGGTACCAATATCATAATAATCAATGATGATGGGTTACACAAAATAAGTGGTGATTTTGTTACAAATATTTTTTAAGTTTCTGCACTTTTGTTTAGAACATATAGTCGATTAAAGACAGACCGACTCTCCTGCCAACGTTTATCCGTGAACACTGGCTAACCGTCGTATATTTGCATCAAGTCAGCACGATATTAGTTGGTAACACTAATGGATCCTTATGAACGGTTGACACGTAACTTCTCATAGTCCACAAGATAAGATGTTATAGAGGCTGATCATGTTAGTTGAGAAAGTTCTTCGGGTGTTTCTTAGCTTGTACAGTCTGGAGAGAAGACCCTCCTGATTATCATGCAGGCTGCTTTACATGCGTGAGCGCGTCAATATGGTGTAGACATCGGGGAAGTCAATCGCAGACGTAAGGGGTTTTGCCGACGTTGAGATATTTGTCTTTACGATGAATAAACAGCAAGGGATCCGGGTCAAATATAGTGTAATTTATGCTCCTGAGAGGGTAAATGGCGCACCAAGTATCCTATTAAGTTAGCGAAGTATCCAGTGCACCAGCTGAGGAAGGTTTTCGCATTGTGGGCTGGTGCAGACAGAAGGCGATCGGAGAGACACCACTTAACACGTGTATAAACAGCTTTAGATGTAGTTGATAGAAGCATGTGAGTTCTTGTTTAGTTCTCCAGAGTTCCCAGTACTTTTTTTTATATCTTCAGAAATGTTGATGAAGGATAGCTTGTTGTCCCAGATGACCAGCTAAATCTCGACGACTCTCAGCTCTTTTGTCGGGTACGCCATTCGCATCAATTATGACATCATTGCGTGTTTTTTTTTTTTTTTTTTTGTATTTCAGTTGATAAAAGTATTGGATAAAGTTTTCTGGATTCGGTTCTAGGTCTATTGATTTGAGGAAGTCTGCCAGCTCTACAATTTTGCGTGAAGCTATCTGAGAACGTAAGAGTGACCCTTTACCAGTATCGTGTGAGAAAATGAACATTTTTAAACCGTCTGCGTAAGTCAGAGGTACTACCAATAGTCTTGAAGAGACTACTGGCAGGACCTCTCCTTCTGGGGCCAATCTGTTTACTGTGAATTTCTGGATAGGGCTCTCCAGTTTCACAATAATTTATCTGTCTGAGAGTAGCTATTTGAATAGATGGGTAATTGACCAGTTATCCGAAGATGGTTTCTACTATTCCGAGGAGGGAGTTGATAGAAATCTTGTCGTATGCCTCCTTGACATTTAAAAAGACGATATCAAATTAATTCTTATTTTGTATATTTTCTGTATTCTTTAAATTGTATCCAATAGATTTCTGATTGTTGATCTGTTTTTCATGACTAAAAGGAGACCTGTGAAAGAAATAGGGATCCTAAATGAATTGAGAATTGTTTTCTCAAAAATTATGAATAAATTGCCTCTTATAGAAATTCTTCACTATGTCTGTCGAGTTATGGGTTCGAGCAGTTTGGTTAAATAATGTTCCAAAGTTTGAAGTAACGTTACGTGTGATATTGCAGCTTAAGCAGGTAATCTGCTCTTCAGAGAAACATCAAGTTTCAACGAGGCAAATGAAGGTAAATTCTTCAAGCATCAGGAAATTCTGTAGGGTACAGAATGTAATGCCTTAACATCTTCCATTCTGTGTGAAGTGTTTGGCTCATCAACAAGTAGTGCGAAGCTACTACATGTTGATGAGTCAAACAACAAAGATTATTTTCAATTTGAAGAGTGGCGTTCTTCTAATGCTTTCCCAAAAAATCTTGATCTTACTTTCATGTGGCCAGATTTGCGAATGGAGTAGGATGGCGCCACGTTATTAATTGCAGTTCACTCGGAAGTATGTGTAAGACTTGCGTCTGGACTGCATTCGTCTTATGCTTACGCGGATCCATGATGTTTTTCCACTATCATCACTTATCACTCGTTTGGAGAAGTTCGGGTTCGATTCGCGTCGAATATTGGAAAAATTTCTGAAATCTTCTTCAATTAAGGCTGTGGCCAATCTTAGGCGGAGAAAGCAGGGGCTTCCACTGTGAGTTATTCCCGGTTTTTCAGCGCCCTCACAACAAGCAAACAGGCCAGTGAACGTACAAGTGTGTCTGTTCACTGGCATATTTGTTTAAACATAACATACAATTTACTGTGATTTCAGGGTGCAATCTAGTAACAAATAATTTTTTCTGTTCTAGGAAAGGCTTTTAGCCTGGATTTATGGTCAGAGGCATGTACAAATCCGTCAGAAAAAAAAAACAAACTTTTTTCCAGTTCTGGGCAATGTTTTCAACCTGGATTTGCGATCACAAGCATGCATAAACCCATTTGAATCTGCTGTTACTAAGGGATTTGACTTTTGCATGTCTTGTCCAATACAGTGAGTATATTCATGTGCAAGTGATGTATCGTCTACCCCAATGGACGGGAAAGTGGTGTGAGTAATGCCACTGGTTCTAACAGGAGAGTTGCATCTGCCGTGAGGTATTCTTCGATTATACTGGCGAGATGCTGGAGATCTAGCAATGTTATTTTCTTCATCAAGTGGCACGGATGCTGTTGGTAGCTCAAGAAGAGGTTGACCAGCTTTTCTCCGAACACTGTTGTATGAGGCGCATTATAGCCTGAGATGCTAATGCGCCAATAAAATACAAACCAACTGTTGTATGACTGGCCTGAGGATTATGTCACTTCCTGGCAAGTGTATCTAGTTAGGATTGTGCATTATTTAAGGTGAAAAGACTCTTGCTTAGCCTTCCTTTTGATTTTAGCTGCTGATAGTTTCATTTGCATGTCATTTCCAGATTGATCTGGGGATCAACTTTATGCTCGCTATCATTGCTAGCGGTGTTAATTTCTTAAGGCATGTGAAGCCAACAGCTTACTCAAACCAGTCAATATATTTCATCCAGTGGCATGCGAAGCTACCATGGGATTGAAAAGCTGACTCCCTAGGAGTATTCAGGGACAAACTGTACATTCCTTCCATTTCCTTTTACGATATATACGGTTTCGCCAAGTTAGATCCCGTATATTTGCTTCTCACTGAACCAGCTGAAGTGAATTGGAGAGTCTGTTCTTGGTCCCCTTATTAGCCTACATGAGGTCAGTTTGAAGTGGTTTAATTTGCGTTCAAGATATTCGCATGCGCAGTTCATGAGACTCTATGATGACCTCAAATTCTTTCTTGCGATCCTCCGTCGCATTTTGATCGACACGATATATCTCCCTCTGTCATTAGTCCAGTGAGATCTAGGTTCAAATCCCGTCTGCCCGCGGGGGAATTCTTTAATATTCAAGGCGTTTAAAGAGCTTTCCTAACTCTTAAGTCAAATGAGTTGTGAGCACCAACTGGAATAAACATATTAATCTAGTGATGTCATGAAATAAAAACTTTCTGTGTATTTAAACAGACGGAGTGACAGCTGGAATTTGTCTAAAACGTGCTGTGTTTAATGAAATCAAAATTGTTATGGTTTCGAAAACTATACAGTGTAAAAAAATCGCGTATTTTCATATATATATCAGCGATACTGAATATTCTGTGCTACTAAACGACTTAAGACAAAAGTGAAAAAATTCTGTCCTCTTTCTTCCTTTTTTGTCTTCAATAATTAAAATATCATTGAAATATAAATTTTATGCTAGAAATATATGATAATGCCTGCTTTCCAGTATAATAGTTGTCAAGTATGAATGATTTTCTGCCTTCCATATCGTCCGTCATGGTCCGTTAAAATTTTTTACAGTTGCATAACCTCAGAAAGAAACTCGCTGGCATGTGAAAGTTGTTAACTGGACTGTCGAAGAGACCAAACAAGCACACTTTTGGCGTGCAACAAATTTTGGAGCTAGTTGGCAGATTTCACTGCTTTTCCCAGCTATCGTAGTAAAAATGATCACTGGTCTCGATTTGGAATAATGAATGACAAATGAGAACTTTGAGAAAGAAAGAAAAGCAAAGCTGAATAACCATGGAAGGGAGACCAAAGCAGTGAGGTCAGATGAGTCGTAAATTACTGAAACGCGTAAACAATTTAGATGAGAAAAATTTTTGTGGAAAAACTTCTTTATACCGAAAAAGTAACAAAAATCTTACGGAGAAGATAAGGGACCAAACTAAGTAAACATCTTCAATAAAAACTTTTGTTTTGTATGGGAAAATCGCCAGCTAACAAAGTTTTTGACCAACAGAATAAATGCTCCAAGATATCGTCAGTTTAAATTAAGCGAAGACCCCCCCCATTTAGGAAAAAAAAAAATGGACAAACAAACTATGCATCATCGTCATGGATCAACTGAAAAATAAAGACATGATCAAAATAAAATAACTCTAATGATTGGGCTTTCCATTTATTTGCACATTGTAATTTATCTTGAATATTCTAAATTTCCATCTTGGCCCTGTTGCTTGTAAGGTCAGGTCAGCTGGACTTCAAATATAATCGGTCATGAGAGTTTAGTGGGAACAATATTTCTCCACGTGCCACTCGTTTGGAAAGGCTCGATTCGATTCCCAGGTAGAACTGGAAAATTTTCAAAGGCTTCTTCAATCGGGACTAGGTTGGCTGATCTTAGTAGGAAGGCATTCCCCAAGAAGAGTACCGAGGTTTATTCTGCCAGTCTAACAAACTGCTAAAATGATAATTCTGTATAACACAACTGACCAGACTACGGGTTGGAAAATAACGAAAAAAGGGAACAACGACATTTTCGTTGACGGATATGTCCGCATATCAAATTTGACCGGAAACTGCGTTAGAGAAACTGTCCAAAAATCCTAAGTGTGTGTGCAACTAATGTGTGCCCACGAATGAATGAATTATAACCTGCATAAATACTCTGATAACTTTCGTTTGTTGTATCTTACAAAAACATATAAAATCTACAAATTGTCTAATCTAGGTGGCTCGGTTCTTAATTGAATTAACCTGTCTTAGCTGGGACCAGATAATGAATACACCAGGCCTTCAAATTTAATTAGTTTCGGCAATACAGAATACATAAAAATATATTTAACCATTTTTTAGCATATTCTTATATGTTCTGTTAAAAAGAAAAACTACAACTACACTGAGTGGCCACTTTATTAGGTCCATCTACCCAATAGTAAGGTTACTTTTCCCGTCAGCACTCGACACAGTCTGGATTTGCGGCGGCGTGGACTCAACGAGATGTTGAAAACGTGTCATAGGGATGCTGGTCCACGCTAACCCAACGGCTTCCTATAGTTCATTTCAAATTGTACTTTTGCTGATCTCTGACTTCAATGAGCTCCTTCCACCATCTTGGTCCAAAACTGCCAACAATCGATATAAGTGCATATTCGGTAGAGATACCCTCCTTCATTGCTCAGAGAACTATCGTCCTCGTGGGAAGTGCAGTTGGTAAAATTACCGTCCTCACCAAAGTGAGGACGGTAATTTTACCAACTGCACTTCCATATTACCAACGGAAAAGACCTGGAGTTTGAATACCGTCAATGACGCGAGGAACTTTAATGGGCCTTTTTCACAAGGTGGCTGACTTTGTTAGTTTCAGAGGAGGATATCTTTGGTTTTTCTCCTGAAAACTTTTTTCGTACAGCAGCCAGCAAATTGACCACAGAACACACACGCAATTTATAGACATATTATATACGGTGAAATCCTAAAAACCCGCAACAACCAGAGAATTTCGTGATGAACTGTAAAATTACCCCTGGGTACTTTTTCATTACTACCACACCCAAATCTGTAATGTGCTATTTTTACTGAAATCTTGAACAGGAACTGGAATTTTGATGCTGAATTTTAAAATGTTGCTAAACTATTTCGAATAGGCACTAAGGTCACCCAGGATTCAGTATATATTGTACGAGATTGTGCGTATCGTGTATGTATTTTGCCTGTCTTAAGGAATAAAAGAAGTAGGGATTCTGAAAGTGAAAACCTACGTGTTTGTCGGAGACCAACTAACTTAGTCACCTCTTAAAAAGCCCTTAAGAAGTTCCTGCTGTCACGCATAGTAATAAATCACTGTAGTCTTGATGAGCCCAACCCAGAAATATACTCTACGTAATTAATTGCCTGCTCTCTGAAGAGCATACTGAATATTTGGTTGCGCAGTGACTGCATGTTGCTCTAATTCTTCTGCAAGGTTAATGAAGAATAAATTTCCAAGTAAAATTAACAAAATTTTGTTTGCAGAGTATTTCAGAGATTGTCAATCAGTATTACGAGGGTATGCTCTATCTTACGAGGATGTGGTTCCCCTCTCAGACTTAGGAAGGTTTTAAGTGCATCGTGCAAATAAAACTTATATCGATGATGAGTTGAAAAACTTCTGATGCGTTTATTCCATTAAACACATTCAAAAAACAAACATCTTATATGTAAATACATATTTATTTTCTTGTTAAATATTTTAAGTATTTTAAACATGTTTTAAAAATTATCTGATTGACCTTCTGTATACGAATATTTGTGAATATATTTGAAGGGGGATGCGCAATAATTTGCATGTATATATTCGGCAATAACCAAAAAGGCTGCGTATTAGCGGGTCATTAGACTTCGGAAAGATTCCTTTGAACTGAATAACTGCTAAATGTCTCTCCAATTCACAAATATGGTGCCAAAGAGGAGGTGGGTATCTATAAGCCAGCTGACGTGTGTTCCAATCATTTCACCGAGGTTTTGTGTGTACTGCAACAACATAGACCCGCGTTCTGAGTGGTCGATTCTTTGAAGAGCTCTTCTGTCACGTTCCGTCGACTTCGGAGGTTTTCCCGTTGTTTCGTGGCGGTTACAGCACTAGTTCGCCTCTATTTGCTGTTTACATCGCCAATTGTCGACCTGGGGATCTTCATTGCCGTTGAAATCTCACGTACAGACGGCTGCATGAGATTATAAACTATGACGAGTCTGTATTAGGACTCTGGAAGTCTGTTAACTCCGTTGCTCGAGGCATCTTGCATAAACAATCGTACTGTTCTCTCCCTCAAAGGCCTACAAGCAAATTTATGTTTGTGTCTGACGCGTGGTGCTTGGGTAGGGCGTAAACGGAGGGATGTCCGGATATTAATGGTAGGGCAATGTATATATTGGACTTTAAAACGTTTCATACCTTCCCTCATGGAAGGCTGCCATATATATTGGAAGAAGCTTCTTACGATTAAGATATTACATCGGATCATGAGCTGGCTAAAAGACTGGAGTCAGAGGGTTGTCATAAATGGTCAGTCCTCAGACTAGCAGCCAAGGGTAACAAGTGAGTCCCTCAGGCTTCGGTTTTGGGTGTCGTTCTATTTCTAATTTTCATATATGATATTGACGAGGTTATTCATCTGAAGCTGTCAAAGTTGCTTGATGATTTGAAGGTAGAAAGAATGATTGACAATTCAAACAAACTGCTAAAATGGCAATGCTGACAGAAGAAAAAAAAATAGATTCCAACATGAATTTTCCATTCGCTGCAAACTGACAGCTATAAAGGGTATTGGTAACCTATTCATGATTTACAGGACCTTTGCGAGGAGGGAGAATGATATCATTACCCTCTTTACAAGGCAAAAGATAGACAGCATTTTTAATATTGTATTCAGATTTGGATATCACGCCTAAAAAAAAAAAAAAAAAAAACACCATCTGTTTGGTGACATGCAAGAAGGATTCGGCACTATTAGAAATATGCTAATGGAAATAAAAGGGATGTTATGTCTGGAAAATCAAAATAATCTTCATGGGACTATGTACGCTTTTTACGGATCTCTATGAATCGTTGGAAGTATTCTTGAAATTCCTCCAAAGTTAATCTCATTGAGATGGTCGCTCACATTCTTTTGGATGATATCAAACCGACTCCTTTCATATTCTTTGTTAACTTCGGAAAGAGAAAGACGTTAGCTGGAGCCAAATATGGTGAAGGGGAAGGACGATGGTTAATCTTAGTAATAACCAACTTTTTTGCAAAAGAAATCTTCGAATAATTAACGAAGAATGCGCATGCAATAAAAAACAGTTCTTATTTTCATTAAAGTCTGGGCTGACTCATCCAATTCTTTGAAAGAATCGCTTCTAAATACGATTGCTACAAAGAATTCCATTGATGTGGCACCCAAGAGAAACTATAACTAACTTACAATTAAAGAAAATGAGAAAATACAAAATATTATGCAGTTCAGAAATTTGATTTTTAATTAAAGCAAATGAACTGTTAGTTAATACGCATTTTTTATCGCGTATAGTCAGTCACTGAAGAGAAGCGGGTAACCTTCAACATAAAAGTAACATTTTCTGTTGTGATTTCTGCTCGGTGACAACTTTCCAGCATGGCGGATTAAAAAAGAAAATAAAATCGTGGGCAAGAGGCGAAGAGTTGTTTGGTAGAGCGCGCTATTGTTGATGCTACCAGCGAGCTGCGTGGTGACAGGGTGTAGTTACAACTGCAGTATTTCTGAATTAATTTATCACACCCGACACTACGTTTACTGAAACAATTTCTAGGAGACATTCGGTTAATTTATTTATGACATTGGGATGGTAATTTCTAATTTATCTTCTGGCTTAGTGCAACATTACGGCCCGCTAGATTATCTTGCTCCATTAATCAACCACAAAACACTCCAGAACGTGCCCCTCTAACAGCTGGCATATTTTACGTTCGCTTAGTCACACCAACCCTCGTGGATCCGGAGTGCTCCATGAATTAGAGTACTCTTCGTTTTCCGATATCTCACCTCCGGATGGTGTCGGAAGAACAAAAAGCAAAACTTTTTTTTTTCCTATCTCTTTCTCACGCTTTTCAGTGTCTCGTTCTTAAGTGAACCGTTTCTTGTGCAATGTTTTATTCTGGTTTATCTTCTTTCTTCCTTCTATTCATCTATCCATCAGAGGAATCTTTATTTCAAATACCCTGTTTCTTTTTTTACCATGCTCTCTTTTCTCTTCATAGTTCAAGCTTTTAATTGTTTTTATCTTATTTCTGTCTTATACCACACTTACTTTGTTTCATATGAATTCAGTCTGTCCGTTCCACTCTATCAACTAGGTACCCATTGGACGGATTTCAATGAAATTTTACATATGGGCCTTTTAGAAAGATTACTCGAACCGCTCCGATAACTTTTTTCTTTTCCATTCCCATGAGGTCCAGTGGATGGAATTTTATATTTTGGCCTTCTAGAAGGATTTGAGGAACCTGTCCAAATTTCATTAAAATCGGACCAATAGAAATCCAGAAATTATTTATTTGATATTATTATTATTTTTTACCCATACATGAGGACATACATTACAGCATGTATGTCCACAGGTTATTCTGACAAGTTATTCTTTATTGATGTTTATGAAAAGTGTTTATTATCTCCTTTTATTTTTTAATTTTCATTATTTCTGAGTAGATTATGAGGTTATCATAATAATGGGTTGGATACGATGACATTAGGCTCGTCCGTTGGACAAACCATTGAAAACATTTGTGCAGTAGGTGAATGATTAACAAATCATTCACCTACTGCGCAAATGTCCTGAGTACACAATAAAGGAGGGTACAACGAACGTCAGTTCATGCAAATGAACTGACATAGTCGTGCAGGTCTTTCATCAACAAGAGCCGCTTATCAGTTCATCCACTGGTATAAAATTTATCCACAAATAAGAAGGAAAGGGAGAAAGTAATGAGACATCAACTGACCACAAAGTCTGATAGGTCGGATGTTTTTATTTATTATTTTTAGCAGTAATATAAAAGAGGGAAATATCCCTAGGGACATATGGAAACAAAGCCGGAAGAAGATATTGAAGAAGAATAAGACAATTATGAAAATGTTTTAAAAGTGCAATGTGAGATTGGTCACTGTGAGTGCATTGTGAGTTTTGGTCACAGTGATCGAAGAATGACTATCAAGAATGGAAGTGGAACAATTAAGGATGGATAAAGACAATGTTCTTCAAAATCTACCAAACTTGAAATGAAGAATGCACCTGGCTCATAGTGTGTTATCGAAGAGGCAATTTCTGTCAATAGAACGAATCGTTCAATGAAATATCCTCCCATTCATCAGATTTGGCTCCATCTGACTTCCAGTATTAAAAATTAAAGGGACACATTCTGTGTCTTTGGAGTAGCCTAATTCGAGGCGCCTTAAAATCGACACCAGCAGACGAAAAAAGCATCTTTTACTTTCGCTTTAAAGGGGGAAAATATGCAAATGGAAAATTCAATTTTAATTTATTTATAATTTCATTCCTGGAATTTTCCAGCTACATCTAGGATACAAATACACCGGTGTATAACTCTGTACGTTAATAGTTCATCAAGTATAATTCATAAATGTGTTTCTATCATATATGAGTTTGTCAACCCCTGAGATTAATTGTCAATATCTTAAAGTGCAATTAGTGATTCTGTTCTCTTTTGTGAGGACTTTAACCTTCGAGCGATAGTGCATCGCTGCAACATTCCTGAATTCGTCACGAAGGAATTCTACCATCCTGAACTTCTCTAAATGCAAATGCTTGTCCATTTAGAACTAGACCAAGGCAGAATTCTTTAAGTTACAGTTATAAAACCACGGTGTGCTGTCTACTCAGGCATACGTTTTGGATTTGGTTTGCTTTTCATAGTTCCTTTGAAGTTTTGTCAATAGGCATTTTTGTGCTTTCAAGCCCTTGGATTTCATCAATGCATTTTCTTCCACAGCCCGTTTTCTTATTCTCCACAAAATATCTTCATAAGAATTATTTAAGAGAAAGCTAGAAAACGTTGAAAGAAAACTATTAAATGCCTACCTTTTCGTACTACCCAGTTAGTCCACAATTGTACTGACTATTTTCACCTTTGTAAACATTTTAACTTACTACTCCTAGTTATCCGTAGAGCACATCATAAAGTTCTTTTTACATATATAAAATCCTTCGTTCTAACACTGACTACTACTCTCTCTCTATCTCTGTATCAGAGAGAGAGAGAGAGAGAGAGAGTAGCAGACACATTAGTTAGGGACACATGTGAGCGATTTTCTGTTAATTATTCCGGGATTCTTTTTTAATTTCTTCTAAAACTAGACAAACAGTTCCTGAACAACAGCATATATAAAATTTCCAGAATTAAGAATCTCTCATCGGACAGATCTCATTTTGCTCTCTGTCATTTCTTTCTGTTTATACCCAGGGACAGTCAGAGGAGTTCATAAGACAGAGAATACCAGAAACAGCACCGTATTTAGTAATCACGTTAGTGATTCCTCTTCGGGTTTATATAAATGATCTTTGTAAATATGAAAGTTTATTTAGTAGAATTATTACCTGGCGAGGAGATACCATTCTTCTCCCCCCCTTGCTGTGGCGAGACTGGAGACCACGCATGTGCGAGAGACCCGTTCTGTCAGTGTATACGTGGGTTGGGCAACGGCAACTAATCACTCCTCTAGCGGCGGATTTCATCGACATGGTCCTACAAATATCCCGGTCAGCCCGAACTTGGAAGAAACCACGACGGCTGACCTGTTGGCAGAAACTCTGGATAGATTACGAAATACCAGCCAAAATTCTAATGACAAGCAGTCCAATGAGATACCAAATGAATAGCTTAAGCTATCAGGAATTCGACCTATCCTTAGCTTGACAAATCCTTGGTAAAGATGCTCTACAAAAATCACAGATCATCGTGTGGTTTTAGGGCTATCATTAATGATGAACCTAAGGTCTAATCTCCTTCTATTATGACTTTTTTTTTTTTTTTATCCACAGTGCCAAACATTCCAGAGCGATCATCGATGCAGCTGAGCATCTCTTACTGCTATGACTACAATCATTAATAACCACCACAATAGGTGCAGAAGTTGTATTACGCTGCAAATTTTCTGTTCATTTGCCAAAGTTCATCTCACTAAGAAGCTGTTTTACTAATGAATGACACTTTCCTTCAGCTATTCTTGCTAGATATATAAATATCTGGTAAGAACAGTGATTGGAACTGGGGGCATCGGTTACCATGGCTTAAGCATATTCACTGTACTCGTAAGTAGGATTTCCCCCCTGAGTTATTCTGAGTTTTGAGTCAGCACATCATACAAACCAAAGTTACACAAAAAAATATTACATGGTGTAGTTCTTCCAGCCATCCATTCCGCGGCTGCACCGAAGCCGTTTCTTGCTCAGGACTGTAATTTTATAATGCATACTGTGAAGTTTTTCATTCCGTTCAAAGACCATGAATCAGTTGACGATATTTGCGAGGTAGCGAAGAGTAAAATCAAAGAATTTCAGAACTATTTATACGGTATTGGGCTTTGCATTAATACACAGAAGTCGGCCCAAATTACCATAAATAACAAACAGAGGCAAAATGATATCTCGATCTATGTGAGCAGGTCTAGTGTGGCACAAGTTCATTCTCACCTAGATCTGGATTGTAAGCGGGACGACCAGCTCAAATTTGCTGGATACTTTGCTTACATGAAGACGGAAATATATTCTGCTTTATGGCGACATTGGATAAGAGCTTGTAGGAACTAGGGATCCTCTTCTAACGATATATTGTAAAGTGTGTCTTTCCTATTCCGATGTGATTTTTAAATTTGGTGCTCTGTTCGTGATTCAGCTACAAGTCCGCCCTTGATTATACTGGATCTTGAGATGGCTTAACAGAACAGTTCGCCATCCCTTCACTCTGTAAACAGCCATTTTCTACTAAAATCTGAGCATTACACGCTGGATGCAGCGTATAATCAATAGGAATATACAAACTCTCGCACAAATTCTCACAAGTATATTAAGCACGTTAACTGTAGAAGATATTTTCGCTAAGCTCCTACGACAACCGGACGCAATGGTAGAGGAAATCCTCCCACTTCGAACAACCCTCAACAATCTCAGCAGCTTTCTAAGATTTTTCGAAGAAAATACTATAGAAATATTTAACTGGACGCAGTTTAACTGGACTTTAAATATTTAACTGGACTCAGATATGCTGCATCGAGGATGCAGCATATCTGAGAGAGATCTTTCAGAATTCTTATAGGCTTACCAGAATAAGCCAATAAGAAGTCTTCTATAAGAAACTGGCACGTAAGACCTTACATCCAAACTATTTACAAATGTTTATGCAAGTTTAAGAACAAATACGAGAGGTCGTTCTATTCGTATGGGTACAGATTTGTACATATTCATAAACATTTCTAACTTCCTGATGTGTCCATGTTAAGGCAAGGCAATGGTTGGTTCGAAGGGGAGGGGGGGACATGGTTTAAAAAAAAAAACAACTGCGTTCCCGGGATAAGTTAACGATGATTTATGTCACTGTGGGATGAGTAGGACTAGTGAGCACGTGATGAGGGATTGTGTGGACTGTGCTGACTTTAGACATGATCATGAAGGTCTGCTGGGAGTATTACAAAGAGTACTTTGTTTGCATCATTTGTAAATACAGAATTTTATATTCACTTTGCTAAATTTGTAACGAAGTTATGAAAGGTAATTTATATATCATAGTGATGATGATGATGTGTGCATAAGCATGTAATTACAACAAGATGCCCACTACATTTTTTTTCACTGTGCAGAAAGTACTATAAGCAGTGGTATTTCCCAATAAGCAGCTTTCGAAATGGCAGGGAGAGGTGTTGGTTAGTAACGTCAGTTAACTACCACTCATGACTTTTTTCCTATACTGTATAGTACATCTCTAGATATGCAAGAAGGAATTTCAGAGTTTCTACTGGTCTGGTAAGTAAAATGCTGGCTACAAAACGATGATCATTCGATAAAAAAGATCAACAGATACACCCGGTGCTAGAAATAAAGCAGCATCCTAAAAGCGTACATTGATTTATCTAAGTTTTAATATAAAAAGAAGAGCAAGGGCAAAGGAAAGAATTAATCAAAACGTCATAAACAAACATCTTTATTTAATGCGGAAACCAGAGAACACCATTATAGAGTATACTCGCTCCTGTCCCAGCTGGTTCTGATGAGAGCATTTAAGCATCTTGGCACTGATTAATCAAAAACGGTTTTCTATATTCTTTTGAGGAATGTTCCTCCATGCTTGAGTTACATATTCCTCAAAATCGCTATGGTTTAGACAGGTTTAGACAGACTAATTTGCAGCCCCGTCAAGTCTTAGGCACGCTCAACAGGAGAGAGAGAGAGAGAGAGAGAGAGAGAGAGAGAGAGAGAGAGAGAGATAAAAGGATCCGGAAAGCCAAAAATGCATGTTAACATTGATTATGTTTACAGTAAAGGACAATATATTGTTAAAAAATGGATGCGTAACCGTTGGAAAAACCTATGAGGACGTCTTGAACAAAAACAATGGTGAATGGCAATCATCATCATTCCTGGTATTTAATTTTCACGCCTTTGCTGAATACAGTCAAGTACCTTTCCTCCTCTGACTTTATGTGTGATTCATCCTGGAGCATAAACAGAAAATTTATTTATTTATTTTTGAACCACACAATTCGCTGCAACTGGCGGGGTGTTCTGAGGGAGGGTCCGCGCAACGCGAGAGCAAACTTGCCTCTGCCAGTTGTCTACTGACAGCGCTTCTTGGTGCTCAACGTCCCAAAGGAGAATTAACATCGTCTCTAATCCTTTTCGGAGAGGTAAATTTGTCAGCCACAACATGCTACGAATATCCGGTCCTTGCGCTCAGGTGTCCGTCCAGATTTTCCAGAAGCTGCCTAACGGCCGTGTTCGTGTGCGCGTTCTGCTATCTACAGTATAGATGCCCACATCGATCAACTGCTCTAGGGTCTCGTCCAACATGAAGAATAATTTTCCGTGTGGGCCAACCCAGCTTCTCGGAGCCGGACTATGCGAGTCCATTCAAATTGATTCGTGCAATATACACTGCAGATGCACGTGATCTGCGCATTTTAAACGCTTTTCTACAAATTAACTCACTAGTATTCGTCTCCTTTTGCAACTAATAATAGCATGTGCCACACTGATCAATCCAATAACTGTGTATTCTGCTTAAAGAAATGCAAAGTGGTGCAATGTAAGTATACATTTCATCTATTTGTTTATTCAGTTTGAGACCAGGGTCTCGCCTCAGAACAGCAAAGTGCTAGTTAGGGACACATTAGTATCCAAACAAAAAGTTATACAGATAAAAACAGTTAATGTACTTCATACTTCATACAGATAAAGCAATTAATATTGTCTATTAGAAATTTATAACAAAAAATACAGAATTACATAAAATTTCTATAATTACATTAGGTAAGCGAAGGTTTAAAAAAAGTGCTTAATTAATCTAATGATTTTTCATAATCGCTGATCAACTTGGCGAATGTAATAGAGAGAGAGAGAGAGAGAGAGAGAGAGAGAGAGAGAGAGAGAGAGAGAGAGACCGTAAAAAAGATGTAATTTAAGGAGAAATGATCAGAAAGAAGAACAGGAATGTTGGATGATTGAGAGAGCCTGATGTGTATCGCGAGTTAAAGGAGAGGGCGCACACAGGAAGAGATGGGATTGAATTCATGGACTTGCCACGTGACAGAGAACTTGTAATAATATAAACAATAAGTGAAAATTAAAAACAGGTGAGTTAAGTTCTTCCATCGCATGAGAACGATGCAATCAGACTATTGTTTTCTAGTTACTTATTAATCTGTTTTACTTTCATTTTTGAAACTGTGAGGGAAACAAAAGTTGGTGGTGAACAATTACGTTTTTAACAGAATTTATGTTTAGTATTATGTTTGCTGTTCGTAATTAAAGATTAAGTTTTATGACTATTATCATGTGCTGTTTTCAACATGTGATTTTACTTAACCTTAATTACCAAAATACTTTTAATTATTATTTAATAATAATAATATATCGCCTGACACAACTGGATGCTAGATAATAATTGTAGTTGACAACTCGACATTTGTTTCTCTACAGCATGCCATATACGTGTTCCATAAGATTCAGTTCTCGAGATCCTAGAGACTACTCTATTCAAGACATATCCTTTCTCTGAAGAAAATTCTCCACCAGACACTCTCTGAGGAAAGCTTTTATCGTTTTTACCACCACTAAAAAAGTCGTCTGGCATAAGGATTTCATCCACATATTGTACAATAGTCAAGTTCCTTTCTGGAAGATGTCGAACTCCCTGTATGCGTTAGGCATTATGCTTGTCCAGACCACTTCCTCCATAGCGGTCTCTTTTCCTTTGTCTCCCCCTTCCCCAAAATATCGATATCGGCGAATGAAGGGGGGGCGGGAGAGTCCCAGAAGCGCCACTACAACTGGAGAGGGGACACAACGCCCATCAGGTATAGAGAATTTCCTATCTTTGGGATAAACTGGAACTGCCTCAAGGCAGTTACCGTGTCTCCCTCAAAGATATCCTTCACCCATTTGTCACACTTTTTTAAGAGTGTAATTAGGCCCCGAGTTCCTTCTAATGGTTGATGATGCCCTTCCCCCACTTTAGGAGGAACTAATACCAAATTTTCTTCAGAGTGAAGATATTTCCTGATGAAAAAAAAATGAAATGATAGTAGACGCTGTTGTATTTTCTTATTAGGCTCTACACTTACATTATTAGGTTCTAAATTTCAAGTCGTCGATCACACCAAGAAATTTATACAGGTTCGAAACGCTGTCTTGAAAAAAGTGCGCGTGAGAACCACTGCATACGCTTATCAACAGATTGAGAAATCCCTGTATTACCTGGCTGTGATACTTCCTATTCAGATGCACAACGCTCTCTGCTGGATACCCATAAGCTAATTTCCATATTTCAGAAATGGAATTCATCAACTGTACCTTACAGATAACAAATATCTAATTGGAGCAGTGTAGTTTGTCATTCTCAAAAGCTAATTTACATACACAAATTTAGCTTTTGAGAATGACAAATTACATTACAGTGTTATTATCATGCAAATGAACTGAACAGCAAAATATGGTATCAAAATTTAAACAGGAATGTTTGCTTTACAACTACAGCACTTTACATCAGCGATGTTAAAGTCAGATTAGTCGGGAGTAGGCTGGCCCTATATGTAGGGAATGTGAAGAGTCTACATGGGGATGAGCGTGACTATAGGTTCTAAAGTAAAACTTTTAAAAAGGCACTAAACGAAAGCCGCCTATAAATAATGATGGTTAAAGGTGTATACACGTACTTATACGTTGCATCCATAAATTTTCGCCAAATCTTTGTTATTCGTTCGATTTTGGTCGTTCCAACTTTGAAACATTTGATAAGTTTCCTATATTTTTTAATTGGCGTACTTCAGAAACACTTCGCAATGATTTTTTCAGTAACAATGTATAACAGTAACATGCTGGATTTCAAAATTGAGAAGTTGGTATTAAGTACTTGAGGTACATATGATAAAACGTTGAAGCATCATGGTAAGCCATAGGTTCCGATGCTTTTGAAAGGCGTTTTATACTCATATCAGTGTCATTGCAGGCTAATCATTATAAGGTTGGATACTCGCTTGATGAATGGAGGGGGAGAAGTAGCCCAGTTTCTGCTAGTTTCTTCACAAGTAACTTTCCTGATGTAATTTTCTGTCTACGAGGCAAATGAGCATAATAGCAATGAGAACTTCCCCAGATCCACCAAAGAAATAAACAAAAACTTAAGATTACAAATACAATAAACAAAAATCTAAAACTTTTTGATTAAGCAACCAAAAAATATACGTTAGGTCAAAGGAAAAAGATACTCCAAGTTCATTTTCCCACTAACCCAATTAATATGTAAATGGTAGGAGTAAGATCTATTTGCAACGTAAATTATGCGAATGATATTCGCTAAGGACAATTACTAATCGCCCCATTACGAACTGGTGGATATTCCTCCATCATCCAATGGATTGACCAAACCATCCGATTAGCCATCAGGTTGGAAAGTAATCCAATGAATTTCAAATAAGTAACTTTCAACGGCTTTTCTGAAAAGCAGTTTATTTGCAGAATACAACAGAAGAGTAAAGACAATCTGACGAATTTCATCCAAATATGGGGATTTATTCTCTTTTCTTGTGAAATATGGAAAACTGATGGCGATATAATAGTTAAACAACGATCCGATACACCAAGAAAATTAAAGAAAAGGGGCTTCAGTAAATCTTAAAGGAAATAGTTAGAACTTCTCCAAAAATATATACCTATAAAATATGACATTAGAGATCCCCAATTGAACAAGATTGTCTACAAGGATCTGCACTGTCCGTGTGGAACAGCACGGTCTTCTCGGTTTCATAGGAAAGATGCAACTACGAACACCGAATAATACTAATCGTAGCCAAACGTCCTTTGAAGAGGAACGATGCACATCGTCCGTGGACTCTGAAACAACGGAAGGAGATCCTATAGAATGACAAGTCGCATTACTCCGTGTTTAGGTCAAATATGCCCGAAATCCAAATCGAATTTGGATATGGAGAACGTCCAGATAGCACTTCTTGTGGTTCGTACTGGGACTAGGATTGGCAGGTAATTTTCTAACCAAGCTAGGACCGTTTTTCGTAATGTCGAAAACCTCCAGTTTGCGTTGTATATTAAAATTTTTTTGACAATGACCATTCATATCCTATCAGTAATGTTCTGTACTATAAATACAAGATTGTACGCCTGGTTTAGGAATACAGAATTCTACAATTAACCATATTGTCTCAGAATTCTGATCTTAATTCCATATAGCATCTTGGGGTTGTCATAACAGGGTCAGGCGCATTAAGATACGATTACTGCGATGCCGACTGCACTGAGAGAGAGAGAGATTAAACTATTAAAATGGTGGTATATATAGCAAAATATGTACGTTATCTCAGTGGAAGCTTCTGTACACTTACATTTAAAATAAATACATCACTGATTTAATTTAGCAGAACTGTAGTGCCTATTTTATGTTTAAAGAACAAGGAAGCAATACTTACAAAGTAAATCTAGTTCTAGGAATTTTTGATCTTAGCATTTCACGTAGAAAAACAAATTCGAGTCGTTTCTGGTATCAGAAACATTCGCACCAATCCTTAGTTTCAACACAATTTCAGCAAAAAACAACAAAAGGACATGTTCGTATGCGGCCAACATCTTGCTGTAAAAAGATGACTTTCGATTCGAAAATTAAAATATTTCGAAGCAAAATGTTACTTCGAAACTTTGAAGCTAGGATTTCCACGCAGCGACATTTTTAATTAAGTGTAACGATCAGCAATGTTTCCAAAATTAAGAGACAATGTGAGAATCGTCCGCTGTCAGACACCGTGACCCATATGGCCATTTCATATACAGAACTATAAGTCATCATTCAGGGATTCCGAACTTTTATTTTTTATCTTTTAACGTTACAACAGAAAAGCAGAGATTTTTCTGCTTTTCAGGGGTGAATAAACGCAAAAGGAACTTTGCCCCGGGTACTATTTGATAAATTACGACTCAAGATAAACTCGCGCTTCTTCTTCTTCTTTTTAGTATGAGGTGTCACAAATAAACAAATTACAGTTCAGAGAGTCGCACTCTGGGATGACATACGGTTTATATATTTCTAAAGAGGAACAAAATTATATATTTTGTCCTTTTTTTTTATTTTTACTAATATTTCCTATATTGCGTTATGCGTTTGTAATTTCCATACCGACCCTTATGGCACTGCTATTATTAACAATCTTTTCGCACGGTCGACTCAAAGGCCACCACCTGAGGAGTCCAACTGACCCACAGGTGGTTTAGACATTCCACAGGGAGTGGCGCTACATACCTGCCGTTGTTTCCTATTACATTTCAGATGGAGTGGAGTGGAGTGGTGGAAGCTGACCGTGTGAAAGGGCTTTAAAAATTTAAAAAAAAAATTAGAAAATAGCTGATTTGGTGAACCATAAAATTATCATAATGCGCCAGTTCTTATGGGAATAATAGGTCGTGCGAATTTTCTGTGTGTTCTCTTGGCGATCTGCATGTTGTGTGTAATGAAAATCTTGGAGTAAGTCTCGGGAGGGGAACCTTGCTACTTCCACCCCGGATAACTACAAGTCCAATTGAAGAGGAATGAAAATTCCACCAACT
This sequence comes from Mastigoproctus giganteus, assembly GCF_048544385.1. NCBI lineage: Eukaryota > Metazoa > Arthropoda > Arachnida > Uropygi > Thelyphonidae > Mastigoproctus > Mastigoproctus giganteus. The sequence goes on from NC_143577.1 coordinate 158,170,533, forward strand.
ACCGAAGAGACCTGAATCCAGACTTCTCCACATTAGTGATAAATCGACTATATTATCACGATGCACCTATCCAACCGGAGATGAAAAGTGGTCGAAAGTATCAATGGAAACAAACATTCATTGAGCACAGAACCTCACCGATTACATTGTTTATCACGGTAATTAGTTTAGAAATGGAGGAATTGCCTCTATGATGTCTTGTAGAACACTTCAATGTTGATACTCTCCGTTCTTGAATAACTATACAAATAGATTACAAGTATTCCACACCCTGGTAGACAAAATCAATGATCCAATGCGCCACAGACCCCAAAATACATCGAATCATGACCCCTAATCTTTGAGTGAGAGAATACAATACGTCCGTATTTTAAAAACAATTTAAAAGGCTATGAAACCAAATAAATAACAGGTGATATGAGAGAAGTAACAAAAATTCTTTAGTTTCTTAATGTTTCAGAGGAGTCTTAATGTTTTTGTTTTAATATCAGTTTTTAAAGTATAGATTCGTTATTTGTTTGGTTTCAAAGCATTTAAATTGTTTTTAAAATACGGACGTATTGTATTCTCTCGGTCAAAGATTAGGGTTCGTGATTCGATGTATTTTGGGGTCGGGCTTGGGGTCTTCAGGCCTCCGATTCCGTGGTGCAGTGGATCATTGATTTTGTCTACGAGAGGGCGGAATACGTGTAATCTATTTGTACAGCAGGACATCATAGAGGCAATTCCTCCATTCCTAAACTAATTTATTTAATTATAACATAGAACGTATTAAGCCTTTGCTGTTCTGTTATCTATTAATTATCACAATAATGTAAATTTCCAAGATATAATAATAATAGAATTAAACATTATTATCTCGGAACAAGTATTTTTTTCACATGAGCAACTTACTCGTAATTAATCTTTATTATATTCTGTCAGCTATATACAAAGCAAATGACAGAATTACCACACAATCCCAGCTGTGGATAGGGAAACAATTCCACTTCCTTTCGTACTTATAACCCCCCCCACAGTATATCGGATGACAATTATAAAGCGGACCATGTGTCTCTTGACTGTACAACGTGTATGTGTATGTGTGTATACACGAATGGTTTGCATTTTTTTGCGGAGGAAAAACCCTATTCCTCCAGCTCAGATTGGACAACTACTGCCCCGTATGAAAAGGTCTCAAGAATCCCTCCAGTCTCTCACGCGAAGCGAACCAAGACCGCTACCACGGAGGTGATAGAATGAATAACCTAACCAGAATAAAAGGAAATCACGACTGACACACGAACACTGGTAAGATTATCAACAAAGCGCAACTGTGTGGAAGTACAAAGTGCACCAGTTTGCATTCAATGAGAAAGAATCCACAGAATATGTTCTTAATTCTGTTGCGTGTTTAACCATATTTATTTTGTAATCTTCGACCAAATTTAAATATAGAGACTGTCAAAAGTCTAATGCTGGAAATGTTCACAGATATCAAAATTTCAATAATATTTTAGTACACAAAGGTAAGAAAGATAACTTTAATTTTGCTGCGTGTTCGTGTTGAAGCATGGAGATTATCAAGGGTAGGGGGGGACACAGACTGAATGGCTATATAATGAAACTTCGCTTTCTCTCTTTTCTCTCCACAACAGCACTAAGTTTATGCTCGTGTACGTCCAAGTCTAAGGCTCAACACCACATCCTATTACACCGAATGATGCTGCACAAATCATTAGTACACAGCTTCTTTAGGGTTTTTGTCATTGAGCCACCTTTATACAATCATCACTTATTCCACTAGTAATAGAAGCGCCAACATCAAACTATACAGCGAACTATGATTTTCCTTTGCTGTTACGAATATTAGAAACTATTTGTATCTCATACTCCTCAAGCACGTTAGCTACCGATAGACCAGATTCAAACTTATCTTTTATCTTCATTTTATCAGAAATGCTCAAATTTCGCGCTTTCGTTCTCAATGCCCTTCTAAGATATCATTATAAACAAGAAAAATGCAGGTGTAAAGTTTTGAACTACGATCCCTCCATGGAAAACTAGAGTATGGTACTACAATGGAGAAACTTCTCACCACACCTCTTGTTAATGGCGCTAAATGGATTACAGCACTGTAAGCCATAATCACAAGCGAAAAAAAAGTTTCTTATTTGGTCCACGAGTTCATTCAACCAGTGGACACTGTCTCATGTAACAAACAGATTACAGAAATTGTAACTTACGACTCAATTGCAGTATTTCAATAAGTTTATTGCCATAAATATTTCCGTTTTTCTACGTGATACTGCATTGTTAAGCGAAAGCAGAGCCACCCATCTTATTGACTCTGGGTTAAATTTGCATTTTTATTAAAATATTTTAACTGAATGGTAAATACCATCACATTGAGGCAGTTGCACCACCGAGCACCATACCGAAGAAAAGCCTGGTTCAACAGACTGCCATCCGTTACAAAATCGTTTAATTTGAATCCGTTAAAAGCTAGCGTTCATCGTTCTGGACGTTGAATATACTCATATAATCCACAATAGTCGAAGGGAGTGGGAGTTGTGGTTAATGGAGACATGAAGATTAAAGCTCTAAAGACTGATTTTAGAGCTTTAATCTTCATGCTTTTTTTAGGCCGTCTACTGCCTTTTTTTAGGCCATCCTCGTATGGGCAACCGGCTTATGAGTCGCTAATAGATACCCATATGAAGACGGTTTAGAGGATGCGGGTTGCAAAGCTTCGAAAGTGTGGACAAGTAATCATTTTGGGTGTAGGCTAATTCAGGTGTATAAGGCCCTGAAGGGATCAGTAAAACGAACGAGGAAATTATATTCTCAGTGGTAGGGAAGACAAGTACTAGGGAGAACACAATTATAAAATCTTATGGCGTAATAAAAGGTTGGATCTTATGAAATTTACCTTCGGACACTGTGCTGTAGACGATCAGAATAAATTATCTGCCCAGGTGGCCGAGGCGGGAAAGTTTAGTTAAGTGGAACTGGATGGTCACTTTTTTCACGATGGGAAAAAAGCAAGAATGTTGAATTTTTATTTATTTATTTTTTATCTTTCGTAAGATACAGAAGTCCGCTTCATTACATCATTTAACCATTCTATGGTAATATTATTCGCTGAAGTGGTCTCGCAGTGATTACTAGAAACGTTTAAGCGTCGCCAAAAAAAAGGTAAAATTAAAATAAATTCCTTTTTGTAGTTTGATGATTTTTAAGACAACAGCTAGCCATTTTTTTTCTGACAATGTACGAATTAGATCGCGCAATATGCCTGTTAAGGATCACGTAGAATACCCAGGTCCATAACCAGTACCTACAAGCCCGTGACTACTGAATACGGTGCTGTTTCTTGTATTATGTCTATCTTGTGAACTCCTCTGACCTTTTGGTCATCCCGGAGTATAAACAGAAAATTTTATTTATTTAAATACTTGGCAAAAAATTCAAAAGATTAAAGATCAAGCCAAGTATGATATTCAAAGATGGCTGCTGTATTATTGATGATCATATCACAATAGTTTTCTGATCAATGACAATGGCCCAGATGCCAAAGAGCAAATCGCTATTTTTGTAATTTGAACTTGGTTGAAAATGGGCTTGACTACATTTCTAGCTGAAGCCTGGTTTATGGTGTTGTTGTGTTTTTTTTTTTCTTGCAAGATCCCCATCAATTTGAGCAGCTTTGTACAATTTGTCTAAACAAGTAGTGCAAAGGGCTCGTTCTGTACATAACAATAACCAAAATCCGAATTTTACATATAAAAATATCGCACAATCTCATATTCCCAAATAAATATCACCTCCCCATAAAGAGAAGTATACTGCTATTTAATTGCAGTGATTAAGCAGTAATATTCTATGATGTAGAATTGTTTTCTACTTGTAAAAGCAAAAGACTGAGTTTCGTTTAAAGAGGAGGCAAACGGTACCATAAGAAAAATTGAAAACTATTTAGACTGCATTGATTTGCAATTAAATGAAAAGCAAACTGCGCAAATGGTCTTCAACAAAAAAGAAGAATAATCAAGTTACATTTAATTCGAATACACCATAGTACAAAAGGCCTGCTTGTAAGCATGCTCACCGGACAGGGAATTTAAATGGTGAAGGACTACATGACCCATTTTGAATAGATAAAAAAAAGGAGGCATTCACAGCACTCAGCACCACTGCAGAGGATCTCAATGGCCTTGGAAATCCTAATCAAATGACGCAAGAAGTTGTTAAATGTGTTGCTCTAATTCTGCTCTAGCATCGCTTGTCTGGTACTCGCTCCTGAGAATAGTATCCCAAGGACCCAAGAAATGAAGAGATGATACAGAAGAGAGGAGATAAAAAAGTGTTGAGAAATAATGGGAACACGCAAAGAAGGTCTCTCAGGCGAGATCGGAAGCCTCTAGTGAGAGAACACCCTTGAGAAGGGTGAGTTAAGGACAGAAAGAGAACAAGCTGATGAGAGAAACAGGAATGAAAGCAGAGAGATCGACAGAGAAGGCGCTCCTTCCCCAAAAGAGGGTCAAGCATAGAAATGGGGGCCTGCGCAAAGAAATACCATGCCAACATAGTGACGTGAACGATGAAATCCTACCCCAAAAGGTTTGCAATATTCTTGAGGTTTCGCTGCTGACAGTGGAAAAGACTGTTTAGAAGTAGCCCACATATGCGCGGGTTAGTCAGCAGCCGGTGGAATGGCAGGAATGGGTGCAATGGCAGGAGCTGTATACAAAAAAAAAAAAATATATGTATGAAGGCGCTGAAAGCTTCCTTGTTTACAATCAGGGAATGAAGTTAATTAAGGTCTGGAAGGTTGGTCTAAAGGAGGAGCTGTTGCCTGCGGTTAAGGTGAGCCACGCAGTCCTGCAGAAGATGAGACCATTCTTCCTTCTCGCAGCAGATGCAGTCCCAAACTGTTTAAGGCGGGCCTTCATGGAGCCGTGGCCGGTCAGCAAGAATGTGATTTCCAGTGAACCAGGCCAGGGTGTGTTTGGTTAAGAAGCGGATGTAGGTATGAATTTTCTAGTGGCTTCGTCTTTGATTCCGGAGGAGAAGCAGGACTGCCATAAGTTGGTAATTTTGGACCACAAGCACATCTTATCCATATAGTTGTCTGCAGTGAGAGTGGAAATTCCCAGGAAGTCGGTTGGTACACTGGTTCTGGCCCTGTAGAGGAGGCCACAAAAGGTGACATAAAGATCCAGAGGGTGGTTACCAGAAATCACCTGGAGGGCTGGGTGGAGGTGGTTCTGAAAGCTTCGGTCATTCGAAGTGAAAGGAGTCGCTGGTTTTTGTTGAGTTTATTTGCGAAAATTATCCTTTCCAACTTGTGGAACTAGATAGGGGGGGGGGAATAAGAATTTATCGGAGGAACACAGCCGAGTACATTAATTTGAGCGTCCGACCTTTAAGACTCCAATCTGTCTAGGTCATCCGTGCAAGCATAGCTATGTATTTCTTAACTTTAACATGGTCTAGGTGTGGCATAAAAGTCCATTTGTGGTCGAACACAATTCCTAGATATTTCACTCTGATGCTGATTTTCAGGAACTTAACCTGAATGAGAATTACAAGAAGTCTTCAGATGTCTAGAGTACCCTTAATTAAGGGCATCTTGGTTTTCGAAGAAGAGACAGTCAGTTTATGTGTTTTGGCACAATTTAAGAGTGCAGTCAGGACGTGATTGGCCCGCAATTTAAGGGGCCAGGACGCGGGATGTTTTTTCTTTTTTTAATTTGAATGATCCCAAACTCGTTTTGGGCATTCAGCATGATTAGTCGAGGTCCGCTACAGTACATGCGTAGTTGTGGCCCACATCCCCGTGGTATTAGACGAACAATGGGCAAATTTTCTAGGTTTCCATAGGTTCACAATAATCATGAATGTGATCGCCTTGCTAGTGATAAAGTGGCCAGAAACAACTAAACAACACACACACACTGCACAAACATAACATTACACACATTTCTGGCCAGAGTTCTGTACAGTATTCATCACAGTGTATGCCAAGGTGGAGTTGAATTGACGTTCGGGTGCTGATGATACTACATATGTTTCCATGTACGAGTACTCGCATATTATATAAAGACTTGAGACAAATTCGAAGTTAAATTTACAATTACTGTCAATCACAGATATCATCATCGTTTATCACCTTCCCTAGAAATATACTACTATCGTTATACTGCCCCCATCACCACTCCGGGAAACATCTGGTTTCACGCCTGTACTCGTTCGAAAATTCTTCACCCGGCACAGCGCCTGCGCCCCCAAAAGCTTTCCATGATATTAATTACCTCCAGGGCCCAAACATCCTACACGCTGATTACGTAGGTTAAAATTTATAGTAATATCAGAAATAATAAATAAATAAATAAATAAAAGGAAAATGGTCTGTTATTTGACCTTTAAAGGCCGGTCCAGGGTGATTTCATTCCTGGTCATTGTGGGCAGTGCACTCATTTCTTAGTACAAATCGCAGTTACTTCAAGCTATCACAGGAAATAAGGAAGGAAAGTTCGTATTTTGTTGTATTCATAAAGTGCATTTCAAATGATGAAGCCCTGTCAAATACCAAATATACTGACGAGGTTACTTCCCATCACAATATCGGGATAAGGGACACTAAAAATCTCCGCAATATCTATATTTCCACCCTTATAGCAGTCCTAAGGTACACGTGGTTTGCGTAGGTTCTCAAATAATCATGCATATGACAATGTTGGAAATGTGTTAACTGCCAATGTTTGACAATGATTTCGGTAGATGGTTGCTTCTGAGGAAGATTTAGACCTACATTTCTAGAGATTATTAATCTGTTTACTCAATGAAAAACTATTAAACAACACATCGACCGGGGATGGGGTTGTGGATATCCAGAATAATCCCTTTCTCCCTTCAACATTTAACGTTGTTTAATCGTGCGAATTTCCAACACAAATGACTTGGAAACTCGGATTCGTCAATCTGAGACTCCATATTAAACATCTATTATCCTCCCGAACAGACACACGGGAAGAAAGCAACAAGTTGCCAGTCTTTGACTGCGTTGTTTTTATCCTTTGATATTATTTTCATCACTGTCTCACACTTAAATCATAATATATTCTTTGAATGTTATACTTCTTTCGTAATAACTCCATGTACATTAAATATATATGAGTAGTAAACATTAAAGTGCGGTTTAAGATTAACACAGATTTTATATTACGCAAGAAACACAGTACATACCATACAATCCCTCCTTTTTGAGATATTCTCCTGGTTTTGGAAAGCTGGACACGCGCACAGGCAGTTTATACTGCATGTACGAGTATAATCCTATTCAGTGCAATCTCCGCTATTAACTGATAGGTAAAGAACTTAAAAAAAAGTTAGTTACTTTTTTTCGGAATGTTATTTTTAAAAATATTCAATTTCATCAGTTTTTATGATGTCCCCTTACCAGAATATGTTTCGTGTTCAATGGAGATAAAAGTTTGACAATCAATCAATTATTTGCACAACTGTTCATCCAGTTACCCTTTATGCTTCTGAAATCTGGGCATTAGCAGCATGCATCGACAACAGACACGTTTATTCAGCAGAATATGACTAATTGAGTGATCCTGCAGAGGATCACTCAATTTCCCCAGCAGAAGAAAACTGATAAGGCGGAAGGAAGATGCAACATCGCAACTCGTATGTTTCCATTCTCTGTGCTCACACATACCATACTTTTTGGCCAAGTGGGTTTTCAAAGTGTATTAGGCAGGTCAAATAAAAGAAGCATAACACCTGATCGGAATGAAGACAGAAGAACAACCTGTCATCAATGGAAGCCATAGATCTGTGTTAATCATCAATGGAAGCCAAAGATCAATGCTCCCAAAGGTCTTTCTTGTCTGCTATGACTTCCAATCTCCGATATTTTAGTGTGCACTGAGGTTACACATAACAGAAGAGATGGTAGAGCTCTTAAACATTATAGACTGAAAATTCTAAACTAAATTGATGAAGATTTAGTAAAATTTGAAGCCAGACTGCTCTGTCGGATATCATTTTATCACTAACACTCTCATACGTGCGCAACTGTTTGCGAATTAACTTTAAATTAAATAACTTTAACTGTAAATTAAATATAACCCTAATTGTTTAGAATTACTCAAAACTCATCATATAGAATAGAATCTTTAACGACTCTCCAATCGGAATGTAAACTTCTGGATTGTCTTTCACGCTAATTTTACAGGCTTGCACGTAACCGAGTTTATTTATTTATTTACTGCCTTAACACTAGCATTTGATAATTCAATAATCTAAATTGTATTAATATTATCCTTCTCAACGCTCGTTGGTTTTTATTTTTTATTAATTTACTCTTTATTTTGTCAATCAGCTGCTGACACACTGGTGTCATTAAGTGAGCAGCCCAGTGGGGTATCTCCGGTAGCTGTTAAGGCCAATCCGCCTCTGATGAAGAGGTGATATTATGAGCGTTCGGAGAACGATGATGTAATCTTTGCTAACGAAGACAATGATTGCCAACCACATAAACCAGGAGTGTCAAACAAGCGGCCAGATATGTTTGTTTAGTGGACCAAGTTCTGTCAACTTTTACAGGCTAATTCTCCAACGAATACCAAAGTACAAGCAGCCATAAAATGTTTATTATTATTATTATTTATTAATTCCAGTAATATCACACCGGTGTGGGGTCTCTGAGTGAAATTATTGATGCGGCTAACAATTATAAAACTACATTATACCGCTTGGGATGGGTAGGTCACTTTTGTTAGTATTGTAGATTCAAATGATCATCTTATCTGTATTAATTTACTTAAACAATAATTAGAGCGAGACAGTAGTTTACATTCTCTAACGTTGGATTAAAAACGTCACCACAAAGCAGTGCGCGTGTGTTAAAAATAGAAATTGCGCGTGGAAAGTAATTAGGAAAGAAAGTTTCCACAGATATTGTGGTGTTCTTAGGCACTTATCTCGCACTTCAGTATTGAGATTACTTTATTAAGTGACGTTGTTAACTAGGGGAATAGGACGATTAACGTAAATGATACACGAACGGCAGCGCCCTCTCCAGGTATCTCGAGAAATTTTATGTTCCAACCAAGCGGTGGATATACGAAGCTTAATTTCTTTCGCGGCTAAATTACCCACCTATCAGCGAAGCCTACTTCTCTGAAGACTAAGTGCTTTAAAAACCTGTCCGCTGTCTGCAGCGACAACTCAGCGACCCGTTGCCGACAAGCTTGAGGTGGTTATCGTACAGGCTCGTGAGTCAGAGTACAAATGACGGAACCGTCGAGAGATAAGCGCCGCACTGCTCTCATTAACACTTGTGGTAGAGACGAGCCTTTTAATCGGCCGGCCCTAGCCTCCTACCACGAGTGACATGTATTTAATTAACTTTTATGGAGATTGTATCTTCTTTCGTTCTGATGCCACAAGCAACGTTTCTATCAGGGGACGGGGAAAGAGAGAGGGAGGAGGGGGGAGGGTGAATGGTGGGGCGAAGAAGAGCTGTCCGCTGTAAAACAAAATGTCGCCCTTTGTCAGCCGCTTCTGGAGACAGTAGCCGGGTCTGTGCCTACGTAATAGCGGAAACCTCCGTCATGTCGTGCATCTCGGGCGCGCCGTTACGGTGACATTAAATGGCACGAGCCACAACTGCAGAACGAATTATAATGAATTTTCATTTTCACCCAGCGGACGACTATTTTAGCTAAATTTTTCTAATTAGTACTGCGCAGATAATAGGAAGCAAGGGTGGGTGGGCGGCGATGTTACCGATTTTCTATGCGACTTACCTATTACGAGACTAATGAGAAATTAAACTAAATTGGGCGGAGGAGATGGCGCCATCTAGCGGACGAATTGAGTGAGCGATTTGGGGCTATTTAGGAAAGACGCTCGTTTAAAGAGTTTCGGAACGCGTTTCTAAAGTAACTCTTTTCATTTTTAAATATTTTACAGCGCCGTTTGCATTTTAATGCCACGTGTCTGGCATTAAAAGTTCGTGTAAATGAATGATTTAATGAATTCGATGCGCTGGGAATGTTTAATAATTTTTGAAGAATGTTTAAATGCAGCGTTTGATAGTTAAAATGGTCAGAATTAGAGAAATTGCAAAATTAGGCATCTGCGGTAATATTCTTGTACGAGAATCTTTAGGGAAGTCGGAGGGGGGGGATAACAGGATAATCAATCACCTCCGAAATGTTGAATTTCTTGCCGTTGTTACACTAATGTACTTTGGATTCATTTGAAATAATATCCCCCCCCCCCGCAGCCAAAATCTTGTATACGTGTTGCTGTCTTGTGAATTTCTCATCACATTTGCTTAAGAATACACGCAGTAAACGTTACCTTAACAAAAAACAGTTGGATTCCTTCGTGTTTGGAAAAACACGAGTTATCTTGAACAAATGAGGTGTGTGCCTCATGACCCCGATAACAACATCGATCCGTCCTGAACCACTTTCAACCAATTCCTCATAGCGGACATCGAGGTCTGTTCCCATTCCAGCATCATTTTTGCAACCTCTAGTTCAGCTGCAATGAAGCACGAATGGAAACTTCAGAAGAGAGGCGAAATTGGCCGCGCTAAAATTCATCCTAAAAGTGTTCCATCAGGTCAGATTTAGAGTTGGACTTTAAATGGCCAATCAAGTTGCTGGATTTTCCATAGAACTGGAAAACGGTGGGCACTACGAAATTTTCCAAGAGGCCAGTGCAAAACTCAGTACAGTACTGAACATTTTTGACAGCAGAACGAACGGTCCGAATCCGAGCCACGAACAGTAGCCCAATATCATGAGCCGTCTCCTCCAAATTTCACTGTTGGCATAATGCACTTCGACAGATGATGTTTTTCACACCGATCATCTGACTTATGCGACTCCAGGCTCTACAGGGCCCAGTATTTCGGCTAGTTCACAGCTCAGGAACAATGGGCTGGATACCACTGCAAATGAACTCTAGCATTCATTGGTGTGATACGTGACTTTTGAGAAACAGATATGTCAATGGACACTCATACGGTGCAGCTCCCTGTGTACAGTAAATGCAGTAATGAACATCTATGGTCATCTGCAGCTTCAACGTAGCGTCTTAGTATTACAAGCATAATGGTTAAATGATGCGAGAAGTGGACGTTTTCTGCATCTGCCATAAAAAAATAAATAATAAATAAATCTATCATTCATACCTTACCAAGTTACCAAAAAGTGGGTACCCAATTCAGAGGGACTGGCTCCGGCAAAATTTTGCAACTCTAAGAATAATATTGAACCCTCAACAGCCAATACTTTTTTTAGCGTGTTACAACCCGCAAAAATATGGGGGAGGGTGAATTGTTGGGAACCGCAGGGGCCAGCTATAGCCTCCGCTCCTGATCTAATTCAGGTTTGAAATGGAATTGGACAGACAGCAGACATCGACAATTACTATCCGATAATTTTTGGGCTACTTGAAAATTATAGATGTATAATCACAGAGTTACTGGAAATGTCTTAAAAAATAAAAGAAAAAAGAAACGCTGAACTGCTAAAATGTCAGTTGAGAGTTGCAATGCTCGCCTTAGAGTTGCAGAGTTCACAGGATGTCAAAATCGAGCGTCATCCTCAGTCAATTTTTTCCCATATAAATTAGTATTAATAAGGACAAATTATGTTAGGAAGCGGACATTTTCGGAATCAGCCAGAACTAAATAATAATAATAAATAAATAAATAAATAAAACAGAAAGTTCATACTGTTCCCATTCCCACAAGGTAACCAACCAATTCCGTTTTAAACTTAGCCAGACTCAACCTCTGCCACGTTGGGAGGCAACTTATTCCAGTGTTCCATAACCCATTGCCCATAGGTGAACTTTATGAGGTCCAATCTTCTTTTATTCCTCGAGATTTTATATTTGCGTCATCTGGTTCGTGTTTCGCCCACAAAGGAGAACAGACCTTCCTCATTCATTTTACTCAACCCCCTCAGCACCTTATAAACCTCAATTTCTTTAGATGTCTATTTGTCAACCTTTGCAATCCATAAATTCATTTGAGCATGGTAATGCGCATTTGATGCCTCTCAAGAAGTTGTCTTTTTTTAGGTGTCTTCAGATATAACGTTCCTTAGATATAACGAATATAACGTTCCAAACGCATTTAACTGTCGTCTTGTATAGAAGGATAATGACGTCGTTCTCCCTACAGCAAAGGACCTATATGGACAGGACACCATGCCTCCCCTGGCCGCCTGTATACAATGCACTGAAATTTCCAAGTCACACTCGATTGTAACACAAGTGTTTTTTCTCTTGAATCACTTTTAGCTCCTCGACCCGTTATCTTATATGTGACTCCCGGATTTCTGTTCCCCAAGTGCCTAACATTATTACTGCTTAGAAGCATTACAATTCTTCATTATTGTTTTAAATATTCTGACTGCAATACCTACTTTCTTTGCATCAGTGGAAGCATTCTCCTAATGAGAACCTTCACTCTTCATCAAGGAAAAAAACACTCTTGCCCATGAAAAAAACTTTTGCCATGGAAATGAACTTAGCAGAATAAATTCTCCAATTTGCTGCACACAGAATAGAAAGATTAGTATACTGTTCTTAATAATAAATATAAGTTAAATATATTTACAGCAAAAATTTTTACACCCTCTCTCTCTTCATCTGTTTTCATTGATGACAACCAAGCAATTGGGAGCAATTGGTCTGGGGAAATGGTAGTAGCAAATCACGTGTTAAAGGACTACAGATGGAGAAAAGGAATGGGACGAGGTCTTGTAATGCATATTCGATAATCACTCTGCTACGAATCGCAGCAGAGTGGTCAGGTGCTTAAGTACACGCGCTTTGAGCGACCGTGGTTCAATCTCTCATTCAGACTGCTAAATAAGGTGCTGTTTCTTGCATTTTCTGCATATTTTTTGAACTCTTCTGAATATGTGATCATCCAGGATATAAACAGAAAATTTATTCATGTTTGTGGTCAAGAGATTGTGTATTGTGCAAGGGGAAATAAGTGAAAATATTTGATATATTTTCTTCGTTTACCTTCTTCAAGGCTGCATTTAAGCTAGCGGCGATGCCACTGTTTAAAACATTTCTAGAATTGACTTTTCCAAACACCTTTTAGAACACTATCATATTCTCCTTACCCTTTAGCTGCTCCTACTTTCATAATGGATTCCTTTCCACGATGTACTCTCTGTTAAACCATTTAAACATTACTGATTTCTATATGTTCTGCGTTTTCTTATACTTGTGTGTGTTAGCTGGGTTTTGCTTGTTTATAAATTATTGAATGATTATAACTATTTTCTATAATCTCATTTATAATCTGCTTTTTGTTTAAAATGGATTAATTATGAACGTTTGTGTTCACTTTAAAAAGTTTTAAGTATCACTGATACGTTAGATATTTTACGTTACGTTAAGTTACTGATGCATTATATAACTTTTTATTAATTTAAATTTTGTAGTAAGCTCTTAAGAATTTAAAAACTTTCCCTTTTTTATTAGTAATTTTACTATTTTAATTTTATTAATTATTATTTCATTTTGATGTAAAAATTATAATTTAATTAATTTCCATTTGTAAAGGTTAAATCTTTTTTTTTAATAATTATTTTAACTTCTGAATCATATTTGCATACACTATAATTGGGCTTAACTAGCATTTCACAAAGAGTCAACAAGCATTTCGCAAAGAAGTTCTACAGTGGATACTAGAAGATGTCCTTACAAAAATGTCTGAAAAAAATTGGAGCCCTGGATTTTGGTTACTGCATTATAATAACGCCAATGATCATGCCAGTCTATTAATACTATGTCAGGCCCATTTTACAGAGATCCTTCCTTCACAGAGACATTAGGTGGAGATAGGGCCACCATAAACAGAGAACATACATGTCAGTCTAAGTGAGTAACAATTTCTGGCCAAGAATAACACTGCGCGAATCCCATCACCTTCTGTATTTCTTCTTGTTCCGAAAACTAAATAAACGTTTACACTCAAATGCCAGAGCTTTCATGAATTTCCGAAAGCCAGGGGAAAGAACGTAGGGTGTAATGAAAGAAATCATAAAACGGTCGCGAAAATGCATCCAACTGAGACAGAAATGCTAGATTTGCTGCGTTAAATCTCAAGGGAAACGGCAAATAAAATCAAATTATCATTTTTAAAGGCATACAATTAATGGTGCAGATATCAGCTTTTTGCTCATCTCCTTGCTTTGTTTGCAAAAGTGTGTTCGCGGGCCAATCCGCATGTTGCGCGGGCTGCTCACTTTCTGAGATCGACTAATTGCAGCCTTGATCGAAAAGGACTATAGAAATTCCTCCAATCATAGATGAGAATCGAATCCAGACCTCTTCAAACGAAGGGGCAGCTTAGTCGCGCGACACCTGTGCGACTAAGTTGCCACTGAGGGGTTGGGGGAGGACAGAAAAGGAATGGTCTCAATGTCAACATTTTGATACAATCCAAGAACTACGAACCATTTGTCCACGCGGCTCAATAATAAAATTTACCAATTCCTGAATTTATCAAATCCTTATTGACTGAAGCAGCATTTTAGATTTTTAGCTTAAGTTATTCGCTCAAGCACTCGCATACTAACTGGCATAAGGCTTGGACTAAACAAGAGGGCACCGGAAAGAAAAATTTCTGGCAACAAGGGAGAAAAAAGAAGAAAAAAACTAAAAAGTCCTTTTAGTGAGATCAGGATTCAAACACGGGCCTATTCGAATACGGTATAGAACGACAGAAATGTGACCCTCGAGGTGGGAGGGAGGGGGAAGGAGGAGAGAGAGCGATGCTTGAAACTCCATAACATGATAATAACCATAGAAGAAGGCTACCATGTTATTGACACAACATTTATAACAAAACTGCATTTGTACCATTCGTAAAAGAAGTGCTGTTTATATAGCGAAACAATAGGGAGCTCCCCCTCGTGGATAATTCAACCTCAGAGTCTACGATAGCCTTAGAACAAAGTACTGTACAATAATTTCTGCGATTTATTCACTGCACAGCATCCCACGATACCATAAACAGGCACAGTTACGATACCAATTATCTATTGTAATGTTTTGAATAACCAGTCTTATAATCTCAACACATACTGGCGATTCAAAATTCATGCAACCAATGTTCTAAGATTTAATTTATCATTGTAGAATTCGATAGATAGAATTCGATTCTAACCGATGCAGAAGCAGACCGGATCGTGCCCAGATGTTGATGTTATATCATCTTTCAGCCAGCCAGTAATGTTTTGTAATCTATATTATAATAATTAAACTGAACAACTGAAAATATAGCATTGGTTGCGCGCCTTTTGAATCCCATTGTACTTTCAAAGATAGCAATAATTCTTAAGAAGTGTAAATACGCAAACAATGAGTCAGTCGAAGGAGAAAGAGAAAATATAATTTCGTCAGTCACGAGGATGATTTTAACTTTGTTTTATGGTAAACTGTTCATATTTGAAAGAGAAGTTGTGTGTGTGGTCTAAATTAACAGTTTGATTTACTAAGCACACGTACTAATTTTCACTTTTTCTTTTATTTCTATTCTAGCTTTCAGCGCTCTCTCTGTGGACACCTTTGCCAATGCCAGTCTCTCTACGACTCCATCCATACCCGGCCAACTTTCACAGCCAGATACTACACAGTTGCCGCACCTCAGGACGCATCTCGCATCGATCATTCCAGATCCGCAACCTGCAATCCCGACTTCTCCGCCGGGGCAGTCACCTCTTTCACCTATGGAGGAACCGTCTCCGTCACTCTCAGACTCTTTAGCAACTTCCGATTTCGCGGCGACCGAGATGGTGACCCTAAGTCGACATTCTCCCCCGACATCCGATGACGAAGACAGTGTTGACAGAGACATGGAGGATAGGACATTATCGAGCAACGATCACGCAGGTGAAAGAACTCTGGAGTTGCCAAAAATCAAATTAGAGCAAATCGAAACGAAGACCAAACCGTCCGCAGTTCTCCCAAGTTCAGCCGCTGAAGGAGAAAAAATCGGAGAAAGTTGTGTAGAAGTTCCACAAAAGAAACGAAAAAGACGCGTTCTATTCTCCAAAGCGCAAACATTCGAACTGGAGCGCAGGTTTCGACAGCAGAGGTATTTATCGGCGCCAGAACGTGAACATTTAGCGAGCATCATTCAGCTGACTCCTACCCAGGTGAAAATCTGGTTCCAAAATCACCGCTATAAGACGAAACGGGCCAGACAAGAAAAGGGACTGGACATAAATCCGTTACCGTCTCCGAGACGAGTGGCGGTGCCGGTGCTGGTGAGAGATGGGAAGCCGTGTCAACCGTCGGTCAACGGAGGACTTGTGAAACCGCAAGATCCCGTAGTTTCGGCAGTAAATATGGCGTCCACAGATTTGCCGCCCATTGCATCCATGACATCCAGCTTATCCGCCAGTGCGGGTATCGTAGGGGGTATCAACACGTGTATGACGAGCTCGTGCATCGGCTCCTTTAATATGAATATGAACGTGATGCCGCCGACGTACACCCATCCTCTGATCCATCAACATCGGTGGTGGTGATCGAGAAACTGAATGAAAGAACATACTCAGCATCCATTTACATACTGAGCACGGACATAAAGAAGAAGAAGAAGCGTGCTGAAAGAGCATGTGGGCGGGGCACAGTGAAAGGAAGACAAAAGAACAATTAACAGCGTTGGAATGTTTCCTTTTCACACGCTGATGATCATCCTGGTTAACGCATTTGAAGACGACGTCACAGGAAGGGAAAGGGATTTTAGTGGTTTGTAAAGCAAATCATACCATAGATTTGTAAAGCAAATCTGTAACTCTCATTAGCATTTAATTTCTCTGTTAAAGACCTTTACAATCGCGAGGAAAACTTCGGAATTAAAAAAGAATAACAATAACTAGCATAAGACCAGTTTGTCAATGGGGCAAATTTTGTCAGCATCCATTTCTAGCAATTTTGCCAGCTACTCCATAAACGGAAGTCATTTCTACAGTTTAGCAATTACATCAAAAGCGTGTTCATTGAAATTCAACCAAAAGTTGCGATCTGCAATGCGTTAAACCGCAACATCATTCAAATTATTACACATATACAAACTGATAAGTAAGGATTGCATTTATGTGTGCATGTACAGAAAAAGAGTCTTCGAAGTGGCAAAGCTGAATGTCCGGGAAAGAAAGAACTTTTCTATCCATTTCGTTTCATATATTTTACCTTTTTCTGAAAGCGTATCATTCTCATGTGTCATATTGTCTCTCTCTCTTTCTCTCTCTGGCTATGAAAATTTAATTTTTTAACAGCGATTGTGTCAAAAAGCAGAAGCATTTTTAAAAATGTCCATCCAAATGGCGATTTCAATGAATGCACTCCTTAATTTATTTTCTTTTTCATTGTTCTCACTGATAGAATTAAATGGGATTTATGATTTCTAAAAAAAAAAAATCCGTTTTGTCCTTGGTTATCATTATGACACAACACATAACTCATTGAAATGCCTAGCGATTCCTCATCTTCAAACCACAACCACCGCTGAGCAGATCTCTTTGAATCTCGATGTTTTAAAACAAAAAAACATTGAGAAAACAGTTCCGAATTGACAGAAATGATTAATTCAATGACGGATGGGAACAAACAGGCCATTTTGTACCATGCACTAGCATATAGTAGGTCAACTTCAAAGTAAACTTTCAACTATCAGTATCGCTTAAAGAAATCTATATTTAATTTAATTTTCGTGAGTTGTCAATTTAAATTTATTTTTAATTGATTATCGATTATCGCGACAACACCAAACAAATCAATTCAACGGGATTCGGTCCTTTCGCTGTGAAAAAAGCGATAGAAATGTAATTTTAATAAAACCTTAGAGAAACCAAAGTTAAAGAAAAGGTTATCAAACGGGGTTCCAATTCAACTTAAAAATAGCAGATGGTAGCAGCAGGCTATGAATCTAATAAGATCAGGATGTAGTAAGTTATGAAAATGACTAATATTTCAGAATATAATAATAATAATAAACAGGAACCGGTTGGAATCGAAGTACATAACTAACATGTAAAATCTTCTGAATTTAAAAGAAAAATATAGTAGTTTTTTTAATAATTTTATTAGCTTTTTATTACGTTTTTATAATTTTAATTTAATAATATTTTATTAAATTAAAGTGTCTTTAATTCTAATTACGCTAATTTTTAAACTGCAATTAAAATAATTTCCTTTAAAGCAAACTAAAATTAAATTAATTTCAATTTAATTTTACGTTAAGGTCAAGCTCATTAATTATTATTATTATTATGAAAAAAAAAAACCCCTTTTCCTCTCCTTTTATGGTTCGCCTCGAGGCGGGTACTCTTACCAAGTGCATGGGGTCGTTGGTTGTGTCCGGTTAGTATTATTGTTACTACTGGTCAAGAAGCTCTCGTACTATCCTACATGTAGGTATTCAAGGCCGCTGCTTTCTGGAGTTCGTTGCTACTAGGTTCTCATGGAGGCCCTTTAACACCATGCTGGTGGTTGAAGCAGTGGTAGTCATTACTTGGTCCATACGCACATATCTTTGACTTCTTAGGTTTGTTTTTTTTTTTTTTTTTTTGATTTGGTAGTTATTGGCGCATCGGCTTCTGTGGCCATATTGCACCTCCCAAGGTTTTTGCAGTACTTTGATCCAAGCCCGAGGCGGGAATCGAACCCGCGACCTTTGGGTTGCCGGGCAGGTACTTTACCCACTCGGCTAGCCCGGTCGGCCTTAGGTTTGTGTACCTCCTTATCTTGTCCACGTATGTTTTCTGGAAGTTGCTGGTGTTGGGCATCGCGGTGTCGGGTAGGCAGCCATTTCTTCTTGATGATAAGGTTATGTCTGGTCTTGTGCGGAATCGTCTTTTCCCTTATTATGGCACCGTCCCAGTATAGTCTCTGAATAGAGGTCCCTAGTACGGCCTGAGGCTTGTACTTGTAAACTTTCTTTGATCAGCCGGGATTTTTGCACTAGCTTCTGATGTATTATCTTGGCCACCTGATCGTGTCTGAGAGTGTACTCCGTCTGGGTGATCACCCTGCAGCCTGCAGTGATGTGCTGCATTGTTTCTAGGGCCAGGTGGTATCGTCGAAATGTGCCATCTGTTACTCCAGAATTCTTGATAATGTATTTCCTGTAGTTTCTGGTGTTGATTACCTCGTATTGGATAGCGAGCATGAATTCTTCATTCTCGGGGAAGGGCCCCTCTGATTATAGGTCTCGTATTTGCTTGTTTGTTGTCTTTCTTCTGATCAGCTTCTACCTTCTGTCTTCAGCTATAGCCTTCTTCCCGAGGCTGGTGGTTCCTTGTTTTTGCGTTTTGTGTTACGTTGGTCTCTGGTTTCCCTTTTTTTTTTTTTTTTTTCATCAGTTGTTGTTGAGATAAGTTGGTATTATTTGCCTGTTGAGATGGTCTGGACTTGCCACAGGATTCTGTTGGGTCTCTGCTTCGGTATGGTGTGGTTCTTGTGGGGTAAATTCCCTGGAATTTTGCTAGGGCTTTCTTCCACTAGTACTCTTTTATGGACATAATATGGAAGAAATATCTGTTTCCACTTCAGCTGATCCAGGTCGTTATTGTTATTTGGTTTTTTTTTTTTTTAGGAGCATTAGCAATTAAGGCCATATTGCTCCGGGATATGCGGTGGTCATTCCCTGACCTTTCCGCATCCTCCGTATTTGGTGGTCACGGGCTCGAACCCCGGTCTAATCAAGAAGCGTGTGCTACGCACTGCTGCTCCTGCCCACCTGGCTACGGAGGCGCCGATCCGAGTTGTAGTTCGTGTACTTTCTGTTCATCCTCCAAGTTCTGGTTCCTTTATTTCCGTATTCGTTATTGTTTGTAGTTGGTCGCGCACATCCTGCTTGATTTTTTCCAAGAATGCAGTAACTATCAGATTCTTCTTGGTGACCTGAAGAGTCGGGAATCGTTCCAACCATTTGGTGTGTATTTTCGCCTTGTACATTGTTATGTTTGTCTCTAGCTGCGTTACTTTTGTACTGTGCTTGCATGATGAACGTATTCATTTCGACGCTCCACTTCATGTGTCTTCTCCTTCTCTCCCTCCTGGATGGTCATTATCGCAGTTGCGCAGGAAGTACTTCCAGTTGGTTGGGCTGGATGGTCTTGCCCTTTAGTTGTAGCAGCCATACGAGAGGCAACGCCGCTCGCTCCCCTCTTGTCCACAGGTGACTGTCACCGACTTTTAGAACTGATTCCTCTGCCTAAGGCGTGAACGCAAGTGACTTTATCCTGCGCCACAATCGATGCAGTATGTTCAACATTTCTACTTCTCATCTTCATTCAGCTATATAAATGAATCTGTTTTAGGTTTGGCTTTTGCATCCAGTGGTGGGGTTAGTTATGGGAGCGACACCAGATGGAGCCACTCTCTGCCTCAGCCTTAACTTCGATCTTGGGTTAGGTAGGCATATGAAGCGACTTTCGCGATTTTTTTTCGCTGTGAGTTTCGAGCCCGGGTACATGATATTGGTGGTGGTCCGGTGTCGTAACTACTGGGCTAATCGCTCCCCCCTCTCTTATTATTGTATTCTTAAATTTATTTTATTATTTAATGCATTAATAGGTGATTAATTTTAATAGGTGCATAGGTGATTAATAGGTGCATTAATTTCATAAATTTCATTTTATTATATTCTTTAATGGACACGAAGCGCATACGCATCATTTTGTAGGCATCAAGAGAGCAAATTAAGTTTCGATGATGCACAGCAAATAAATTGTGGGACAAATCACCATGAAATGCTTCAGTCTTACACTAAAAATAACAGAGTACTGAAGAGAAATACTTGTATACTACCATTTATTTGTAATGCCTGCCACTATAAATAGAGAATGAGAAATATAAACAAAGTTCACCTTAGAGAGCAGTGCTCTTTATACTTAGTGTAAGAAAGGGAACTCGTGGTGTTGTCCTTCATAATACGAGATGTTTGGTGTATCTTCAAACTTTCTTTGCTCTTTCGTTATTCAAAATGATGCTCTTTGTACCATGTTTATGTCGGTATTATGCACTGTTCTTCATTTATCGTGAAATGAACGGTGTGCACTAAGATAATTTATGGAAACAAAACAAAAAAAAAAATCCAAAGTATCATTGGATACGCGCCAGAAGCCAATTGCATTATGACCGTAGTAGTATATGAGGATAATTTAACTTATTTTTGCAAAACATTCCATTCTTTGGCAATTTTAATTAACTTTTTCATTCGTTTTTAATAAAATTTTGCTATAGTGAAAACTGGATCGCAATGTAATCGGATAATCCTCTATAACTTCTGTAATCAGAAGCGTAACAGCTCTAAATTATTTGGAGTCTGTATTCTTCAATTATATATTATTTTCCAATGCGATTTGGATACTTGCTACAACCTGGTTTTATTCATTAAAAAATCGCCTCAAAGTAGATGCATCTTTTCTATAAACTATTACACAAACGTCCTATTAATAATTTAAAGAATTTTGCGCTCTGTCAACGGAAAAATAAAGTTATATCATGTCCGAAACCACACCTTTAATTTTACCGGGTTCACATCACAGCGTAATGAATTCCCAATACAATTTTCTCCAGCTGTTTTCTACTGACATTGCTGGTACGAGTTACACACACACACACACACACACACACACACACACAAACATCACGTGTGCAGTTGTCTGACATTTGAAACAATCTAACCACTCCAGAGAGACGGTGTATTTCTTTTTAATCATATTTGGCTAAGGTCAGTAAACATTCCACATTCTGGAACTGCCTCTAGGGTGTGGTTCCTGAACTTTGTTTTAAAGTAATACAAGTGTAAGTTAGAGGGAACCTCTGGAAAAACTGCCCATTCCACTCCTTTGACATTACTTCCTACTAATCTCTGACGTCTCTCAAGAAAGGCTCATGGTTACCCACTGGTTGAGAGAAATGATTATGAGTACGTAAAAGAAGTTCGACAAACTCGAATGTTCTTCGTAGATGTAGGTTCGCGCGTTTGAACTAGTCTGTGGTGCCTTATATCGTCCACATGGATAAGCAGAACAGTGAGAAGCTGTGGTCGTAATTCCCCTTATATAGTGATATTTATCGAAGTTCAGGGAACGCAGTTAAATTGAGGAGATTATAATAAAGTTTTCAAATACCAAAAATGGCGGTGTGGTTTTTGGGCAAGAACCTTGGGCATTAAATTGGGTTCGTCTTAAACAGATCCACAAAAGGTGCTCTACTTATAACAGACGAATATATGAGAAGCCTGCTTGCTTATATGGAAACAAAAGTGATGCTAAAACATGTATTTCGTCCGAATATGACAAAGTTAATATGCAAACTTTAAAGTAAAATCTTTCCAGTTTAGCTTCGTTTCCTACCTTAGAATAGAGCAACCTGTTCAATTATCAATATGGCAATTTAGTGCTATAGCTGATTTTTTTAACGTAGATGTCAAATCTTAATAGAGCTTAATAGCTTCTGTGAGAACTTTAAATATTTAGATAGAAAAGTTGCAGCCTCGTAGACTGAATTGTAGACAAAGGATGAAGAGGGGTGGGGGAGAAGTACAGTTCTTGGAAATTGTTGTACATTTTGTTGTCAATATTAAACGCTAAGTAACTATGCATAACCCTACAGATGATCCAGTGATTATCTATGGAGTCTTACAGGTGTGTGAGTTGTCATTCTCGAATGAATACTTTATAAATTGCATTTAATTAGAATTTCCAATGAGTTGCGAGATGTCAGCCATTGTTAATAAGTACAGTATCTTCAAAATATCTTTTTACCATTTCTTCCTTCCTGTTGAATCAATTATGAAGTTGGCAGCCATAGGTTGAAATTACTCCAGTTTCCTTTCCTAAATTTTATTATTGTTGCAAAGCATCGAACAAACAGGACTAGAAAATTAAAATAAAACTATTAAATAATATTGGTTCACTCCACTGGAATATTCCTCGCGCACAATTGGTTTTAAATTGCTAGAGACCATCCTGTACATCGGCTGTAAGCAGAAGCTCAACTTAGATTTTCGCCCAGTCTAAAAAATCTAATTCCTACGAGTTACAATTTGTATATTTTTTGGAGGTCCGATAATTGTGTGACTGGATGAGAGTGCTTTATTTTCAAAATTAAGCTTTTTTTTTCAGTTAATTTCTGAATAGTTAAAATACGAATCGATTTAATCAAAATAAACGCGCACAGACGAACAAACACTTCTCAAAAATTATTTTGCGAAGAAGAAAACAATTCATTCAGCCCTGAGAGTAAGTCCGAACTGTACTAGTGCATTTAAATATAGCGCATGCGTACTTTTCTTTCGTAATATTTTGAGTAATAAAAAATTGAAACAATTACGTTGGGAAATTAGCTTCGTGTGAAGAGCGAAATATATTTGATTATCCAATAAATCGTTTTTATTCGGTGAAACAACCTATTCACTAATTAGTTAATGCGCGCTGAATAATCATCTTTTAAGTTCATTCATTTGGTACTATATTATCAATCAATTCAGGAACGTTGTCCAGTTAATATTTCTCTAGTCGTTCTTTACATAGAATCCATTTTATTTCACTTTGTAGCCTTTATTTTATAGCTGTTTTGTAGTTGCTATTAAGAGAGTAGTTTTTCTCTCTTTGTAGATTTGTAGACTCATTTTTCGCTTTTAATACTAGTCGCTATTTCAGCGAGAGAAGCTTTTATTTTAATGTTGAAGCAAGCCATGACAAAAATACCTTAGGTAGGTTTCAACTGGTAGGCAGTTCTAATTTAGAACTTAAGTATCACAAGGGCAGTAGCTCAGCGGGAACGGGTGGGTGCTTAATTGGGTTTGCTGTACAAGGAAAAACAGAAGCTCAGTCTTGGATAGAATTTGGGTTGGGGGGTTTAAACATGTTGGAGTAAAGGTACATATATTAATGACCATCATACTACAGTACACAGAAAAAAATTACGATGAAAAGGATAGGTAGTACAATAAATTGCTGTTAGTTGAAGCTTATTATTTGAATCATCTGGACTATTCATGTCTCTGTTTCGTTGAAAAGTTTTCTACACGGACATAGTCAACACAAGAAAACCCCAACGTCTATTTTCAACAGAATGGGAGGATAGCCGTGGTACAACAAGAAAATTTTGGCTCAGAATCTTTTCACACTCCTCTAGCTGTATATTAAATTACAAAAAAAAAAAAACATACAGAACACCAAGTTACAATTCCAACTTAGTTCGTATTACTCTTCTTTAATATGCTTTTCTTTATGTTTCAGGAGGCTAGATTTACAAAGTTAATTAGCAAGAAATCTTGCAATTTCAGCCTTTCTCATTTACTAAGACCATGAAAACTAAGAACAGTTAAAGCCATGTTTTGGCAAAAACTATCATTTCATTTCAATATTTATAAAACAGTTCTAAACTGACTACTTCGCAATAATCATGGTTAAAAAAAGGTATACATCGTACATCTTAAAGATTTAAGTGATTTGGCTTAAGTATTTAATAACTATCCTATCGTAGCGATTAGATAATATAAGGATTGCCTCGATATTGGTTGGTAACTGTTCTTAGTAACTACCCATGTGATACTGTTATGTAAATAGCACTACCCGAAACCTAACTGTGAAGGCTTAATTGTATATTATTTGTTTTGCACTTTAGTGTTACAGAAATAAAGTTTGTCGCAAAAGTTCCGTATGCTCTCGTGTTATTTCTTAGTTCTTTTATTTTGTGCACTAACAGTACATACACTCCCGTTATTTGCATTTCTGTTAAATGCGCATTTTAAATAAAAGCACAGTTCCAGCGGATAAATAACCCACGCATTTATTTAAAATGCGTGCCATTACTCAGACTGGGGTTTCGACCCTGGTTGGATCTCGTCGGCGGATCAATAAGCACGTTGAAGTGAAGACCGAGTGCAGTGCTGAAGTGCCCATCGTATGAGATTGACGAGTTGGTGGCAAACCCAGTTTTCCACCAATTCCAGAGATTCCCAAAGTGTGCCCCACCGGTTTTTTGTGGTGCCACTGGTTTTCGTGAACCACTTTTTAAACAAAATTTGGACAATCTATCCCATTAATCCAGATACGAAGCGTGTTTTATTCATTTCTATTATTCGTATTTTATTTCTTTAAGATTAAATGCATTGAAGTATGTATTAATTTATAAAACTATATACATTTATAGGTAAATTTTATGTAAAATCTATTTGCACTTGTTCCGGAAGGGGGCGCGTGAAATTCATGAAAAAATTAAGGGGATTCAAGCTATAAAAGTTTAGGAATCTCTGCTCTAGCCTGAACAATAGACATTATATATAGCTGTCATAGCTTAAGGCTTTCGCCCAAAATATTTACTTCACTCACACAGATTTATTTTTAATTTGTTTTTAATACAAGGGCACTTCTTTTTTTTTTTATACTGGCATTTATTCTTATACATCAGAAGTACATACATGAATTTCACGAAACGTTTAATAATATAGAATTTATATTATTAAGAATTTATTTTATGTTCGTCAGAGTTTATCCATGATGTCGAGTTATACCAACAATCTGAATCCAGGTATTGGATTCAGATTCAAAGGTGGATAGGATAAACAAAGCAGGAAATAATTTTTGCGCTTTCTTTTTACCTAGCATAAACTGGGTAGAAGACACGCTGCACTCCTTAGTTTGACTGGAGGGATCCTCCAGGAAAAGATATAGTTAAATCTTTTTTATTAACTAAGATACGCGAGGTTTTCGGCGATTGTGATTTTCAGTTGATCTTCTTTAGGAAACAGGATCTGAACTTTTCTTGGCTGCAAATCCGGTATTGATCCAGCATGTGGAATCATAGAATAGAAATTCGAATACGAATGTACTGTAATAGACCATGAAAATATATAATGTGACTTTGTAGAGGTTAAATTTAAAGAGGATGTCATTGCAGATGACAAGAGAAGTTATTATCCAGGATTCTTTTCGGAAGTCTGACTTTGTTAGCTGGAGTTTGTTTGTTTGTTTGTTTCGGAATTTATTGGGCGCATCGGCAACTATGGCCATAGTGCGCCACTTAGCTGGAGTGATGAAAATCTGGATTCAATGGTGATTTGGCGGTTCAAAGGGGAACAGCCAGGAAAAAGTTGACATAAATAGTTTTAAAATGATTCAACTTGCAATGAACAGAGTTTGTAGAACGGTATCCACAAATGCCATTCAGGTGATTGGTGGGAGTACTACTCTCAAATCTACATATAGTCTACACGGCAGGTATACATCATCTTATGAAGGGTAGAATTATACATATCATGGGAGTGCAAACTCGGATAGAGAACAGTTTAAAAGGTTAGAAACTTAGATTAATTATACAATAGATGAAATAGGCAGAATATAGATGAAACAGTAGTTTGACTAGCGTAGTCACTAGGATATTTATTCCAGATGGTAAATTTAAATTTATCAATAATAGATTGAAGTGATTTTATCCAAAATGCCAACATCTTATATTTTAACAGACCATGGTTCGTTAAACTTTAAATTATTTCAAATTGGTCTAGTAGAGGATGACAAATATTTATGTGGTTCAGTGGAAACCTGGAGACATGTTTTTATGAATGTGAATTTTATGCAGAGATACGTAATGAATTGTTTCATTCTGTTTTTATACGGAATGATACCCAGTTAAGAGATTTAGTTTCGAATAGTTCAAATTTTGATGTTTTTAAACGTCTTTGTTCGCGTGTTTTTGTATAAGAACACAACTACGCTCACGCAATAGGTAACACTATATGTTTAAGGTGTTTATTTTCTTTCTTAGTCCCACAGTTTGTGATTTCTTTTTTTTTTTTTTTTTTACCTTCTGGTACTCAGGATTAGGCACCCTGAGTACAGGATTGCTGGCATCTAATGGCATGGGACACATACCGGTGGATGTGGGATTTAGCGCTTATAGGCACAGACCATTGGACCAGTCCTGGCTCCGCGTGCCGATGGATGGACACCAGGAATCAGCTATCTAGGTGTTAACTGCTCCCTGGTGGCAAAGTGACGTGATATAAACAACACATACTACAGTACACACACACACACACACACAATGGATACTATGTCCGGTCCGTTTTACAGATGTTCTGTATTCTTTCACAAAGACATAGGTGGAGCTAGGCATATGCCTAGGGGCCAGCATAGACTGGGAACACATACACGTGTACGGTTGGAATGGTTTCATTGATGGATGTGGACAGGATTAGATGAGAATGACTACTCGTTTTGATTTGAAACAAGTGCATAAAACATAATATCACCTTCAAGATTGCCATGAAAGCGATGACAAATCAATAACCAATCA
Source organism: Mastigoproctus giganteus (assembly GCF_048544385.1). Classification (NCBI taxonomy): domain Eukaryota; kingdom Metazoa; phylum Arthropoda; class Arachnida; order Uropygi; family Thelyphonidae; genus Mastigoproctus; species Mastigoproctus giganteus. Next base: position 158,197,908 of record NC_143577.1, read on the forward strand.
TCATCATTCGAAATGTGCTTTCCATTAAGAAAGATGCCACTGAAAAAAAGAAGCGTTTATTGTCATGATATTTATCAGATTCTAATAATAGTCTGTAAATGCACTGCATGTTCTCCACAGGCATTTGTCATATGTAAAGTCAATCGATTTGTGAGGCGCAATATGGCCTTAAGTACCCCTTGCGCCAGAAAGTACCAAAACAACATGTTTCAACTTTAAAAATTAGATGTCCTTTTGGAACAGATAATGATAAAAATCATCTTTCTGCATAGCCCATTCTTTTATGGTAGCAAGCGTCACTGATCAAAGAAAGCCCCTTAACCTCACTAACAAGGACCTGTACTCTGTTTCACTCAAAGCTGACACTAAAGAAGAGTCTATCTTAACCAGTTCACATTTATTTTATATAATACTACGGCATACAAAAATTGTTTAATAACATTTAATCGTATTAATAGCATTCAAATTATGTAAATTTGTATCTATACATTTTTACAGAAGAACTGGCTCATTCAAAATTAGATACCTTCCCCCACTATTTTTATTATATGGAAAAGTGACGTCACCCCTGTGATCAATGTGTTTCTCTTTGACCAATGGATAGGATGCAGCACTGCATTCAAAACCATAAACGAAGTGGTTCTGAATGATGTGCATCGAATCTGGCTACAATAAACCTCGTATTCACATTGAGGAATTGTTGTAACCTTTAATGGATCGATTAACAACACATACTATTACTCACCCCTTTATCATTAAAACTATTTAACAAGTGAGAAAGTTTTGAGCCAAGCACGATTAACAGAATGCATTAACCTAGCCGACTGCAGCCTAACATTATTCAAGACATGAATGGGGTTTACACTGAAGTATAATTTTTATGCGGGATGGTGCTACACCCAATATTGATAATAATCAGAAACAGCTCCTAAAATTGCTAAACCTTCAAGGAAGGGCAAATTAATAATGGAAAACAGCTCTCAAACCTTCAAAGAGTTTTCCACAACCTTCGATATAACTTTTATTTGTGGGGATACCAAACACATTTAGAGAGGTTTTCTTTTACCTCTTTCAGATTTGAATGACACAATTCGTCAGGAGGTGGTAAACACGGCATTGGAAATTTTGATGGCAGCTGTGAAGAACACAATGCCTAGTCTTGGTTGCTTAATAAGAGAATAATGGTGAACACGTGGAGATTTGCTCATCAGTAAAGACTGGTGAAAATTTTATCGTTGTGTTATTTTTAATTAATCACTTTGCACGCCACCGTTGGTAAAATTTCGAGCTAATTGTTTCACTGAAAAAAAAAATACTATAATTATATACACTTATTACAGCGCAAAAAAAAAAAAAAAAAAAAAAGTTCTTGGATACGACCTACAGTTTTCAAGCTTTCATTTTTAAAAGTTGGAAGGACTTTTTAACCACCTTGTAATAGAACGCAGCCCTGCGTGTGTGGCGCAAGCAACACGACTCCTTGGATCTCTCGTGCATCGTGCCCACTATCCAGTCAGGTGGTGGTGGTTGCTTAATACGGGGCACGTTTTACTGGTAAGAAATAGAACCGGTGTTGCGTATGGACTAAAGTTTCACTTACGAGGTCTACTAGCAACTTTTAGAAGACCATGTGTACCCTGCCGTGTTGCATATTTTCCCAGACAGAAACGGGATGGGATCTTCAAAGACGATAATGCCCCGTGTCATTGGACTTGCACTGTGCACGAGTGGTTCGAGGAACACAGTGAACACATCACCCATCTTGACTGATCTCCAAATTCGCTTGACCTCAATCCAATTGTGAACACTCGTGGAATGTTCTGGAACGGGAAGTGATGTGTATGAACACACAGCCATCTGTTCCGACACTGTGGAAAGCCTTGCAGGCAACATGGCTGCAGATTCCTGCGGACGTCTTCAGACATCTAGTGGAATCAATGACTAGGCGAATAGCGGCTGTTCTCTGTGCGAACGGTGGCCGGACACGATATTAGGTAGGTCGTCATAATTTAAATGATCGCTGCATATGCCTATCTGTATTATGTCCTTAAATGATGTCTTCTTAGATTTTCCTGTTTTTCTTGACAAAAAACCCTAGTTTCTGTGGGAGAAAACCTTGTTGTCCACATCTGAGACCGACTAACTCAGCCACGAAGTGAAAAAAGCCCATAAAAGCTCTCCGCGTTATTGACAGGATCCGAACCGGGCTTTCTTTTCCACCCGGTATGGGGAGGACAGTGATTATAACCACTGTGCTACCCTCTTGGACAACTGGAATATAACTGGCAATATTGAAAAAAAATATTAATATACGCCATCCCCCAAAAATACTCAGAGCTTTCAATTCTTCTCCAAGTAGCATGTCAGCCCTCCTTAGGCAGATATGACATACTCCATCCTCCTGAGAAAGTATTCTTCTGGGATCAATAGACTTCAGCGGATACAGCCTGCCGTTCCTTTTGAAGAACAGTGACGATAGTTAAACTACCGGTGTGGGAAGTGTTGGTCTGGCCCTCACCAGAGATTCCACATTCCAATGGGGAGCATGAAATTGTCCAAAATGTCAAAGTAGGCATCGGCGTTCATAGTTCCCCGTAGAATTACCCAAGGTCCTAGATTATATACCACGATAAACAGTTTTTCCGCACCATAACACAACCACCTTCGAATATCACTGTTGACACAATGCAGTTCCAGTAGCAGACTTTCTCCAAGCATCTGTCCTCTCCACAACCACTCTGATCGGAATGAGCAGTGATGAAATTCGTCTCTTCAGAGGACCGATTTCCACTGCTCTGTGAGCCAATTAAGACTTTCATTGCGCGCGCTATACAAGAAGAGGCTGTTGATTGAATTTGGAAATACTTGGCTTATGCGCAACCGCTCTACCATAAAAACCGAGAGTTTGTGTAACTACGTATTTAGTGTATCCGTACAGATCTCAACCCAGTTTGACGTGTCCTAATAATCTTCACACTACCCTCCGGTCAAGTGGAGTGAGCATCAGTGGCCTTCCTGTAAGATAATAGGCGGTAATGCTACTGCAGCGCCATCATTTCATAACATCGTCAACGGTCAACTCTGAATGGTGTTGGTTGTCAGCAACTGAGAGAACTTGCAAGTCCAGCAATATAACATTCAACAATAACAGCTCTCTTGAAATCAGTCAGCCGAGCTGACTGATTTCAATGCGGGCTGAAAAACTTAGAGTAACTCAGAGGGGAGGGAACCTTATTCCTTTCACATGAAATCGGCTAACTGAAGCCCTAATTGAAGAGGCCTTTAGAAATTCCTCTATTCTATGGCAGCAACCTCCAAACGCGTGACAAGTGGCGAAACTAAATACGATTAATGAGAAGAAGATTGTCATCAGTCGCATTTAGCGGCCACGTGGGCTCAGACCACAATTGACTCAAATATGTGTATACTGATGCATTTTTTCAATTGGCCTCGTCAGGCCTGTAGTATGGAACGTTTTTATATAATCTTTCTATCAACTCCACTTTTACAAAAATTCTGAAACGCTCCCATCGAAAAGTGCGGTGAAAGTTTAGCAGACATTTCGAATTGTGAGATATCATTTAACAAGGAACCTCCAAACGCAAGGGATGTTCAATGCATGTGCATATATAATGATGAAATCACTGAGCTACCCTGCAATTTGCGCAGCCCTATGAAATCTTTATCAATCCAGTCTGAAATTGAATAGCTGTTACATACAAAGTAGTTATCGATACTAATTTCTACCAGTTCAGAAGCTCGGTAATGGAAGTGATCTCTACAATAATCACATTTTAGAGAGGTAATTGGAAGCAATTATCACAAAGTTTGACTGTCTCTGAGGGAGTACGGTGTATCAGAAAGAAAGGCCAGTTTAGAAATTAGATCCAGGGAATCACTTCAATTTCTGAAACAGTTTATTTAATTCGGCAATGGATCTTTAAATAATACCTTAATAGCCGATGACTACCACTCATTTCTAAGGTAATACGAGGAGGAGGAGGATAAGCGGATCCTCTCGAGTTTATGTTTTCAGCAAGTAATTTGCTATAGCTTTCAAACTTGGTTCACTTAGATGAGGTGTCCTACTTCGTCACACTGTGTTCAGAACTAGATATTTTTAAGACTGGTATTTGAAGAATCAATTTAATATACAACCATGAGTTTAAGTCTAACCTATTCTAAATTTCATTGTTAATATCCGAGGCTTATAGGAATGTTCGACACCACACGAATTCTAAAAGCAATGTACGAAGACTCCTCACCCACATTTCCTTTGTACCATGGTTTTACAGTGACTAGGGGATGTTTTTACGTACTATGGCTTCAGTTCAAACGAATAGTTTAAGTCAAATTATTTTAAATAATTTCATTATTTTAAATGATCCATTTTAATGATATGCATTAATTATGATTAAAATAACCCTGAGAACGATGTTTTATTCTTAATATGGATGTATAATAATACAATACGATGCACGTCATTAATATACGAAGGATAATATACAATGCCAACTTGTTAAAAGGATAAACAAAATCCTTGTAGAAAAAAAATACCATAAAACATTATCTTTAATATTTGCATCAAACCAATGAATTTAATTTCAGAGTACAGTATTCATAACTTGCTCTGAACCTAAAATTAAAAATCAGCTAAACTTTCATTAATTATAACTTAACTGTCTTTCTCAGTAATTATTTTAAATTATAGGATGTTCACAGAACGTAGCTCTCTGATTTCTTAAAGACCAATTAGATGTTTCATTAATTAATTTGTTCTGATGTAATAGCACAGATAGGTCAGCGCAGAATAAGTTACAACTCTCTATCGAATTCCAGGTGGCGTCAATGGTTGGTTTGTGTTTGCTTGTTTTTTTGGCTGAACTCCAGATTATGGGTACACCTTTTCACTGCGTTGCGGGCATGGCCAAATTCGGGACGAATTCAAGCAAAAGAAGCGTGGGTTTTTTAATAGACTCATTTTTGGATAGGGAAAAAAGGTTAGGTTAGTTTACACCAGTAAATAATCTGGAGTATAACCGTTTTCTTTCTCTTTTTTTGTGACATTAACTATGGATCAGCTTCATATCAAAAATATCACAATGTATCCAGCGTGGCAGTTGCAAACGTTGTTTGAAAGCGAACTTGTCCTTTACTTGGGTTAAATGCGTAGCTGTTTAAAATTGTTTCATAGATTTCGTTGATATATTTCAAGAATAAAAACTAGATAAGATGTTCTCTACAGGGGCCTATTAAAGTGTATGATTCATTTTACATTACCCGACCAATCCACTTAAACCTCTCAACTGGATATGCGAGATGCAGTGCAACAATAAATATGAATACCGAATTTAAACTGCTTATAATTTCTTTGATAAAAGTTTTTATTCCCCACGTTTTTATTCCTCACAGTCTCATATTTCTAATGTACGTTTTTCTAACTTCACTTTTTATTTTTAAACTAATTTGGGTGATCCTCACCACGCATTATTATTCGTTAAGTGAACTACAATGAAATGATAACCTTCGTATATCGTTCAAAAAAATGAAACGTGTCAAGCGCTCTAAGAAGCTTGGAAATGAATAACAGAAATTTCCTAAAGCTCTTAAGAGTAAGTTGAAATGGCAAATGTCAATATGCATCCAAACGCAATATGAAATGCGGCCCTTTTCGCAGCAAAAGAGGCAAAAGGAGATGAAAGACATTTCCGGTGGCACAAAAAGATGATCTTTTGTCCAACAACAACGTCTTTTAAGGATGTCTCGAATGCGCGTCACCCCTGTTTACACCTCAGCTGTGTCGGAATTTAAAGCAGGACGACGGATTCTGCCATCGTGACACTCAAAAAAAGAGGATGACACCTACCTGTGGTTTCCACTGACAGACGTCATCGCCCGTCTCCAGGACATAAGCTTGTTTAGAGAAACGGAGTAAACATCCTGAAAATAAGTGACAAGAAATGTTTCTAATGTCACACAGTTGTGACAGGTGCAGAGCTGAAATGTGACGAATAACAACAGTAAATAAATAATGTTAACTTCTATACGTTGAATAATTTCGATGGGGGTGATATATTCTGCAATCATTAGCCTATAAAATGACACTTTAGACAAATAGAGAAGGGTAAAGATTGCTGAAAATTATTTAAATTAAACAGTTGAAAACTTAATCCTGTAAATGACGCTAAACTAATATGTTTAAGTTGTAATTTTTGAAATTATAAATTCATAGTGGAGACGTCTTATTTATTGATTGATTTACTCGTGCATGCACCCTACAGGATTAGACTCAATGTATATGCATACATAATTTTACATTATTTTTTGTATTAATTTGAAACAGTTCAAAAGAAGTAAGAGCGCGAACAAAGAAACAGAAAAAAATAACTCACAATTATACGACTTTTTGTGTGTCAGAAATAATATATAAGCAAAATTAGTCCATAAATAATTAACTAAATGTGATCTTTCTACGCTGTACTTATTACTTATCATTTTATTTCGTAATGATAGAAGTCCTGCGTAGCAGCTTAGTCGGCTTGCCAGTTTTTGAAGAGATCTGGGTTCGATTTCGTCTGAGACTGGACGAGTTCTATTGGGCCTTTCAATCAGGGCTGCAGTTAACCAATAGTTATTCCTGGTTTTTCCACTCGCACAACGTGCAAATCGGCCTGTGAACACACAAACTATACAGCCAAAATACTCTGAATTTGGATTAGTCCGGGTATGAGGGAATCTAATGGGAGATGACTATGAAACGAAGTGGAACTACTTTCTTACCCATAAAAAGGAAAACTGCAATCATTATAAACCCACTGCAGGATGAAAGCCTCCTCAACAATTGCTGAGGGAAATGGACCGTAATCTGCCACGCTGGTCCAGTGTGGGTTGGCAGATCGACCATATTTAGCAGTCAGGGGCTTGAACCCCGGTCTACTGAAAGAGCGGGTCTTACCCATAGTTGCGATCATCACTAATTATGTCCATTGTAGAAAGTGAAGCAATATGGTGGCTGACGCGTCTAAAAACCAACAACAGCAACTGTAGAAATGCCATACGATATCATCATATCGAATTACATGACAGAGACAAAATCCTTGGTTTTTATGTCGTTAAAAAAAACGACACCTTAGAATATCACAGTTCAAATTACATGACAGAAGTATGAATCCAATTAGAACATCAAGGAACTATTACTGGGCTAAGATTTATGTATAAAGTTTTAAAAAATACCATTTAAAATAAATAATTGCTCATTTACATTTATTATATGGTTCCAACAAAACTTTAAGATCAAACAATTTATTTTATTTCAGCTTTCGAAGTGACTATGGGCGCAGCAGTCCAAATTGCAGATTGTTAAATTTATTGAATACTTTTAATGACTTTTTTAAAATGAATGAAATGTTTAATATAAATAGTTTTACACATTAATGATTTATTTTAGTTTGCTTTATTAAAATCGTTAATAAATGATGTACGATTGTGTATTAAAACACCTGCATTATATGAGGTTTAACCCTTTTATAATGAAATAATAAAAAATGAATAATAAATTCAATTGGGATCTTAAATCAATTCCAAACCGACTGTGAAAAGATTATGCCTACGGAACTGCTATCTTACAACAAGCAACTCAATGATAACAGTATTAACTCCAACCCATAATCTTAGAAAATATGTCTACCAGTCAAAGGAAACTATAAGAAACGCCTTCCATTTACTACTGATGTGATTTAAGATATTTTCATTCACCAGTTAAAGGAATTTAAAAACTAATTCTTATATCTATGTTGAATGTACCAGACTCGTCACATTACATTCTTTCTGCGTGCAGTATCTTACTCATTCTCATATTTGTAAGAAAATTGTAGAATAATCCATCATTCCTACTCTAGCGGGTTATGTGGTCAAAGGGATTGTAACTTTGTGCTGCTTGGAACTTCGTGGCGCATTAAGCTTACAGTATTCAATTTTGGATAAATAAAAACCTGCACTCACCGAGAGAAGTACGACGGCACGGAATTCCAGAATGGTATGGCGCAAATGCTTCCTGAAATCACACAAGGCAGGATCCCAACCCTGCACCAACCTACTGGTCGAACAGACACCCACTAAAAACGGAAAATAACACTACGGAAAGTCGAGGGAACCACACTGACCATGGAGGCATCAGCTACTGTGAAAAATTTCCAAACGCACACATTTCTAAATCGGCAAAACAATCATAGATGTAAATTTCCATGTCGACTGGAACCAATCAAGACGCCTATCAAAATACGCTCCATTAAACTCTACTAAGATTAAAAAGACAAAAATTAAAATATTTCAGGGGAGGTGTTCGAACAAAAGTTCATTGTTCAATAATTCGCTGTAAAAATCAATTTTGACCGATTTTCAGCAAAAGCGATGTCGCTACTCCCTCCCCCCACACATACGGTAGACTGCCATTCATCAAGTCCAACAATTCCTTAATAGCAAGCAGCAAATAGATCTTTTTCTCGACATCCCATTGGCCTCTGGCAATACTTCCATCCCAGTCATCACAATGATTCTGAAGGAATACCAAAAATCGTAAGGCTTCTCATAGGGGAAGCATCCCTGCAATTGAACAAGCATTCTTCAGGACAGACAAATTACAGTCATCAATGCAAACATGAGCGCCATATATCAAGTCAATAAAGCGGTTTCGCAAGGAGGGGGTGTCTAGTCTCTCTCTGTCTCTCTCAATGTTGCGAAACCTTCTTGATTCCATATGTTCTCTTCGGCGCTCATGTGGGAGGTGGCAGTATGCGCACATCTGACCTAACTCACCCCATGGACATAATGTAGTGCATCCACGGGAAGTCAGGATGTATAATTGCTGCCCGCTTCCTCATGACATGGACGGTTACTGAGAGGCAACGGTCACCTTCTCAGTATTGCTGCCTCCCAGTAGAAAACTACATAGAAATTGCACAAACATACACTACACTCATTCGCGGACATCTTCTAGCATTCTGTACCATCAAAGAGCACCACGGCGGAAATGAACAAACGTTCACAGGGCCGGATTTTAATGTTTGTAGACTCTAGGAACTTTTATTTTGAAAAGTGGGAAAAGAGAAGAAAAATATTTCTTATAATAAATTATACTGTATTAACACACTGACTGCGAATTACATCTTTTGCAATTCGCAGGTATATAATGCAAGTATGAGCAGTTGACCAGCGTAGCAGCGCATGCATGTATAAACGTCTATGACTGTTGTCTCATACTTATCTTGATAAACTGACTTGTGTCGTAGAGAGTTAAGTCATTATTCGTGAATCGTTATGTATCAAAAGATGGCGAAGTACATGAGCGTTTCTTCATGTTTGTTCCCATTGGAAATCATGATGCAAAATATCTTTTTGACACGGTAGCATCTATTCTTGATAAACGTGGAACAGATGTAGAAAATTGCAGATCTCAGTCATATGACAACGCTGCTAATATGGTGGGATGTATTCTGGAGTCCAAGCCAGATTCAAGGAAGTCAACAAACTAGCAGTATGGGTTCCATGTGCTTCACACAGTCTTAATTTAGTAGGATCACATCCTCAGAAAGCTGTTTGGCTGCCGTTAATTTTTTCTGCACTTTACATTCACTCTACACATTCTTTGCAGCCTCACCATAAAGATGATCTAAATTGAGTACGATGGAGAATACAATTTCGGTCAAAAATCTATCAGACACAAGATGGTCATCACGTTATGATGCTGCGAGATCATTGAAAAAAAAATTGCAGTAAAATTCGTACAGCACTCGTTGATATCTCAGAATGCGAAGAAAAAAAACCGACAGTGGTTCATGAAGCAAAAGCTTTGATAAATAAACTGAACAGGTTAGAAGTAGCATTAATGACTGTCGTTTGGGAAGATCTAAAAAACATAGAGTGAACAAGCAATTCAAGAACCTGGAATTTAGTTATGCGTAATTGTGAAATTATATGATACTCTTCTGGATTATTTGATTGATGCTTGAGACGAAGACAAATTTGACGATTTTGAAAAAGTGGCAAAAGAATTCGTTCCAAATTCTGATTACAGACAATATGAAGACCGAAAGCGGAGAAGGAAGAAACGGTTTGATGAACCACCAGAGGAATTGGTACCAGCAGAACTGAGTGCAAAAGATACATTTCGAATTAAAGTTTTTTTATCGTATTGACAAACCGACGTGCTGCATACAGTGCATAATACCTTCAATTTTCTTATAGATAAATCTATGTCAAAAGGAGAAATTCGATCCAAAGACACAGCTTTAGTCGACACCTACTCTTCCGACTTAGAAGTAGACTTCGTTGATGAATTCCTATTGTTTTCGGCACTATACAAGGACAAAACGTTTGTGGCAGAATTAACAAAGGCACAAATAAAAGATAAACTGATTACTAGTTTCCAAAACGTACACACAGCTTTAAGAATTTATCTAACCATAATTGGATCGAATGCTGAAGGAGAGCGCTCATTTTTGAAACTTAAGTAGATCAAGAACTGTGTACTCTTGTATCTTGGCTCAACTATGAGCCAAGATCGCTTATCGTCGTTGGTACTTTTATGTATCGAGAACGTCATACGTTCTCGAGGACATTATTAAAGATTTTGCTGCAACGAGAAGCCGAAGCAAAAAAACTTTTGTGATCTTTAGAAATGTTACAAGTAATCTATATATTGACGATATTGTGGATTTTGTTTCCTTTTAATTTCAAGTATAATGTTGAAGTTTTATTGTTGCATTATTTTTAAATCTGAAAACCTTTTCGTCCATATTTTTTTACTTTTTTCCCCTTCCTTCGTAGGCCCTAGGCACAGTATCTACAGTGCCTAATGGGAAATCCGGCCCTGAACGTTCAGAATTCGTCCTGCATAAGCTAAAATACATGTCCATGTTGATGTGGTCACCATTAAGATTCGATGTGTACGATGGGGTGGTTTCAGCGTCCTCTGATAGAGCCGAGTGTTCTTGACCAACTGACAAGGTCAGTTAATTGCTTCAGCGAGTGTACGCCCTGACTGACACGAAGGCGTTAGGTTTGGAGGATTTTGAGTAGAGGTAACCCTTAGTAATTACGTTGATCGGGATCCTCCACTCCTTGCGACCTTGGGTTTCTGGGGAAACTGTACCACTACGCTCCGGTATGTCCAGCCTTGACAGGTTTTCTCTCTCTCTCTCTCTCTAGGTTTTGGTGCATGACATAGTGTAAAAAAATTATGGAGGTTCTGGGTTTTGGTGTTCATAAACTCTGAAATCGCACGCATTTTTTTTTTCCTTTCTTTTTCTTTGCTCCAACAACGTTTTCATTGATTTCAGCAACGGGTTTTCCACATTCATGGTTGTTGAAAGGATAATATGAGAATGTCATATTTAAGCGAGAGTCCGTCTTTGTAAAATCATTATTTCTGAAAATATAGAAACAAAGTGAGAGGGAAAGAGGGGGAGAACTCATTGTTCTTGTGTTCAAGGTTTTAGGCGCATCTTATACTTCGGTCGTAATACACCGATTATCATGGTGCGCAGTTCAACGGGGCTGACCATAGGAATTTCCCTAAGATCGGCTACAACAGCCCTGAATGAATAAAAACATTAAGGATTCCTCCAGCTTCTGACGAGATTTGCATCAAGACTTCGCCAAAAACGTAGCGTACTCACCTGTCACGGAAAACCACATGCTATCATCAAGAAACATAAATCACAACCAATTGCAATTGACAAGACAATGCAACGAGTGTGAGAAACATGTACGAGGGAAAGTCAAATGAAAATGGGAATTGTTATTTCTTCCTTTACAAGTAACTGATATATATTTAAAAAAATCGTTACGTTACAGTTTAGGCACTTATCCTCTCTATAAAACGGATATGCTCATAAAAATATATTTGGTTGCTTCTGACACCACTGTTTTACTGTTTACATCAACTCGTCAATTACGATTGTTTGTGATTTTGTGTTACTCCATGATAGTGTGTGGTCGTTCATGACAAATGGAATCGCCACATTTTTTTGGCGAAGTCTTGGTGAAAATTCCGTCAATAGACTGAAGGAATTCTTAGTGGCCTTGACCTCATCTTCCATGTGAATTGTCTTTCCAGATCACTTTTTCCTAAGAACGGCTAACTAAATCCCTCACTGAAGAACTATCTGGTCATATCACCAACTCTCATATGCCAATCTGCCCTGATGTTGATGTCTATCAAGGCAACATCTTCTTTTATGAAAACCTTGTGAATTGTCCAGGGCGAGGATCATCCTCCAGAGTTTACAGGTAATGTCGCTAAAAGCAAGAACTTCTTTACACAAGTTGAATATAACTGTTCAGTAGCAATGAAATACCCCAGTCTCTAATTAATTATCAGTCCGATTAGCACAATTTGAAAAAAAATTCATATTTTACAGGCTGGAGAAAGGGGACGGAGGGAGGGAAATCAATATACAAGAACCTAGCAGGAGCCTTCCGTTTCGTTTCTGTGGCCTTCTCTGTACACGCTCCTCTAAGATGGAAGATGATAAGACTGTATTCTTATTGACAAAGTGGAAAGATTTCTCGGCATCCCAAGCCGAGAAGCGATTCCAGCGAGTGCTACCGTCAATTTTTACGTCTCTCTGCCTCTATTTATAAGAACACCAGGCGCCCCGTTATCAGAAGTGATGAGCAGGAGCGTTGACACATGCACAATATTGACGATTTCTTTGGCTGTTCTAGGTTGACTTGTGCTACTGAATCATTTGTGACAGCTTCTCAGACAGTCTTCGAAAATGAATCTCCAGAAATGTCAACGTGGATTGAAATACAGTAGCAGCGTCTAAACTTAGAATTATAATGACCAGCGGGTTATGTCGACTCCTTGGACTTGTAGCGCAATGATTTTGAAATAACTTTCAACACGGTTTCAAATATCTTACGAGTACTAATGATAAAAATATTTAAATTACTGCGAATAAAGTGGCCACTTAAAAATAGGAATTTGTAAAACTTTTAACGCAGATGCACCTTGCTGCAGTTGAATTTCAGAACGGTTTTTCCAAATTAATAATAAAAAATAAATTAATAATTAAATTAAACAAATAATATAATTAATTAAAATGATTAGAATTAATTTGATTAATTAAACAATTAAAATTATATAAAATGAATTAATAATTAAATTAAATTAACAAATAGGCAAACTTCCCAGTTGAAAAAATTGGCCCTTAGAAATTCGTCCAGTGAAAGACGGGACTCGAACCCAAACCACTCCAACACGCCTTTTTGAGAACACCATTGACAGAAATTTCATTAATTGAAGGAATTTCTAATTCAGTTTTTTTTAAGTTTATTTTCATTTTTATGTACCTATCTAATGTGTTTTTTTATAATAAAAAATATAATAATTCCAAAATCCACGCGTAATTAATTAAGACAGATTTATACTTGTATAAAAAAATGAGATAAGTAGATCTCGAGTCCTTGTTTATTTTTAAAGTAACTCGTGGGGTTGGCAGATATCCGAAGTTAAAAAGGAGGATTTCGAAGGCGAAAATGCTAGACAAAGCCGGATTAACATTGAGCGCCACATATATTAAAAAAACAAACAAACAAATTATTTGTGTTCTTTTGCATTTAACATGACATTACGCGATTATGCTGGAATAACACAACAGCTAAATACAGTGGCGGACAAAAAAAAATTTAAAAAAAAGTGCATCATTTGCGAATTTTGCAAATAATGTGTTTTGCGCTGCATTGTGGGTTGCAGAAATGTTCGAAATGCATTTGTTAGATGGGATATATATCTCTGTGAATGAAAGCCAATAAAAACACTCCACCTGATATACCTAATTGCCATAAATATTTTCCCAAAGAGTAAAATACGTAATTAATGTAAATATGAGAAATCATGCAAATGGACTCATGACAACCAAACATACATTTTATTGGATTTGAGTGTACAAACTGAAATGACAAGTTAACGTAATAGTATTATGTACTGTAAATAAGCAAAATAAGTCCTCAATATTTTGCTGTTCCTTCTCGAGCTGCAATTACAGCCTTGCAACGATCTGGCGTAGGTTTCATTAACTTCTGGACATACGGTTGTCCAATTTCGTGGTACCACACCCTTACAATGCTCTCCTGCAGCTGAATCTTACTTGTTGGCTTCTTCTGAGCAATTTTAGACGACATACATTATATACCAGCAATTTTCAATAGGGTTCAAATGTGGATTGCTGCCTGGCCAGCCCAAAACTGCAATGCCAGCATTTTGCACATTAAGGGAGAAAAACGAGGGAAAACATTGGTGTATGTTTTAAGCCTTGTGAGACAAGAAGACAAAAAACTCATCATTAAATCTAAATAGCATAAAACTTATCAATTTTGCTGTGTGGCAAGGTGCTGAGTCCTGTTGAAAAATGCAGTTTTGGACGTCTGTGTGGTGATCCCTAATAACGGGTTTCAGGCACTCCTCCAAGATAGCAATGTAGGTTTCTACATTCACCGTTCCGTTAATAAACTGAATTCGTCCCACGACTTTGCTTGTTATGCATCCCCAGACCATCTGACCGGCGGGGACCTTTACAGTCGGTGTTACGCAGTCAGGATGGTATGCCTCCGATTTTCATCTTCTGACATATCACTTCCCATCCGAGCCATGCAAGTTAAATTTCGACTCGTCAAAAAAGATGACGGTGTCCCATTGCTCTTTTGTCCATGAAACGCGTTTTAGCACAAGCAAGTCGCTTCTTCCTCATTTGTTGGATCAATAAATGCTCCTTCTTGGGCCAACAGGCATGCACAACACATTCTGAAAGCCATCTTTCGATAGTTCGTGCACTTGTTTCACCACCAAGAGGCCATCTTAAAGTCCATTTTAGATCAGGAACACTAGCATGGAGATTACGAAGGCATAGCCGTTTGAAATATCGGTCTTGGGAAGGAAGATCAGTCTCTTAGGGTCTGATCCAGGTCTTCGCTTCAGATCACCGGTTTCCCACTTTAATTTTAGCACCCGGGTTACTGTTGACCGGTTGCAGCTTATTTTATCAGCGATAGCACGCGTAGAAAGTCCTTCCTGGGACAGAGTAACTGCTACACTTTTTTTTCTTGTTGTCAACTGAGCATATGGAGCCATGCTTACACCTCCGCTAAACAGCATACTAATAAGCGTGTATACTCTTCCCACGCCGTATTTATAGAAACGGCTGATGCAATACCCTGCAATTACTGTCTGATGCAATAGAAGCGTTATCTGAAGCAATACCTTTGCTATGCGACATGTGGACATGTTTGTTGTTATGTTATTTTGGTTTTTAGGAGCATTAGCAACTAAGGCCATATTGCTCCGGGGATATGCGGTGGTCATTCCCTGACTCATCCTCCGTATTTGGTGGTGACGGGCTCGAACCCCGGTCTAATCAAGAAGCGTGTGCTACACACTGCTACTTCTTCCCACCTGGCTACAGAGGCGCCCAGTTCACTCCTCCTCGTATCTCTGTGAACAACAGTATCAGTACAGATGGGCCAGATGTGTGTGACGTAGGTTTGTGTGTATTATGTGTGTGTGTTCTGTTGTGTCTGGCCACTTGGCCACCCAGAAGCATCAGTCACCTGGACAGATGATTCTGGGTACTCGTCCACACCACGGGAAGGTGGGCCCAGTCCCATAGTGCTTGTACTGTCTCAATTCCAGACTCTGACCCACCTGATGTTGACAAAAGGTGAGCTATACCTCTGGGGCCCTCTCTATAGGAGAAAAAAAATAATAAAAAAAAAATAAATAGTAATATTAAGCAACAAAAAAGATAGAAAGAAATAATAATAGTAAAATAAAAATAATAATAAAATAAAAACAATAAAAAATAAAAATAAAATAAAATAAATAAATAAAAAGAAATAAAGAAATAAACGTGTATATATATATATATATATATATATATATATATATATATATATATATATATATATATATATATATATTATAATATTATTATATATATTTATTATTATATATATATAATAATATTATAATAATATACTACTAATAATAATATTATTATTAGTAGTAGTATGCTAAAAAGGGGGAAAAACACATACACTCACATATAAAAAAAAAATATATATATATATATATATTTTTATTTTTATTTTTTGCTTTGCGACGCGACAAACAAAATGACTGTAATCAAACAATATCTTATACGTTTCATTAATAAATGTTACTTTTTTTAAGGTGATGCAGTTTTTCTGTCCGTCACTGCAGATCCTTCTAATTATATCAATTAATGGCTGGCTTATCGTATTCTTTCCATCGCCTTCCACAAAAGATTTCTCAGCACATTATCATACGCCTTTTCTAAGTCTATGAACAGCATTCCTCCATCTTGGATTGTAGCCTGACATGTTTCCAGAGTTTGCTTAACAGTAAATAAATGGTCTATACATGGGCGTCCAGTCGAAAAGCCGCACACTGTTCCTCAGAAATTGCGATCTCTTTTTCCAGTTTTGATTTTATCACTTTTCCAAATAGCTGAGCAATAAGACTCATTAGGCAAATTCAATATACATGTAATTGGAATATCTTCTTCTGTCATCTTTTTGAAAATTGATGTGATGTATCCGACGGTCATCTCTTCTTGTATTTCATAACCATCGAATAATTTTTCGAACAGTCTAGTTAGTAGATTTATAACTTTTTAACATCCATATTTAAGCGGTTCCGTGTTAATTCCACCTGATCCTGGTGCTTTTCCATTTTCTGCCATTTTTATTTCCTGTTCCACTTCCTGAATGTGAATGTTCGGTCCTCTGTTTCGTTTCTCTAAATTGCTCTCTTTCTTCATTCAAACAGTGTTCATAATAATTGACCCATTCCTCCAGATCTATCATTTTGCTTATGAGGTTTCCTTAAACTCCTCAATACTCTCCTCGCCGATTCATTACTCCATAAACTACTATTGCAGTTCTTTATATTTTTGACGTTACCAAAAAGAAAGTTATTAAAAACCATAGTGATAGAGCAATACTGAGGTTCCGTTGAGTGAAGCTAGAAGAAACTTGTTAATATTAATCTTTACATTTTTGTATGTTATTATTATTTTTATTTGTATATTTATTTTTCAAGATTTTTCAGAAAAGTACATTGTTTAATGTTTTATGTTTATTAATGCTTTATGTTCATTACAAAGCACCAAACCTAACCAGAGTATACCATAGAAAATCATCTAAGTACACGATGACAGCAATAAAATATCCCCATCCAGTTCGGTACTGATTTCATCTGGAAGAACAAACGTCTTAAGTTCTTTAGGAAAACCAACACGTTTAGCTTCCCTCTATAACATTAAAATGGAAAGAGGCTATGGAAACAGTAATTAGAATTTATGTGCAATTTTATAAATAATTCTTATATATATTTCGGTACTATCCAGCTCTCCAAGAAGGGCCAGAAAACAGCAGCCGATAAACCAACGCCACAGTTAACCCTAGACAGTTATTTTTTTGTAAAAGTGTACGTATTCGATGCTCAGTAGTAACATATATAAAATTCAACAACTAAGCCCGTGATTGAGGGCGTTCCCTGTTTGTTACTCCTCGAATAAAAACGAGCACCTCCGTACAACATTACATACAAACAACTTCCATGTAACAGAAACACGCCACTTTTCAAATCAGTACAACATTACTTTTGTCCTACAAGTTAACCCTGAGCACGTGTCGGAGTCTCCTTTATCACTTCCGTTTAACCACGAGACGGATTAGCACGCCAAAATCGACGAGGGACACGTGTATGTCACCCTACGGCCATTGTCGTATGACGTCATAAAACACCTGGCACGCGGGATATCGAGCAGAAGTACGGCTTATCTGTGCACGGACGGACAAGTAATATATAACGTTCATTACACGTGGTGCACGCGGTGGCAGAGATAAAGTACGTACGTACAACAGCAACAGCGCGTCGAAAGGTTAAACTTGTCTCTGAGTGGGAGCCTATCGCCGCTATTACGTTAATGAAATCAAAATATTTGACAGATCTGTGTCGTTAAAAGCGCTGATAATTTGACAGTGTGCCGTTGTCTCGAGTGTAACAAGCGCCGTAATTTATTAGTACAGAGACAATTCGCGATCACCCTTTTTATATTTGAAGGCGAGGCTTTAGTTCTCTGATGCACGCATTTCGCTGGAAATGAAACATCAAAAATACTCAATACTTTTGACATTAATTTGCGCCGCTGCTCCGATGTCACAAACCCTCTTATAATTAAACAATTATCTCGCTGTACGATGAGTTAGTCCTAAAACAGACTATCCCAGCACTCTCATCTTTTAAATACTAGTCCACTTATTTGAAAGTAGTGCAAAACCAGGGCAACTCGTTGCGAAGGGCTTTTTCCTTCACCAACTGTGTGATGCCTCAATCTGCGTGAAAGTTCCTGTAGGTTTTAAAATTTCTATCAACCCCCGGCTTTGTATTCGAGATGAACCACGCAGAAGGTTCTTTAAATATAAAGAAGTTTATTACCAAAGAACGATCAAGACGAAAAATCTCGACAGTAGACTCAACTGATATTGACTGCTCCAGAAAGGAATACTGTTTCAGACTTTGCATTCTTCACACATGTTGAGTTTAAATTTTTATTCGTGGCACTCTGCTCTTTAGAATTGGCTGTCAAAGTCATTTCCAACATCATTTCTTCTGCTTCATCTATTTATTTACCTTTAACGATACCAAAAAGTACTGGAAACTTATCCAGAAAAATTTCGAATTTTAAAATGATCCAGTTCCATTTATGATATACCTTTAGTATTTATAAGCATATCATTTCTCAATGAGAACTTGTTGTGCAACATAAACTATAAAATATTTCCGCACTGTGCAAAAGAACAGAATCCTCTCCACTTGTTTTTGACTTTCCATAATCTTGACTAAGTCTGATTGACCATCTAGTTTAGTTTTCTACAGTAATCGATTTCCAAAATGGAATGGAAGGTTTGAAAACTCTTGGTAAAATAAATTTGCACCTAAAATTCTTCAAACATATCTAGGAGTGATGACCTTAGTATATGGCTGTTGGGTACGCTGGATTGAGAAGCTATGTTCGGATTTTCAAACGTTGCCATAATATTTAAAATAAACAGGCAAATTGCTTTATTCGAGCCAGAAGGGAGCAACATGAACAGAATTTAGGCACGAATTATTTAAGCTGCTTTCGATTTGAAGTTTTATTATTATAACATGGTATGGATACGTAAAACGGATGCAAGAAACCAGATATCCAAAAGCTATCCTGGAATGGATACCCCCAGGAAGAAGGAGAAGAGGAAGACCTAGGAGGACATAGGCTGAGGAAACCCATTGTAAATGGAAACACTCCTCTTGAAGAAGAAGATTATTATTTATTTGTTTATTAAGACAGGTCACCACAATAGGATATAGCTTGGGATCACTTTGATTACCACCATTTGTAGCAATCGAAAATGGTCCATATTTCTGAGCCATCACTGCTTCTTTTCTGTCTATCAGTGAATGTTACTAACATTACCTTTTGTTTTTCTTCTTCCACAACCGTATTTTTTTTCTGTTTCGCTATCGAGGCACATATTTCTGAACAAAGCTCCCACTTGATCAGCACAGCTCCAAAGAAGGTTCTGCAAATAAACATTCAGCGCTTATGATATCATCGTCAACATTTTTTTTTTTTTTTTGCATTTTTTCTGTCCAGTGCACGCTGTCTTTATGCTTATTTGTTTGCAAATGTCTCATTATATCGTGTTTTCTGCTCCTTGAAATTGAAAAATCACATCTACATATGGTACACAAGTTGGCAAACGCGTTAACTTTTTTACATTTTTACAATACACGGAGAATCACACGAATATGTCTTCAGAAATTTTACTTCGTATTTCTCTGGTATGACTGGACTGAAACTCTGATAAAACTCTGCTAGGGCCGAATTGCACAGGCGACTTTTAACCCGCTTCTCAGAACAGTGATTAATCGTATTACAGTGGATAGGAATCGATTCTCAATAATCAAAAAAAATAAAAAGTCAACATCGAACACTTCAAAGTTGTTTTAACGGATTTTTCAATTTAATAAATATAATACAAACGAGTCTCCATCATTTCCAACCATTCCCTAACACAGCATGAAAATCGCAAAAGTGATCCACACTGATAACATTGTATATGATGATCTGTGATTTACTTTTACTGATCACATTGTTTTGTACTACATTTCTGTTATTATAAAATGTTCTTTTTATACTCCACCACGATCACATGAGAATTTACAACTTAGTATTTTGATGTGAATGCGATCATTAACCGTATTTAACATTTAGGTGGACTCGAATCCGGCCTTTTATTTATTTATTTTATTTTTGCTTAATGGTAGTTTTGAACTCATTCCTAAATACAGTATTCTTTGTTGGGTACAGTACGTAATCTACTTTGGGGGGGGGGGGTTCTCGCCTTCTTGTACTCCATCAATATTATCTATATAAATAAATAAATAAACTTCATTCTAAAGTAGGTGTAGACTGAGGGCTCGGAATAACAGATCTGTGTTGTTAAAAAAACGCTGATAATTTGGCAGTGTACCGTTGTCTCGCATGTTCGTAATTAGATCATAAAGCAGTTCGCAAGTGAATCAGTACCGTACTGATTCAAGTAATTTTTGATAAACGTTCTATCACAATTTGGAAATATCTGCAGTATTCCGTCCTGATACTGGGATGAAATGTATATATTGGGCAGATAGAGACAATGCCCGATTAGGGAGTCAGCGACATAAGCGCACATATTTTTAGAAACAAAAAACAAGGTCGTAGGTGGGAAAGGCCTGGAACAATAATAATTGTGTTGCCACCAGCCTTCTGAGACCACGAGGCCCTGAATCAACCACAAGGAGAAGCGCGATTCATCGCTGAAGACCACTCGACACCATTCTGTATCCAAAGTGGCCCATGCGTGGCACCATTCCAGACGCTGTTGGGGATGGGTCGAGACGCAATAGCCAGTGTGCACTGTTCCCTTCTGTTATTCGGCGTGCAATGACTGTGATGTGGTGTAAAACTATCAACGGATAAGATGATTGGCCCGTTCTGTAGTCCGTCGTGCTCCACTGGCCATTCGACGAGCAATCGTACCTTCTCACAGCCAATACTGCCTATCTGCACGCTGTGGTATTCCCAGGGCCCGCAAATTCATCTACAGAACGAAGAGACCATCCAGCCTCTCGAAACCCGACAATCCGCCTTCTATCGAAGTTGCCGAGTTGTTGATATCGCTGTTGATTGACGACTCGGCATTCTGTACAATCTCCTTGCACTCTGACGGTTGTTAACTGCGTTACGCACGCGCTGCTTTGAACTCCACGATCTCATCGTTCGTTTTTATATCAGTCGAAACTACACCCGATTAGTCCCGTATTTTAATCACATGAATATCTCGCCGCAACTCATCCGCCTGCTGATTTTCAGGCACTTCTGTTCATTCTTTCTGGGTGCTGCAACCTCAGTATTACAGAGTGTAGGCTATATTTGGCTTATGTTACTCATCTTTGAACACATTCGCTGGAAAAGTCTCGTGAAATTCCAGAGTTGCTCTTGACATGTCTAAGGTTTCTGAGATTGTATTTAGTATAAATATCTTATAAACAAGCTCCCGCTATATGGATTGCCGACTGTGTTTTGCAATTGGATATCCAATTTTTTTGTTTATTTGTTTCTGACCGGTCATTGTGGAAGAAGATGGACAGATCACTCACTACCTTGCAGCTTCTCCACTAATGCTGATGCTACTAAGGTTCACTGTTTTTCTCCCGCTCTTTTCCCCCTCCGCACGCTAATGAT
Organism: Mastigoproctus giganteus; assembly: GCF_048544385.1. Taxonomy (NCBI): domain Eukaryota; kingdom Metazoa; phylum Arthropoda; class Arachnida; order Uropygi; family Thelyphonidae; genus Mastigoproctus; species Mastigoproctus giganteus. The sequence continues at coordinate 158,219,765 of NC_143577.1, forward strand.
ATTCATTCACTGATGATAGCAAACTACATTCCACCTTCCGCTTTGCGAAACCTTGTCCTGAACAAACAGCTTTACCTCCCAATTCCTTAAATGCCGATCTCCAGTAATTCTACAATGGGGCAAAGATAACTTAGTTAATTTCAATCGTTCTAACACTCCTAAAATCCTCCTATATCTCACAAAAATTATTCTTCTGCTCCTATGCTCATCTTCGATGATACTCAGCTTTCTAGACAAGATCACATATCTCTATTAGGATTACCCTGACTTCTAATATTTCTTGGAATAAGCACATCAAATAATGCTTCCTCTGCATCGAACAAAATGAGTTACTTTTTCTGTTCTAGGAGCTACTTTTCTTCTCAACAAGTACTCGGCCTGTACACATCTCAAATTCGTCCTACCATGGAACATTTTTCCCACATCCCGCAAAACCTCTCTCAAGCTCCTAAACTCTATTCAAAAGGGACAGTCGGGTTGACTATTGATCCACCTCTTAAAAAAGTCCATCCATTCTGTCTCATTGTCAGACTTTATAAACTCAATGAATTTTACATGCCAAGTGACTCGTCTTCTCCCTGCAAGGATTTTATTCCCCACGGAGGAAACGCAGTGAGCCAGAATGGAGGGCATATTGGTAGTGTATATTCATGGCCAACTCCGCATACAATATTTTCTATCCATGCGGGAGGAAGGCGATTCGGTTAAATGTAGGCTGCTCGTCTCTCAGCCCATCTGCCCAAACCACCATAATCACCGTGTCACCAAAACTATAAGCACTGCGCAACGCTCGCTCGGCAACGGGAAAACATCATCGGTTTTTCGTCATGCGTTCGCTCCGATTACGTTGATGCTGAAAATGAAGTCACCCGTTGTCGCAAGAGAACATTAATGGGGTCACAAGAGTAAACAATGAGGTCCGGGATTACAGCGATGTGCGAATGAGTTACTGTTAGTTGCGGAACAGACTCAGGTCTTCGTATACTAACGCTTCTCTTCTTCGTCGTTATTTCATCCCTGCTTCCTGTCCAGAGAAAGGTCAAGAAGCATTTTTAGATGTCCGGCTAATCATTCTTTCGTTTTTATGGATTCTTTAAATCGCAGTCTCTTGATTAGTTGAGCACAATGAAAGCCGAGTGATTGGTCATATTGCTTAATATGCCTCTAAATGAAAGATTTTGTGTTAACCTTCAACCCACAAGAAGAGGTAGACATAATTTGTAAATTATGGCACGTACGTTTGGTAACCGAAATTCAAGCCAGGGCAGTTACTGGCTTAAAAGAGAATAACTACGGTTCTGTGCTGACTCGCAAGTACTTTGTTACCACTAAAAATGGGCGACCAATTTCTTTCTCTTCCTAAAATAAACAAATAATACAAGGTATACACTGTATTTCCAAAAGTAACCAGAGACCCGATGTTTCAAAGAAACTCTCATTGATAGAATATATATTTATGAAAACCCCAAACAAGAGAGGTATTAGAACCTATAATACTTGGTACTGTGCTTGGCTTGGAGGTTGAGAAGACGAAAGAAGATATTTGTTGACATTGGACTTGAACTTCTGTAGACTGTAATTTTCAGGAAATACGTATGAAGGAAGGTTGTTCCAGAAGGTTGGTTCTGTGAGTTTGAAGTTGGACAGTAAATGGATGTTGGCTGGTGGCGGCACGTGTTCGGACTGTTTTGAAAGAGAGAGCGGGAATTATAGAAGCCAATTCAGAAGAATAGCGCATAGAAGTATCTGTAGAAATGGCATGTCTGCGCGGGTAGCACAGTGGTATAGTCACCGTCCTCCCCACACCGGGTGGAAAAGGCCTAGGTTCGAATCCCGTCGATGACGCGAGGAACTTTAATTGGCATTTTTCACTCCGTGGCTGAGTTAGTTGGGCTCAGGCGTAGACAGCAAGGTTTTTCTCCCCACTAACTGGGGTTTTTTCGTCCAGCAAAACAGGCAAATCAACCATAGAACAGACAAATACGGGTTAATGTATTTAATTACGGGCAACCCTAAAATAATAATTTTTTTTCAATTTGTAGAAATGGCATGCAGCAGAAAGAGTACTTCTATGAGAAAGCGAGTGGAGAGACTCTGTTAGAGATGAGTCATTAATTAACCTAACGGCCCTCTTCTAAATGGAATCAAGAAGCCTAAGAGAGGTTTTGGGGGCACCACCCCAGATGTGGGAACAATATTCCATGGCAGGGCGGATTTGCGATTTATACAGAGTGAACAGCTGATTGGAAGAAAAGTAACGCCGAGAGCGAAAGAGAAAACCAAGTTTTTTAGATGCTGAGGAAGCAATATTTGTAATGTGCTTGTGCCAAGAGACATTAGAAGTCAGGGTAATCCCCAAAAGAGATATATCATTTTGCCTAGAAATCGGAGTGTCACTAAAGATAAGCATAGGAGCAGAAGAATCCTTTTTGCGAGATATAAGACAAGACTGAGTTTTAGAAGGATTGAAATAACGAAATTATTTTTGCCCCACTGGAGAATTACCTGGAGATCGACATCTAAGGAATTGGTACCGGATATTCAAGAAGTTGAAGCAGATTCAGCAGGGAAAGCTTTCTCAAAATGGAAAGTGGAATGCAATGTGCTATCATCGGCAAAACTATGGATAGGATTTCCAGTCAATGGAAGAAGGTAATAAATATACAAGAGGAAAAGAGTGGGGGAAAGAACTGAACCTTGGGGGACACCGGCATTAGGGGAGAAGTTAATAGACAGAGAGCCATCTACCATCACCCTCAGTGAGCGATCAGAGAGAAAACTGGATAACCAATTACAAAAAACAGTTGGAAAACCATAAGATGGAAGCTTCTTTAGAAGACATTTATGCCAAACACGATCTTAAGCCTTTGAGATGTCAAGAGAAACTACTTGTGTTTCACCGAACCTTTCCATTGAGTTAGTCCATAAATGGGTAACATAAGCCAAAATATCACCAGTGGATCGACATTGACGGAATCCATACTGGCGATCGTTGATCAGACGGAAGGTTTCTAGGTAGTTTAAGAGTTGGGGTTAATTGATTTCTCCATTACTTTAGAAAGAGTAAAAATAATTGCAATGGGACGATAATTAGATGGGAGGGATTTGTCACCCTTTTTAGGATCTGGCTTGATATGAGCAAATTTCCAAGCAGAACGAAAAATCCCTTTGGAATAAGAAAGCGAAAAAAGGCAGCAAATAATATGAATGATTTCAGAAGCACAGGTTTTGAGAACAAGTGGAGAAATACCATCAGGATCTGGAGCTTTCTTAGCATAAAGATTCGTCAAAATCCTTCTGACATCCTTTTGACGGAAGACGACAGGAGGCATTGAATGGAGTGTGTTGGGAATGGTGGAAGGTGTTTTACCAAGATCATTAATACATGAGTTGGAAAAAAAAGAGTTACTAGCAGGTCAGCTTTATCCTTGGCTGAAGTGACAACACAACCACGTGGTTTTGACAGAGGTGGGAGCAGCGATGGGAAAAAGTTGCGGCCAATAGCTTTGGCAAGAGACCAGAATGCTCGGCTACCATTAGGGCAAGAAGCAAGTTTTCGACTCTTAGCCAGTTCAAAATCTAGTTTGGACTGATTAATAACTGCTTTACAATTGTTGCGAGCTTTGGTGTAGGCAGAAAATGAAACTGAAGAATCAGAAACACGCCAATTACGATATGCAACGTTCTTCTCTTGAACAGCCTTAGAACATTTATTGGAAAACCAAGGTTTAGATAAGGGACGAGATTTTAAAGTGGAGTGTGGGATAAAAGATTCCATTCCTGCAAGAATAATTTCACTGACACGATCTGAGCAAATGTTGACATCAGAAGTTTTGAAACAGTAATCCGACCAAGGAAAAGAAAAAAAGAAGTCTCGCAGGTCATCCCATTTTGCATTCTTGTAATGCCAAACAACACGGGGTTAGGAATAGCCATAAGATAAAGGCTTGATTGGAGAAAAGACAATCACCAAGTTGTGAGCTGAGGTGCCTAAAGAACCATTCATTTCGACCGTGTACTTAGAAGGGTTATTTGTGAGAAAAAGATCAAGCGTGTTGGCTGTATGGTTAGAATTGTTCAGTAATCTGGTAGGAAAATGAACAATCTGTGCTAAGTCATTAGTAACTGCGAAAGCCTCAGCATCTTGACCAGCTGGGTCTGTGTGAGTAGAAAACGGAAACCAGCTGCAAATATGAACATTAAAATCACCAAGGAAAATTACCTCACTGTTAGCAAAGTTGGACTGGAGAAAGTCAAGTTGCAAAGAGAGGAAGTCAAAAAGTTCCAAGTGATTAGAGGAGTTGGGAGAATGGTAGAGACAACAGATGAATTTGACACAATGAGGTAAAGAGATTTTAAGCAAGAGAAGATCGAAAAGAAAAGATTCCAAATTACCAAGTCTCTGACAGGGAATAATCGAACGGACATATGCCCAAGTACGACCTTTGAGGCGAAAAGAATCATACAGCGAATAATTTGAAGTACATGGGGTTTGGCAGACTGTAAGTGGAAATGGACATCATTGAGATTAGAACTGAAACCACGTATATTTGTGAAATGAACATGGAACTGTTTGGGAGGTTTAGATCTTTTCTCATACGTTGTTGTTGTTTTATTTGGCTTTTAGGAGCATTAGCAACTAAGGACTTATTGCTCCAGGAATATGCAGTGGTCATTCCCTGACCTTTCCGCATTCTCCGTATTTGATGATGACGGGCTCGAACCCCGGTCTAATCAACAAGCGTGTGCTACGCACTGCTGCTCCTTCCCACCTGGCTACGGAGGCACCTTCTTTTCCCAGATAAGCTTACTCTCTTATTTTGGCAATTCATGGTGTTCAGGGTTGTTACGGACACTTCTGACGCTATGCTGCTGCAACAAGAACTGGAAAGGTTGAGCAGATGGGCTGAGAGGTGGCAAATGAAGTTTAACATTGACAGACAAATGTAAAGTACTACATATGGGAAACAGCAACACCAGAGCAACGTATCAATTCTGTGGTACTACATTGACAATGGTAGAGAATGAAAAGGACCTGGGGATTATTGTGCAGGCAGATATGAAGTTCTCTGAGCAGTGCAGACGGGCTGCAAGAGTAGCTCATGGTGTCTTGTCAATGATACACAGGAATTTTTCTAGCAGGGATAAGGAGGTGATTATTCCCTTGTATAAGGCAATGGTCAGGTCACACCTTGAGTACTGTATACAGGTCTGGAGGCCTCATTTCAAGAAGGATGTAGAGCTGTTGGAACGAGTACAGAGAATGGCAACAAGATTAGTGAATGGAACAAAGGGTTGCTCTTACGAAGAAAGGCTTAAGTTTTGAAAATTACAGTGTCTGGAGACTAGGCACCGGCGAGATGATCTGATAGAGGTGTATAAGGCCTTGAATGGTTTGAGCATGTTCAATACCGATGGGATTCTTACTCTTGCTCAGAATAATCACCTGAGAGGGCATAAATTCTAATTGAGGAAAGACAGATGTGGGATAGATGTGCGGAAATTTGCCTTTAGCCAGCGGGTAGTTGGTTGGCGGAACAGACTTCCATCCCTTGTCGTGGAAGTTGATTTCCTAAATAAATTCAAGGCTCAGCTGGACAGGTATTTCGAACGAACGGAGGGGTGAAATGGCAGTGTATGGGCAGTGTGTGTATGTTTTTTTTTTTTTTTTTTTTTTTTTGGCTGATGCTACATAAGCTTGCTTTCTTGCATCATATGCCTCTACTAATGCTAATACTATTCAATAATGAGAAAAAGTGGGTGAGGGACATGTTGTATGAAGTAATGAAATTTTTGGATATGTCTTACGCATGGTAGGAATATAACCAGATCGTTAACATAACGTAGCCTCGACAATGCCTCCCACATACACACTACTTGGACTCCCTCCAGTCACTATCTGGCAGAGTAGAGGTAGCAAGATTATACACTAGCTGATCCGGAAGCCTCCCAGAGAGTTACGAATAGTTTCGATCCGGTGTACTAACTAGAGACTGGCCTGCGAACACCGTTTTAGAGCTGTACCCTCGAAATGTAAGGAAGATTGGATCTCGCCATGGTTCTCATTATCACCTCAAAAGACATCAGTCATAGTGCATGATGGAAGAGATGAGGAAGGGTTGACCGAAACTTAAGCTCTGGAGACTAAACAAGAGTTCCACCACTTCAAGCCTCCAATAAGCAAAGTGGTGGTATTGTACGCGTTGATGAGAGTCATCTACCACCTGGTATTGCCTTGTAATACAGAGGGGCGGCATTCCTCCGTATGGTGTGGGCGCCATACCTCGACCCCTGCTTACGTTGGCTCACACATGGGTGGTCGTCCACAGTGTATTCGCGCATGGGGCTTATACCCAGGATTACTAACAGTCCCACCATCGTGAAGGTGCAAGCAGAGAATTTGGCTGTCACAGACCATCCAGACTTCGCCGAAATTGGGCCCACTTGACTTGAGCGTCACCCGAATATTAGTTCCATCAGCGTTTTAGACTCCCAGGTAGTAAGCACATCTTGTCTGGCTTATCTGAGAGAATGTATGCGACAACCACAAGGACCAAATTTAATGATGTCAGTTTTGATGATTTAATGATGTCAGCCAATTTAATGATGTCATTCCTTAATATGTACTCTCGTTGGTGGAACCCAAACCAATTTTTGATAATAGGAAGGCCGTACTTTGGTCCATTCCTCTTTCAAAACAATGGTCAATTCTACTAACTGACTGCGGTGTGATGGCCTGACCCGAAGCCTATGTTCCATTTCATCCCAAAGGTGTTTAATGGAGTTAGGATTAATGCTGTGGGCAGGCCAATGAAGATTTCGCAAGTACATGTTTTCTTAAAATCAATAATGTTCTCTACACAAAATTCACAATTACAACAGCCACAGAAATCACACACTCGAGAATACCTACCAGTTCATTGATATATAACACAGCACCCATCTCTATGTGAGACAGGTTCCACTAAACTCTGATAGCTTTTCATAAAAACTTGAAGACTACTCCTGAGAGATTACCAGTGTTAAAGATATGATGAAGCATTTGTTTCCCTTTCAGAAGAGTTGTTAGGGAAAACGCCTTATTGACATTTTGTAAACCTGTATGTAGCCTATGTTATGCAGGTGATGGTCATAGATTAATTCGTCAAACTTTTAAATGTTTTCATGGGACCTATACTACTATTTATCTGAATATATATTTAAACGCATCACCTGTAAAAAGTATACATGTTATCTTGATTTGTTGTTAATTCAAATATCCTATCGTATCCTCTTCCATTCTATCATGAATGCATAGCGAATCTCGCTGAGATGGATGCACTGCAACTTACATTATGCCCTCCTTGCTTTCAGCTGTGTAGGGGCAAACCTTGTGTTTAACAAGTGTTTAACGATAAAATCAATAATATATTTTGTTCGCTAAATTCTTATTATGAGCAAATCACCGAATTGGCATTTTTGCAATGGTGGACTGGAAGTGGACAACACGAAGAAGGGGCAGTCATTCCACCACCAGACTTCAAACCATGGACGCATTGGATTTAATAGAAATAGTGCTCCCGATGAGCATCTAGTGTAACACGCCGCAAGAAACATTGAGACGAACAACGCTTGTGTGTGGCAATAGATCAACTTCATCCAAAAAGTTTTGAAAGCACAGCTTCATCTAACACCACAATACAAGAGATCTAATACAGTTGTGTGCCTCTCTTTATTCAGGCAGTAATTCGTATCTGATAGATACGCATTACTGCCTGAAATAGTGATCCCGCTGAGCATCAAGCGTAATTATAACAAAAAGTGAGATGAATCTAAATATAATACGGCCCTTCATGACAGTATAGCGGGTTCTCAAACTGTCATTCGTTTGGAGTACTGGGTTCAAATCCCGTTAGGTGTACTAGAACAATTCTTAAAGACTTCTTAAATCGTAAGTTAGCCGATTTCAGACGAAGAGATAGAGAAGAGTAAATTCCCATGGGTTATTCGGAATATTTCAGCATGAATATCGATCGATCAGCGCACATGCGTGCGGATATTAATAATAAATTTTTATTATTATTATATAAACTGGTGCACTATACCCAAAGTAGGTGAAGTGCTAAGAATTCAATCCCCCCACCCAAAAAAACACAGGTTTAGAAATGTGGTACCAAACACGGATTAATGTCTCCTGCAGCTCTCTAAGTGGTTTTGGTTTCTTTTGCATTACTGAAATGCTCGTTTTGTTTCAATGATTTTCAACTGGATTGAGGTCTGGACTCTTTCCAGGCCATGTTATTGTGCAAATTGATTCATTCTTCAACCATTTTTGTACCTGTGGATAGAAAAGACAGCGAAATAAATTACATTTCTTTAAGCAAGAGTGCGGCGTGCGTTTCAATTATTTAAAAGTTTTGCTAATTTTATGAAGTAGTACTTGAGGTTCTACTTACGGAGTTTCGGCTCTATGACATGAAGCAGAGCTATCCTTAAAAATACGATTGACAACATCTCCATAGTGATCTCTAATGTAGAAAGTAATTTTGTCTCAAGAATGTCCTTGGTGTGTACCTCAATATTCACTGTACCCTTCACAAATTCGAGACGACCAACTTCTCTATGTGAAACACAGCCCCATATCATTTGAGATGAAGAATGTTTCACTGTAGGGACGATATAGTCAGCATGAAATTCTTTTCCTCTTCGTCTAACATCCTGCTGGCTGTCCAAACCATCCAAGTTGAATTTCAATTCATCAGAGAACATGACACATTTCCACTGATCCTCAGACCAACTACCATGCTCTTTTGCCCATTTTAGACGCTGGACTTTCATTTTTTCCCGTCAAAAGTGGCTTTCTTTCTTGGGCGACATGCTACTAATCCCGATGACAAAAAGGAGTCTACATACCGTAGTACACTTTCCTTAACTCCTGTATCCTCCTCCTCCTCCTCCCATGCTGTCTTGAGATCTGTCAATGAGAATCTTCTGTTTCGGACACACAGCCGGACCAGAAATCTGTCCTGGTCGCAGAAGATATTCGTGGGCGTCCACTTCTTTTCTTTCTGTTTAGACTACCAGTTTCTGATAATTTTCATAATAAACGTGCCGCTATTGACTGATTAAAGTGAATCCTTGTAGCTATTGTATTTAGCCTTGTAGCCTTGTATTTATTGCATGCGCAGAATGTCCCTCTGCATTTATCGCAACTGCAACACTTTTCCTAAGTGGTGAATTGTGAAAACCTAGCCCTTGTAAAAGCACAGAATACTGGGCTCGTGGCATGCGCACTGTAGAGTATTTATACTGCTGCTACTAGGGCGATGCAATCATGTATGACACGTGACATCACTAATAGAGCTTGCTAGAGATGGATGATGCAACAGTGTAATGCTATTGCAAGACATGTGATATACTGCCAAATTTCATAGAAATTCGATGAATTATGCAAAGTGACGCAATTTTTTTGAGCACCACTGTATCAGATGCACAAAGCAACTTTAATGCAAAAATAAATAAATAATACATAACATTAATAATTGTTTTTACTCCCTGGGCCAGACTAATGTTTTTAATCCCTCCCCCTCCCTCCACTTGTGGTATATGGCATTGGCGTGTTTCTCTTTTGTAACCCCCTTTTTATACACCTTTCTGCATAAGAATATGTTGATAAAGTAGCATATAGTTTTCACGTTGTTTGTTTTAACTGTCTTTGTGTTTACATGTGGTTTATTTCTATATTTTAGCGCTTTGCGCATAAAACCTAGCAGTTTTCAAGCTTATTTTATTGTGTGCGTGTGTGCCGATTTTAAGGCATATTAGTAACTTCGCCATGTTTCTTTTTATCCAATCCAGAAAACATCGAACGGCAGAAGAAATATGTCAAAAGCCAATAGTATATTATGGACCCTGAAAATCTGGAAATCAGTCCAGCTGAAGATTTCTAACAGGAGAATCAGATCTAACATCCTAATTAAGGTAGGGATGCATCAGTTCCGAAGGTGACCTCGCATTTCGAACTAGGAGTAATGTGGGATGATGGTGTTACTTTTGTACCCCACTTCACTCACATGAAAACCAAAACATATTCCGCTTTGTGGACCACCAGGACTGGTACGAATCCGAAAACCGGCGTCCACAACTAAATAGATCGTGAAATGTCGTCCCTGTACCCTTATACGCTTCGCAGATTTGATCCTCTGCTCCTAGTTGTCAATTTAAAGCCATTTTCAGGCTTCAATATTGGTTTCTCAGACTGTTCAATAGGGTGACTGAGAATCCCTTCACCATTTCACGAACCACGGTGTACTCAAACCTCAACAACCCTGGAGGTTGTAAGCAATCACAAGGAATTTGGTAACGCTTGCTCAACTTCTCACCGTGAAGTTAGATGCACCAAAATCGACAAATAATTTCATACCCACGACCCAATGCGAAGCTCTCTACTACCTCAAGCCTACCTCTCCACACCTCACGCAACATAACTGACAGTCTTCGGCGATGCTTTCCAGTAAATACACCCAATGTATTTAATGCACGGAGGATAGATGCCGAAAGGCTTTGATAATATTATCGAAGCCTTTCGGCGTCAATCTGGTATGCGAAGGTGCCGTATATCAAATAGAAGTTTTTGGAGACCCTTTTTTCTCTCACCCGATTGTGCAGAATACCTCCATATGGATGATCACTGTTCAGTGTCTCGATACATGGAAATGCAAAAGGCTTTGCATCTTTGCAGAACACTTCAAGCAGGTCTGACTCAAGTCTAATGGTGTCGATATAGACAGAGACCAGTGTATAACGTTGACGGTCCTATATCAAAGTCTTCACATTAATCCTGCTGGCATTCCACCCAAACTTGTTTCCCATTTTTATTATTATTTTATTTTAATTTTATTATTTATGAAAACCCCAAACACGAGAGGTATTGGAACACTTTGTACTTAGTACCGTGCTTGGGTTGGAGGTTTAGAAGACGAAAGAAGATATTTGTTGACATTAGACTTGAACTTCTGTAGACTGTAATTTTCAGGAAATACGTAAGAAGGAAGGTTGTTCCAGAAAACGGAAGTTGAATGAATAAACGAGGAAGATGAAAAGTTGGTTCTGTGTGTTTTAAGTTGGACAGTAAATGGATGTTGGCTGGTGGCGGCACGTGTTCGGAATTTTTTTAAAAGAGAGAGTGGGAATTATAGAAGCCAATTTAGAACAGTGCCCATGGAAGTATCTGTAGAAGAGGCATGCAGCAGAAACAGTACGTCTGTGAGACAGCAAGTGGAGAGACACTGTTAGAGATGGTAGGGCGGATTTGCGATTTGTACAGAATGAACAGCTGTTTTGAAGAAAAGTAACGCTGAGAGCGAAAGAGAAAAACAATTCTTTTAGATGCAGAGGAAGCAATATTTGTAATGTGCTTGTGCCAAGAGAGATCAGAAGTCAGGGTATTCCCCAAAAGAGATATATAATTTTGCCTAGTAATCGGAGTGTCACCAAAGATAAGCATAGGAGCAGAAGAATCCTTTTTGCAAGATATAAGACAATACTGAGTTTTAGAAGGATTGAAATCAACGAAGTTATCTTTTCTCCACTGGAGAATTACCTGGAGATCGACATCTAAGGAATTGGTAGCGGATATTCGAGAAGTTGAAGGTGATTGAGCAGGACAAGATTTCTCAAAATGGAAAGTGGAATGCAATGTGCTATCATTGGAAAAACTATGGATAGGATTTCCAGTCAATGGAAGAAGGTCATTAATATGCAAGAGGAAAAGAGTGGGGGATAACAACTGAACCCTGGGGGACACCGGCATTAGTGGAGAAGTTAGAAGACAGAGAGCCATCTACCATCACCCTCAGTGAGCGATCAGAGAGAAAACTGGATAACCAATTACTAAAAACAGTTGGCAAACCATAAGATGGAAGCTTGTTTAGAAGACCTTTATGCCAAACACGATCGAAGGCCTTTGAGATTTCAAGAGCAACTACTTGTGTTTCACCGAACCTTTCCATTGAATTAGTCCATAAATGGGTAACATAAGCCAGAATATCACCAGTGGATCAACACTGACGAAATCCATACTGGCGATCGTTCATCTTACGGAAGGTTTCTAGGTAGTTTAAGAGTTGGCGGTTAATTGATTTCTCCATTACTTTAGAAAGAGTAGAAATAATTGCAATGGGAAGATAATTGGATGGGAGGAATTTGTCACCCTTTTTAGGAACTAATTGGATGTGAGCAAATTTCAAGCAGAAGGAAAAACACTTTTGGAATAAGAAAGTGAAAAAAGGCGGCAAAGAACAGGTGTAATTTCAGGAGCACAGGTTTTGAGAACAAGTGGAGAAATAGCATCAGGACCTGGAGCTTTCTTAGCATCAAGATTCGTGAAAATCCTTCTGACATCCTTTTGAAGGAAGACCACAGGAGGCATTGAATGGAGCATGTTGGGAATAGTGGGAGGTGTTTTTCCAAGACCATTAATACATGAGTTGGAAGAAAAATGAGTTGCTTGCAGGTCAGCTTTATTCTTGGATGAAGTTACAACAGAACCATCAGGTTTGGACAGAGGTGGGAGCAGAGATGGGCAAAAGTTGCGGCCAATAGTTTTGGCAAGAGACCAGAATGCTCGGCTACCATTAGGGCAAGAAGCAAGTTTTCTACTCTTAGCCTGTTCAAACTCTAGTTTGGACTGATTAATAACTGCTTTACAATTGTTGCGAGCTTTGATGTAGGCAGAAAATGAAACTGAAGAATTAGAAACGAGTCAATTACGATATGCAACGTTCTTCTCTTGAACAGCTTTAGCACATTTATTTGAAAACCAAAGTTTAGATAAAGGACGAGATTTTAAGGTGGAGTGTGTTATAAAGGATTCCATTCCTACAAGAATAATTTCATTGCCACGATCTGAGCAAACGTTGACATCAGATGTTTTGAAACAGTAATCCGACCAAGGAAAAGAAGAAAAGAAAATTCGCAGGTCACCCCACTTTGCATTCTTGTAATGCCAAACAATACGAGGATGGGAATAGCCATGAGATAAGGGCCCCGTTGGGGAAGAGACAATCACCAAGTTGTGATCTGAGGTGCCTAAAAGACCATTCACTTCGACCGTGTACTTAGAAGGATTATTTGTGAGAAAAAGATCAAGCGTGTTGGCTGTATGGTTAGGATTGTCCGGTATTCTTGTAGGTAAATGAACAATCTGTACAAGGTTAGTAATTGCAAAAGCCTCAGCATCTAGACCAGCTGGGTCTGTATGACAAGAAAACGGAAGACAGCTGGAGTTGTGAACATTAAAATCACTAAGGAAAATTACCTCACTGTTAGGAAAGTTGGACTGGAGAAAATCCACTTGCAAAGAGAGGAAGTCAAAGAGTTCCAAGTGATTAGAGGAGTTGGGAGAACGGTAGAGACAACAGATGAATCTGACACGATGAGATAGAGAAATTTTAAGCCAGAGAAGATCAAAGAGAGGAGAGTCCAAATTGCCAAGTCCCTGACAGGGAATATCGGAACGGACATATGCACAAGTACCACCTTTGAGGCGAAAGGAATCATACAGCAAATAGTTTGGGCAACTGAGATAAGCAGTAGTTGAATTAACCGATAACTGAGATTCTGTCAGAAAAAGTACATGGGGTTTGGCAGTGATCTGAATTGAGATAACGTATATTTGTAAAATGAACTAGGAAGTGTTTGGGACGTTTAGATCATTTCGCAGATAAGCTTGCTCTATTAGTTTGACAATTCATGGTGTATTCTATAGTAAGAAAAAGTGGGTGGGACAGGCTGTATGAAGTTATGAAATTTTTGAATATGGCGTACACGTGGTAAGAATATACCCCGATCCTTGTCATAACGTGGCCTCGACAATGCCCCCCGCATACACACTATTTGGACTCCCTCCAGTTACCATCTGGCAGAGTAGAGGTAGCAAGATTATACACTAGCTGATCCGGAATCCTCCCAGAGAGTTACGAATAGGTTCGGTCCGGAGTACTAACTTGCGGCCGGCTTGCGAACACCGTTTTAGAGCTATACCCTCGAAATGTAAGGAAGATTGGAACTTGCCATGATGTTCATCATAACTTCAAAAGTCATGTCATACTGCATGTTGGAAGAGATGGGGAAGGGTTGACCGGAACTTGGCTCTGGAGACTAAACATGGGTTCACCACTTCAAGCCTCCAATAAGCAAAGTGGTGGTATTTCACCGGTTGATGAGAGTCATCTGCCACCTAGTACTGCCCGGTGGGTGGTCACCCACCATGTACTTGTGCATGGAGGTTATACCCAGGATTACTAACAGTCCCGCCATCGTGAAGGTGCAAGCAGAAGATTCAGTTGTCACATACCGTCCGACCTTCGCCGAAATTGGGCCACTTGACTTGAGTGTCACCTGAATATCACTTTCATCAGCGTTTTAGATTCCCAGGTAGCAAATACAGCTTGTCTGGCATAACTGAGAGAATGTGTGTGACAACCTCAAGGACCATGTTAAATATGGCTTGTTTGTAAAGTTAAAGATACTAAGAATATAAACTGTTGTTGTAGATCTCATTTAGTAAATAAGAAGTTGTGCGTTTAACCCCTTGTGCTTTTGTAACACGTACCTACGTGTTTACTTATCACCTTCTTGCTTGTGGCTCTCTAGGTGATATGAATCCTGGGGGATTAATAAACTGATAGTTAAACTGGGAGTATTCAAGGAGAACCGCGCTCCCTCCTTCTGTGACCTGACTAATTTTGGAAATACTTCAGAAAATAATGCAAATTATCGGTAGAAATATTTTTAAAAAATCGCATTCAGCAGTAATAACAACTCATATTTCATCACGTCTTCTGAAAAGCCTGCTGCGATTATTTATATATTTTTTCTTTTATTACCGAGATTCTGGTTTCAACCACATCCCAGAACAGCTGTCTGTAGAAGCGTCCAACCTTGATAATATGACAAATCTGACGTTTTCTTTCTTTTTTTCCTTATTTTGAAAATAAGCAGATAGTTGAGCAGTACTCATTCACATCGGAGGTAGGTGCGATTTTAGGGATGAATTTATCACATAGAAAATAAGGTGGTCTTGGCGCTACTAAGAAAAGCCATTAGGCTTCAATATACAGTACTTGATAATTCAACCTCACTGGAAAAGGCCTCCATAAGTTCCTAGCATCATCGATTCTAATCAAGGCTTTTAAAACGGCGAAAAGTGTCAGAGCCGCTATAATAACAAGGAGGCCCAGTAAATTATCTACTACACATTTCATTCCTACATACTGCCCCTCTGGTTGCTGTTCTTTTACCTTCTTTCGATTGGGACCATGACTCCAAGAGACATACGTTATTTTTAGCAGTATTTTTCAGTGAAGTGTGATAATATATCCATTTATATCCAGTTTACAAATAGGAGAGTAACGTAAATTTTATTTCTGCTAAATTCGCTGCTAAATTGAAGATTAAACAATTTAATGGACTGCTAAGGAACATAACATTCTTATGACGTGCATAACTGAATATTACAACGCTCATAAGATAAATGATCTTCAAAACAACTCTTAACCCTAAGATATATTCGGTTACTTTAAGAACGAAACAAAGAAACTTTGTTTTCTTGCAACTCTCTGTCAGGTGCGAGAGCTGAAGAAAGCCATCCAAAAGTAATGTCACTTGTCGCACATCGCAAACCGAAGCAAGCAGCGTTTTCATTCCGCTCGTGTTCTCCGACATCGCCACAAAGCAGATTGTAATGCCGTGGACTTCATCACAGCTGTCTTTGCGAGTGTACAATCTAGGGAATACGACCTTTGGTTTTCTTTCTTTTTTTTAAAGAGAGTTGGCCTCGCTCATTCACATCGCAGGCGCGATTTTCGGGATGGATTGATCACAAGCGATTGGTACGGTATAAGTGTGGGATCGGCAGCCGAAAGCCCTTCCCGACTTTTTATTAGAATTTTCACAATTTAGGAAAGCATTACTAGAGAAGGCGTATGGATTGGGAATTGCGCCTATAAAACAAATGGCTGGCAAATATGAAGCGACTGTAGATGGCTTGATACAGACGCCATTACGGGCTATTCACTAAATGCCAGATCTCCCATCGATGACTCCCTAGTCGCAAGACTAGAGCAACCCCTCTCGCATCACGAGCGCAAAGCAGCCATCACCACAGCGAGTCTGGACCTCACAAAGCGTGATTGATGGGGCTGGTTATAGCCACGGACGCTCTACTCTCATTTTCCTAATACTACGTTCTGTCGGGTCAGAGGTAATCGTTGTGTATTTGATTCATCCCGCCTTATAGCCGAGTTGTCCCGCAGATCATTTTGTTTCTGGCAACCAATAAATCTTGACACTAATAGCACGACGTTCTTCCAATTGGCAGGTTCTGTTTGATAGACGCCTCTAAGCTCTAGTGCCTTCTGTAATGGGGATCTTCCGTTGCTCTCTCTTTCTCCGAGTCAGAAACATGAGCTTTTTATTCTCCTCTTCTCTCTTTTTCTCTCATTATTGTGTTCTTTCCTCTCTCTGTTTATAGCTTTTATCTAGTCATCTTCCTTCTGTAAATTAGTAAATGAACAGGCCATAAACCGACAAGGAGGCTCGCAGCCTTTTTGAATTCTAATAACAACAAAAAAAGAAATAAAATAAAAATAATTCATTATGGCCATAACGATTACTTTTTTTAAATACAGCTCCTGTATATTTCAAAGCAATTATTTCTTTAAAGAATGCATTACAGATACCAGTACCTCCGGTGGAATTTTAATGTGGTCTTTGGTAGCAAATCTGGCTTTACCATCAACGCCACTGGAACTGGAGGGGAACTACCAAGAGGAGGCGGGGAGGAGATATTAAACTCTTCAAGAAATATAACCGTTTTTGGGGATTATATTTAGTTCTTCTTCAATACTTTTGTAGATAACATTGACTTTTTATTATTATTTTTTTTTTTGCAGTGGTTATAAAGCATTATTTGTAAGTTTAAGACTTGCACATTTAATATACTAAGCTTGAAATTTTTGTCACCTTGATACTCTTTTACTTAAAAAGCATGAACATTTTTAAAAAAGGATATTAATAAACGTGATAAAATTTTTCCCAAAGCGCAGATCACGAGGAAGAAGGGTTGAATCCGGATTTACTACTTCTACTACTTGGGACTTTAAATAAAAAAAATCAAAAAGCGATATAAGCAGGAAAGCATTTAAATGGGAGCGCCATTGCCATTAAAAAAAATGCATGGTACTTCAAAGATTGGCCACAGAAGCAGAAAAAATAAGTTAAAAGTGGGATAGCGTTGTTAAGTGGGAGTGTTACCACTCCCGAGTTCACTGTATTTTGGAAATGATGAAGTTTACCTGCAATGTGGATGGACTTCCTTCGAAGTAGCCTCCTTGACACCCTATACAACAATTCCAAGGCTAGAATACAATTCCAAGGAAATAATACAAGAAACAGCACCGTATTTAGCAGTCACGGGCTTGAATCCCGGTCACTCAAAGCACGTGAACGTAAGTACCCTTCGCCTGACCACTCGGCTACAACGTCCCGTGGTTTATATAAACGATGGCATGATATTCATATTTAATTGAGATTATTGCTTTTTTCTGACCTTAGAGAAGACAGAATCTACCATTTAGAGGACCGAGATCTTGTTTTCGAGTTATAGCCATACATCCACGATTCGTCACCAGTAATAATGGAAGGATCAAGGCACAGATCAACACCAGCAAGATGACGAAAATCCTGACATGCAAGAACTCGCCACTCTCTGTGGACAACAGAAAGTGGTTATGCTTGCTTCTGTTAGGAAGTCCATCCGACATATCAGAAGATTCTGGCTTTAACGTTTTAATAGCTACAGTCACTTCAGAGCAACCAGAATTTTTTAATTTTCCACGGCATAAATCTCCAAATTCTCCTCCTCCAATTATGGCCTCAATAATGATGAAGGATGTATCAATCTCTTTGGACAGCCTGATTTAGATCTTCATACGTATGCGAATCTACATAACTCTTCGAGCCTCCAGAAGTGGTAAAAGGAGCTAGTAATTTGGCTCTCTTACTTTCCCAGCTGTGATATTCTAATTTTTCAACTGGTGGCTTCTCTTTTTGAAACATGGGGGAGTTCCTTTAAATATATAAACACTACAACTGCTACAGCTCCACCAACAATAATTCGAATTTGAATTTCTTTATAGGAGCCAAGCCAGAACAATTTTCGACACATAAATGAGATGAAACATATAAAACATTTTGTATTCAACGTGTGATTCAACAGTCATTACGTCTAGACGAGTCACCGGACGTGTTCCGACAAGTCGAACGATGCTGCAATTTAATGATAGTCAGTCCCTGAACTTTTTGACCATACTTCGTATTTAATAACAACAGTAATCTCAATTATTCTTACTCAGCCAAAATATAACAAGAAACATCTTTTAAAACTCAGGCATTCACGGATTACAATTTATTTATAAAATGATACATAATCATTGTAACAACTTTATCTATTATAGTTTATTTAACTATTTCGGAGCTAAATAAACTCTGAAAACTGATGATGAACGAACATCAAATTTCGTTTATTAGACTCGTGAACTCTTAAATTTCAGGTTCAAGTCTAATAAACATAAATCAGATTAAAGAGCCCACTGTTTAAACTGTTACGTTTATTAGTTATTATATATTTTTAATATGTTATTAATATTTAATAAATCTGAGATCGTAATCTTCTTTGGTGCCGAACACTAATACATGTGCCCTCCCTCAGAGATTCATGTCGACCCAAATGTTGCCCAACATCCACAACCTTGACTGTGAACTCAGGAAATTTGTCACACAAAAAAGTCTCAAGTGGTTGAGGTCTCTCCAGATGTGGCTGTCATCCAGAAGAGTCTATCGAGACAACGGTGCCGGAAAAGAAGGCCCAAAAAGTAGATGGGCCTTCTTTTGCCTACGTTGGCTGGACTTCCGTTAACAGTTTGTTACCTCTTGACTAGGTGGCGAATATGCACACTTACAGGTGTTTATATATACAAGGTGTGGCAATAAAGTTTTCGGACTAGTGCTGCTGGGGTCATGTTCGATGAGTCTGAAAATAAACGGAAGTGGTGTGTTATAATTGAAATTTCCTGCAACAGATGGTGTTATAGAGATTGTCCGTCCAGTAGTCTGACAGGTTGCAAGTGACAACCAGTTTCGTCAGTAGCGTTAACGTTCGTCACGATTTTGGAAAGGTGCAACGAATTTGCTTTAAACTGGCAAAATCTGCAAAAGAAATTGCAAAATTTTAAAACTGTTTACGATTATGAAACATTAAATCGTATCACAATGTCTGAATGGTGCAGTAGGTTCAAAGACGGATGTCAGAATGTTAGCAATCACCCAAGAGGTGAGCAGAGAGCTGCAAAGATCAGGAAATTGTGGCAAGAGATTGTCGTTTTACTCTCAGAATAATGGCTGATGAGTTGTATATGAATAAGGAGATTCGTCAAATTCTGCATGAAGATTTGGGGAAAAGGTAGGTCTGTGCAAAATTTCTGCCGCACGGATGAGGAGAAGTAACGAAGTCTGTCATCATGCGAAGACTTCATCCAGACTTGTCAAGACAATCCTAATTTCCTGGATAGTACTGTCACTGGAGATGAGTACTGGGTATTTCAGTATGACCCAGAGACGAGTCAGAGTACGCACTGGACTTCAAAATCATCGAAGCCCAAAAAGTTTCGTTTACAGAAATCCAGGACTAAGACAACGCTGATTATGTTGCGTTCTACGTACAAGTGCTTCAAAGACCACTAAAGTGCATTTTCCGGGTGAGGCCACATTTTCGAGACAAAGGTAGCTGGTTTCTGTTGTACGATAACCTCTTCCCGCGAAAGACATTTCTGACGAAATATGGCACTGTACAGAAACCTTCCTACTCCCCCGAGCTAGCAACAGCAGACTTCCTTCTCCTTTCCATGGTGAAAACGGCCCTCAAAGAAAAGAGATTTCAGGATGTTGGGACATAAAAAAAAAGGTAACCACCGAACTCAACATCATCTCTTGGGACGCCTTCGCTGACTCTTTTCAGAAAATTGCAGAATGGTGCAATAAGTGCATTCAGTCAGATAATGATACTTTTAATAAAAATAAAACCATTTTTGAGCTCCCTTACTTTGTGTTCTTTTTATCGCACCAGACCGGGAATTTATTAACATTCCTCGCACGCATATTTTTGTATTGATTAGCGCTATGTTAATGCAATTATTTTATTAATAACAACTGTCCATTATGAGCCTGCAAAGAAGAATTATGATCATGGATTTGGCGTGAAAACTACGCTAATATTTCAGCGATTAGCTCTGATCGTGAGGCCTCAGAACCCGGGTGTATGTGCTGATCTCTGCGATGAATCTGAAGTCTGCTGTCAGAAGAGACCAAAGAACGCAACTACTCCCATTCTCTTAAAAAATCCCACCGATCCTTTTAAACCAGAAAAGGGCGGACAAAGAAGGTGAGCCAAATGACCTCTGGCGTATCTTTCTCGAATACTTTCTGAGGAACAACTTAGTTCCCTGGAATGGTGTTTGTTGAGCCGTTTAAATTCATCTTTCATATATTTTTTCCACGTTTTGTTTTCCTTATTCTCCTTATCCGTACGCACGCACTTTTATCGGTTTCGAGCTGGCTGACGGATGAAGTCCACCGCCATACGTCGTCTCCACTGGGGAAGCCTTTAAACGTCGTAGTTTACCCATCATAACGGCTCCGTGAACATGGTTGTTTATCGCAGCTTTTCCGTCGTACGTCCGCACTCCTTGCTTATCGTGTCGCGCGGCAAATCGATGGACGGTTTTGTTGTGCACGCGGAGAGAGTGCGTGCCACTGAACCTCTTATGTAAAAGGAAGTTAGGATGAAAGAGAATCTCCATCCGGCACTTCCACTTGCCTTGCCGTCAAAGCCCGCATCACCAGGACAAGCAGAAATGGCTGATAAGCCATATGCTTCCCTGTCATTTCAATCCTTATCACCCTTATCTCGGGGGCCGTAGAACAATGCGGACGTCGGGCCGGCCAGTACGGTCAATCAGCGGACTGGGTGCGCTTTAATAAATTGAAAGCGTGTCGTAATTGGCACAGGCGGACGATCGTTCGCATATATATTTATATTTATACGCGGCCGGGCTGAGAGAGACGCGGCGGGCCCGGTAGGGGCTGACAAGCAGGCAGCGGGTGCGGTGCGCGATGAAGGTATTAAGTTGGCCGCAGGAAATGATTTCATTAGCGTTGAAATCAATTAGAGTTTTCAAGCTGGAAGTGCGCGCTGATAGGGAGGCGATTGTTACGTGGAACATAAGGACGCATTGATTGGTTGGCGCGCTCTCATCAGTTCACGAGCGGTACTGCATGCGCTCATCAACGCAGCAGCTCCCGGGGCGAGGTTTGTCTGTCGTCTGCCTGGAAGCGGATGGCAGAAGAAATATCGCTCTGTCAGCGCCCATTTCCGCAGGCAAATCACTCGTCAGTGAGGAAGAGCGTTTAATCAAAGTATCTGTGTTGCTGGCACGCACGTTATCAGGATCGTCTTTTAAAGAGATTAGGGTTTATTACACCAGCCTGCGTTTGCCTGGCGTTCAATCAAACCCAACTTTCGAACAATTAATCTTAGTAAACAGTGATAGAGAACCGCGCGAGCCGCGTTGTCATTGTTTAAAATGATGTTCAGACCTCCGCCAACTCTCATCAAGCACAGATAGCGCCCCCATGCACTTCCTGTCTCCCATGTAACGTTTGCGCTGATTTTTTGGGTCCGTCAAGAGTCCCGCTACGCTTTCATTCTGTCTAATAAGTGCTATCATTTCCTCTTACAAAGAACGGCTGACGTCACAGGGCGGTGTTGCTAATGTTGCTCGAGATTCTCCTTCTACCTAAGTTTTTATAACCTTTGCTTTGGCTTCTTATTTGCGGCGCTAAAAAGGATCTTAAAACGGACTTTTGCTCTTTGCCCGCGTGCAGTCCTTGGTAATTTGGTGGGGAACAATTACACAAATATTATTGCATCCACCGCAAACATAAATCCATCTTATAATGGAACTTGAACATCTCCCTCTACAGCAGTACGACAAATTCGTAGAAAGTACTCAAAGGCACGACTGTTAAGGTAAAATTCTTTTTCGATAAAACGCATATATGTGCAATCACGCGCTGAGGATGTAGGTGTGTTCCTCTCTGCTGTGATCATTCTTCGTGGTATCAAATTTAGCAAGAGTACTCCCATTTGTTTGCAGAAGCGCTGGAACTAGTTCTGAATTTAACCGTGGCATGGTAACATAAGCCGATGCTCTTAAAGTTTCATCCATTAAGACCACAAGAAAGATTTTCAAAAAGCCAAATAAATAAACTACAACGGATCAAACTCGGCCTTAAATAATTCATAAACGCATCTCAAGCAGATAAACCTCAAAAATCATCGAAAATTCACCCACAAAGTGAACTACACCAAAAGCATTTATTAATGGGAAAGCAGAGGAAGAGAGCCGAACACGATAAGACTCTTGGATTCAGAGACAATAAGTCTAGTTTCAAAACACGCATAAAAGATGAAATTATTGCCCGTTAATGTGGCATACAAAAATTTCACACATATTGAACATAATCTCCAAGGCATGAAAGCTAAAAGTTATCTCACTAACCATAATGCAGTTCTGGTTAATTTTAGATGGAAGAGGAATTTATACAAAACTTGGTGACCAGCAATCAAGAAGTGGCAAAAATTTTAAATCTCAGGTGATTATTCTGCATATAAAAAGAATCCAGTTGCGATGAGTGGAGGGGTAATCTGATCATCGGCATCGCCAAACCAAATTCAAAAGAAATTAATCTACGAAGTGCGTTACGTTTCAAGCAAGCTAGATTTTTTTTTTTTTCATGAATTAATTGAATTTTTTAAGTCTCTCTCTAAAATATTACGAACATACTGGAAGAGGTGTCATAGACCTAGTTGCAATGAAGAAGACTCCTGGATTTGCAACAAAGAATATCAAATCTGTGGGATTTTAGGAGTGATTCTTGCCCAAGAATAGCCAGTATCATAAAAGCGACTTCAAAATGGAAAGGAAAAGATTTCAGGAAGAAATTGAGAAGAAAAGGCAGGATAGATGTGACAGTTATGCATTGGGTCCAGTTACCCCATGCCTTTTTGCCTATTGTTTATATAATGGAAAAGACTAGGAAGTGATTGGCTCTATGGCTATTTGGTACTGTAATTTTTACAGGATTTGGATCGAGAAGGCATTGAATAAGTTGAATGTTAATTCCAGATCCCTATTATGGAAGTGAAATGGTGAAGAATGTCGAGTATGTGATGTGGACCTGTCCACAGTATCGAGACTTCAGATTTTGCTTTTACAGCAGATTGTCACCGATGATGCAGAGCTGCACGAGCTCTTTTAAGATGAACAGAAATATGACGAATTCCTCGACTTTCCTAAAATTGTGCGTTTGCGAAGGAAAAGAATGTATGCAGTGTAATATTGTGTGAATATCGTAAATATTTGTTTGTAAATATGTAAACAGAAGTGTTTTAACTTCTATTTACAGAGTTTATACAGAGTGTAGTTTAAATTGAGACTGACGTCTATATTGCTATGAAAGGGCACAGAAAAAAGAATGGAGAAGAATTTTTCATTATTATAAAGGATTCCAGGGGATCATAAATTCAAATTACAGGAAAAAAACATTTAGACCTTATTGTAGGAAGTTTTCTTTTAGCCAGTGAGCTATTAATTACTGGAACAGGTTAGTTCTGTGGTAGTTCAAAGGTCAGCCTTAGTTTTGTTAGGAGGGAAACCCACAGACTGTTTATTTTTATTTTTTTAATTTTTATTTTATTATATTTATTATTATTTTATTCCTTTATTTTATTATTATTATTATTATTATTATTATTATATTTATTTTATTTTATTTTATTTTATTATTAGTATTTATTTATTTATTTAGTTTTATTTTATTTTCTTGATTTTATTTTATTTATTTACTTTATTTTATTTTTATTTATTTATTATTGGCTTGCGAAACAAAAGCCTGTGGCTTTCTTGTACTATCGACTAATACTAATACTAAATTGTTAGCAAACAAACAGTGAAAATTAACAGTTCGTTAAGTAAATGTAAAGCACTCTTTAGAGAACATACAGAGACTTTAAAATAAATTAATATAAAAATGTTAAAATAAACAGCAAAATGTTAAAACAAAAAAAGCAAACTGTAAGGTATTCTGCTCTATTAAAGCACTATCAGTAACCATCTGTGCTAAAAAAAATAAAAAAATAAAATAAAATAAAGTAAAATAAGAGGCCTGTGTAAAACCAAAGAACAAAAAAAAAAAAAAAAAAAAACATGCACGTATATGCGTGCAAAAAATAATTGCATATGAGTATATACAGTGGATAATGATCTCCGTTTCAAACGCTTAAGCACCCCCCCACCCCCATCTGAAAACGCCGAAATTCAAGTTCTAATTCAATTCATCCAATGGAACTCTTTAGCTTTTACAGCTATTGATTTTGTTTATTTATCAATTTCATATAACACACGCTGACAACCAGTTGCTGGAAAAGGCAGGGAAGATTCGACCCCGTTTAAAAATTTCCTTCCTTCAAAACTACCCGGCCCCTACGAACAGCGCTAAATAAATGAAACATAACATCCGGTTAAAAAATAAATTTCGAATATCGATTATAACTCCAAGAAAACGATATAATATGAGAAAAGATTCGATACATATTTTGTTTGTTTCTTTTTAGACGCATCAGCAACACAGCCCATATTAAGCAATATATATTATGTCTCTAAATTGCGTGTGTTCAGTGGTCGATTTGTCTGTTTTATGGACGAAAAAGCCGAATTCCGGGAGGAAAAACCATGCTACCTTCGCCTGAGACCAACAAACTCCAACAAGCTGAGAAAGACGCACGAAAATTCCTCGAGTTATCAGATCTTTGTCACCAGGTGTGGGAGAACGGCGATATTCCCAATTGTGCTATCCGCGAGGTCATATGTTTTGTTAACAGCTTTCAATTCGTCAAGCTAGTTCCTCAAATATTTTCATCACTATTTCCTTTGAGATTAAGTCTTCCTCTCCAGACACTTCTTTGCCTTTGCAGGACCTTCGCCGCTTCTCCCTTAAACGTATATTATGGCCTCGGTTTGAATGCTCTTCATTTCTCATTCACGGACTCTATGATGAATACTATTGCTAATTACTCTGCAACTGACTATGCAAAGTATGTCCAGGATGCCTTCTTTAACGCCTCCTTTCGTGCTGCTAAGAGGAAAGTGCTGCCTAAACATCCAACACCGTGGTGGAGTCACGACTTGTCCATCTTACGCCGTCGTATGTTCCGTGCTCGCCGGTCCTTCCAACGACACCGTACGAGCTGGCCAACCGCAGATGTTGAGCAGCTAAAAAATGAATATCGCAACCTCAAAAGGCAATATGCCAAGGCCATAAAGGACAGTAAAAGATCCACTTGGAAAACATTTGTTTTAACCTCAGGTAACTCTGATCCTTGGGGTCTGGTTCATCGTCTCTCTAGAAACAAGGTTCACCCTCCAGAAATTTACCAGTCTGTTGATTAGCACAATGATGAAACACTGTCAATGCCATGCTTGGTGCACTTCTTCCCTCAGATGATCCCTGCTGTGATCTTCCTATTCACCAACAAATTAGATCTCTCAATAGTACCTATCTTACTTCTGAATTCACTCCCTGCTTCAGCCAGGCAGAGGTTGATTTGGCAATCTCCAAAATCAATAATAATAGCTGTCCTGGAATTGATAACCTCGAGGGCATTTTTATTAAGCGACTACACAAACTCTATCCATCTGTCTTTGTCACAATGTATAATAAATGCTTGAACGAGGCAACTTTTCCTGTCCTTTGGAAGACGGCATTGTTAAAATTAATTCCCAAACCTGGTACTCCTATCTCTGCTAAGGCCTATCGTCCTATTGCGTTATTGTCCAAATTGGGTAAAACTCTTGAGCGACTTATTGCTGCCCGTCTAGACTGTCTATTTACTGAACGCTCATTAAAGTTCTCCGACCAGTTTGGCTTTCGTACAAGCCGTGGAACTGAGGAGGCCTTGGCTGAACTTCACTCCAAAGAAAACAACTGCACTTTTAAATATGCTATGGCCATTTTCGTAGATTTATCTGGAGCCTTTGACTCCCTTTGGTGGGACAGCTTCTTTGCTCGCCTCAGGGCTGCTCGATGCTCCTCACAACTCAACAACTTAACCTGCAACTACTTTCTCCACCGTTCTGTACAAGTCATTTCTGGAACTCAGCAACTTAGTCGTTCTGTCTCTCGAGGATGCCCTCAAGGTTCGGTACCTGGTCCACTCGTCTGGGATTTGGTTCTAGATAAGTGGCTTCTCCGTTCAACTCCCAATGCTTCAAAACTAGCATATGCCGATGATCTAACCCTTTTTGTCCTTGGTAATTCGCGTGCTTCTTTGGAAAGTACTGCCAGTAGCATTATGAATGATCTGTGCTCTTGGTCCGCTATTAATAAACTTACCATTTCTCTTAACAAGACTAAGCTTCTTTATCTTAAGGGCAACCTTAACATTTTCAGGCCTCCGATTGTTAAACTTTTTGGTCGTTCTTTCTCTCTCTCTCTCCATGGTTGACTCGCATAAATATTTGGGTATTATTCTAGATCGCAAGTTAAACTTTCAGAAGCATAATCTTGCACCTTTATGATAAAATAGCCAAGTATAAATCTATGCGTGTCCGTCTTTCACATCAATCCTGGGGTATTAACCATCATACCCTTCGTCTTTTGTACAAAGTGGTGTTAGTTCCGATTTGTACCTATGGCGCTGGTGCCTGGTTTTGGTATACTAAGATTGCCATCCAAAAGAAACTCTCCTCTATCCAAAGACGTATGCTCTTAATGATGAGTCGTACCTGTCGCACTGTCTCAACAGCTGCACTCCAGGTTTTAAACGGTTGCCTACCTCTGGATCTCCAAATCGCTTATCGAGGTTTTTGCTATTACCTTAGACATGCCATTCCAGTTGACTTTTTTAGACTTCACTGTTAATACCACTACGATCCTAAAACCGAAAAACTTCGTTGCTGGACCTACCTGGTTCAACTATGGAAAGATCGGTGGTCTTCTTCTTCAAAAGCTATGGTCACAAGAAAATTTATTCCATCTGTGCCTTTGCCTTACAAAAGTCTATTCTAAAATGGTTCAGTCCGAGTCTCCGCACTCTTTTTCTTCTAACTGGTCATGGTTCCGTTCGTGCTAAACTTGCTATGTTTAACCTGTCTGATTCATCCCTCTGTAACTGTGGCAGCCCAGAAGACTGGTAGCATGTTCTTTTCACCTGTCCATATTACTTGGATCTTCGTCAGCCTCTGTCTACTCTGTGTCAACCATTCTCCCCAGGCAATGAGTCTTCTCTCTTGGATTCCAAAGAAAATTTTCATCTTCTGGAAGATTTTGTACATAAAGCCTTTGCCAGACGTGGACAAATCATCAGTAGTGCCCCAATTTCAGGAACTACTCCTATTCCAGCTGTACCTCCAGTCCAGACCAGCATCTCTATCATCGCCATCTCCTGATACCACCACCATCGTCACTACCACCATTTTTTTTAGCTCAAGTACCATCTTCACCACCATCTTCGACTTGGACAGTTGGTTAACAAACTTGTATGGCGCCGAGTGACATCACTGTCTTCTTGACTTCTATTTCTTGCTAACCTCAGGCTGGTCCTGAGGCGGGGTCTGCATCCTTACACTGGTGCAGGATGATTTTTTATTTTTTTATTATTATATTTTTCCCATTTTATTAACTTATTTTTATCTTTATTTTTACTGAATTTTATTTTTATTTTTTATTTATTTTTTTACTTATTTTTATCTTTAATTTTTCTGATTATTTTATTATTATTATATTTTAAATTTATTGTTAAAATTAACTTTATTTGCTCATACTTTGGATGATTTCGATATTCAGTACGTGACACTCGAGGTTTGCTTCGGTTCGCGCTCAGTTGTGGCCCGCCTCCTCGCGGCGTACACGGGTATCAGGGCGCACCACCGGTGCTTGTTGGTTCCTGATAGCAAAGTGGCCAGAAACAACTAAACAACATAACAAACGCATACACGGCACAAACATAGAATTACACACATTTCTGGCCTTTCTGCAGAGTTTTTGTAACATGACAGCGTAACACGGCGGTGTTGAACTAGCGTTTGGGAGCCGCCTTACATAAGACACTATACATGTGTACATCACTATTTCCTTAATTTCACGATACTACTGCAGTGGTTTCCAAACTACTCAGATCTACGGACCCCTTCAAAAGTCAAAAACGTTTGCGGACCTTTTTATATATATATTTTTTTTATGTAAGAAAGCAACAGTTTAAAATATAATTAATAATAGTTTATGGTTTGGTTTGGTTTGGTTTAGATTTTATTGGCGCATTAGCAACTAAGGCTATAATGCGCCAAAACCAGGTCTATAGTTTATGGACCAGGAACTCTGCTATAATTATGCAGAAAGTACCCAACGACCATAAGTTTGTAAGCAGAGAAAAGGCAAAGCACTCGTCATTACGGAGGACAAAGGGCGAGCCGCTAACAGAACAGAAATTACAATCACGGAGAACAAAGAAGGTAATAAGAAGTAATAAGAATTATTTAATGTCGTTCATCCTGTGACTTGAGCGCCTTCATCGGGGGCCAGCCACCGAAATCAAAGGAGGAAACGGCAATAAGTAAAGCCTCTGTTTCTGACATGAAATGTACGCAGCACATGGTACAAGTGAAAAAGCCAGTAAAGTATATTAGTTTTAAAATTTAATTTTAAATCATCAGGCATGCGTAAATTTCATGGCTGACTCGAAAGAGGCTGGAAGTTAAGATAAAAAAGAATAAAAATGAGTAAAAAGAAATGGGATAACTTACTAGGATAATCAAAGAGGTTGGGAGTATAGCCTATTCTCCCAGCCTCTTTGGGGTCTTACAAACATAGAAAACTTCTACTAACTAAAGGAATATTTATTTATTTAATTTTATTGCGAAATTTGCCAACATTTCATAATATCGCTGTGCAGTGACGGAACAGGTGCTGGGTCCAATCGGTGTTACCTGTTCAAAAAAATATGGCCCAATCATGAATGCGGCCGTAAATCCACAGCACACTGTCACTTTTGGAGAATGCAACGGGACCGCTTGGATAACTCGAGGGTTTTCTGTTGCCCAAGTGAGAGTTGTGCGTATTCACTTGTCCATTTAAGCAAAAGTGGGCTTCATCACTCCAAAGGTGGGCTTCATCACTCCAAAGGATTGCAACGTTGCTGTTCTGATAGTACAGCTTCACTAATAGCAGGAAAACATCTGCTGTATGATTTTGAAGAGACTGCTTTGCTTTTATACAGTACAGTAGAGCTGTACTGTATAAAAGCAAAGTAGTGCCGCTGAGTAGTGGCGCTGTGGCAATAACTTACGATTATATAACGATTGCATAATCGTAACTAAGATAGTTACGCGCCATATAGTAAAAACTTTTTTAACTATTTTTTTTTACGATAAATGGTGAGCGCATTCTTTATTGTACCTGTTGTCCAAATTTCTCTTCCGTGCGAGCCTTAGAACTCGCCCCAGAGCCCTCTACATAGGGATACTTTAATTTTAACAACACTGTATACATGGTTTAAGCTGATGACTCCAAGTATAAGAAATCGGAAAAATTAAGTAATTAAAATTTAAATTAAAGCTAGCTATCCTATGCATCGAAAGTTAGAAGCTAAGTTAGAGAAGTAATATAATAAAATTAAGTTAGAGAAGTAGCAAATTAAATTAAATTAAATTAGGGAAGCGGTAAATTAAAGAAGTGGTAAATTAAATAACGAATTTAAATTAGGGTACGAGTTAAACACGTGAAGTAATGCGTCTCAAGATAGAAAGGAATAACAAGCTAGCAAAGTAGCAGTAAATAGTCGCTAAACTTTGTATAGGTGAGAAAAGTGTTTTAAAGCAGAAAAGTAGCATCTCGGATATTGCGTTCGATAAACTAATGGCTCACGAGAAATAAAAATATAGGAGGGTGTAAGAAAGCATAAAGAATGCTGAAGAAGACAAAAAGATAGTGCTCGGGGGTTTGGGGATTGCTATTCCCGCTCCTATAGTAGGACCCTGAACATAGCTCTGGGAGCATCCTTCTGGTGTTTAAGTATGGTATATAAAGATAATAATAAAATAAAATTAAATTAATAATAAAAATAAATAAATACTCCTTTAGTTAGTCCAAGTTTTCTACGTTTGTAAGACCCCAAAGAGGCTGGGAGAATAGACTATACTCCCAGCCTCTTTGGTTATTCTAGTAAGTTATTCTATTTCTTTTTACTCTTTTTAATCTTAACTTCTAGCCTCTTCCGGGTCAGCCATGAAATATACGCATGCCTTATGATTTAAAATTAAATTTTAACACTAATATACTTTACTGGCTTTTTCACTTGTACCACATGCTGTACATATTTCATGTCAGAAAAAGAGGCTTTACTTACTTATTGCCGTTTCCTCCTTTGATTCTGGCGGCTGGCCCCCGATGAAGGCGCTGAAGTCACAGGATGAACGACATTAAGTAATTCTTATTACTTCTTTCTACCTTCGTTCCCTTCTTTGTTCTCCGTGATTGCAATTTAGCCCTTTGTCCTCCGTAATAACGAGTGCAGTAAGGTTAGTGCTTTGCCTGTCTCTATTTACAAACTTATATATATATATATATGTTTCTGTGTGGGTGTGTATATGTATGAACACGGGGTTTTCTGAAAAGAAAATGCAAAGTTTCATGTTTAAAACAACTCAACTTTATTCTTATTTTTACATAAATATATAACAATACATTTATTTATCATCAGTTTGCGATGCATAGAACGAATAATTTGACCAGATGCAGGATCCCCTAGAATTGGTCTACGGACCCCTAGTATGGGAAACGCTGGATTAGAACACTGTGAACAAGCTATTCCATTTTCTGTCTGCGCGGTAGCACAGTGGTATCGTCACCGGCCTCCCTGCACTGGGTGGAAAAGGCCCAGGTTCGAATCCTGTAGATGACGCGAGGAACTTTTGTCGGCGTTTTTCACTCCGTGGCTGAGTTAGTTGTCTCAGTTGTAGATAGCAAGCTATTTTCCCCCTGCAACTCGAGGTTTTCGTTCAGCAAAACAGGCAAATCGACCAGAGAACGTACGCAATTTACAGACACAAATACGGGATTATATAATCATTTACGGGTAACCCTAATGCAATGATAATAATGTACATGGATGACATCAAGCTCTACGCGGCAACCGAGAAGCAAATCCAGCAACTACTCCGGATCACCAAAGAATTCAGCACATCAGGACATCAGGATGGAATT
Organism: Mastigoproctus giganteus; assembly: GCF_048544385.1. Lineage (NCBI taxonomy): Eukaryota > Metazoa > Arthropoda > Arachnida > Uropygi > Thelyphonidae > Mastigoproctus > Mastigoproctus giganteus. The sequence goes on from NC_143577.1 coordinate 158,251,181, forward strand.
TGGTCTAGATAAATGCAAGACCCACACACTGCACAAGGGAAAATTAGCCGGCCGAAACTACCAGCTGCTGACTGGTAAAGAGATCAAAGCTATGACAGAAGGAGAGACCTACAAATACCTAGGGATGATGCAGGCTCATCAGTTAGAGCACAAGGAAATCAAGAAGTACCTGACCGAAAAATATCAGAGACTCAGAAGCCTGCTGAAAGCAAAATTTAACGAAGGGAACACAGTTAAAGCCATAAACACCTATGCAGCTCCAGTACTAACATACACATTCGGAGTCATAGATTGGACTAACAACGAGCTAGAAGACATCATGCGAAAAACAAAGACAATGATGACCAAAAGTTGCCAACACCACCCGAAGTCCAACACTAGCAATGTCCAGAAAACCCATGAGGAAAAAATTAGGAAGTACACGAAACTGAGACACAAGGTCAAGGAGATGTGGCATATGCAAGAAGTAACGACCATCCCGATCATCGTGGCAACCACCGATTTGGTGCCATAGACCCTACATATCAGCCTAGCAGCAATAGGTCTCCCAGAGAACACCTACAAGGAACTCCAGAAAGTCGCAATCCTGAACACCTGTAGGATAGTTAGAGAGTTCCAACCAACAGTAACAGCAGACATAACAACCACCCTGTATAACTGGTAGCAGTACCCGTCAGGGAGTGGAATTCCCCTATCAGGGAGAAATAATATAACAGCAACAATAATAATAATAAATATATATTGATATTAATGGCCCCGAAGCGCATGCTCACGACCATGTGTATCTATTCAATCGAGTCTGTACAATCCAAGTCTATAATCGAGTCTCAGTACAGACTCGATTGAAGAAGACTTCAGAAATTCCTCCAATAGTTGATGAGAATCGAGCCTGGACCTCTACAAGACGAGCAGCAGACGGTGATGTATCGTCCGATTAAGCTGCCATATCTATAAACTGTTCAACAGGCTGAAAGGTATGATGCGTACACGGTGGTGATAACGAGGAATACTGAACCATTAATGTAAAAAATTGTCCTCGGTTACTGGAGCGACGTGAGCAGAGGATTGTGTTGGCGAACTGGCCTTCCCAATTCATCACAAAGATGTTCAGTGGCTGGAAGATTGACTTGACCAAGCATGGTTAACATGAAAGACCATGCTTGGTCGACAGGACTTGACCAAGCATGGTCTTTCTCGTATTCCTTAAACCTTAAAACCACTTTCTCACACATTTAGCTTGGTGGATAGTTGCACTGTCATCTTGAAAGTACAACACTGCGGAGTGTACCTAACCTGAAATGACCTTCAGATATGTTCTGTTGTTCATGATGCTATCGAGTGGGATTAAGAAACCGAGGGGTATGCCGCGAAAGCAAACGCCATACCATTACACCTCGTTCTCTGGCAGCCTGTACTGTTTGCAGAGGTTGAGCTGGCCCGGACGGCCAGGCCGCATTTATAATTATGAGACCAAAAGCAAATTTGGGTCGTGCACTAATGCAAATGGTGCCTCCAAAATTGTTGGGAGTCACTAGAGCCAAAATCGATCAGTCTGAGCCTCACTCTCAGTCCATAACAGGACAGTTCTAGTGCTTAGTGTGGTTTCCCCCGTATGTATGATCTTTGGCAGGTGCTAAAGAGCGTAAATTGGAACTCGCATTGGACTACATGACTTGCTTCCTTCTGCGTCCATGTGTGGACACGTTGGATGTGTTTTGTGTGTTAGTTCGATTCCGCCATGGTACTGTGATAATAAATAACTCATTAAATTGGCCAGAAATGCGGTAGTGCTATGTTTCGGTTGTTATGTTGTTTAGTTGTTTCTGGCTTCTTTGCCGTTAGGAAGGCGATCACCTGGGGGTGTCCTTCTGCGTCCATCATTTGCGTTCCTGGCACCAACTGAGCAGATTTTCTGGTCGGTTTGCAAGATCAATGGATTTCGTGAAGGTCTTCTACTCCCGCCTTGCATTTTTGTAGTGTTTTTGGTGTACATTTATATACCTTTCATTGTGCCTGTTCAGTGATGTTTTCACGAGCGTTTTTCCGCTCGTTAATGATGTGAACGACACTAGTCTTTGAGCACTCGAAAAGTGCGGACATCTGATTAAAATGAATTTCGCTTTTATACTGTGATGCTGTCCCCAGGTGGCCAGAGGAGTTTCCTTTTGCTGCTAAAGAGGACAAAAACTGCTGCTTTAACTACACTGACTTCTAAATCTTGTAATCTCGTAGATCGAGACATAATTTACTTTTTCTGGATATTGAAAAATCCTGTAATTTATTAATAACCAGAAAATCTTGAACCCGTACAACTGAACTTTAACTAAAGAAGAATGTAAGATGAGTGGAAAACAAAACTAGACCTTAAGCACGAGCCCTGAAAGACGCCTAGTATCGCTAGGGATTTCAGCGAAAAGCTACCCACTGCTACTTTAGAAGACCTATCAAACGGGTAACTTTTCAGCCTTGACAGGACAGAAGAACGAACACCACACAATAATGTGGTTTTCTAAGGTATGATTCACTGTGTCAAAGGCTTTGCTGTAGTGAATGTAGATAACATCCACCTGCAGGCTTCAATCCACATTCTGAGCAAACATTGAAAAAAAATTTGCCAAGTTAGTTATAGTTGATTTATGGGACATAAACTTGTGTTGCCTCAATATAAAGAAAGTTTGTAAGTACGAAGCCAATTTATCAAGAAAATCGATTTTATTGTTGCTCGGTGCATGTAATTGAACAACATAATCTAGTTGATGTAAACGGGTTGCTGGTTATTAGTTCATAATGAATAATCTGATTATGAGAAGAGACCATTAGATCCAATTTGGAACAGTAATTTATATGATCCCAATTATAGAAATCAGACAGTAAACAGATTCCACTCAACACCTTAAAAAATTCGAAGAATACTTGTTCAACAACCAAAGGTTTTGATGGTCGATTCAAGAAGGAATTTTGCATGTCTGCTGTCGCTCTACCACAATAGATGAAACAAAATCTATTGTGATAGAGCAACAGCAGTTTTCTGTTTTTCGAAACGGAAGTTTCTTCTAGTACCTTCAGTTGGGGGAGGGAAGAAGTCCCTCCGTAAGCGAAGACACTGGAAGAATTCAAGACATGGATCACAGAGCCCTGTGCCACAACTGGCCAAAAATTGTGGCAGGAGGCTGAATATCGCCTTGACATTGGTTGAGCCACTCGTGGCCCTGACACTGAAATTTATTAATTTTTCATACACACTTTTTGGAGTTGGTCTTCTTAAAAGCCAGTCGGAATACTCCCCACACCGGATGGAAATCCAGTCAATGGACCGAGGAATTTTTATGGGTCTTTTTCACCCCTGGCTGAGTTAGTCGTTCTCAGACGAGGGTAGCATGGTTTTTTCTTCCAACAAAAAAGCATATCGACCACAGAAAACACGCAATTTATATTTACAGATATATATACGGCGCAATATGGCCCAAGTTTCTGAACTAACTTAAACAAGCTCTGAGGAATAAAAGATTAAACTTATAAAGATCATTTAAAGGCATCATGTATAATACAAGTAAAATAAGAATACTGGGAAGCTTGTCTTTCAATTTATGAGAAGTACTGGTCAAATCGAATACATCACCGCTGGTGATCCATCATGAAACAACGCTCCAAGCGAAAGGCACTTCTTGCGTTTCCGCTATCCCCCTGTATGCAGTGGGATTTCATTTTATTGGATGATTGACAATTACAGTAGCAGCAGTTTGGTTTCGAAGCATGAGTGGTTCAACTTGTTGGCGTGGCTGCTATGCACCCAATGGGAATAACATCCCCAGGTGTACTTCTACTACTACTACTAAATATGGTGATGTTCTTGTATTCTATTTTGTGAATTCCCCTTAGGAAGTTTATTTTATTTATTTAAATGCTAAAATTCGAAATTTATTTCGAATTTCGTGGAAATGGAAATTAAAAAGAGACTAGACCTCAGTTTCAAAGCCAAGAAGCCTACTTGGTATAGAATTGTTGTTTTGTCAACTGGATTATATGGAACCAGTCCATTTCCGTTGTTAACAAACGTACATATTTATCGTGTTATCAATTAAAAATTATTATTGGCCAATTAAATAACCTATCCAGTTAATAAATTATCCTTTCCAGTCTGTTTAAATTTTTTTTATTTTTTTTGTGCCTTAGTTATGCGTAATTCCATTTCAGAAATCACGCGTATTTAAACTGAACCGAAATAGTTTTGGGCTGGATAATAGCTCGAAGACATGATGAGAGAGGGACTAAGAAAATATCAAAATGGTACCCAAGAAGAGCTAGAAAAAAACCTGGAAGACAACAGCGGAAATGGACAGATGAAATTCATGAGTTCGTGGGTAGTAAATGGATGGAAATTGCACAAAACAGAAGGAACTGGAAAGTTGCTGGAGAGGCCTCCATCCTGCAGTGGATTGAAAATGGCGATGATTATGATACGCATAAATGAATACCTGGTAGAGTGAACAATTAGGTTGATTAAGGTAATTACCATAGTTAATATAATATAATTCATATTTTAGTATAAAATCCCATGATCCCAGCAGTCCCCGAGTATAAACAAATTTATTTTATTTATTTATACCGAAGCTGTATATCGAAGATGGAAATCCTGATAGATATTAAAATACTCAAGAGGAATAACTAAATTAGAGTTAGATCCGGAGATCTCGTATCGAAATACACAAGACAGAAGAACTGACTCTTATCGGACTATGGATGCTGATACTTACTTATACGAATGGACCGAAATGATTCAACTGACCCACTAAGCTGTTGTCAATAAATACTTCTGATTAATCCTCGGATTTATTTATCTTGCACATGCGCTAAGAAAATAAACCTTGAAATACGCTTCGAAACAGCCAAAACAACTCTTATAATGGTTAAAAATTTATCAACTTTGTATCAACAATTTTTACTCGAATAAGCTCCCGAATCCACCACCCCCTCCCCACCCAACAGAAAGTGAATCGTCCTGTTTAACTAACAGAATAAATGATCTAGTAAAGCAAATATCTTTCATCAATAAGAAATCATTTGACTAGTTGCAATAATCTAATAAGATTAACCCGCAGTATGCAAATATTTATGAAGTTTTTAAAGATACACAATAACTATGACTGCAGTTATTGTTTTATATTTAGTTATATATTTTGTAGTCCCAAGTGACGAACATTTATTATGAATGTTGAATTACTATCTTTGTTGTTTTTCGTTTCAGTGGAACTTTCAACTTGTATGAAGAATCCAAAACATCGACAAAGCCTCTTAATTATCCGAGAAGTAGTGAGAACTAAAAGTATCTGATGCTAATTAGAGGTGCTTAATTTCTTCTTTCTATTTATAGAAAAATATTTTCCGTGAAGTAAACTGTCGCATGAAGTACTCTCGCAATAAGTGGCTCTCCAAACAAATGGAGGACTTCTTGCGTCTTAAATTAACGTCCTTCCACGCGGATCCCGTTAATATTCCCAGACGGGAGTGTTTAACAAACGTATCAAGCACGTCCGTGTTAAACAGAGATGTGCAGGTCAATGCATGGCAATAAAATCTTCCCAGCGCACCTGGAGACTACGTACGAAACTATTTAAGTATCTTTCGTTGTCTTGAGCAACAAGGACACCATGCGTACTCTTTAGGATTGTACAGCAATCCGCAGAAAGTTTCGCAGTTCACATGCTACCTGGTTGTACGAATGCAGGTGGGCAGTGCGTGCCGTTGGGATAAAAGGCCAGGTTGTAAGACCCCTAACTGAATGCAGCGGATCATAAAAGGAGCCGTCAGCCACTTTGTCCTCTCTGTTTGACCAAGCATCGTACGGCAGAGCGATCACATCACCACTCGTAAATTTACACCCGCGCATAAGAGGTGTTGAGAAGCTTCATAGGCTCCCTCCCTCCCCGCTCCTTCCCCACATATACGGATGGAACTGCGGACCTCCAAAGTTGTGGGGAGGGATCTTTTACACACCAGTATAGAAAGGCTCATTCACTGTAATAGGCGTAATTGCTCGCTTCCACCACTTGAGCACACCTTGACGGACGGAGGCGTTAGCTCGCAAAATCTACCGCCAGATTCCCCGTGGAATGCCACATGCCGAGAACAAAGAGTGACCGAAGGGAACTACGTACGTTCGCTGTCGAAGGACCCATAAAGTCTTTCTGTGGAGATCCACAGGGTGTCTCTCGAGGTTGAAGAGGGTGCCCTTTTCCCACGACATTGTCTTAAAACTAAGAAAAAACTTCGTTCTTGGCAGCAGCGTTTCTCTTCGAGCCTACTCAAAAGGATGTCGTGTTGGCAGAGCAAATGAGGCTTGTGGTGATTGGCCAGCAATACATCTCGTTAGGAGCACGTGCAATAAACGGTGAATAGTGATAAAATGTAAGCCATCAGTGCATCTTAATGGGGGGTCACTCTTCGGAAATGTAGAAGTGTTATCCCAACCACACGATATATCGTGGTTCAAGTATAGCAGAATGTCTCATCCTGACCGACACAATACTGTAAGTGAACGTGAGGCGGTGATGAGGTTTTAAACCCCTTTTATTATCATTTTTTACAACCCTTTTGAAGAAGTTATATGCATATACAGAAAAACCATAGACACGTTAACGAAAATGTGGATGGAAACTATTTCTGGACGAGAAGGTCGAAAAATGTTTAATACATTTTGTGTTGTTGTTATTATATAATAAAATCTATATCAGCCTTCTCGCTCCACTTTCTCAAACATTTAATTAGTTGCATACTTTCCTATTAATTTTATAAATCGGTAACAGAATGCTTATATTTATTGAATACAGATGGAAAACAAAGAGCAGAAGTATATGCTCACGGCCACTGTAGCCGAGTGGTCAGTGCATGAGCACACGTGATTTGAGTGGCCGGGTTTCAACTCTGTGACTGCTAAATATGATGCTGTTTCTCGTATTCTCTCTATCTTGTGAGCTCCTCTGACGTGTGGTCGTCCCGGAGTATAAACAGAACATTAGTTTTTTATTTATGTCCAGCTGTCATTCTTCTTTTCTTAGCATCCATTCATGGTGAACTTGCGCTCTTCAACTGTTTTACCAGCACTAGTAATGCGAATGCCTTTCATGAAGTCTCATTTGGTAGCTCCAGTTCGAGAGTGATAATGAATTCGTACAGAGATGATAAAAACTTATTGGGAAACTATTAGGTTTAAAATTTCGGAAAACCGGGAAATTTATGCATCCCAAAATGTATAATCCCATTCTGAATAAATGTCGATTTATATTCAGTTCAGCCGACTCCAGAAGAGTTTCAAATTCAATGTGACTGTGTTTTCATTGCAGCAGCACAGCAGCTAACGGTGGGCAGCGCGTTTTTATGGCAGCGTACGTGTTCAATATCGCAATATGTGAATTTGTCCGCCACTCCAAAACCTTAGAAGCTCCTTAAAGATATAAAAAGGCGGGGAGCTTCAAGAATTGCAGGTATTCTGAAGCATTTCCATTTATTGTTTTTGCTTTTGCATTTCGTATTAGAAAAAATGATGCAAAGAAGAAAATCTTATAGAGCCCCAATATCGCGCGAGTGGGGGAGATCCCACTACATTGTCCATTCCTTCTTTAAATTTATTCAAATCACCCAATTCCACACCAATCGATCGAAGATTAGTCCAGAAATCAATTAAATCTCTGAATGAAAGAATGCATCTATTCTTCCACTATCCTTTTTCAATTAAAATGTATACCATCCCGTGAGAGTCATCTGAGAAAGAGTAAAAATGGCACTCAGAATTTAATTTACTTAACCCTTTTAAAGCCTCAAGCACTTCAATTAGGTCACCTACGCAATACGTCTAGTTTCCACAGACTGCAATTACAGAATACTGTACCAGTCTTCCGTTGTAAAAATATTCTTTTGTTCTCCCCTCCCCTTCCTCAAATTAATCTTATTGATTTTCTCTGTACCCTTCTCAACAGGTCTGGATCCTTCTTAAAATTAGGTTTCCAAACCAGTATCAGTATTTCAGATGTGGTCTAACCTTTGCATTTTAGAATGGGATAATTAGATCTCAGTCCTCTAGCAGAGTTCCTGTACATCATCGACAAAACCACATGCCACTGTAGTAGCCTGTTTGCACTGCCCAAAAGAACTTCGTGTCGGACTGCAAAATTAGCTGTAGATCTTTTTTCTTATCAACTATCTTGAGTTTGGCGCTAAACAAATTGCATTTTGCATTTATAAATCGACAGCATACCAACTTCCTGTCGTTAACCACCCTGCTCACCTTTGTATAGTCAGAAAATTATATATCGATATCATCAATAAATATTAAAATCAGTAAAGGGCCCAGCACCAACTTCTGTGATACTACAAAAAAGAAATACAGTACAGTATAATAATAGCATTAGAAGACAGTTATATTGTATTGCTTCAGAATTAGAAATCGAATAGACAATAAAAAGTAAATCTTTTAGCACAAAACTAAAAGAACATCATTAAATCTCCCAAAAATATAAAGAATAATGCATATTGGTAGCAGTAACCCCAGAGTAGCGTATCAACTGGGTGGTACTACACTCAGGGTAGTAGTGGAGAATGAAAAGAACCTGGATGTACTTGTGCAATCAGATATGAAGTTTCTGAGCAGTGCAAAAGGCTGCAAGAGTAAACCGTGGTGTCTTGTCAATTATACAGTATACAGTATTTGCTTGCAGGGATAAGGGGGGAAGGTGATTGTCCCCTTGTATAAGGCAATGGTCAGGCCACACGTTGAGTACTATATAAACAGGTCTCGAGGACTCACAGAGAAGGGCAACGAGATTGGTGAGTGGAACGAAGGGGTCCTCTTACCAAGAAAGGCTTAAGTTCTGCAGATTGCAGCTTCTGGAGACTAGGCACCTGCGAGGTGATCTGATTGTGGTGTATAAGGCCTTGAATGGTTTCGGCAAGCTCAATGCTGATGGGATTATTTCTCTTGTGCAGATTACTCACCTGAGGGGGCATAAACTCAAATTGAGGAAAGACAATTGTAGAATAGATGTACGGAAATTTGCCTTTAGCCAGCAGGTGGTTGATTGCTGGAATAAACTTCCATCTGTTGTAGTGGAGGTCAGCAACTTAAAGAAGTTCAAGGCAGAACTAGACAAACTTTTGGAGTGAATGGATGGGTGAAATGTTTTTTTTTTTTGGCTGGTGCTATATAAGCTTGCTTTCTTGAATCATATGCTCCTGCTAATACTAACTTGAATTGCAATAGTCGCGGTAATTTCAAAATTACTGTATAATTTAAGTAGTTTATCGTCCAGCAAACCGTTCTGTGGTTGATTTGCTGGTTGCTGGACGAAAACCCTGGGTTTTCGGGAGAAAAGCCCATGCTACCTTCGTCTGAGACTGACTAACTCAACCAAGTTGTAAGAGACCCATAAAAGTTTCTCGCGTCATTGATATTTTTTGAACTCAGGTCTTTTCCACCCGGTGTGGTTGGGCGTGGATTATACTAACTGTGGTGCACACAAAAGGGCAATATGGGGGATCAGTGTATTGTATACCAACAGACATATTTATGTCTGTTGGTATACAATAATACAAACAGACATAAACATAAATAATACAAGTAGACACAAACTGTCAATACAAACAGACATAAATATGTCTGTATTGGCAGTTTGTCTGTTTTGTGGGAATTTTTTCCCCTATATAAAACGTATATAGGGAAAAAATTCCCACTTCCCACGGCGTGGAAGAATGCTGTGCCACTTCAAGAGGAGCTCTTATGGGAAATCCATTGATATGAGTAGTAAAATAAATAAATAAATTTTCTGTTTATACTCCGGGACGACCAAACAGTCAGAGGAGTTTACAATATACACAGAATACAAGAAACAGCACCGTATTCAGCAGTCACGGGCTTGAACCCCGGTAGTCGTTTAATATATCCAAAATATAATTTTGGGTGGCAATACACCAGACATACACGTTACCCTTGTTTTTATAAATACAATCCTTACTTATCCATACAGGTTTCCTTTTCCATTGCATCTGTTCACATAAAAATCATCACATTTATTAGCGCCATTTGGCCTATAGCACACACTCCCAATCTCACTTTTGTTTTTTGTTTTCTCAAAGCTGATGTCATCTCACACTGACACAATATTATCCTTATAGTTCCCGTCTATCTGCAACAGAACTAGCATTGCTAACGTTATCAACTCTTTAATAAATAATAGTCAAGAAACAACCAACTGTGACGATATCATGGGCGCTATTTTGGATATCATCATCGTGCAGGACAATCGACTATCAATACGGAATGCCAACTGAAAATCATTCAAAAAAAACAGTGCTTATCAACCAACTTATTCAGAACCACCCTTCAGTAGCGAGCAGGTGTAGGAAATAGGTAAACGCACATAAAAAAAAAAAAAGAGGAAAAGTGACTAATGATAACCTCATTGAAGATGAGGCTATCCAGTATTTGTGGTTTGTGGCCCCATATCTTATTGCTTTTTACAATGCTTGTCCCCTGGATGGCTCTCTTCCAACCTAGTAGAAACATCCAAATCTAAGACTTATCCCTAAAGCTCTTCTCAACCCGTCTGGTTCAATTAAGTCACATTGCTTTTCTCCTTATCATGGGGAAAGTGCCGAAATCGCTCCTGATTACCAGACTGAGTCTTCAATATTCTGCAGATAATTTGACCACCATCCATCAACATGGTTTTAAGAGACGCTGCTCTACCGTCCATGCCTTAAACACCATCCTACACAGTGCCACTACGTCTACTTCCAAGTACATATGTGCAATATTCATTGACTTTCAAGGCGCTTTTGACTCTATGTTGGTCCAGGGTCATCCAGAGAGAGCTCGAAGCTGGCTGTTCTAGAGAGATGTATCACTGCTCCAGCATTACTTCATCGCCAGAAAAATTCCATCTCCACTCGGTTTCACGACATTTCCAGACCGTCGCTGTTGGTCCCCCCTAAGGTTCGATTGTTGGCCATCGGCACGAAACATGGTCCTAAAGGAGTGCATGTCCCGTCCATTCCATAATGTTGTCATATCCTCTTATGCCGATGATTTCGTAATTGCTGTAAGTGGCTTTCGAGCGCGGCTTGCAAACTACTGCCAATAACATTTTAAAGGAGCTTCTGACTTGGGCCTCCACACAAAAGCTTACAGTTTCTCCAAATAAAAGTTGAACATTAATGCCGAAAATTTCACCATTAATGCTTCATGTAAGCTTCATTTTCACAGACTTCCCATGATTCGCTTCCAGGACAAGTTTGTCTCCAAAACCCCCGCTCTGTGAAACATCTTGGCATCATCTCGAATCAGAAGCTCACCTTGATGCCACAAGTTTAACACCTTAGAGAAAAACTGAAGTACACTATGCTTCTCGCCAGAATTATAAGAAGAGCCTGGGGTTGAAGGACACGGCTCTTCACCTGATGTACTACCTGTCTTCGTCCCTAATGTCACTTACGGAGCGGCGATTTGGTTCCAACGTACAGATAAAACTCCACGGCTAAACGACTTCTTTACATGCAGAGAGGAGAACCACCCATCAACTTTCCATGGCGGCCAACCTCTACCATCGCACTTCAAGTCTTAATGGGAAAAATTCCCCTTGACCTACATGTAGCCTACTGCAGGCTCTCTCATGCCGTTAAACACAACCAAACAGCAGAGATCCTCAATATCAGAACAGAAACAGGCACCGATATCCATCGCAAGAACACCCTATCTGGGAGGCTGTTGTTATCAGGTGGCAGGACAAGTGGACAGCCAGCCCAAAAGGTGAAATCATCAGAATATTTTTACCCCAACGCGAGCATTATGAATAAGACAGCCACTTGATGGCTGAATCCAAACCTTCAGCCAACTTTCGCCTCGCAGGACATGAAGCTTTTAAAGTAACTTGAGGGATCTGAACTATAAGAAGATGTGCCCTGTTCTTGTGGGGACAAGGAAACTTGGCACCATATCATGAATATTTATCAAATCTATTTTTACTTCAGACTGAACCTCCTGCAGTCACTGAGTATCATGACATTTCAAAGAAACCTCCCAAGCCTTGACTTTCCACGCTAAAGACATTTTAAAACGCTAAAACTTTCAATAGCAAAAATTACATTCACCGGTGAATGTGTGTGTGTGCGTGCGCGCACGCGAGAGAGAGAGAGAGAGAGAGAGAGAGAGAGAGAGAGAGAAATACCTCCAAATCGTATCCTAAACCTGGCACCTCTGTTGCTTTTCCCGGCCGTGTTTTTCTGCTTCCCTCGAAACTTCTGTTCCAGTTCCAAGTAGAATCTGGCAGATTACAGCCTTTTCTATGTCTTGCCTTACCTCGTATACATATCATGTAAATAGTCACTGCTACTCTGGATACCTGCAACTTTTGTGCTGTTCGACCAGCTGACCTAGCCTCATTGTTACCAGAAAGGGCGAGGGGGGGGGGGAGAGAATCATTCCTAGGCACTCCTCTTGGAACTCTGCCTTGGACTCTCTCTTCCAGGTGGGATATTATGTTAGCAATCCACGTCCTTCGAACTGTTTATAGCGTTGTGTAAATTGTCTTTACTCATGAAAACAAGCAGCGAAGCTGTTGTTGACCCCTGGTCTGTCCTGGGTTCTGATGGCTGGTTGTTGTTGCTGGGTTTTATTTCTCCGTACTAGGCCCATATTTCTCCATACATGCTGTCTGAAAATTGCGTGTGTTCTGTGGTCGATTTTCTGTTTTATTGGACGAAAAACCCGAGTTTCCGGAAGGTAAAGCCATGCTACCATCGCTTGAGATCGACTAACTCAGCCGCGTTTTGAAAAAGGACCATAAAAATTTCTCCCGTCATCGACGGGACTCGAACTCAGGTCTTTTCAACCTTGTGAGGGGGAGGATGGCGATTCTTCCAACTGTGCTCCCCACGAGGGCATGATGGCCAGTTGTGGTTTTAACAGCCCCCATACGGTAGACTCTTTTCTGTTGTCGTTTTATCCAATCCGTCATGCTGATAGAATATTACCATCCGTGGTATTCTCCACTCTGGTCGGAGTTCTTTGGTGATTGTGGTGTCCTTCCAGAGTAGGATGTACAGTGATCGCAGAGCACTGTGGCTTTTTCTGTCTGTCATTCCTTTACTTTTGTTGGCCCTCAATTTCGCCCTTCTTCAGGACCTACTTACTTTAGTTTTAAATTCTGCACTCACCAGAGGGATGCTTTAGCATTATCATTAGTAGAGGCATACGATGAAAGAAAGCAGGCTTATGCAGCATCAACCAAAAAAAAAAAAAAAAAAACAAACCGCTAAAATTTCACCCAGCCGTTCGTTCCAAATACCTGTCCAGCTCTTCCTTAAATTTATTTATGCTATCAACTTCCACACAGAAGATGGAAGTCTGTTCCACCAATCAACTACCCGCTGGCTAAAGGCAAACTTCCGCACATATATCCTACAACTGTCTTTCCTCAATTTGAATTTATGCCCCCTCAGGTGATTATTTTCAGCAAGAGAAAGAATCCCATCAGCATTGAGCATGCTCAAACCATTCAAGGCTTCATACACCACAATCAGATCACTTCACAGGTGCCTAGTCTCCAGACTCTGTAATTTGCAAAACGTAATCCTTTCTTCTTAAGAGCAACCCTTTGTTCCATTCATCCATGTAGAAACTCTACATCCTTCTTGAAATGAGGCCCCCAGACCTGTATACAGTACTCAAGGTGTGGCCTGACCATTGCCTTATACTGTACAAGGGAATAATCACCTCCTTATCCCTGCTAGAAAAATTCCTGTATATCACTGACAATACACCAGGAGCTACTCTTGCAACCCGTCTGCACTGCTCAGAGAACTTCATATCTGCCTGCACAACCACCCCCAGGTCCCTTTCATTCTCTACCACTGTCAGTGTAGTACCACAGAGTTGATACGTTACTCTGGCGTTACGGCTTCCTATATTTAGTACTTTACATTTTTCAATGTTAAACTTTATTTGCCACCTCTCAGCCCATCTGCTCAACTTTTCTAGATTCTGTTGCAGCAGCAGCGTACTGTCATTAGTGTCATTAACAACCCTGCCAACCTTCGTATCGCCTGCAAACTTAGACATTAAGCCTGATATACCATCATCGATATCATTAATAAATACAGAAAACAACAACGGACCCAACACTGAACCCTGAGGGATTCCACTAATAACATTAGTCCATGATGAGCAGTGTCCATTGATCACCACTCTCAGTCATCATACCCCTACCTACCTTATTTGTTCTTGTCTATCCTGTTTTATTCCTCTCAACAGGCCGATCCTGCTCTTGTCCTGGATGGAGCAGGATCAACATTGTAAAAGTCACTTGACTGTCCTTGTCCGGCTCCTCGTTCCGTAGACGGATGCCGCAATGTGCCTTCCTTGGTGATCGCGCCTCCCGGTAACTAATGGCCAGATGAACAACACGAACAACTTACCAACACATAACTCACGGTACCCAACACAACTCACACTCATCTAGCTTTGCAGTCTTGCATCCTACAATGTTATTAAATGCGGTTTTGTGGGGAACCACTGGTTCCCCATAAAAAAAAAAAAAAAAAACGTGCCTTCAGTGACTTTTAAGCCCGTGATTGCTAAAAATGGTGCTGCTTCTTGTATTCCTTCTATGTTGTGAGCTGCAATGACTATGTGATCGTCCAGGAGTATAAACAAAAAATGTATTTATTTATGTCCAATATATATATAATAAAAAGTTAAACTGCAGCCATTGTCAGTCCACTACAGGATAGAAGCCTCCTGAACGATTCAAATTGAGGGAAATGGACCATAATCTGACACGCTGGTCCAGTGTGGGTTGGCAAATTGACTGTATTTAACAGTCAGGGGCTTGAACTCCGGTCTAATCAAAGAACGTGTGCCATTGCACTCTCGCTCCTGACCTAGGTCCTCTATATATAGTTCTCGGCTATCGAACTGTTCTTGAACCTACTGCTTTGCGGTTAAAGGCAGAAAGGCTTTGCTTTCTACGTTTCTCGTAAAAAAACTTCAAATTCTTAATCGCTGAACATTAAAATTCTGCATTTTAATCAAAACTTTGATCACACTTTAATCAAATTCCCTGCTCAGCTGTATGACATGCACGATTTTCTGGTTGTGGTGGTTGGGGGAGGGATGCAACCTCAGATCGATTCATTCGGCCAAAGTATGAAAAAAGCGCACAAAACATTACTACACTCTGATAGGGTTCCATTGCAACATTAGATCCTGTTTTTTTTTTTTTTTTTTGTTAGTTGTTGGCGCATCGGCTTCTGTGACCATAATGCACCTCCCAAGGTTTTTGCACTACTCTGATCCAAGCCTGAGGTGGGATTCGAACCCGCGACCTTTGGGTTGCCAGGCAGGCACTTTACCCATCCGTCTAGCCCTGTAGCTTTGATCCTTGTACAAACCCGTTCAAGACGCCTGAAGTCTGACGTAGCGAGTGGTCACTGGCGGGAGTGCATTTCTAAACGAGTCTGAAATGACCGTGATTCAAGCCTACCAGCCGCCCAATTCGATTAATGATAATATTCATGTCAAATAAGAAGTTGTAACCTCCACTGACTTACGCAGATGTGCTGGAGAATAAACAGAGAAATTTTAAAAGTTTTCTTTAAAGCAATTTTGATTGCGAGCGATGCTACAAAAGTGAGGTACACGCGAAGACTGAGAGCATTTATGACTAGTCGAGCTCAGGCGTAGGTTGCAAGGTTTCTCTCCCGGAAACTCAGGTTCTTCGTCCAACAAACAACCGAAGAATAAACACAATTACAGACACAGTATAATGACCCTCGACAGCCATAATTGTTTCTGCGCTTAAAACTCAACTGAAGACCCAATAAATGCAGTGTGATTGACCAAGAAAGACGAAGCTCAGAGGGTGCCATGTCGAAAGTGTGTGAAGGATGGATGGTAACATGACTTCTGATGTGGACAAAGGTAGTTTTCCCAAGCGTTGTTCATCATTCATGAACAACGCATATTCCTCCCTTAATAGATGTACTATTGCCTCTTTTCATAACACGTGTTTGAGGTTTTTAATTCTTGTAGCCTCCCCAGCTCCTCAAACAAATAGCTTCGCTGGACATCTAAAACTTAGTCAACAGCATCTAAAATAATTCTCACACCCCTCCTAGTCAAGTGCACTCTATCTAGTGTAGACATTCCTTATTCCGAGTAATACGGGCCACGCTGAGAAACATTCCTCTTCCTAACTTTTTCGCATTCTCATAAGATTAAAATTGAAGAACAAGACTCATGATATCAACTCTCTTTTGCCTTGCCTAGATAAAATTCCAAACAGTTAACATCATAGCTCCTGTTATCTCAACATCAAATCAATCAATTTAGTCCTTTACTATTTTGTTTTTACTCGATGTAAAATCCCTGAACACTGGCCGTGAAGGGTCGTGTTATTGCATTGTAATAAAGATTTATTTATAAGAGTAATATCCAACCATCTCTTCCCTTTATCGCTTACGTCAACAGTTCCTTCATGGATAACGATACTACCCATCGCATCCATGAAAGGAATAAATAACCCAGAAGAAGAAAACGCCAAATTTAAAGTAAGCTGCCAAATTTAAATCCGGCCACATCAGCTAAGATTCCCAGAGTGTGGATCAATGGCCAACGCTAATTTATCCACATCTCTCACGTTTGTGCAATTTTTCTGTTATACCTTTCAAAAGTTAGCAACACACATACTCATTCCTGAAAATTGAAATGATGAAAAAGAAACATCATAAGGTTCTACTTTTCAAGACTGGGGTCATACTAAGCAGGGACTAACACCAAGCTTTTAAGGTGCTAATCTGTCACAAGATAGGTAAAAAAAACCGCAGCTGTGAATGTGACACAGAGGAATGTAATTTTCCTAACCGCTATTTTAATCCTAAAAGGCAGTGCGCAAATCTCCAGTTCCCACCCACTTTTTCACGCCTTACCTCCCCTCTACCCAGTCGAAATCCACAGGTACAAGCAACCCCAGGTGCGTTTTTCTGCTTTTGTGCACCTGCATCCAGCAGCGGCCGGTAAGGTTAAGAAAACACCAAGGTATTATTTTAACTCGCGGACTCACAGAGGTGCTTCAAAACAGGGGAAAAAAGAGGAGCGGCTAACCGACAACACGGATGTCACGCGCACTTTAACACACCCTGGAGTGCCTTGGGAGGTCAGTGGATGACCCACAAGTCACGTTCTGGCAAACAGGCTGACATCTTTAGCACAAAGCTAAAGGATTTGTCCGAAAGACTTATTAACGGACAATATGAAGATTTGTAAGCAAATTGAAAGACCAGAAGACACCATAGGGTTCATAGTCCTGCCAAAAGCTTCGCTCATGAGTTTAATGAACCGGCCCCAGTTAAGGTCCAATATCGACAGTTGTTATTCAGAATAGTTTAGGCGATTTATCTTAAAGTTGCTTCAAAATAAGGTGATTTATCCTAAGGGAAAAGTAAAAATTATTATAATAATTTGACTTTTCACAGTTTCGTAGTACAGACAGACAAATACATAGTCTGTACTGTAGAATACAACAATTTACGGGCAAAAATAGTGGTGACTCATGACATTAGCTCTCTCGGTGCTTATTCTAACAGTCCAACCCTAACTTTCCTTTTCCTAGCGCAACTCGAATTAATCACTCTTTTTGAACTCTTAAAATCCTCACCCCCAAAGGCCAAAAACCTAAGTTCGAATCCAACGTTGATTGAAGGAACATTTCTTTTCTAGAGAGTTTGCAATTAGAACTCAGTCACTCGGTCTCAGACTGAAATCATATCGTGTTTCTCAGTTGCACAAGTTTCTAGGCGGAGAACCCAAATGTGCAGGCAGAAACCAAAAAGTATGAATGTATTTAATTAAAATTATTCGAAATGTCTATAATTCATTTCATGTGTAGATGAATTACGGTTTCATCTACACATGAAACTTTCATCTTAACCCTTAATTGTGAGTCTATCAGATCCTAGGAGTTGCTTCTTTGCTTGTAATTTTAACACTGCTAGCCAGATAATGTTGGACATCAGAGTTACTAGTGAGAGGTCCACTGCATCATACCAGTAAAGTGCGATATTTTTCTGAGGCTTCATTCCTAATAATTATGATTGGTAAATAATCTGCCACTTACTGGACGAGTTATTTCTAGATGATATGGTAATAAAAGTTATCTTCTCATATTAAAAGTTCTGCAGATGATGATCACCATCTTCATATCGAGCATCAATCTTCTTCAGAGTGAAAATGCTAACAGCAAACTAAATTTTTCCATTTCAGCAGCCAATCCAGCTACAGTGATATAGAAAGTGCACATAAATTGCAGTTCATTCAAAATATTTTGGGTTTAAGTTGTGGACAATACATATGTGAAAAGAGAAGAAATGAAAAGCTGATACACGTAACCTTATCTTTCTTATACAAAAGGAAATGACATAAATGATAATATATCCTCACCTCCATGCTCTTGTTTAAAAATCGAAAAGTGAATGAAGAAGAAATTATCACAAAATTTCTTTACGAACTTTCCTATTTATAAACATGGTCTTGTTTTGTCACGATGAAGCATCCAATCTTCCTTCCACAATTCAGGTCTCTTCCTTCGAATTTTTTCACTCAGCTTTGTCAGAATTTCAGTGTATTATGTTTGATTGGATTGTCAGTCTGATTCAGCAAAAATTCAGCCATAATACAGGATGCGGCTATTAAATAAGGAGACTGCGCGCGCAGTCACTACACACCAAGCGGCACCTGTAAAATAAAGGCACAGCGGTTGACCTTGAACCTTTCCCTATTTGTCAGCAAATTTGCGATCCAACGCGCTCATTCGCTTTGCAGTAAGACAGGTTTTCATTACCTTGTATTTTTGCAGTTTTCTGGAAAACAGACAGAAGATTTGAGCAATGAATCAACCTGAAATTTTTAACAAAACTAAAGAATACGCCAACTGAAAGTTACGAATTATTACGTAAGTTTATGAAAAAGATATTTGAATGGCATAAAAGATTTTTAGAAGGAAGAGAAAATGTGGAAGTCGATGAACGACCAGGCCGTCCAGCTTCCATGAACACTGAAGCAAATGTGGACCGGAAGAGATTAGAAGTGGTCGTCGTTTAAGCATTAGAATGGTTGTATCAGAACTTACTATGCACAGAGAAACAGTTAGACAAATTTTAACGGAAGATTTAGGCATGAGAAAAGTGTGTTGAAAGATGGTGCCAAATATTTTGAATGAAGACAAAGAATGAGAAGACTCTAAGTTTGTGAAGATGTTTTGGAAAAAAAAAAAAACTGAACAAGATCCAGACTTTCTGAGTACCCTAATTACTTGCGATGAAAGTTGGCTGTCCCAGTACGACCCTTCTTATCTATACCAGCTTGTATAGATAAGAAGGCTTCCAACGCATTAGCATCTCGACTCACAATGCGTTGCTGATACTGCCATCTATACCTCAATTTCATCTGGATGAATTCTTATTTCACTGTTAACTTGTATCCGTTGTTTGTTGTTGCCATGGGAGTGCCCTGATCTGTTCTAGCATGATTTTTAACCGCATAAGGGCCACCACTATTCAAATCTACTGCATTGGCGAGTTAATCAGGGCATCTCTCAGATGAGCGATGAGTTTATTTTTTTAATGTTCGAAATGTAGTGATTCCTCGACTTTTTGGACTTTTGGCCTTCTGAAGTTGGGGAACAATTGTTGGTCTATTTTATTTTATATTTGTTTCACCCTCTTGGTCAGGTTGTTCTGGTTGGGTTTCATCTCTAACCGTAGTGATACTTCACGTAATTTATATTATTTGATATTTTTATTAATTAGAATTTCTTCTAAATTATATTAGGGGCTTTTTACTTCTGCAACACCCTTTATCTCGATTTATCCCTCTCATTGTTTGTTGTTGTGTTGCATTTTAGTTTACTTTCCATTCGTTACTTGGCTTGCCGTACGACAAGCTCATTTATATTTCAATTTATATTTATCCACGTCATCAACGTGAGGAATTTTTAAGGGTATTTTTCACAACGTGGCTGAGTTATCTTTCTCCCCCACCCCCCACCGATCATGCTGATGGGCGTATCCCCATTTGGAGAAAGCAACATGAGGCCAGGGAAAATGGATGCACTGCTGGTGTTCGACAGGCTGGAGGCGGTGGTGTTATAGTTTGGGGAATGTCTTAGTGGTATGTCCTCGGTCCTCTCATCGCTGTTAATTAACGAGTCGAAGAGAACGCCTCCACATACAAACTGTGTCAGGATGGTGGCAGAATTAGAGAACTAGACCTCAAGAATCAAATATGCATACGTATATTGAGTCAGAAAGACATTGGCATTTCGGGGTTCCAGATGGCGTATAGGTGATCTAAAATGGAAGAATATTTGGGGCTTCCTGAAGCAGTTTAGTTTAGGTACGGAAGATTGCCTAAGCTCTTGTGGCATTCAACATGAGTTAATGTTGAATGTCACAAGAGTTTTGTGAGGGAACTTCACTGGAAAGTGAAGGAGCAATATTCTGAATGGGACATGGTGCCGATTATTATATATGGCGATGAAATACATGGATCATGAGTTCAAATGGATGCAGCTCATGCTGCTGTGTCTGTAGGATGTACAGTTCATTGTACTGTGCATATTAACAGGTGGTAATCGATTACTATGCAGTTCCTTGTAATGCAATAGAGAAGATATTGTAACTGCACTGCGGGTAAAAGGTGTTCCACTAAGTATGATTGCATTTAGATAATACTTATTTACACTTCGACTCAACCAAATACGCAATCCTTCATTTATTTATTTTGACAAATCACTTCCAAAGTTTCAGTGAACTCAGTAATTATCAATCAACACATTCACTGCATTCCGTTAAAATTTCAGTTTCCGAATAACGAATCTTAATCCCTGCTTGTTGGTTATTATTTCGAGAATCTGGATTTGCAATAAAGATCGGACGATACACCAAAGTGAAAGGTGTACTGCACACTTGATACACTCGTGCCTGCTATATCAGGGATATTCAGGGATATTCATGTGTTGTTGTGGCGGATCCCAGGGTTTCCCCCATAAGCCGCTATTGTACTTCTTGTGTTGAAGCTTATGCCAAGACCGGCCAATTGTATGTAGTGTGTTGGACGTGTAAGTGTTATGATGTTCTGTTGTTATGTTATCGGCCGGTACCTGGCTCTTAGCAGGTAAGAAGCAGTAACACCTGTGCCTGCTATATCAAAGTATCAAAGTATTTTTTTGTAGTTTACTGGCGGTTTCCAGGGTGTCCCCTATGTCCGCCGTTCGTTAAGCTTAATTGTGTGCCAGCAGAATCGTTTTTTTAGTTCATCTAATTAAAATTTAAGTTTAAAGTTAAGTTTAAAGTTGAAGTTTAGATCAAATCGTTTGAATGTGTTTTAGTTAATTTAAGTTAATGTTTAGTGTTTAGTTTTAGGTTAGGGTTAAGTTAAGTTTGAGTAAAGTTTAAGTTCTGTTGTGTGTTTAAGTTGAGTGTTAGTTAATTTAGTGGGCAAGTTTGGGTTTGAGTTAAGTAATTATGAAGCTGGTTTTGACATTAGTGTAGGTTCGGTTTAGGTTTAAATTTAAGTTATAGATGAGTTTAAGTTTAGGTTGTAGTTTAGGTTTAAGTTTAAGCTTAGATTTGAGTTACTGTTTAATTAAAGTTATAAGTTTAATTTATGGTTGATGTTTCCTAATTTAATTTAGTTTTAAGTTAAGCTGAAGTTAAGTCGGGTTTGAGGTAGAGTTAGGTTTAATTTAATTTTAGTTTAAGTTTAGGTTGAATGTAAGATTTAAGATTTGAGTGTGATTTATAATTATAGTAAGTATTTAGTGAGTGATAAGTACGCGAGCCTTTACGGAATTTAAGTTATCTATCGCGGTTACTATTTATAATTGTCATTAGTGTGTGTAATGTGTTGTGTATGTTGTTTGTGGCTGGCATCTGGCATTTAGCAGCAGGGGGCCGCGGAGAACTAGTCCCGACCCCCCGCTCCCGTACCGCGCCACGAGGAGGCAGCCAGATTCTCTTTTTTTTTTTTTTTTTTTTTTCCTCCTTTCTCCCTTCCTTTAACATGGTTATAAGCTTAGTATTACGTGGTAAGCCATCCCACACTTGCAGGGCCCAATCCTGACCTAGTGTGAGGGATATCTAGGTATGTCACTTAGTCATTACGTGTTTATGGACCGTCCAAATGTAGTAGATCCCACACTTGCAGGGCCCAATCCTGACCTAGTGAGGAAGATACTAGTGTTGACACATGATTTGGACTGTTCAATTGTGATGGATCCACTCTCGCAGGGCTCAATCCTGACCTAGTGCGGTGCCTCATGGTGAGTGAAAGTCTGTATTTACATGGTTTAATATCCATTTTGGCAAAGGCCCTGGCATTTTCGAGCCCATGCTGGTCTGGTGAGTTGATGGTAGTTTAGGGCACATATTGAAGACACATATTGATGACACTTAAGCGTGAGTATTGCCCAGAGTGGCATGTCCATTTGTGGTGGACCACCACGTGGTTCCAGTTTAATGACGCACATCACAGTGTGGATTGAGTCCCAGTTCGTCCAGTCCAACCAGTCAGTTCTGATTGTTCCCTTGTATCGCCTGTCTTCTTTTGAAAACGCGCTCCGCGAAAGTCGATACCTGTTTATAGTGTTCCTCAGTAGCAACCAACCGTGGAAAGTGACTTGTATCAAAGACGTTGGTTTCGAGTTGAAGGGGAAGCCTGTAATCCGTGTAGTAGGGACACTCCAGGATGATATGTTGGACCGTTTCCAGGCCCCCACACTTACAGCACGGGGTAGCTGATAATCCCAGTGCGTTTAGCCTCGAGTTCAGGCTGCCATGCCTGCTATATCAGTGAAGAGTGGACGAAATGCAATAAAATAACAGGTATTCGTGAATTTGGAAGTAGTTATTTTCGGGCAATGCAGTAGTTACGATCGCTGTCCTTCCACACCACGAGGAAAGAGTCGTTCGAATCCTCTCAAAATGAGAGCAATTTTTCTAGACTTTTACCAAACAGTGACCGAATTAGTGAGTGTCGTGTTGCACGATTTTTTTTCCACCGAACTCCAGTTTTTCATCCACCAAATTAGGTACACTGACCGTTGAATGAACTATAATCTGCAGGCGTAAATACACTGCCACCTCATAACCTGAATTGCCTTTCTGAAAAAGAGATACCACTCCCTGAAAAGTATAAAATTTATAACTACGACTGCGCGTACCCCGTGTGGCACGGGCACAGCATCAAATACACGAATTTCGCCAGCATTACAGACGCAGAGATGCAAAAACCCAAATCGCATGTTGTGGGTGAATTAGAAAACATTTGAGAGTGAAAATCTCATGGGCACGAAAGCAGAAACCCGTTTGGATCTGTTCGAAGCCAAAGCAGCTCCCTCTGGTCTCGCGATGACTGATTTCCCAGAATGTGCGTGCACTAATATGATTACACGCATGTTCCCGCTGTGTCACGCAAAACTCTCCGCCCCGTCGGTGTCTTCCCGAGCCGAAGTGCAGTCGACAACCGCCTACGGACCTCAAACGCAGGGTGCCTCCGGGATAAGGAAACTGTCCTCCCGACGCCAGCAGAACCGCTCGTATTGCATGGCTTACGGATACTTCCGTCACCGCAGCTGTCATAATCGGCCGATAAACCGTCACCGATAGCTCGACTTAATGGCTCCACCCTCCGTCAATCGCTTAATGGCTTGATTCCCCGACTGCGCCTATCGATCTACGTCTGACGGCGGAACAGGGGGAAGCAACTTCCTCTTATCTGAAGAGACCCCCGTGGAAGGGCTTAATGTGTAGTACGTGCTCAGAGGAGGAGGAGGTCCGAGCACGTATCTGGCAAAACGGATGTGCAACGAACAACTGTAGGTGAGGGCTGTTCATTGTCGCAGCAGGTACGCATGAAGAGGCTGGACAAGAAGTTTACAGAAGGAGGTACTCCAATTTCTAGGTCGTGTCCACGAGGATCGTGTCACCGCAGTGCTGATCTCGAGTGCCACCATCAGGCACGAGCACACCTTTCTCGATTACCTTATTATTTTTTCCGTTTGTATTCCGAGTTCACGAAATAGAATACGAGAACATCAACGTATTTAGCAGTTACGTGGGCTTGCTGCGTAACCTTCTTCTAGAGCCACAAACATAGCATAAAAAGTGTGGGTCTTTGGTTTGAAATTAGTTTCAACGTTCCTTATCTGTACTGTCAGAAAAAAATTACAATACGCTGATTTAAAATAAATATGAATAATAAAAATCTAGAGCCTCATCTAAAGCAATATTGAAGGGTTAGACAACGTCTTGCGCTCTTGAAGAAGCGTAATTCCATTTCAGTGGCTACATGAACATTCAGAACAGCCGAATCTGAAAAAAAATTATGACAAACCTTACTGTGAAGGTCACTCAGTAAAACAGGAAGTACAAGTGTCAGTACTGGGTGCGATGGCATCGTACTCAGTAAAAAGCTGAAGGTACTGCGCTCTATTCCTCCTTTTAAAGCATTCGTCACTTCGACTAACGAAGAACGTTATCTTGCCCTATACGTTCTGCGTTCCAGTTCATCTCAAAGATGTTCAATATTGTTAAGGTCGGGTGGGGTTCTGTGTTTGCCACTGGAATGTTCTGAAGTGATTCTCTTAAAACCATGCATTCACAATTCTTGTTTCATAACACTGAGCACTGCCGTGACGCCTCCATAAAATGGTCACAACATAAGGAGCACAGAACTGTCCAAAACATTCTTCTTCTTCAGTGCGCCGTCTCTTTGCAGAGGTTGGCTGTCATATCCGCAATGGACGAGCGTGAGATAGAAGCCCTAAACAAACCCTCTTTATGCATCTTTATTCAAAAATGGCAACATAGCACTGGCTGCCATGATACAGATGCATCAGAGCCAAAGATGGAACAAAGGGAAGAGGTGGTCCTCAGTAGGAGATATGGCCACCCCTAATTGTTCTAAGTATGGACAGGCTTCGCACCGCCTGTCCATACTTAGAACAATGTTGTTGATAACTTCTTGCGGTAACATCGTCCATTCCTCTGTCAGCGCCATCTTCAGCTGGTGAACATTTTCTGGTCGATGTAGACGTGCTGCTAGGCGTCTCCCTAGAGCGTCCCATATGTGTTCGATGGGATTTATATCAGTGGAACGCGCAGGCCAATCCATACGAACAATGTCCCCACCTTCAAAAAGCATATCAACAGCTGCAGTGCGATGGGGTGTGGCGTTATCATCCATAAACACGAACTCAGGGGCCAATGGCACCTCGAAACCGGCCTCCTAGCGGCCGAAAGATCGGCCGCTAGGAGGCCGGTTTCGAGTAACTCACTGACCTTCGCCTCCTAGCGGCCGAAAGATCGGCCGCTAGGAGGCGAAGGTCAGTGAGTTACTGAATTATGTGCTCCTAAAAATACTCAAATACCTAAGTTAAACTGAAAGAATCATAAATGAACTGCATATTGACAGAGAGCTTATGAGAAGTGGAATCTGGATACAGTGTCTACTAATGGAATCCTGAACAGGTAATATGTCTAATCTTGATTTTAAGCATTCATACTTCGCGTAATAGTTGAAAGGAACGGTTGGTTTATAGCGATTCAGTGCAGCGGAACATAGCAATATTCTGCTTAAGGCAATACGGCACTTAAGCTCTGGACAAGGTCAAACGGTGACAAAGTTAGGGATTAAAACCTCCCCCATTTCCACCTGCATATTTCATAGGCTAGTCATCGAACGATAGAAGTGCCCTATCTTGTTGTACTAAAGACTACCTGCCTCGAAATTACTGAAATTCCGGCTCCCATTTGCATTTCAGAATGACAGATTTCAGCGCATCAGCCGTGCCGCTTACTTGCTGCATATGTCTGACCAATGATGACTTCATAATTAAATGCGTTACTTGTCACAAAAACTATTGCAATAAGCCTGATTGTACTTCTGTAGATATTAAGAGATTAAACAAAACTAGAAAACGCAAGTTTGAATGTGACGCTTGTAGGCAACAAACAGGGAAAAATAATGAAGAATTACCTAATGAAGTCATTTGTGAAGATTCATGCACAGAACAGATTAATGACCTTGAACAAGCAACAAGAGAAATCCTCTCTCAGACTGACCTTGGAAATGGCATCTTGGGCCATCCTGAAGGATCAATTTTTGAAACCTTGGGATGCGATATTTGCCCGGAAGACTGCGAGCACTCTGAAGGGGCTTTCGCTAGACAGAGGAGCAATCATAGCCCGGATGAAAGGCAGGAGGAGAACCGTAAAGAATATGTCTCGCGTACGGAATTAAAGGATATCCTTGCAGATTGCATCAGCCCCTTTTCGATGCAGGCTGTGGAATACGCTGAAAACCTCGCGAGCAATTTCATCCCTGTACATAAAATGCTACAGGAACTGCAGGAAGAGAATTTTCTTCTCAAAGAACAAAACAGTAAAATATTGCACACCCTTAAACGACTGGAGGAAAAGCTAGGATGCTTTGAATCAGTCCTCGTTGCACAAGGTGGCTCAGCGGCCCCCGTAACCGACGAAACTTGCTATGCGAGGCAGAGCTACCCAAAGAAAAGTAGAAGTGGTATGCATGGATTGTACAGGATGACAGAAAGCATTCAAAATCAGAAACAGAAGACAAGAAAAGAATTGAATTCGGGGGAAAACATATCAGAACGAATTTCAAAACTACAAGACAGCCAAATAATATGTGAATTTCAAGACCAGCCGGGAACTGTCTGTTTGCAGCAGGACCTCGCAAGCAATAGCACCAAATCCAGTGAAACTTTAGGGGCAGCACAAGGAAATGGCTCCACACATTCCACTAGGAAAAGTCGAAACCAAAATAAAGAAGTCTCAGAAATATTAGGACAACAGGAATCAACTGAAATGATTGGGGCATCCATGTATTCCAAGAGTACGATCGCGAGAGTTACATCTTCCCCCTCAAATCATGTTCCTGCAAACCCACTCACTTATGCGCACATCACTATGCTACCTAAAAAGCATAACACTTTTGAGGGTAGAAAAACCCGCCCATCCCAAAATTTCATGCCTAGTCTTGCCGAGGACAGCCGACGACATAATCCAGTTCACAGAGAAAGTATTAATGTGTCTTCCTGTAACACACCAGAAACAAACAAACGGTTTTCTGAAATGTACAACATTACTTCCGTTGCAACCAGAGAGCAAATTTTTGTATCAAGGCTGGGACCCACAACACAGCCCAAAAATATTAAAGCCATGTGTGAGGGCGAACATGGGATAACTGTGGAAGTAAAGCAAGTGAAAACACGACACCCAGCTTACTCCTCCTTTATAATCTCTTGTCCACCAAATAAGGCAACTCGCCTACAAGACGTAAGCGCCTGGCCAGTAGGTACCTTAGTCAAGCCCTACAGAGACATATGGGCCAGACCACTGGTTAAAAATGATGCAAGGAATCGGGCTCAATAGCAATCAAGAAAACTACCCCCAGCTGGGGATGCAGAACATCACATCCACCTGTTTGCACAAAACGTGAGGAGCATCTCAAATAAGCTCCACACCCTACAAACGATGATGATGTACGGGGACCTGGATTTCATTTGCCTAATCGAAACCTGGTTGGGAAATGGAAAACAGTTAGATCGGCTAACTGCGGCAGCAAACTGCAAATGTGTGGGAACCGGAAGAACAGATAGGCGAGGAGGGGGAGTTATAATTTGCTATCAAAATAAATACCAGTCTATAAGAGAACGAAAAACCAATTCAAATAATTTTGAAGGGATTTGCGTTACCTTTTCAAAAGAGCACGTGAAAATACAGATATGCATCATATACCTCCCACCTGAGCACACAAAGGAGACAAGAAACGAACTCTATGCTTGGCTTGCTGCAAATCTAAAGCCATGTCGACACAATAATAGCGGGAGATTTTAATTTGCCTCTTCCGAAACACAGGGAGGCCAAGAAAGAGCTGGATGCGACATTGGGTGCATTGCACTTGACGCAGCTTCCGACACCAGTAACAAAGGGAATGCAGCAACTTGACCTGTTGTACCATAGTTCCTTAGACATAAGGCTAACGCAAAACTGCATAAAATTTAAGTCGGACCACAATCCCATTGAAATAGAAGCAGCACTGAAGATACACAAATACATGCAGGGTAACCACACGAACTGGGAAAAGCAAAGTAAGTATCTTTTCTCCGTGAAGTATATTAATGAAGAGGTCATTCTCAGTCACCTGACTAGTTACAACTGGAATGACCTGCAAGAAAAGCCAGTAGACGAAGCTTTAGAAATGATCACTAAAAAGCTATACCAAACAGCATTGGAAGGAGCAGCAAAAGAAATCAAAATATCTGAGAGAACAAAAGAATGGTTTAACCCAAACAAAAGAATGGTTTAACCCACAACTGAAAGAAAGTTTCCTCAGGAAGCAAAAACTGTATAGAAAATGGCAAAGAACGGGTCATCCTGCCGATCACATTCGTTATAAGAAAGAAAGAGCACATTTCATCAAAGCAAAACGACAGGCACACTGCAGGGTTATTCATAACAAACTAAAACGAGCAAAAAGAATTACTAGCAATAGAAATAGCACAGAGAATATGACAGAATGCATTTTCAAGGAATGGGCTAATAACACTTTTAGTAACCTGCATGGACTGAATCAAATTGAGAACACTGATAATGGTAACAAAATTTTGGAATTCCTGAAAGATTTAAACAAGCGAAACTATTCGGCAAGAGAGGAACCAACAAGACCTCCATTGAGTGAAATACAAATCACCAAAGAGAGCGTAATGAAAGCAATCAACGATCTGCCCAATAAGGCCACTGTTGGACCAGACAAATTTCCAATGTTCATCCTTAAAATAAGTAGCCCATTTATAATAGATCTATTACTGCACATCTATCAGAAAATCATCAGGTCAGGAGCTTTCCCGCAAGCTTGGAAAAATTACATTGTAACCCCAATACCAAAGATTAAACACCCAAAATTGGCTAAGGATTACAGACCAATTTCTGTTAGTTGCACCCTACAGAAGGTATTCGAAAAAGCGCTTCTTCCCACCATCAATCAACACTGCTTCAGCCATAGACCACCACATTTGCACTCAGTTATTTCGGGTAGATCAAAAATAACAAACTTACTGGAAACCCTTTTTCGCGTGCAGAAAGCACTAAATGAGAAAAAGCAAATTGATATTATTTTTTTGGATATCTCCGCAGCCTACGACAACGTCTCAATTCCAGCGCTCATTGCGATTTTGAAGAATTATTTTAATGTAAGAGGAAATCTGTTAACTATAATAACCAGCCTGCTAGAACATAGGAAACTTATTGTTAAGCACCAAAAGCTACAATCTTGCTTTACCATCTCGCAAGGAGTGCCTCAAGGGGGAGTTCTTTCGGCTACTCTCTTCGCGGCCGTCCTGGAGCCGTTTCTTGCACGGTACTACAATTTTATAACATATGCTGACGATGTAAAATTCTTCATCACTTCCAAAGACCATGAATCAGCAGAAAGTATTTGCCAGATGGCAAATAGCACAATCCGAGAATTTGAGAACTACCTGGATTGCATCGGGCTCCGTATTAATGCACAGAAGTCTGCCCAAATGACCATAAGTTACAAGCAGAATAAAAATGACATCTCAATCTCTGTGAACGGGTCTAGTGTGGAAAAAGTGCACTCTCACCTGGACCTGGGTCTTAAGTGGGATGACAGACTCACCTTTGCTCAACACTTCGCCCATATGAAGACAAAAATATTCGCCGCTTTATGGGCTACTAGGCAGGAACTGGTAGGAATTAGGGATCCTCAGCTAGCGACCAAGTACATTTTAATGTGTGTCCTGCCAATTGCAATGTATGCCTCGCAAATCTGGTCTTCAGCTCCAGATTCACATTATAAGTCCGTCCTTGGGATCGAGTACTGGTTCTTGCGATGGCTTAACAGAGTTGCTGGCCACCCTTTTACTATCTCAAGGGCCATTCTCTACTCAAACCTTAACATCACACCCTGAATGCAGCGGACAATTAACAGGAACATACACACTCTCGCACAAATGCTCACAGGCAGAGTGGATGCTCCAGTCCTGGATAATATTCTAGTTAAACCGCGTGCCACTGCTAGACGTTGCGGAGAACTAAATAATCCACTGCGTTCAGTCCTGAACAATCTTAGTAGCCTGCAAAGATTCTTCCCATCAAATGCAGCGAGAATATTTAACTCACTACAGATAGATGCCGAAAAACTGTGTGAGGATGCAACATACCGGAAAGAGATCTTCCAGGATTCGTACAGACTTACCGAAATATGAATCGGCCGCAAAGTACTAAAGAATTGTGAATAAAAGTGAAGCTTTCTGCTTTAAGAACAATAATAATCTGTTGACTGTAAAAATATACCTTCTGTAACAGTTATGTTAATATGTAAGTTATATGTGGAATTATTAATGAATTGTAAATATATGAGCTGTATAATGTTTGTACACAATCATAAATGTGTAAATACTGTATGTATTAAACATAAAATGTGTATATAATATTTCGGGACGAGACTACGTGTTCAGTATATGTAACCCACTGCACGTAGTATCTCGTACCCTGATATGTACTTAGCACCCTCCTGGCACTTTGCCGTCCCGGGGTGGTTTCCTTATGGAAATAAACAGATAATAATAATAATAATAATAATAATAAAAAACAGAGGCACATGGGTAAGGATTACCTCAGTACAGTAGCGCCTTCCAGTATCTGGAGTTGTGTACTTCCATCCAAGATAACGCCCCCCCAGACGAGAACATCTCGACCGCCATATCGATCCCTTTCAGTGATGTTTGCGGGATGATACCGTGTGCCAACTTCTCGCCAGATTAGCTGACGTCCAGAATCGCTGATGAGACTGAATCTACTCTCATCAGTAGAGAGTACCTTACCCCATTGCGCTGCTGTCCAGTCCTTGTGTTCGATGCACCACTGTAAACGGTGTCTCCGATGGGCAGGTGTTAAAGGGACACAGCGCACTGGCTGTCGGGCAAACAGCCCACCTTTGTGGAGTCGCCTGGCCGCAGTAAACCGCGATACCCTGCGTCCTGTGCAGCTGGTTTGCAATGGATCCCGCTGTCTGGTGTCAGTCCCTCTTGGCCTGTAGGAGTATATAGCGGTCATCACTAGGTGGCAGTGCCTGCCAGAGTAAAATATCAACTACTGGGTACATGGTCTGCCTCCACGAGGCTAAGTGTGGGCAACGTTGGGCTCCAGCAGGTGCCTAGCGGCAAAATGGCCAGAAGAACAACGATACACAACACTACACTTACAAAATCCATACACTTTTAAATCTCTGGCCTTTGCAGGGAACTGTTACACCCACAATGAAAGCAACGCGGAGATTATTATTATTATTATTAAAATCCGTTTATTAAAATAGCAAGTGTTTGCTTTCACCCCTTATACACAGCCGACCGGCTAGAAGGGTGTACAAAATGCAAGAATTGCAATTATATACAATATAAGAAGGGTGTACAAAAAGCAAAAATTACAATTATTTACAGTATTTACAATATAAGAAGAGTGTACAAAAATGCACGAATACAATTATTTACAATAATTTACACAAGTGTGTATATTTACAATATTGTTTACAAATTCACTCATTGTCAAGATTATAGTTGAAGTAAGCCGTGCGCTTCTGAGATGCTCTTCAATCTGTACTGCTTACTTTCAGAGTATTTCACAGGGTCTATTGTCAATGAATTGAAAAGGTTCACTGCGTTGTTTGGGAAGAAGTTCTTCAGATAGCACAGGTTGGATAGTGTAGAATGCAGTGGTAGGTAGGGACTGTCATTACTGCGTCCAGCACGTGGAGTAGAGATAAGTCCTCGAAGAGTGGGGGCGTCAATCACACCAGTTAGCATCTGAGAAAGAAGAAGAATATTCCTGGATGCAATGTGAACTCTCCAGGGAGTGATATTTAAGTTGGTGTATAACACAGCCCTGGAGATGGTGAAAGCATTGCCCGTGACCCTGTTCATCCATCGCATTACCCAGTACTCGACTGCGAGGAATCTATTTATATACGACGTCGGGGCAGAAGACCAGATTAGTGATGCATACAGTGCGATAGGTTGTAGGCACCGCTGGACGTATCCACCGACTACATCGACGTGGAGTAACCCCGTCAGCTCTTGTCGAATTGCCCACATCGCCGAGAAAGTCTTCGTTTTCATGGTCGAGAAATGGGTCTGAAAAGTGAGGCCCTCGTCCCAAGTCAAGCCGAGGTCGGTGTGAGACTTCACTTTCCTTATCTGCACTCCGTTGTGATAGGCTGTGATGTCATTTTTTATTCTCTTTTTTGTAAAGGTAAGTTGAGCTGACTTTGATGCATTTATTTCCAGACCTATTTGCAGTAGATATGCTACAAGGCTGTCGATTAGGACGGAGACTCGCTGATTGGTCAGGTGAGTTTGTTCAGCTTCTTTAGACGTTATGTATAATTTGAGGTCGTCTGCATACG
This sequence comes from Mastigoproctus giganteus, assembly GCF_048544385.1. Lineage (NCBI taxonomy): Eukaryota > Metazoa > Arthropoda > Arachnida > Uropygi > Thelyphonidae > Mastigoproctus > Mastigoproctus giganteus. The sequence continues at coordinate 158,283,735 of NC_143577.1, forward strand.
ATGAAAAATCAGTATACCTTGCGAGGAAGGGTTCAAGGGCAGCGGCGAACAGTACACAGGATAGGACACCTCCCTGTGGTACTCCTCTCGTTATAATGCACTCCTGTTGGAAGGATTTATAGCTGATGATGAGTTGTCTTGGTGTAAGGATGCGGTTGATGGTTTTTAGCAGGCTTCCAGTAATGCCAAAGTACTTTTCCAGAATGTAGATGAGAACGGGAATTGAGAGCTTATCATAAGCAGATGAAATATCCAGGAAGATGACGTCTAGCTGGGATTTACTGTTGAGAGTAGTTTGAATTTTAAATAGGGTATCCAGTAGGTTTGTATATGTAGATCTTTTGGGGATCACGGTATGCAGATGGGGAATCCCTGGTGCCCATAGACACGAATACACTTTACACTTTATAGCGGTCATCATTGGGCGTTGTTTTTCGTGGACCACCACCACTGGTCCTTCGAACAGCTGTACCTGTCGTTCTGAAGGCCGACCACGCACGTGAGACGATACTATGGGCGATACTGAACTTTGCAGCCACATTAATCGCACTTCGACCTTCCCAATTATTCGATCCCGGGTAAAGTCATCCAGACTTTGTCTACTGGCCATTTCGTTGTCTGTTGCACTGTATGAAACCAATTGAACGTCTGTAACAATCGTGCTCCCCATTCGCTAATTTGCACATAACTGCTGCTTTTATCTGTTTATGTGAGCCCTGTCATCACGATTCAAATGTTTGCATGTGCACCAGCTTTCTACTGAACGGCCACAGTTATGCAAATCGCCACATGCTGTTTCGTTTGATTTTGTGGTTGTATCCTTTAGAAATAGTATTGGTCTTAAGATTTGCACACTAGTCTACCCCTCTCTTAGATTTCTAACCAATATTTCCTTCTTTTTCATCCGACTTCTTTTTCCATTGATCTTGCCCTGGATTATCAATTATGGTAGGAACTAAAATAACACACTCGTATATATCTTATTTATATGAAGAAATGATGCCTGCAGTGAAACTGCAGTAGTAAAAAGTTACGTGAACTTACAGATGGAGAGAAAAAGAAAAAAAAAAAAAGGTAACGGTTTGTCAACACTGGAATCACATCGTATTTGGAATTGGCACATGAATTAGAAGACTAGATGAGACCGGATTTTTGTACAGGGGCACACAAGAGTCAAGCTGGACCCTCTCGACTAAACCGCATTCCATCATAATTTCTAGCAAGAGATAAGATTCCGAATAACCGTTTTTGTAGGTCTTGTCTTGGCAAACAGTGATGTCCAGCTTGCGAAAGAATTCTACAGTACTTTGAGAGAACATTCTTTGAAGACATTTTAGTATAGTTGCTTGGGACTGGAGAGATAAGTTATTACTGCTGAGTGTTCTACAACCCGCTGAGCGTGACAGCGTCTCTGAGATGACTGGAACTTCAATCCTATGTGAGAGTAGCCTAGCGGCAGTGACAATGTTTGTTTTAATCACACGAAACTGCCAAGGAGTCCCTCCTAGGGAAATCTGGAAAATGCTCCTTTAGTTGGCGAAAGGCTTTACCCAAAATGCGATTGAGCCACTGCAGGATACAGTATTCAATGCTAAGGACAATCTACAAACGAAGAAATCAAAAACAGATAATTCCCCCATGCCTAAGGAATCCAAACCCCAATTCGACACCACGAACTACGCACAGAGACCCAGACCTGTTCAACCGATATCACACTCGGCCCCGCGGGTCTTCGAGACCTAAGTGCGCCACTTTTACCCTCCTTTCTTCAGATCTCTCGCGGATATTTTCACCGCAATTTCATTCTTTAATCTAAACGAAAGTAGCTATGTTTAGATAACTTTTCCACCCTCTCAGAACGAGTTTTGAGTTCTTTTGTTACGAAAAGCCACTAAGATATTGTCTTCCTTTTTTCTTCTGTATTTCTTTTTTTCTTTTTTTATCTTATGGCACTCATGAAAGTTTAGGCCAAAAGTCTAATGACTAGGTCTTTAAACAAAAAGCAACAGCTGTTTGAAAGGCAGCCGTACGTAACGTAAATTCTTTATTTTTAAAAGACTTTTCCAACTTATTAAAGACCTCTCCAAACAGGTGAAACCACTATACCATCACAGAGTACGGCTGCCTTTCAAACAGTTATTGCTTTTTCCATTGATCCATTGGCCTCCCTTGATACCAGTGGAGCAAATCGGATGATGACCACGCTCATCTGTTTATAACTTCAGCGTATCCACTGCAAAAGGTTTCTTCCGACAGGATAATGCGCAATGCTACAAGGCCAGTAATGTATAGAACTGGTTCCAGAAACAAAAGAGTGAATTCAGCCAAATTCGCTGTTTTATCCAATCCCAGTTCTCAATCCAGCTGAGCACCTATAAGGTGGAAGGAACTCTTAAATAGCCTGCCACCAGTCAACAGTATGCCGGATGCTGAAATTAAAGCGTGAAACCGGTGAAGTGAAGAGAAGACCTGGATCAGGCCGTAAGAGAGTGACTTCGCCTTCCCAAGATCGATATTTGAAACGGCTATGCCTTCGTAATCGCCATGCTAGTTCTCCTGATGGAGCACTAGGATGGCGATCACTGGACTTTGAGATGTTGTTGAAACAAGTGGACGAACTGTCCAAAGACGTCTTTCCAAATGAGATCTGCATGCCTATCGGCCCAAGACGAAGCCTTTGTTGACCCAACAAATGAGGAAGAAATGATTTGCTTGGGCTAAAAAGCATGTTTCATGGACAAAAGAGCAATGGGACACCGTCATCTTGTCTGACGAATCGAAATTCAACCTGCATAAAGACAAGTGTATATGTAAAGGGTGGCACCTGGAACATTTGTTCAGCTCCGCCTCGTGTCTCTGTGAAGAACAGGATCAACTGTAAAGGGCCAGAAACGTGTTGTTGTAGGTTTGTGTGTATTGTGTGTGCGTTCTGTTGTTCTGTTCTGGCCGCTTGGCTACCCAGAAGCATCAATCACCAGGATTCTGGGTTCTCATCCACACCACGGGAAGGTGGGCCAGTCTCAGTATAGGGCGTACCGTCTCAAAAGAGACTCTGATCCACTTGGTGTTGCCAGCAGGTGGGCCAGGATCCTCTGGGGGCCCATTCCAGAGGGACAACAGAAAAAAAAAAAAAAAAAAAAAAAAAGCACAAACATCCACCCGTGGTGCAGGTTTTGAGAGAAAAAAAAAAAAAAAGAAAAAGAGAGGCGAGGAAAGGGAAAAAAAATAATAATAATATGCCTGAAGAGGTCAATAGGTTGATCTTTGAATGGTGCTTGAGGTTATGTTGCTACTGCATTAATTGTAAGCATATCTTTCCTTCTGGCAAAGACAACAGCTGCAAAAGCTTGGAATGCAGACAAGTAAAGGGGGGGGGTCAGAACAAGTTGGTCAACTTGATTTATGCTGAAGGATGGGGTCTTCATTTCGTAGCTCATTCCTAATGTCCTAAGAGCAGGCACATTCGTGGAGAAGACGTTGCCAGTTTTCTTGTGCTCCACAGAAACAGAGGTCAGTATTTAACAGGCCTAGCGGGTGGAGTTTTTCGTTAAGGGATCCATGCCCAGTAATAAGATAACGATGTTTCCAGAATAATTGTAAACCATGAGCTAACTTTCTTCGACATCACAAAGGAGACATCCGGTAGGAAATTTTTGGTTATAGTGCTAACAGTTGAATTGTCCCACCTTGTTTGCCAGACATTTATTAGCTCGCTGAAGCATCGCGCTTTCTCACTTTTATTGTCATCATTCAGCGATAGGTCAATATCCATGATGGAGGTAGGTATTCCTTTTTTGAGCCTGAAGCAGAATACTCTAAAAATTACATATAGGTCTAATGGCAGAGTCCCTGCAATAACATGGATTGCCGTAGTGGGCACCGTTCGGCAGATGCGATGTGTTGCTAATAGCAATGCCCTCTGGATTCAGTTGAGTTTTTGCTTCATTTTGACGGTTACCACTCTGTGGAACCAAGCTATGGCCGCGAATGAGACGATGGGAAGGAATACCACTTTATAGTAGAGGAGCAGGGGCCTGCATGACTCGGATGGGAAGCGATACGTCAGAAGACGAAAATCGGAGGCATCCTGACTGCATAACACCGACTGTAAAGTTCCATGCCGGTCAGATGGTCTGGGGATGCATAACAAGCAAAGGGGTGGAGCGAATTAAGCTTATTAACGGAACGGTGAATGCAGAAACCTACACTGCTACCTGGGGGGAGTGCCTGAAACCCGTTATTAGGATCACCACACACGGCCAAAGCTACATTTTTCAACAGGACTCAGCACCTTGCCACACAGCAAAATTGGTAAGTTTTATGCTATTTAGATTTAATGATGAGTTTGTCTTCTTGTCTCACAAGGCTTAAAACATACTTATACCAATGTTTCCCTCCCTTAAGTGCAGTCATACCTCAGAAATGCTGGCATTACAATATTGGACTGGCCTGGCAACAGTCCCCATTTGATTTGAACCCTATTGAAAATTTCTGGTATATAATGTCGTCTAAAATTGCTCAGAAGAAGCAAACAAGTAAGATTCAGCTGCAGGAGAGCATTGTAAGGGTGTGGTACAATGAAATTGGGCAACCGTGTATCCAGAAGTTGATTAACTCTGTGCCAGATCGTTGCAAGGCTGTAATTGCAGCTCGAGGAGGAACAACAAAATATTGAGGACTTATTTTGCTGATTTACAGGACACAATACTATTACGTTAACTTGTCATTTTAGTTTGTACACGTAAATGCAATAAAATGTATGTTTGGTTGTCATGATTTTTTCTGAGGATATCCAACCACTGAGTACTAGAGAATCAATTCTCCAAACACACACCGCAGTGAATCACACCTCATTGTCAACCGCACTCCCAAGGCAGCAGCATTTCCCGGTGGAGGCATCCGGTGAACTGGTACAAGAGAACAACTTAGCAACTATCATCAGTCAAAGTACAAAATCACGAAGCTTCCAGAGCCAACCTTCAGATAACCCCCAGAATAACAACCGGGGTGACCCTTCAAGCCCTCCCGCCAAACAGACATATGCAAAGGTGGTAAAGATGCACCCACCCAGAAAAGCACGACAGGTTAACCGCACGGTCAGCAGTTAAACTTCCCTCTCCTCTTGTCAGGCGGTTAAACCCACAATCAACTGATGTGGTTCAATCAATTGACCCAGGCATCAATGTTCCTCACGCAAATAACTATTTACCAGACACCAGATCATCGATACCTCGAAGAGACCAACACTCACAACGCCTGTCTTCCATTTATATTTTCACTGCTGTCCGAACTCGCGGGAAAATTTTCGTCTCAAGATTGAGTCCAGCTACAACGGGCGAAAACATCAAGATGATGTTGGACACTGAGTTCGCAGCACAGGTAGAAGTGAAACCCGTCAAAACAAGACGCCCAAGTTATACCTCATTTGTCATTTTCTGTCCTCCGGATAAGCAAAGCATAATTCTAGATCCCAATATCTGGCCGCCAGGAACCCTGGTTAAACCATTCATTGACAGGGTTCATAGAGAAAATTTCTCCACCAACGAAATCAACCATTCAACATAGCAACCAACAGATCAGGAACATATGAACCAGAAATGCCTTCAGCTCAGTTGCTTCATCCAAAACGTCGGAAGTCTCACCAACAAACTAAACACACTTCAATCCCTGCTCCTCATGGAAGAATATGAAATTATATGTATCACAGAAACATGGTTACCCAAGAGCAATCACCTAGATACACTCACGCAGCCAACAAGGTATAGATCTCTAGAGAATTCCAGAGACGCCAGAAGAGGAGGTGGAGTCGCATTGGTGTCCAGAGAACACTTTCAACCCACTAAAACTAAAACCAGCCAAACATCTAACTTTGAATCTCTTTCCGCAGTGTTATCGTTCAATGGATACCCAAATTCAAGTCTGTGTAATATATTTTCCCCCAGATCATACTGAAGATTAAAGAGTGGAGCTACACAACTGGATAGCCACAAACTTAGAAACAAACCTCAAAACCATAGTGACCGGTGACTTCAACATGCCTACACCACGCCATGAAGAAGCCAGGAAAGAATTGGACGCCATATTTGTTTTCCTGGGTCTCGTACAAATTATTACGATCCCAACCAGAGGGAATAGCACACTCGACCTCGTATTCCATAATCTTGACAGCATCTCTATGATCACCTCTTCTTTTAAATTCAACTCTGACCACAATCCTATCACATGTGAAATCGCCTTACAAAAAAATCACAATCATCACTTGCCCAGAAAAGAAAACCAACCTGAGAGAGAACTAACCTTTTCTACAAAATTCCTGAAACCAGAAATCATCCTCAGACGTCTTAGAGAATTCAACTGGATACACCTGTTTACTGTCCCTCCTGAGGTAGCCCTAAACCACCTAGCCGAAGAGCTTTATGGAATAGCCAAAGAGGGAGCTACAAAAGAAATACGCATCACCTCCAGAACCTCTGTATGGTTTAACCACACAATCAAGCAAACTTTCCTCCAGAAGCAGAAGACGATTGAGAAAATCAGCTTACGCCGAAAACTTCAGCCCTACAAAAAGGCAAGAGCTCTCTTCTTAAGACAAAAACGACTTGTCTGCAACCAATTTGCCCTGGATAAGCTGAAAAGATCTAAAAGACTCCAGAAACAGAGCCATAAGCAAATCACTATGAAGGAAGAAATATTTAAAGAATGGACTGAGCTCACTTTTCAACAGACCGACCAATCACATGCTCCACCCTCTGTTACACTTTTTGGCCCTCCCTGCAAACCTCCAATATCACTCATAACCATAACCCGAAACCAACTGATGGAGATCGTCAGAAAACTTCCACTGAAAGCTGTTGTGGGTCCCGACCGGTTTCCTCTGTTTCTAATCAAAATCTGCAGTACATATATCATAGACCCCCTAGTCCATATTTTCAATAAAATCTTAGAAAGTGGAGAGATTCCAAATATCTGGAACACATACTTTGTTCGGCTAGTCCCTAAATGCAAGGACCCCAAACGGCCTCAAGATTTCAGGCCTATTGCCATCGGCTGTGGGTTCCTAAAGATATTTGAAAAAGCAATCCAACCCACTATTGCAGACCACTGTTTCAATCACAGGCCTCCGTACCTCCACACTGTGATTAAGGGGAGATCTACTAACAGCAACCTCGTAGACACCCTTACCAGAATCCAGAAAGCCCTCAACAACAGGACACAGCTTGATATTAATTTCTTTGACATAAAAGCGGCTTATGACAAAATAGACATAGCAGCTCTAATTACCATTCTCCAGCAGTACTTTAACATCACTGGAAGGACTCTCAGTATCATTAAATCAATCCTGGAACACAGACATCTCATCATCTCACATCGCAGATTTCGGACAACCTGCATTACTAATAGGGGGTGTCCCACAAGGGAATTCTATCACCAACCCTATTTGCCGCAGAGCTGGAGCCCTTCCTGGCATCCCAAACTGACTTCCAATCATACGCTGATGACCTGAAATTTTATATCAAATCTTCTGACCAAACTCAGCTTCTTAGCACTACATTGCAGGCAAATAAAACCATATATAACCTCCAACAGTATATGGTTTCCATCGGACTACAGATTAATCAAGCAAAGACAGCTCAAATGTCCTTCACCTGGAAGAAGTCACGCAATGACATTAATCTTACCATCAATGCATCACCCATTCAGAAAGTTAAAACACACAAGGATCTCGGATTAGTATGGGATGAGGGGCTGACATTCCAAGCTCACCTCCTGAACACAAAAACCAAAATGTACTCCGCTATGTGGGCGATCCGCGAGGAACTAACAGGAATTCATGACGCCGGCCTGGTAAAGAAATATGTTGTCCGATGTGTCTATCCCATACCTCTCTATGCCGCAACCATTTGGTCCTCTGCTCCCACAACACACTTCAACAAGTTCCTCAGCCTGGAATACTGGCTCCTGAAATGGCTCAACTGGCGGACTGGCAACCAATACACCATTTCTAGGGCTCAGTTCTACATAAATCTGGAAGTCACCACATGGAAACAACAGATTGTGGCAGCAAACCTTCTTACACTTGCCAGACTAATCACAAGACGACTCGACGCCCCTGACATTACTGATCTAATAAAAACTCCCCGCATTGCCAGAAGGAATCAAATGGACCCAAGGCTCCCACTCACAATCAGTTTGAACAACCTGAAAGGATTGAGACGCATGTTCCCAGGAAACACGGTAGATTTGATGAACAATCCAGCCATCGACCTGGATAGAATCTGCGAGTAGCATACATATAGACGTCAGAAGCTAAAGGACACATATGCAAACGTATACTTATGAGAGGCCACCAGAAGGAAAATGCCACCACAATACATCCAGTTAAAGTTGGTGAAAAGGAAAATAAAGTGAAGCCATCACTGGTCCTCTCTCTCTCTCTTAGAATCTACTACTCCAAAGACGCATGGCTGTGAGCACTATTACAGTCAAGATTGAAGAGATACCACGTGCAACAACCGGTGAAGGACTGCCTCATTTCTCTATATTTTGTACATTTCTCTCATGCTTTTGTAATTTATAGCACTTTTGAGAAAATAATATCCTATGATTCTTTCAATTATGTAAAATAGTAAACACTGTAAGTTCTGTACCTTTCGGGTTAAGCATACATGTGCTCCATGTAACCGCCAGACACATGTCCCTGTCTTAACCTCTGTATGTAAATATCACCCCCCTAGCTTCCTGCTGTCCAGGGGGTGGCTCTTCGGCAGAGCAATAAACAGATTTAATAAATAAATGAATGATTGTCATTTGCACGATTTCTCATATTTACATTAATTTCACATTTTATTCTTTGGGAAGATATTTATAGCAATTAGGTATATCAGGTGGAGTCTTTTTATTGGATTTCATTCGCAGAGATATATATCCCATCTAACAAATGCATTTCGAACATTTCTGCAACCCACAATGCAATGCAGCGCAAAACACATTATTTGCAAAATTCACAAGTGATCCATTTTTTTGTCCGCCACTGTATGTAGCAACAGTGAGATGGAGAAGGCGTGAAATCAAGTCACAAAGATGAATTCTTCGTCGTAAACCTGGAGAGATGACAAATATGGATAGGGAATGCCGTTTACATTATGCTAATCATGATGAGGAAAATGGACCATAATCTGCCACGCTGGTCCAGTGCGGGTTGGCAGATCAACCATATTTTGCAGTCAGGGGCTTGAACCCCGGTCTATTCAAAGAGCGCGTGCTACTGCACTCCCGCTCCTGACCACTCGGATACGGAGGCTTTGAATCAGGTGTTTTATTTTCTAATCCTAAAGAAATAAATACATTCAATGTACGCTGATTAAAAAAAGAAATTGAAAAAAAAAAAGGCGACATCTTCGGCATATACTACGCATTGCACTTTGGATAAGCAAACTAGCAAAACATCCCCCCATGGGTCCTTTTGGTTTCCAGAAAACCAAGGATTATGGGAAGTTTAATAATAATAACAGCAAAAGGCATTGAATTTCTCTTAAGTTGACTTATGTTGTGAAGTGTGCAACTTACGTTGTGCAAGTGTGAAGCTCAATCTCAATATGAACGACAAGCCTTTCCAACGAATTCTGCGAGGCTCTTCCTTAGCTTCTTTATACTGTCTTAGTGAGCGCTTGCTTTCTGGCATGGCTCTTCAGCCGTCACATCGAAAACAGAAGCGTGTCTGTCTCGCTGCCCTTTGAAGATGGCTGAAATTTACGAGTAAAGCGACAACTATTATAAAAAAGGAGGACAACCAAAATTACTTTGGAAGAAACGGCCAGATAACAGAGATAATAAACGAGGTATGGAGGGATGGCTGTGAAAAAGACGGAAATACAGGTGAGGTGAATGGGATTGTCCCAATAGCCTCGTGGCGATATGCGGAAATAAATGAAGCACCTGTTGAAAGGAAGAATAAATGGAATCGAGGAAAAAATCAATAACGCTTTCATGTGCACCACAGTAGCCTGGGGCTTACAGAGCTATTTGTAAACCCTACAATAGACACAGTACAGCAAGAGGGTGCAGCTTAAAAGTTGCGAGCGATTTTCGCTCTAATTACACATTGAAGCGATAACACAGCCAGCAAAGTAATTTCCCTCAACTAGCAAAGACGAATAACGCTGTCACTTTAAAAACACTGAATAGATACTGAGAAGAAAAAAAACGTTCTTCTACAAATTCTTCGCAGGACGTTTGAGCATTTAGGGTGTTTTCCGCCTTAAAACTACCGTCTGCACGCGAGATAAACAGTTGGAAATGAATCACTTAATCAATATATTTTAAAAAATGTGCGCCACACCTGCCTGCTTACAATTTTATCCACCACCCAACCCAATAAAGCTATGAATCAACCAATCCAGTGGTACAGCGTTTAACGAAATTGGATGTCATAGTCCGTTGACATCGTTTCCTTATTCACTTCCATTCCCATCAGCACGGTTACTGAATGCGTACACAAATAGAATGCTAGCCGACAAGACCCATTTCATCCTCACTTGCTTTCTCAGTACTGTCGTCAATGGCCCTCTGTCGGCGCAACTATTGCCAGCTTCGATATAACGCAGAACTCTCACACTTTGACTCTTACCTCCAAATCGGAAAAGAATGTCTTTCAAAGTTCATATCTTCTCAACCATCCTGTGACAGTGCAGTGGTTTTACCACTTGCCACTCGTTTGGAGAGGTCGCTGTTCGAATCTCGTCAATGACTAGAGGAATTTCTGAAAGTCTCTTTAATCGAGGATGCAGCTAGCCGATCTAAGTTATTCCAGGTTTTGCAGCCTCACCACACGCAATGCCTGCCTACAGACACAACACACCCATACGGATTTGAGTAAGGCCCGGGACAGATAATAATTAGGTATCGTCATTACCTTCTCAACCAATAATAAAAATTCATTTCGCTACTGCTTCTTGGCTCGACTGCAATATCGACTTGATATTGCGAATCTAAAAGCCCTCAAGTTACCAACCTTAAACAACAATTAAAATTATTGACTCTCTCTCTCTCTCTCTCTCTCTCTCTCTCTCTCTCTCTCTCTCTCTCTCTCTCTCTCTCTCTCTCTCTCTCTACCCTGTCCAAAACCAAAAGGGACTTCGCCCATACCTATCTTCTGAAATTGTTTAAAGCCACAGTTTAATTCTGTTGCTTTCCAAGTAACATATCACTATGCGACTTGTATTTGAAAAGGATTTTGCAGTCGGAATCCTATAAACAATACAGCAAATTATAAATTTCGATCGAATTTAATTCTGTGTAATTTAGATATACTGAATCTCATCAAAATGGTATACGCGTGCACATACAAGACGGTACATCTGCATGCGATTCGTAACATAGGCTCGCACATTAAAACCTCGCCTGATTAGCTGTTTCATTTATTTATAAATAACTTTCCTCGTTCTTTAACTCCAATTTATACTTTTTAACTTATATCCTTGATGAGCAAAGAAACCAAAGATGCCACCAGATAGCCGAATTACTAGACCAATGTTTTTGTATTAGAGAATAAAAATAATGCTTCATCCCTGCAACGGTTTCGCTTCTTTACACTTTTATAGATATTGTTTTCCTGTCCACCTCTTGGAAATAATATTTGTGGGAGTTCTTCATTGAGCAGGCGTGTTGTATTCCGGAAGATCACTCTTAGGCATCCTTAAAGCTCTAGGTACAAATCCCGGGGCATCCATCTTCATTCCTCACTGCTGCTTTCGGCTTTGCTGAAATTGGCTTTGCGAGGCGATAAAGTGGAGACAAAGGACAGGTAAAGCGCGCGAGATCTATTTTAATGGGTTTGGTAGTTACGGAATTAATAAATGTGTTTCTGGTGACGTTCTAAGGATGGCAGTTTATCTTACTTTGTGGCACCCCGTTTGTTTCTCGCTTTCTACATTCCCACTTCGCCAGGAAAGATTCGCAGCATCCATTTCACAAATCTCGATTGCTATACACACGCGAGTCATTCAGTTATCGACCCCTGGTAATCCACTCTACTTGACACCCATGTGTGTAATCTCCACCTTCTCTAAATACAGCACTTAACTTGCCATCCATTCAGGATAACTACCTATTTATGTGTTTCGGCTACCTTCAGTTTTCTGAACATACGAATTACTGGTTTTTGGATGATTTTTCATTCTTCTCTCATACTTGAGAATGAAATACACAACTTATATTACTTACGAAGACTTCATCTATAATAAGAATCTTACATGACGGCCGGTAGTTTCTTTAAGTGCACTCTGAACTTAATTCTTTAGGAGTTTAATGTCGTGAATTACAGGGTGAAGTAGATAGTTCACCAGAATGGCCGAAGCCTTGATGAAGTATCACTCATTACTTCTGACAACCAACCAATGGTTAGCAAAGCTGAACAAATGGACAACCGATTTTATGGACAGTAAAATCCCATTTTAACGAACAGTTCACTATAATGAAAATATTTCTAGTTCTGGGTGACATTTCTTATTATTAGTCATTTATAAGTCTCGTTTGAACCGAATAGTTATGACGAACAAATGGACGAATTACTTTTATTCTCCCTAACCCTAAAATGAATCGATTTACACATACAAAGAATAAATAAGTTTACTGTAAAAATGATCGCTGGGAGAGTCTCAGCGCGCAACATTTGGGACACCGTGTGTTGGCGGATCCCCCAACCAGCCCCACTCCCAAAGCTCTTCCTGCGAGGCTACAATTTAAAGATGGCTTCCTCCAGTATCAAAAGCTCCATCTAGTTCAATCCCGGGATGCTGACTTGTTTAAAATCTTAAATGATGATAAGACGGCTCATCACAACTATAAACCGATTTCAGATCGTTACTATCTTTTGTTATCGAAATTTGTATTATTTTAGTTCTTTTTTGTATTAATATTCCTTCCAAGTTAATGTTATCTGCTATACGATTTTAATTTTTTTTTTTATTTTTCATATATTTGCCTATAATTTAATCTTTATACCTCCGGAGTGGTTATCTCTGCCGCTTATTAACCCTTGATATGGGACCGTAAAGGGTTTTGTAAAGTTTAAGTATACACTGTGCTGCAACTTTATTAGGTACACCCCTGCTATGCACACAAATGGTTTGTCCCACAACGTTGCAAGTCACATGACCACAGTTGTGGATATAAATGCAGCAGAACAATCTTCCTAGTATCAGTTAAGCATACAAACCGTAGCAAGAATGGGGGAAAGGAGTGATCTAACGGACTTCGAACGTGGCATGGTAGTAGGTGCAAGACGTGCTGGACAAATCATCTCTGAAATGGCAGTTCGCCTGAACTTTTCACGCACCACAGTTTCAGGGGTGTATCGAGAATGGTGCAACGAACAGAAAACATCCTCTCAACGGCACTCCTGTGGAAGAAAATCGCTTGTTCATGAGAGAGGTCAGAGGAGGATGGCTAGGATTCTGCAAGCAAACAGACGGGCCACAATGTCACACATCACGTCAGAATACAACCTTAGTGCGCAGAACAAAATATCGCAACCGGCCACCAGTCGCACTTTGTCGCGAATGAGTTACAACAGCCGACGGCCACATCGCGTGCCTTTGTTAACAACGAAGAACAAGAGAGCACGCCTCCTGTGGGCACAGCACTGGACTATCGAGGATTGGAAAACAGTTGCTTGGTCTGACGAGTCGAAGTTCCTGGTGCATTATGTTGATGGAAGGCTTAGAATTTGGCGAAAACAACATGAATCCATGGACCTGTCATGTCTGACGACTACTGCAAGGCGGTGGGCGTGTGTTATGGTGTAGGAAATGTTTTCTTGGCACACGGTGGGTCCATTGATACCCATAGATTCACGTCTGAATGCCACATCGTACCTAAACATCGTTGCTGACCAAGTGCTTCCGTTAATGTTGACAATTTATCCTCAGTCAGATGGTTACTTCCAGCAGGATAATGCGCCGGTGCACAAAGCCTGAACCACTACGGAATGGTTCCAGGAACATGGCAATGACTTTTATTTGCTGCAGTGGCCAGCTCAGTCCCTGGATCTCAATCCTATTGAACATCTTTGGGATGAGCAGGAAAGAGCTGTTCGTTGCAGGCCTACACCTCCATCGAATCTCAAGAAACTGAGTGACACACTTATGTCTGCATGGTACTTCATTCCTGCACAACGTTTTCAGCATCTTGTTCAATCCATGCCTAGACGAATTCAGGCTGTGTTGAAGGCTAAAGGAGGCTCAACACGCTAATAGGTAGGTGTACCTAATAAAGTGGCAGCACAGTGTATATGCTAATGCGCCTAAAAACTTCGTATGTGTAAAATTATGACTCTCACTGAATAGCCCATACTGTAAATACGGCTACAGGAGGACTGGTTAGTAACAGCAATGGTAAATTCTCCAACAAACACAGAAGTCAACAATGGCGAGGTGAGATCTCTCTCTCTCTCTCTCTCTCTCCTCGTTCCCTCATTTCCAATCACAATCGACGCTCAAACGCTATCCAGATACTCGAACGCTTTGCAGAAGCGACAGGGACATGAGGTCAACCCAAAACATCTGAAATTATCTGCACAGACATGGACTTTATGCGACATCTATGGTGCATGTTTCATTGAATGCTCAACATCGTAGGGCCAGAAAAATGTAGGCAATCGAACATCATAATTGGACTGACGAGGAATGGTAGCATATGCTCTTCATAAATGAGTCCAGGTACAGCCTGCAGTTTGGATTCCCGTCACATTCTAGCGTGGTGTGAGAGACCCCAAAACAACCTTGTGAACGTAGAAATGGAAGTGGATTGCTGTTATGCAGTGGCATTGGTCTCTAGTCGAATACCCCTTCTTATAATCAGGAACGGAATCCTGAAGGCACGCAATTCTCCAGCAAACACAGAAGTCAACAATGGCGAGGTAAGATCTCTCTCTCGCTCTCTCTCTCTCTCTCTCTCTCTCTCTCTCTCTCTCTCTCTGTCCTCGTTCCCAATCACAATCGACGCTCAAATGCTATCCAGATACTCGAACGCTTTCAGAAGCGACAGGGACATGAGGTCAACCCAAACCATCTGAAATTATATTGATTAGAGCCTGAAACCATGGTTCTTTCCTATGCTGGTGCTGTAGGCGAAGAGTTCTGGAACGAACTCTTCGCCTACAATTATGATGTTCGGTTTAACGTTGTCTTCTGTTAGCATACAGAAGACAATGCTAAACCTCATAAACCTCATCTTCTGACAATAGAAGTATGTCAGAAGATCAGAATATCGCCCGTATGGATTGGACGGGCTCCCCAAAACTCCCCCTTCTCGACCTGAATTACATCGAGCACGTCTGGGACACTCCAGGAAGGCGTATCACAGTTCGTCCGGATGCTAAACCAGCAGTATAAAGCGCTTACAGGAGAGTGGTGACTGATTCCGCAACCACTCGTCGATACCTTGATTTTATCGAACCATCGCAGGGGCAAAACATTCCACGCAGTGATTGGGGCCGTACACTATACTGAAATAGTTGTCTATGCACATGCCGTTCAAAACGGTGTTGTTACAAGCTTACAGCACTTCGTTCCTGATATGCCATGAACATCCAACAAAGTCGCAATTACTGTTCACTCTGGAGTTGGTTTGCACGTCTTTGACGTATTTTATAAGTTTATAAGCAGAAAACCGAGAGAGGATGGCACAAATCAGGACAAACTGTTGATCATATCACTTCAAGAGGGGAAGAGCCAATATCCTTAAGGAAAAACGAAAGCTTACGAAGAAATGGTAGTGGACAAACTTAAGCGATCCAAAAAAAAAATTTATTCTGAACCAAAAACACAAACACTGCAAAATGGATCATCAAGTATTCTTAAGAACTGGCACATTTGGCTTTCAACGGGGCAAGTCCTAAATTTTTTTTATTGAAAAAAACCTATTCAACAAGCAATAGCACAACAGTGTTTTGGCCACAGACTAGCTCAATATAGTCATCTGGAAGAGATCGACAACGACAAACCTACTCGATACCTATTCAGAATAGGAGTTCTCAATAGCAAGGCCTAAATGGACAAAGTCTGTTTTGTATTCACTCATGAGTTTCCTCTACTCTTCATTCAAGGTGAACTGAAGAGGGGACAGCTATTCCCGGAAAGATACCGTCTAGGTGGTGGCACTCTGATGAGAATAAGCAACAATATTCTTTTCTATTTGGGAAGTGTCTTCTGAATTTATTATTTTAATTCAGCAGGTGCAAAATTTATTCAATTAAAAAAGTGGTCCATCGCATTACAAAGGATCGGAATCACTTATCCATCCAATAAAACAACGCATCTGAAATACATCCGAAAGGTTAACAATCACGGATGCAGCCAGTGAAGAAATGTCCTGGAAATGCCAAGTGAAAAACATAGTTTATCAGAGCTCGGTGCGAACCATACAGAGCACCATTCGCTATACATGCTATGTGCTCAGTGTCGTCATGTGGCTAATATGTTTGCATAAGCTTTTGATACCACAGAGGCCATCTAGAATTACATCACGAGTTATAACAACAATAGCTAAGCCACACGTCCACAACGAGATCATTTTCACAACAGTTTGGAGTACAATAACCGACTCTGTACCATATGGTAGGGAATAAGATAATCGCCATTGTTGGTACCAATGCTTTCCGCCTCTGATGACGTCTGGCTGCGCAAAGAGGAATGGGGGGGAACTATGTGGTGAACGTATGCATGAGCGAGAGGGGGAAAACAAAACACACACAATGAGAATAACATCAAAGGACAAACGAGTAGTTCCATTCTTATCCTAGACGAGAGATGATCAACGGAATTTATCATAACAGTCCTTCTTTTATAGTTTTGGGATTTAATAAAAGTATTAAACGTTAATGAGCTACCATTATCGGGGTTTCGGAAGCTCAGAAAAGGGACAAGCGTAAATATATGGAATTCATCCCTTTAAAGAGGACTTCAGCTGAACTTTAACAAAAATTAAAAACTACAGCATGCCCCGAGTTTCAAAACTTTATTTTTGATAGTTTATGCAAAATATTTGCTATTTTTTTGTTTTATTTATTTATTTTTTTAAAAAAAAACTAGTACACTTCTGCTTTTACTGACTTATAGCTGGTTGGTTGTTGTTGTTGGGTTTTAGGCGCATCAGCAACTTAGACCATAGTCCGCCGTGTAAAATATATGTCTGTAAATTGCGTCTGTTCTGTGTTGATTTGCAGTTTGCTGGACGAAAAACCCAAGTTTCTGGGAGAAAAAACCATGTTACCCTCGCCAGACACCAATTAAGCTAAATTAGCCACGCTCTAAAAAAGACCATCGCGGTATTGACGGGATTCGAACTCAGGACACGCAGCGGGGAAGGATGGTGATTATACCAACTGTTCTACTCACGACAGCATCGCTTATAGCACTTCAACCTACCTTTCTCAGAAAGGAAATACGCCTTACGATATCTATTGCCTATTATTTGTTTCTTCTGTTTTTTCTTAACACTGTATTCTTAAAATGTTTCACAAGAAGCAAGAAGTGTTTCAAACATCCCGGAAATTCTGCAGGGTTTACAACAAAAACTCAAGAGAAAGAAAATCTATAATATTACTAAATGTAAGTATTCTTTGTATTTCGCTGGAAGATTGGTGATGAGGAAAAAAACTTGGGCTCGGCACATGTGATTAATATGAATGTATTATGAATTTATAGATTAATTTGCATAAATTCATTATGCAAATTAATCATGTATATAGAAACACGAGTTTCGACCACATCACTTCATTCTCGTGTTTTGGTTTGCTCAGTGGGACAGCCACATCCCCAGTACTCAGAATGGCAAGTCATCATCATTTAGATAATTCTTTGAGATAGCAGCCCGTTGGATGACTTGAAACCAGGCAGGCGGAGGTGGCACATTGGCTTAATGTGTCACGCAGTATCGTCTCGACACGGTTCAGGAGACAGGAATCATTACAAGAAGAGATGGCCAAGATCCGCCAGAGAGCAACGTCAACAAGAGCACACCGCTATCTGGCTCTATCAGCAAGATGGAATCCTACGATGTCCCGTCATCAATTGTTTCTTGAGGTTGCTGCGGTCAAAGATGAAACATTTCCATCCGGACTGTGTTAAGAAGGCTCAATGGAAGTGGACTCTACGCAAGGAAGCCAGTGGTCTGTATCCAATTAGGAATGAGTTTGTCACGGACTGGCAATTGCACAGTTTCTGAACTTGGAAGACTTACCTATAAATTCTTTCCTAATGTATCAGAATTTTCGGACGAGAAAACGACGTGGCTTAACATAGGGTTAAGTACATCCTTTCTAATTACCGGGCATGGCAGCTTGAACTCTAAGTTGTTTGTCTTCGGTTTAGCTGCCTCCCCTTTGTAAACGTGGTGTTCCAGAGACTGTGGAGCACATAATATTAGAAATGAGTTACAGTTATTGACAAATGTCTATGATGAGGAAGATCTTTCGCAATTGGTTGACTCGAAGGAAAACTTTCTTGCACTGTCTGATTTCGCAGACCGTGTATTTAAAAGAAGAAAGAGAATTATGAGTGTTGATTATTGAGACTGGAGATTGTTTTACAGTGAAGTCTGGATTGTGGTGAGGGCGTATTGTAGTCAGGGAGATTGTACAACCAGGTGAAGACTGCTTATGGTTCGAGAACCTCGCTATTGTCTTGTAAATATAAACTAATTAATACTTGATTATATTGTGTTTTAGTGCACGGTTTGCACCTGATTTTACTATGGAATTGTAAATATGTTATAGTTTCTCCTCAGTGATTGATTGAGGGTGTTGCTGGCAGGTTGTTGACGGTTAAATTAGTTTGACAACATTGTTGATTTTAACGGTACTGGTTGCACTTTTTTATCATAAAGGTTAAATTTAGGATGAAAGAAAAATTATATAAAAGTACTTATTCTTCTGCCAACAAATGTCAGCTTGAGTAACTGTGCTTGAAGTTTTGGTTTAGATTCGGTTATCACTGTCTGGTTGATAGTTGTGTATTTGTATAACCACAAATTATGTTTTAAATAAGTTGGAGGTGATAATTCCAGTTTTGTGAATTTCGGGTTGACAATTGTATTTTATATAATGATAGGTAACTTGTGTTAAATTAGTTACTAAATGGTAACTCACTCATTTATAGTTCAGAGTTTGAATACAACTAACTGCTAATTACGTTATGGAGTTAATTACTAATTGATCGAGCTGTACTTTGATTAGTGTCTGCGCGGGTATCGTCACCGTCCTCTCCACACCGAGTGGAAAAAGCCCGGGTTTGAATCCCGTCGATGACGCGAGGAACTTTAATGGGCTTTTTCACTCCGTGGCTGAGTTAGTCGGTCTCAGGCGTGGATAGCCAGTAACCCTAATATAATAATAATTTCATTTTTGTACTTTGATTAGTTTTGTTCGTTTTGATGGGCAATGACAGATTCCTCTGATTATTTAAATTCTATAACCTATTATTCTTGATTCTTCATTTTCAGGGGATGCGTTCTACTTTCATCCCCTTGATTTCTTTCCACTTTCCTTCCCCTCCATTTCCCAAACTATTCCTTCTGTAATCCCACTTTATTTCCTTATATAACCTTGTGCCTCCAAGGCTTGCCTGATAGCCCCAGTAATCGTCTTTTCCTAGTGGTAGAACCTGGCTGACTTCACGTGGTTCGTGATTGGAGTCAGGGGGCAGGTAATAAGGTGTCTCCTGCCCCCTGGCTGCGAAGTGCTAGGTGTCGGCACGCAACACTGAACAGAACCTGTACATATACTAAACACACCTGCACATACTCACACTTGCCGCTTTGCCTTCTCAGCACACCTTCGCCATCAGCGGTGTATAGGAGAAACTCTGGAGACCGCCGTACAAACACAAATACCTTAAATACCTTCATTTCATCAACCACAAACCACCGCAGGCTCATCCAAACTGGTGCCATGAACATGTGACTTCAAGCCCTGACAAATGGGCACAGTTCTGTTCTCTGAAGAGCCCCCTTTAGCCTACAAATAGATTCTAGACGTTATTTCATCTGGAGACAACGAGGAATGCGGTACCATCCCTCCAACATCAGCGAACAACGTCTCCACTTACGTTGGAGACGTTGTTCTCGTGTGGACAGAACAATGATCAACGACCCCACCACTCCATGTTTATGATAAGGATACTTGAACTGCGCAGAGGTACTGAGAACAGATCCTCGAACCCTATGTGCGACTTTTTATGGGTACGGTTGGCCCAAATTTTCTTTTCGTGCACGACAACGCCACTGCACACAGAGCTGAAGTGGCGGAGTTATATTTTGAAACTGAAGATGTCCGACGACTGCCGTGTCCAGCAGAATTACCAGACTTAAATCCGATCGAACATGTGTGTGCGACCTTGGGCGTCGCATTGCATGCCGACAGCCAACTTTTCGGTCATTTGGTGAGCTGAGGTCTGCGCTGGTGGAAGAATGGGATCTGTGGCAACAAATCCCATTTGTTTCCACAGAATCTCATAGACACCCTTATATCGATCATCGTTCATCACTGCGAGGCCTGTTTAGCTGTTGGAGGAGATCATACACCGTATTGATGTCATGTGATCATATTTTTGAGCATCTTGTATCGACATCTGTAATGTGACCTTTTTGGTAATTCTTATACAACCCCTATAAATGTTCCTTATACCTGACTGAAGTCTCTCGTTGTCTCCTCATTTCATCTTTATTTTATGGTACACCATCATACCAAATTTCGTCCAGCTTCATCGCAAGCTGCACTACTGACACCACTTTTTATACGTGTCCTGTTAATTTTTTCCTAGCAGTGTATTGGTACCCACGTTGGTCGCATTATTTTATGTATACGTGATATTCCTGTATTCATATTATTTTACACAGAATCCTCTAGCTGAAGGCTGTCCAGATGTGAAGCAAACTGCAATAACCTGATCTAATAACGCTAACTTTTATACAGTCGCTGCTCCACCACCGTTTTATAAGAAGAATATATTAACCGTTTAAACTCTCTTTAAGGTTTTTAGACAACCAAGACTGTGTGCGTGAGACCAGAGTCAAAATTTCTGCCTCGTACGACACGAGGTTCAACCGGCTCGCTAAGTAGCAAACGTTATCTATTTTGAGGTCACATGTACCCATTTAGCTGTATTGACGCCATCCCAATTAGAACGTCAGATGCCGCAGCCACCCGCAAGTCCACAAAGGCAGTTCATCCGACATAATTGCGACCAGGGCATCCCTTCTGTTTGCCACTAGACATTAGTAATGGAGGTCTGGAGGCAGACAAACAATGGGTTATGGCTATCATTCGCCATGTTGCGGGGCGTGAGAATTCCGGTCGGCAATGAACTCACTGGTTGTTTCCTTTCCGTAAATACCGCTTCTCCGCCCGTCACAAAAGTCTTGTTATGGTACTATAGGCAGATGACCTCCGCGGGTGTTGCTGGCTGCCTGTCTCCTCAGCAGGCAGTGATTACGCCATCTGTCTTTGCGACGCGAACAATATCAGTGGCTGTCGCTATGGCAATGACTCTCATGGACAACGGTTGCTGTAATGACTCTGTTAACGTGCTCTTTGTCAACACTCACTCTGCTCGGTCTGGCAGACACTGTTTGACAAACAGTGTCTCCTGGGAGGAGGGTGATTTCGTACGCAGTGTTCCATCACACAGTACCAGTGTTGGAAAACATTATTGCTAAAACAATCAAAGCCATTTGCCTTTTGCCCACAGCTACCTAACGGTAAAATGATCAAATACTGATGACACCATTCCACGAGTCAGATAACTGTTATTGTCGCGATCATTATGCAAAGGAAAACGATCGTTTCATTAGTAAATTAATCCATACGTGATAAAACTCATATGGACAAAAATGCAGTCTCTCATCACCCTGCACATAACAACCGCCAGGAACTCTCGTTACTCTCTTAATAATTGAGATGGTTGCCTTTAAATGTTTCAAACTCCAAATTCAAGGATTCGACTGGGAATAATGGACTAAATGAATGCTTCTCGGTAAAAACCTTGCGCTCATACAAATTTCGAAAAAAAAAAAAAAAAAATACCCGTTTGTCATTAAAATAAAACTGTTTCTTTTTTTATATAGTCATCTTAATATTGATGAAAATACCCAGAACTGGAGTTTCCTAAAGTGTGGTCGGTTATGAGATTAAACAATATATGTACATACAACTATATAGTATGAATCAGAGCTGTAATACTCAATATGTTCTACGTTGATAATAATATTAGTAAAATAATAAGAGGAGTTTACCTCAATATAGTACGTAGAACACTTCCGTAGAACACAACGGAAGTGTTCTACGTACTATATTGAGGTAAACTCCTCTTATTATTTTACTAATAGTACATACAACTATATATATAGTTTGGGGAAGACTGAGCTAGTGTATATCTGCCTCTAATCGACTTGCTGTGCCT
Organism: Mastigoproctus giganteus; assembly: GCF_048544385.1. Taxonomy (NCBI): domain Eukaryota; kingdom Metazoa; phylum Arthropoda; class Arachnida; order Uropygi; family Thelyphonidae; genus Mastigoproctus; species Mastigoproctus giganteus. The sequence continues at coordinate 158,306,192 of NC_143577.1, forward strand.
GGAGGGAGCCTGAGTAGTGTGGATGCAGGGACACTGCCAAGACCCCGTTATGTAAAGTAGCTGGGTACATAAATAAATACATTTTCTGTTTATACTCCAAGACGACCATGCACTCACAGGAATTCGCAAGGTATAAAAGAAACAGCGCTGTATTTAGTAATCACTGGGGCTTGAACTTCGGTCACTGAAAGCTCGTGTACTTATATACACCTTGGGGGCTCCGTTTATGCAATAACTAAAATATTCATCAGCTCGTACAATCTCTGACGGTTAACTTTTACCTCGACCACATCAACACATCATGAATAGTGAAACTAATGAGAACAAATTTATCTGCGTAATACCTAAACCTCACCAAAACTTTTACAAATACTCTTGTCTCAGTCCCCATCTCACTGACGTCCATTTCCATCAACAACCTGCCGAGTCCACTTACTTCTGCTGACAGAATCCCAATTATTGGTTGTCTTAGCCTCTAATTAATTCAATTGCCCTAATTATTCTCTCTGTTCCACTCATATTCAAGGTAATACATGTGCATTTCTACACTCTGATATTAATTTTCAGAGATTTCCTAATCTGGCACATCCTCCAGCTCAACATCTCTTTGCCCCATTTTGTACAATTCATGTCTTATCCATGTCATTTTCCCAGCTCTTCACTCACTTCTCTTTTGATTTTATTTTCTTTCTTTTCTTTTTCGAAACTCCACTTTTTCAAATCTAACTGTCCTGGATAATTTTAATGCTCCCAACTCCAGATGGCTTCAATTTTCTAATAACGAGAACCCAGCTCAATACAGATGCTGAGGCATTCGCTATTACTAATGACGAGAGATGGAAAGAGCTCTTCAGAACTAAGTGGATGTCTTACTTATATAATTTTGGGATGACACTCTCAAAATCCCAGCAACGTCAGTATATATCTCAACAGTTCTGTAACCAGAGGGAAACGGCATCCACCTCTACATACTTTCCCATTTCCAGCAGTGCTAATGACCTATTTGCTCAAATGCCTAGTCGTCCATCGCTGGTAGCTTGCTAGATAGGGTACATCGCCATCTCACACTGGTCCGGAGAAGTCTGGGTTCGATTCCCGATAATGGAAGATCTTCTGAAGTCATCCATCTTTAATCGAGGTTGTTCAATCTCAGACGGGAGGGTTAAGTTTTTCAGTCAGCACAACATGCAGAAAGCCCGTGATCACACACCTCTACAAATACACGATGCGTATATGATCGACAAGCTACAGTGTAGATTTTTATTTTTTGTACCCATTTGCTGTCCTAGCCATTTACGCTCATTTATAACTCTAGTGTACACCAAATTCTAAATCTTTTTCTCAAAAATCATACACTTCAGGCTGTTCTGAGGGTTACAGGTCACTTTATTACGTAAACCTACCCTTTTCATGGATATAAAGCAGACGGGCATATAAAGGGCAGAAATTCAGTTAGAGAATGGGTAAGATGAAATGTTTAAGTGATCCTGAAAGCTGCATGATAGTCGGTGCAAGACGCACCGTTATGAATATCTCGGAAAATGCAACGCAGAGGAATTTTAACGTACAGCTGTGTCTCGATTATCTGGATTCGTCCAATAACTAAATAACATCCAGCCATCGGAAATCCTGTAGTCCGAAACATCTCGTTGATGCAAGAGTCCTTCGTTGGCCTCTTGCATCAACGAGATGTTTCGGACTATCTTTCTATTGATAATAGAAAGTCTACAGTAATTGAAATAACAACCCGAAGTAACCATGGTAATCAAAGGGTCGTCGTTGTTGTTTTTAGGAGCATCGGCAACTAAGGCCATGATGCTCCGTGTGTACTGTCTGTAAATTGCGTGTGTTTTGAGGTCGATTTTCTGTTTGATGGATGAAAAATCGAGTTTCTGGTATTCCATCCAGCAAACAGGAAATCCTTTCCTTGTGATGGATGGGGTATTGCAGACGACGACGAATCGGGTTCCACTCCTATCAGCAAAATCCAAAGACGGTACGGTTACAGTGGATTCAGCAGCACCAACAATGGGCGGTGGAAGATTTGAAAACAATGACCAGTCTGAGAATTCCCAGCTCCTACTGTTTCACTCTAATTGGAGGACCAGAATATGGAGAAAAACAGCACGAGTACCTGCATCCATCACCAGATATCAACAATGCAGGACAGTGATAGTGACGGTACAATCGTGTTGGTAGTGTTTTTGTAGTACACACTGGACTCCCATGACACTAGTGGAGCAATACAGCAGATTATCTGGAAATTGTTTCTAACTGAACGTATCTCTTTATGACTGCAATATATCCATATGCAGATAGTTTCTTTGAACAAGATAATCAGCCATCACAAAGCAAGAATGTACAGAACTGGTTCCTGGAACAGGAAAGTTAATTCAGCCTGCAGTGCCTCTCCTGTCACCAGTTTTCAATCCAATACAATCCAGCACCTGTGAGATGAGGTGGAATGAGTTCTTCAGAGTAGAGATCCGCAACCATCCAATTTGCAGAAACTGTGGAAAGTGAGTGAGTCAGCATGGACCAATATCTCTGAGTGGAACGCTTTCGATATTTCTGAGTGGCTTCGCTGCGTCCATGACATGACACGACGAATCCAGCTGTTCTGAGGGCTAAAGGGAACACTCTCTGTTAGGAACAGATACCTAATAAAGTGACCATTCAGTCTGTGTGTGTGTGATGGCGCCACTGTTCTATTGCCATTTTGCTTCGTGTCATTTGGGATTTCAAGACTTTGAAATAGGATATTGTGCATAAATTCTGTTTCTCCTTTTCTTGGCTAGATAACTGTTCTAAATACTCCGGTCCTAATATGTGCTGCGACAGTAAAATTATTTTTGTAGAGATGAAATACAGGATTGTTAAAATTAAAGTATCCCAATGTAGAGAGCTCTCGAGCGAGTTGTAAGGCTCGTACTGAAGAGAAATTTGAACAACAGGTACCATAAAGAATGCGCTCGCCATTTATTGGGAAAAAAAAATTAGTTACAAAATTTGTCACTGTATGGCGCTGTGTCACTGTAAGGCTCGTAACTATTTTAGTTACGATTATGCAAACAACTCACGTTATTTGCATAATCGTAAGTTATTGCCACAGCGCCACTACTCAGCTCTACCGTACTGTATAAAAGCAAAGCAGTCTCTTCAAAATCATACAGTAGATGTTTGCCTGCACTACAGCAGCAATGCCAACAACGTTGCAGGAAAAGGCGCTGTTAGTGAAGCTGTACTATCAGAACAGCAACGTTGCAGCTGCGGCTATCAGAGAATTCCGGCGTCAGAAACGTATAAGGCCCACGTGGACTTATGACTGTTTGTGCTGTCTGCAAAATGATTGAGAAATTTGAAGCGACAGAACATCTTGGTGTTCAACCAGGTAGAGGTCGAAAAAGAATGGACTCCTCTCGTGTTGAAGAAGTGGCTATGGCTGTCGTGGATTTATCGAGTCAATGCATGTGGTAGCTCAAGTGGAAATTCCGTATTCCACTGTAAGGCTAGTAATGCGTCAGGTGTTGATGTACTATCCTTACAAGATGCACATGCTAAAGCATGATGATCCAGGTATTCGTTTCACATACGCACTTCAGTTTCTGGGGCGAATGACATTGGATATCACTTGGCCATGGAACATCTTTTGGGGTGATGAAGCCCACTTCTGCTTAAATGGACAAGTGAATACGCACAACTGTCGCATTTGGGCAACAGAAAACCTTATCCAAGACAGGTCCCGTTGCATTCTCCAAAAATGATAGTGTGCTGTGGATTTACGGCCACATTCATGATTGGGCCATATTTTTTTTGAACTGGTAACGCCGACTGGACCCCGCACCTGTTCCGTCACTGGACAGCGATATTATGAAACGTTGGCAAATGTCGCAATACCCGAGCTGCAACAACGTGGGTGCCTTCAGGATATGATGTCTGTAAATTGGTTGTTACCTGTAATTGATTTGCTCTTTGCTGTACGAAAAAAAAAAAAAAAAAAAAAGAAGAATACGTCAATCAGGTCTCCTCGCAGGTGCTTATACCAAGCGCTGCAAAATGACTTTCCTGGCAAAAGCAGCCTTTTGTTTTCCTCACTAATCGTGTTGTACTTCTCTGCACTCGTTTAGTAAAGTGCTTTTTCTTTTTTCCTTTTTTTCGTAATTTGTTCTTCACTCTTTCCTTTCTCTACAGCCTCATCCATTTTCAAAATCTTTACATTTGTTTATAATAAACAGCTAGATAAAATTGTTCTACTCTTAAAGGAAAGTAAGTTTGCATTTTGATCTGTCACTGACCAATTTAAAAAAAATAGAACGAGAAAATTATTTTTTTCTACATGTACAATGTTTCATATGCTCTCTGTATGCACTAAAGCACTTTTTCTCCCTGAACAAAACATTGGCCATCACTGTTTTACCCAAAGTATTTTGGGGAATGCTTGAACTTTTCAAGCATTTCCCCAAATATGAATATAAAAAAGAAGTACCACAAGTTCTAATTCTTGTAGCCAATGCATATAATGAAATTGCAAGATCATTTTGTCCATGGGACATGTTTTTAAAGGAAATGCGTGTAGATATTAGTTATATTGTGCCTAAGGGTTCTCTTTTGCATAAAGACAGTCAATAGGAAGTTTAACAGCACAGGTTTTTCCTCATAAAGGAGTCCTGAAATAGGTCCATATAAATCTTATAGCCGTAGCCTAGTGGTCAGGCGTACGGGTGCATAAGTACACGTGCCTTGAGTGACCGAGGTTCAAACCTGTGACTGCTGAATACGGTGTTGTTTCTTGTATTCTGTCTATCTTGTGAACTCCTCTGACCGTTTGGTCGTCCCGGAGTATAAACAGAAAATTTATTTTTTCATTATATTCATGCAAGATGGTGCGCCACCCCACATCCACCGTTGTGTCCAAAGATTGCTAAGACAACATTTTGCAGACGAGCGGGTCACCAGCCGTTGTTTCCAAACATCTTGGCTACCCCGATCACCGGACCTCACCCCATGCTACTTCTGGTTGTGGAGTTTTTTGAAGAACCAGGAATTTGAAGAGCCAGAGTTTGACATCGGGAAGGATGTCAAACTCTGGCGGATCTGAACGACAGCATTAGACGTCATGTGCTGGCGAGCGCATTCTTTATTGTACCTGTTGTCCAAAGTTCTCTTCAGTACGAGCCTTAGAACTCGCTCCAGAGACCTTTACATAGGGATACTTTAATTTTAACAACCCTGTACTTTATTCCTCATTCCGCCATAAGCTTTCGTCTTTATTTAATTCTTAGCTTTCCAATAAATCAAGCGTTGTTCATTATAATAAATTCAAACTCAATGTTGAAAAAGGCTAAGACTAGGAAACTTGCCTCCTGCCCAAATAGTAGATGAACCTTCTGTCTCTTTGACAGTTCCACGTACGTGATAATTTGGTGAATGACATTTCCTGTATATGATAATTTAGTGCGTGGCAATTCGGTGAAAGACAATTTAGTGTATCAGACAGATATCAGAAATTAACAAAATCAGTGAAGTAAAAGGTTTAGAAAACAGAAGATATGTTGGCAATTTAGATAGGAAGAATGCAGAAATTTAGAAAAAAGAAAATAATATCCATTTATTTTGTTTAAAATGATTCACGTCGATCCTTCTCAGGCAAACTGTAAAGTGAGTACACCTATTTCCCCATGATTCCGTCCATATTGTAGCACTATTAATCTAGATAAGATCATTTATTAAATTTTTCACCACATCTACTCAATTGAATCCTATGCTTTTCCAGGAGCATGAACTGGTTGAGGATTGGGAAGCTACAAGAAAATTATAGGCGCAGAAACCAGGTGAAATGAAGATCATCACTCTGAAAGTTGTTAAAGCCATAAGCTGTTTTAGTAACATGGATCGGTTAAAGGTTGCGAAGCCATACGTTGTTTTATATACAGACGCCCCATGACCTTAATTGTTGGTGCAAAAATAAATACCCTTTTAAATACCGTCCGCCATGCTAACTAAGTGTCTTTTGACGTACCGTCTCTCTCAGGAGAGACGAGAACCGCGAAGGACCCTGGCGAAAATGCTTGACTGGGCCAGAGTGCTTTTCCATGTAGAGGACTCGGACTCCAATTCCAACTCCTACACAATCTCCAAGGAAGCATACCCGCCGACCCTTAACCCACCTACTAGCCTACTACTAACTTCCTTTAATAAAAACTGCAGCACGGGTTGCAAACCGAACATCAGGAGATGCGCATTATCCAACCGGCATTCATTATAATGATATTTACTTTTGGTCTCTGAAATAATCTCCCCACCCACCATGTGTATTTCTTAAAATAATGCAACTCACAGAAGCAAAAGCGAAGTACGGACAAGGTTCTCATGTGTCCCAGTCCGTAGCTTAACCTGCCCATGGCACTTTTTTAACAGGACCTCTTAAAAAAAGTAGAATGTGAATTAAAAACGAAGGTGGATAGTACGCTCCATCAAAATATCAAGAACGGTATCGTGATCGCTAAATTCACCATTTACAGAACGGCATGTTCGCATTTTCTGTCTTGCTTTGTCATACATCGAATTCTCCCAAATAATTCACCGAATCGTCGTACTCAATTGTCGTAGCGACCAACTCTCTTTCATCAAACTCTCATATACAGCGGATGTCAACCACCAAATTGTCTCGTACACCAAACTGTCTTGCAAAGAATTAATGTGATCCCTTTCACCTCTGTTGCAGCCTGATTATTCAATTGCATCTTTACCCAAAGATGCAGTTGATTTATTGCAAAAATTTTTAACTCGCATCGAATTTTCATAAATCTCTTGTCTTTCCTAATACATTAAAATTCAATCATTGATTCCCTTGGTCTTTTGATAGAAAGACATTAGAAAATTTCTGAACAAGCATTCTAAGAAATCGCCAGGTCCTAGTAGCATTTCTCCACTTGTTCTTAAGATCTATGCTTCAGAATGAACTCTTGATTTGTGTCGACTTTCTACAATCTCTTATTCCTCTGGTGGTCTCTAGAAACATTGCCCATTGTTCTCCAGGCACTCCTGCCCTCTTTTGGGGCAGGAGTGTCTTCTCTGTTGATCTCTTGGCGCTCAATCCTGTTTCTCTCTGTCATCAACTTGCACTCTTGCTGTCCTTATTCACCCCTCTAAAGGGTGTTCTCCCACTGGCGGCTCCCACTATTTGTCAACATTTTTACCCTCCCTATCCTTACTTCATTTCTTGGGTCCTTTCCCTTCTTCCTCGGCAGGTAGGGGACACTGACAGGCATCCCTCTCCTGACCTTCGCACGCTCTTAATGCCGTGGACGGATGCTGAAATGCTTTTTTTCCCTTTCAAACTAGTCCAATCACATGTTCAAACTGGTCAATATCAATTCACTGTTCAACTCCAAATTCACCAATAAGCTTTTTCTTTTGTTCATTTATTCCATCTCTTTCTGGTCTTTAAAACATACTACCTTAGTGCGTTTCTTGAACATTACACTCGATTGAAATTCATGTTCAATGTCAACAAGTATCTTCTGTCTTCTAAACCTTCAGTACAATCAAAGCACTCTAAGTTTTGATATCTATATCTGGTGTCGCAGTAGAACAGGTCTTACTAACAACAGGGGAATTTTCCCGCAAAATATTTCATGAGTTCGCCGTTAGGTGACGTTACTGTTCTATAGAGTTATTGTTGTTATCATCATACCTGTACTATAGTTCTGGCTGATTTCACATCCTAAGATTCTTTGCAGTATTGGGCCGTTAACTTTCTCAGATTGGTTTAGTTTATGGGCAAACGCCTAAGCTACTGGCAACTGCGATTTTTACTTTAAATACTGAAAATGATCTATTAGAATATAATATGATTTCAATTAGTTTCATCGAAGGGTATATTGAATGAAGAAGTTTATAAAACTTCAAATACATCAGTTCCACTCTTGAGGAACTGTTTTTTTTATTTTATTTTAATGGCCAAAAAAAAAAATATTTAATAAACAAAAGAAAACAGACAATGTATGCGTTTCCCTCCTCCTGTAAAATGTGTTTGGGGTCAAACGGCACCAGGGGTTTCCCCCATCTCCGCGTAGTTTACATTATCGGGTGATACAGTACGCTGTAAAGGCCGGAGATTTAAAAGTGTATGGATATTGTACATGAGTAGTGTTGTGTACCGTTGTTCCTCTGGCCATTTAGCCGCCAGGCCTCTGCTGAGGACAGACGTTGCCCACACTTCCCCGTGGAGGCAGACCGGGTTCACCAATATTTTAAATAAGTACTCTGGCAGGTCCTGCCACCTAGTTTCCTGAGATTTCAGTGGTAGGACCTAAATAAAAAATAAATAAATAAAAAGAATAAAAAATATAAATAAATAAATAAAAAATAGGAAATTTGAGAGGTGATCGCGTGGTGGTTGCGCTAGAATTGTGAGGCCGAAAATTGTGGGCGAATCTAATTTGGCTGTAATTAAGTTTGGATGGGTGGGGCTTTCGCTTGCGTGCAGGTGGAGTGGGAGGGAGACTGAAGGCTGGGGAGGCGACAGATAGAAGAATGGAGTCGATAGGGAAGTGACTCCAAGATTTGGTGGGGCATGCCCCACCAGAAGGGAAAGTGTGGGTGGCAAGGAGGGAAGGAGACAGAGGGACCGTCACCTCCCCCCCGGCCAGGGAAAGGGAAGAAAAGTGGGCCAGGCAAGGGTGCCGGGTCAGATCGCCAATAAGGCTAGTGTGCAGAGAGGCTCTGCAGTTTCTTCAGTCGGTGGAATGTCATTTCTGGGACATTGTCCCGTCCGAGGTTTACAAAAGTAAGTCCAGTTTATTTTGTAGCCATTCATTGGTTAGGATCCCATCCGAGATTATTTAGTCCAGTCAGTTTGGATGTGCATTTGGGATTTTATTTTGGTCCTTCTGCTATGAAGTCGGATCCCTGCGGGTTTGATTTGTTTTGGTGGTCCTTAGTGGTGTGAAATTGTTTTTCAGATTATGGGCAGCTTTGATGGGTACTTGCTTTCTCTTCGTTGCGGTGGGGGAAGGTCCGTCTTCTGCTGAAGAGGCCCTGGGCGAATTTTGTTAGCGCTTTGTAGCTGTCTTCTTCTTCCAGGATGAGGTGTTCCTGGTTTTGCAGTGTGAATCGAATTTCAGTGATACATGAGGTGTTCCCATGTTTCTGTTTGGCCGCAGTGGCAGAGAGGAGTGTCACTGAGTCGGAAGCCTGATAGCTTGTGTCTGAATGCATCGTGTCCGGTGAGTAGGTATGTGACCAGAAGTCCTGGAGAGAGCCAGTGGGGATATTTTGGATATATTGTCTGAATTGTCGGCACGAATTTCCGGGTGATTTCACCTTTGATCGAATTTTCCCAGCGGGTTTGCCAAGTCTGTTGGAGATGCAGTGTGAGTCGCTTCTTTTCCATTTTAGGGTCATTGGCTAAGTCAATCGTGTAGTTCAGGCAGGTGGACGTTTTCCCTTTGCTGAGATGGCGGAGGATTCCGAGACGAATGATCTTCAGGTCCAGGGGGAGGGCACCCATAAGGACCTGCAGGCTCTGGAGATTGTTACCAGGGTATATCTTTGTATCGTCTCGAGTTTTCTCCTGTTGACCGCGGTGGTCTCTTTGTAGTACCAGACCCCGGAGGCATATGAAATGGCTGGCAGGAATACCGTCGTGTAGAAGAGGGCGAGGGTTCTTTTCCTCAAGCCCCAGTCCTTACGGGTGACTCTTGCAAAGAGTGCAGAATAGTTTCTGATTTTATTCCTGTTGTATGTCAGATGTGGTGTGAAGGATAGATTCCTATCGAGCATGACTCCCAAATGTTTTAATTCCGTTGCGAGTTTGACGGTTTTCCCCTGGGCTTTGATTTGGGGAGGACTCCTAATATCTAGGGTCCCCCTGAGTAGGACTGAACATGTCTTGGTTGGAGAAATTGTGAGTTTTTTGTTGTCAGCCCAGTCTTGCAGAATAGTGACTGCTCTGTTTGCGGAGTTCTCTAATTGTGCTCGGGAGTGCTCAGCAAGCATCAGAATAAGATCGTCTGCATAAGCCTGGGATGTGACGTTTCCAAGGTTGAGATTTAGGAAGCCGTCTAGGACCACATTCAAGAAGAGGGCCCAGAATGGAATCCTGTGGGCATCCTCTGTGTATCGACCGTGATACGGAGCAATATGGAGTAGTGACTGTGACTGATCTGTCTGAGAGCTTTGTACTGATGCATTTGTATAGATTTTCTGGCAGGTTAGCCTCCCGGAGCCAGCCGAGGACACTTGGCCACCAGAGAGTGTCAAACGTCCCAGCAAAATCTATTGCGATGACGAGGAAGTACTTTCGGTTGGTTGTGGCTGCGGCGTTAACAATATTTTCCAATGCATCTACGGTAGAGTGTCCTTTTCTGAACCCGAACTTTTCGGGATTGAAGGCCTGCGTTTGAGTAGTAAGTTTCTATCCGATTTCGTAGAAGGTGTTCCATCAGTTTGCTCAGTACGGACAGTACGGCTATGGGTCTGTAGGACGCCGGAAGGTCCTGGTGCTTTGTTGGATTTTTGAGGATGAGCCGAAGCTTTGCCGTTTTCCAGGTGTGTGGGAAATAGCCGTCTTTTAGGAACTGGTTAAATAAATTTAGTATTTTTTCTGGGATAGTCTCAACTGCCTTTTTTACGATTTCCGGCTCTAGTAAGTCTGCGTCTGGAGATTTCCTGTTTCTTAGTTTGGCGGCTGCAATGTCCAGTTCGATCCTGGTAAAGGGCTCCTCCTCTTTGATTATTGTATGGGTACTATTTCTTAGGCACAGGGATGTTTGTTCTGGTGTGGTAGTCTGCGTGGGTAGCACAGTGGTACCGCCACTGTCCTCCCCACACCGGGTGGAAAAGGCCCGGGTTCGAATCCCGTCAATGACGGGAGGAACTTTAGTGGACTTTTTTCACTCCGTGGCTGAGTTAGTCGGTCTCAGGCGTAGATAGCAAGGTTTTTTCCCTCAGAAACTGGGGTTTTTTCGTCCAGCGAAAACAGCCAAATCGACCAGAGAACACACGCAATTTACAGACACGAATACTGGTTAATGTATTTAATTACGGGAAATCCTAAAATAATAATTTAAAAAATTTTTTTTTTTTTTTTTGTTCTGGGGTGGTTATTTTTTTTTTTAAGCTCTGGATTGGGCCCCCAGAGGATTTTTTTTTTTTTTTTAAGTGTTGTTGTCTCATAACCTGAGACCTTATGCGTCCCATCTACTGGAACTGGCCCACCTTCCCGTGGTGTGGACGAGTATCTAGAAGCAGCCTTCCTGCTGATAGCTGCTTCCGGGTAGCCAAGAGGTTAGCATAACACGACAACATAACATGCATTAAACTACACGAACATTGCACTATTACACGCTGGCCTGTTTTGCAGAGTCTGCTCAACGTACAAAGAAACGAGGTGGATTTGAACGGACGTTCTAGGAGCCATCCTACCTATACATACACATCCACACACACATACACATGTCCACATGTTCTGCGGTGGTTGGATCCAGGTGTTTCTGGAACATGGCATCTAGGATATTATTGATGGATTCCTGCCACGTTTTGGTGAACTCCCCTTGTGGCTTTTTGGTCACTTTGTAGACCACTCTGTAGACCACTCTCCAGGGGTTGTCGTTTCCAACTGTGGATACTAGGTGCTCCCAGGAGCATTGTTTTCGTTCACGAATCTTTGCTGTATATTGATTCGGTACTGTTGTCGTAGTGCTTCCACCTCTACTGCAGGCCAGCTACGCCTGGCACGTTGAAAATTTTTTCGGCAGGTGTTTACCACACGTCTGAGTTGTTGTAATTCTGGGGACACCAGGGAACAGCTCCCGGAGTAGGTTTTTTCCGCTTTATGGAATTGTTTGCTGCATCTGTGATAAGCTTGGTGTCTATCTGGGTCTAGTTCTTCTGTGTCAAGTGCTTGAGGTAACTAGCTAAACTTTGAATTTCCCCAAAACTGTCAGCCTCTACCACTCATGTAGGTAACTTATTCCAGTAATTCATAACTCGCTGGCTAAAATAAAAGTTCCTGCAATCCAGTCTAAACATCTCCCCCGTTACTGAAATTTATGGCCCCTAGTTCTAGAATCATTCATAAGCGTGAAATTTTTGTCCTCATTCATTTTAATTTTGCCTCTGAGAGCCTTAAACACCTCAATCAAGTCTCTTCGAAAGTGCCTAGTTTCCAAGCTCTGCAACCCACATATTCGAAGTCTTTCCTCAGATGGACGCCCTTTTGCCGATCTCACCAGGCGAGTTATCCGTCTTTGTACCCTTTTAAGAAGCACAACGTCTTTCTATAGGTGCCGTCTCCATACTTGAACAAAGAATTCCAAGCGTGGTCTAATAATATAATAGGGTTATGACGTCCTTATCTCTACTAGGAAACGTTCGATAAATCATCGATAGGACACCATGGGCCTTCCTTGCAACCTGTCTACAATGCTCGGAGAACTTCATATCTGACCGTATCGTAACATTGAAGTCTCTTTCCTCCACTACTGGCCTTAATTCAACTCCACCAAGTGTATACCACGTGTAATACCTTACTCATAGCTAACATATGCCCCTCCTTAACCAAAACTTTTTAAGATGCGATAGGTCTGGCGAAGCTACAGTCAATGGCTCAGCCTAAACAAGTTCAGAAGATCTTGGTACTGGAGTATTAGGTATTGAGATGGCCGAATAAAATGAAGCATAGAACGAACACCAGACGAGGACGATGTTGCATATAAACTTCGACCTTAAAACGTTGAAATCATCAGTTACAAGAAATAAGATTAAAATCCTACAAAACTAAGAAACGACAAATTGATGCACCAAACTGAAGTCTGTTTTTCTGATATTTCCCTATGAGAGTTATCAGAAAAACAGACCACTTATTAACTTTAATAATCATAACTTTGTTAAATGATTTTGTGTTTCTGTTCTAATGTTTCTTTGATTATCTAAATGATTTTCTGTTTTTGTTCTAATGTTTTATGATTTAAAGTTCTAATGCTGAGAAGGTATGAATTAATGGAATAAAATTTAAAATAAATATTGGAAAACTTACAATCTTACAGAAGTAATGTACAGGACAATACAAGAATGTAAAACGAAAGCAATTTCAATGTAAAAGCCACAGCAGAGACTGTAACGTTTTCTTTATAACTGAGATATTAAAAGCAAATAAAAGAGAGAAAGAGGACTGATGTTGTTGTTATTGTTGTTATCGTTATTTTTTGGCGCAAGGGCTGCTCAGGCCATATTGCGCCGATCAGCGATGTGGACGATACTCATAATGACTGTTTTGCAAACAGTCAGAACTGATCATATAAGTTTATCCGTTTGATAAATGAAAAAAAATCTGTGAGGTTGGCATCGTTACCTATGATATGACAGAGGTTCAAAGATTCTTTACGATTAGGAAGAAAACTGAATGAGAGTTGCCGGGCATGCAAGTATGATGTGCATTCAACAAGAATGTGCTTCATTGTGAGTTGAGAATTGCAGTGTGTACACTGAGGAGGATCATTGCCTGTGAGGAGAAATAGGTGGGTAATGTGACTGTGACCAATTCTTGCTCTGGCTAGGATTACTTCTTCCTTTCTGTTTTCCCGGAAGCTAGAGGCCCATAATTGTGGATCTGGTTTTATTTGAAAGAGCTTATTATCTGGTTTATTTTGCCATATAAGTGTCCATTGTTCCTTACATATTCTTTGTATATTAGATTTGTAGTCAGCATATGGAACGAGAGCACATGATGAATCTGAATTAGAAGGATGTTTGGCGGCATAATCTGCACATTCATTTCCAGATATCCCAGTGTGGCCTGGGATCCAGCAAAAGATAACTACAAGCTGGCGTTCCTGAGTATGTATCAACACATCTCTTATAGTTTTTATTAAAGGATTCTTTGGTGAGGAGGTGTTTTGTAGGGTTATAAGTGCACTCTGTGAGTCCGTATATATTATACTCTTTTTGATGGACAGATGGAGAATATTTTGTAGGACAAGCTTGATGCCGAATAACTCAGCTGTATAACTGCTGCATTCGGTGGGAAGTGATAGAGAGATGGTGTTAAAAGGGAAAACTGCTGCAGCACCTACTGCACTATCAGACTTTGATCCATCGGTATATATTTTTGTAAAAAGAGGATAATTCTCTGTGTGAGCAGTATGGAGTTGTTGTATATTGATATTTTCCAGGGAATGCTTCCCCCAGTTTAGGAAGTAATTGTCGCAGGATGGTATAGTATAGGCCCATGGGGCGACTGAACAGGTTGGATCTTGGAGGACTTTTTCGAGATGGACATTCCAAGTTTCTGATAGTGCTTGTAATCTGATACCAGTAGGCTGAACTGCACTGGGTTTATTCATATAAAAAAATTTAAACTGTGGGTCACTAAGTATAGGCCAAATTGGATGGGTAGGCATGCTTCGAATTTTAGCTGCATAATTCAGAAGTAACACCTTTCTTCTGAGACAGAGTGGAACTTCATGGGCTTCAATATAAAGGCTTTGTACTGGCGATGTCCTAAATGCTCCTGTAGCAATCCTGAGGGTAGAATGTTGGATAGGTGCAAGGCGTGTAAGTACGCTTTCCCTGGCAGAGTCATAAACTGGGGCACCATAATCAAGACGAGACCTAATTAGAGTTCTATACAATTGGAGCAGGGTATAGCGATCTGCACCCCATGTTGTCGAAGAAAGAACTCTGAGTATATTCATTTTTTTCTGGCAAGTAGTCCGCAGATATTTGATATGTTCTAAGAAATTAAGTTTACTATCAAAGATGAGGCCCAGGAGACAAATACTTTTCAGGACTAATATAGGATGATTCGTTAAGTGAAGCTCTGGTTCAGGATGCATCTTTCGTTTGTTACAAAAATGAATGACACTGGATTTCTGATGTGATAGTCGGTATCCATTCTGTTTCATCCATAATTCAATATTGTTAAGGGAGATTTGTAGTTGCCTTTCGATGAAGTCATATTCTGTGAACTGCAAGAAACAGTCAGGTCATCGGCATAGAGATATGTGTTTACAGGGACGGGTATGCATTTGGTTATATTATTTATTCTTATTGCAAATAAGGTAGAACTCAGAACTGAGCCTTGTGGGACTCCTTCCTCTTGTATATAGATTTGCAAGAGGACTTGCCGATAGCGGACTTGAAAAGTTCTATGCTGAGGGAAGTTTTGTATGAAATATGGTAAGTGGCCTCTGAGGTCAAGGGAATGTAGATCTTTCATGATGCCAAAACGCCAAGTGGTGTCAAAGGCCTTCTCTATGTCAAGGCATACCATAACGAGATGCTCGTTTCGGATAAACGCATTCCTGATGTTTGTTTCAGCTTTGACCATGAGATCCAGGGATGATCGATTTTTCCTGAAGCCAAATTGGCTATCAGATATTAAATGTTTGGAGTCAAGATACCAGGTCAGTCGGCGGTGTATCATTTTTTCCAGGGTTTTACCCAAGCAGCTGGTAAGAGAAATAGGTCTATAGTGGTGAGGGACGGAGTGATCTTTCCCTGGTTTGGGAATTGCCAGTACATAGGAGTGATGCCAGCATGTGGGGAATGAATGTTCAGTGAAAATACGATTGTAGAAAGTTAACAGCAAGGATAATGCTTTGTTATCTAAGTGTTTAAGCATTGTATAATACACTCCGTCTGGACCAGCAGCACTGTTCTTTGAGGTATATATAGCTTCTTGAAGTTCAATCATAGTAAGGGGCCGATTATATGATAGACACGATTTGGTTTTGAAGTTCAATCGAGATTTTTCAGCTGAAGCTTTAATCTTCTGACATGACTGGTCGTATGCGGTCGATGCAGACAGCTGTGCGAATACAGAGCCTAAAGCATTTGCAATTTCTGCAGGAGTACTCAGCTCCTGTCCATTCCAGTTGAGAATTGGGGAGGATGGAGGAGGAAATTTGCCATTTAATTGTTTTATTTTTCTCCATATTATTCTAGAATCTGTATTTTTATTAACTGAATTTGCAAATCGGATCCAGGAGTCTCTTTTTGCTTTCTTCCTGATATGGCGAGCCTTGGCTCTGAGTTTTTTATAATTTATAAGATTATTGGTAGTAGGATATTTGCGGAATATATTCCAGGCTCGGTTTTTTTCTTTTTTGGCACTCCTACAGTCCTCATTCCACCAATAATTTTTGGTTCTACTGGAGCTTGACTGTGACTGTGGAATGGCAATAGACGCAGCTGCTAGGATTTCTTTAGTGATATGGCTGGTGACTATGTCAATTGGACAAGATTCAATGATCTGATTATCAAAGAGTACATGATAAGAATATTTTGCCCAATCAGCCTTGGAAAATTTCCATTTCATGCAGTTTTCTGAAGTCACAGAGTGTGAAGTTTGAATTTTACAGATTAGTGGATAGTGGTCACTGTTCAGTGGATCATCCAGAGCTGTCCACTCAATACAAGGAAAAAGGATTGGAGAGCATATAGATAGATCTATTGAGGACACAGTTCCTGTTTGGAGATGGATGTAAGTTGGTGAACCAGTATTTAGGATGGATAAATTCTGCCTGTCAATGAGCATTTCAATAAGTTGTCCTCGTCCATCTGCATTGGGAGAGCCCCGCAATGGATGGTGTCCATTGAAGTCGCCCAATAAACAGAAAGAAGTTGGCAACTGCAGTATTAGATCTTCAAGTTCATGAATAGTGCAAGGCTGAGTGGGCGATAGATAGATAGAAACAAGTGTTATAGTGACTCTAATTGTTATTCGCGCAGCAACCGCTTCAATAGAGGTTTGCAAAGGAATACGTCTGCAAGGGACTCTTGAATCTATGAGAATAGCAACCCCACCGTGAGCTTTATTTGTAACTGGTCTATCTTCTCTGAAAAGAGAATAATTTTTGATCGAGAGAGATACCTTAGGAGTTAAATATGTCTCCTGTAAACAGATGCCAACTGGATTATGACGTGTAATTATTTCCTGGATGTCATCAATATTGCTACGCAAGCCTCTGCAATTCCACTGGACTACGTTATTCATTGTTTAGATTTAGATGAAGGAGCTGAGTCTGTCTGTTTTTTAAAAGTCTGTTTGCCGCGGTCAATTTTAATTTTATCTCTTTTTGAGAAAACTGGTCTCTTGTCTATGTCATCTTCCGGATGGATCTCCAGAATGGTTTCTGTTTCTTCCTGACTGGGGATTTCATTGGTATCCATAAGGACGGAGTCAACTGGCTGTTTGCTAACGGGATCTGGTTTCTCTGTTTGAACGGATATTACAGGGGCTGCATGGACAGCAGGTGGTATGGTGATTGGCGTGTTGTTAGCCCTGCTTGATATATGTTGCTTTGATGATTGTGGTGCAGAAGAGAGCAAGGATCGAGCCCATTCAGCAATAGAGATGTTTGGTGGAATTGATGTGTCAGTTTAGATGGATACTGAATGAAATTTTTTAGAGGCTTCGGCATATGTACGTCTAGGCATCTGTATTTGCAGTTGCTTTCGTGCTTCTGGGAACGAGACTTTATTTTCTATTTTATATTTCTGGATTTTTTTCTCGTATTTCCACTGTTCACAATTTTTGGAGAAGGTTGGATGGTTGCCTTTACAGTTGGGACAAAGAGAAGACTGGGCATTACAATCAGTTTGGGTATGCTCTTTCGATTCACAGTTTGGGCATACTGGGTCACCTCGACAGACTGTTTGTGAGTGTCCAAATTTCTGACACTTATAACATCTTATTGGGTTTGGAATATATGGCCGTATGCGACAATGCAAATACCCTGCTTTCACTGACGAAGGTAGGTTTGGTGAGCTGAATGTTAGTATGATGCTCCGAGTTGGAGTTAGCTTCCCATCTTTTTTCATCATGATTCTTTTGGCCTGTGTGACTTTCTGTTCCTGCAACTCCTGAACAATTTCCTCCTCTGAAACATTCATTAGGTCCCATTCTGAAATTACGCCTTTGGATGTGTTTAGTGTGGCATGTGGGGACACCTTGACTTGATTTCCACCAAATGAGTTGAGTCTAAGTAGAGACTCAGAGTGTTTAGAGCTTGTGGTCTCTACAAGCAGGTCGCCAGATTTTAGTTGCCTCACCATTTTCGGGGAACCAGCTACATTCTCAAGACATTTTTGAATGAGAAATGGCGACAGATTGCCTAATGGCTGGTTTGTCAGTGAATGGAGAATCAGAAAACTCGGATGTTCAATTCGAGGAGTATCCGTTTTCAGTCTCTTTGGATTGGTAGAGTCAATATCAGTATTATTATGCAAATCCGTATTATTCAGATTTGCAGTCTTAATCGGGGGGAAGTTGTCATATTCCATGTTTTGCTCCTTTTGGCCCTGGGGGTTTGCTTTACCTCCCAGATTTCCGGCCCCGCCATGGGGAGGCAGGAGCAGTGCCACTAGGTGACCAAGCGGCTGTTATTTGGTTAGTACTGTTAGAAATAGAAACAGAAAGGTGGCTTCCCTTTCTGGGCCTTTGCCTACTTCTTGTAGTGCGAAAGTGCTGCAGTAATTTATAAATAAAGAAAACGGTAGTTGGAACGAAATATAATTTGTTCAAAGGCTCTTTGGATAGAACGCTTTTTTGGAACGCACAAAAATCACTTGGTCACGGAACGCTTGACACCAGGGGCCAAGGACTGATGTATTGTAAAATATAAGTTTATTGCAAATTACTGTAAAGTAAAACTTGCTATATGTTTAATTAATTACTAATTAAACATATAGCAAATGTAGCCCAGACGTAGTAGGACGACACCAAGCTTTCGTAATGCGCTTTATTTCTTCCAGACTTTTAATAACGATTGAAAGGTAACACGAATTTCACGTTTCTGTTGTGATTAATCTAATAAGCAAATAATAACGATTCATAATACATATATTTAGTCAACTGATAACAAAATAATGAGCTTCTGAAAAAGTGCAAGATTCATGTGCATTCGCCATTTTTCCTGATCATTCTTCCATCCAGTCCACAGTACATGGATGGACTACGTGATGTGTATGAGAAATAAACGAAAAATTAACTGTCGGATTTCTAGCTACCTGGTATTAATGAAATTTGCAAAAGCTGAACAGATCTTTCTAAAAGATCCAAATATAAAATATCATGAAAATCCGTCCACTGAGAGTCCAGTTATTGTGGATGGACAGACAGACAAACGAACATCTTGAGGCCAGTCTGCACTAATTCATATGATATATGTATATACGAACACAGCCAAAACACGAATCGGTTAGTCTTTAGGATGAGGCGCAATCCCATGGATCTTTGCAACTATAAATTATGGGCAGGCATAGCTCCCACTAGTTCGCTGTGATTGAAAGATTCGCTTCAATCCGTCCCGAACAGCTTTACCAGCCTATACATGGTATTTCTGCTGACTGTAGTCGTTTGAGAAAGAGCATTCGCTGTAGGTCAAAAAGAGGTTATTAGCAGACTTCTTAAGCAACCGATGGAAGGAGCTAGGCCTGCCTATCACTTTAAGTCGCAAAGATTCATGGGATTGCCCCTCATATTCCAAACTTTAACCCACAAATCAATTTCCACTCTAATCTAATAACAATAAGGTATTTATTATGACTGCACTTTATAGCTTTTAAATAACTAAGAACTAATGCGAACGATGATCTTAATTAATATCACATAGTAAAACTTTATATATAATCCTTATTGTACACAAAAATGATATACAATGTCAGAGCAAAAGAAGAAGAAAAAAAATTTGTTCGTATCTCCGGAGCAAAAGCTGAACATTCTACATAAAACTGGTCAACTGGTTCCAAAAATATCAAATTATATCTCTGTCACGTCTCCATTGAAAGATATAGTGAAATTTTAGTAACTTCACAGTGACCAATTTCAAATATCGCGCAGTAACAAACACTTTATCTTAAAAACGAACCTTATTCGTGTTAAAATACTTCAGTCGAACATATAATGCGCTAAATACATTCTGTTTGTTTAGAAATGTTTGTCGCTCGGAAAGTTTTTCTTATACACTGAATTCACGGGATACCTGGTTTCTGGGCAACGCCACACGGTCACCCTTCTTGCTAATGGACGAACCCAGCGCTTGGCAGGTATCACTGCATTCAGGTAGACGATAATCCGATGGCAGTATGGATAAACTTCGGGAGTTAACTGACTTTTAAAGGGGGGATGATAGTGGGTGCCCGACGCATGGGTCACTCTTTCGCGAAGGTGCTACAGGAATTGCACTGTCCCCGTTCGACAGTATCAAGAGTGTATCGGGAATACGCCATTTCCGGAATAATACCTCATTGTGGATAGCGCTGTGGGCACAGGAAGGTGGTTTGATGGACGTGGCTGTCGACATCTGTCTTGCATTGTTTCAGCCAACCGGAGAGAGAGAGAGAGAGACAGTGGCAAAATTACCACCGACTTCAATGAAAGAGGTGCCAGAAATGTCTCCGCCAAGACCATCAGGCGATCATTAGCCGCAATAGGTTATGGGAGCCACCATCCGCGAGGGTGCCATTGGTAACACCACGAAACAGGACAATACGCCTCAACTGGGCGAAAGAACATCGGCACTGGACCTTGGATGATTGGAGACGGGTCTCCTACTCCGATGAGTCACGTTTCTAGTTATTTCGAGCGGACGGAAGGGTGCGTACCTGACGGAAACCGCACGAAGCTATGCACCAGTCATGTCAACAAGGAATTGTTCAGGCAGGTGGATAGTGGGTAACGGTCTGGGGTGTGTTCAATTGGCAAACGTTGGTACCTCTGGTACGTCTAAGCACATCTCCTCTGAACGATCCATGTTACGTGTCCATCCTTGCGGACCATCTGCTTCCCTCATGGTCGTCGTGCATCCACAGGGCAATGAACTCTTCAGCAAGACAATGCGCCTCCCCACAGAGCAGTGGTGACTAGAACATGGTTCGAAGAGCATTCCTCAGATTTTACTACCATGGAATAGCCTCCCCGTTCACCAGACATGAACCCTGTGGAGCATCTTTGGGATGCTGTGGAAAGGTCCGTTCGAGTTTTTGATACTCCACCCAGGAATGGGTGGAGCAAGCATGGGTGGAAATACCTGTGAATCGCTTTCGTAAACTAATGGACTCAATATCTCGCCGTGTGACTGCACTTATCCGGACGAAAGGTGACCTACCCGTTACTAGGTAGGTGTACCATGATTTCTGTCCACTGAGTGTAGCCCATTTCGCTTTCTCTCTTAAGAAACCATCAGTAATGTCCCATCCCCATCATGACAATATCCCGGCGACTAAGAATCCATATTTACCTAAGAATATTTACCATCATGGATATGTCCCGATGAAAGCGTTTTGCTCTTGCTAATCACTGAAAATTTCTTCTTTCAGTTCTATATCTGTTACAACAGTTGAAAACACAGAGGAGAAATATATGCTGGCAATCTCCATTGACTTTGCTGGGGCATTTGACTCACTCTGGTGGCCTAGTGTCCTTAGGAGACTTCGCCAGGCAAATGCCCCACAAAACCTCTATAAGGTAATAAACAGCTACCTTACAGACAGAAGTGTCTCAGTACGCACAAGGTTCCAGGAATTGACACGCCCTGTGAATAAAGGCTGCCCTCAGGGTTCAATCCTTGGCCCTTTCTTTTGGAACATTGTTCTGGACGAATTTCTGGCCTTGGATCTGGGCCCCGCGGAAAGCCTGGCCTTTGCAGATGACATGATTTTCCTTGTAAAAGGTAACTCACGAGTGGTTGTAGCGCAAAGATCAAATGCCGCCCTCTTGCAGCTGTAGGAGTGGGCACAAATGCACATGCTCAAAATATCGCCTGAAAAATACCAAACAAATACTTTTAAAAGGCAATTTGGACATAAGAAGACGTCCACAAATCAAAATTAATACAACCACTATAAAAATGGTAACAGAACTAAAATATCTTGGAGTGGTCTTTGATTCAAAATTAACTTTTTACCCCCATTTCATCTACTTGGCGAAGAAAGTGAGAAATTTATATTGACAGGTCACGGCTCCCTAAAGGCGATACTAACCTCCTTAGGCCTGACCGATGACCCAAACTGCACCTGTGGCGAAAGTGAAGACTGGGCACACCTTCTATATGAATGTATAATTTATGACATCCCCAGAACAGAGCTAATTAGCACAGATTGGCCCCCTTCCCAGGGGAGAAGAACATCTGTTCATCCTAGAAGAGGAAAATTATAAAGTCTTTACATCTTTCACACAGAAAGTACTCGAAATGCGCAGAACTATCGAAAGAATGGCTATTCAGCCCCCAGCAATTAAACAATAATCAGTAGTTAAAATTGCCCAAGTTTCCCACCTCGCCCAGACGATGACTTAAAAACTGTTAGGATAGCAGTATTCTGCACCCTGACAGAAACCTGATATAACAAAACTCCCCAGGACTACCCTGCCATGTGTAGGAACCTGGGGCCCCCACACCAAATAAGTAACCATGTAGGGGAGGGAGATGTACAGGCAGCCAGGGAAGCAGATTAACTGAAAAATATCAGTAAGCTAGTAGCAAGGGGATGCAATATAGAATGAAAGAAGAATGAATGAATGAGAATGAAAGACAGAATAAATAGGCTGGGCACTGAGTGAACTAGGAATTATGGTAAAAGGCAGTTTTGGTGAAAGAAAGAGTGCCATAGCATGACGGAAAGAGAGAGTGAATGGGAATGAGTGGAAGAGAAATGTAATTGGACGAATGAATACAAAGTTAAAAATAACTTACATTACTTTATATATACTGTACCAACAAAAATTTACTAACCACATCAACACTGTCACCGCATTCTGCCCTGGCCTACAAAAAAAAAAAAAAAAAAAAAAAAAAACTTGCGGCTAGGCCTGCACCACAACTGAAGAATAACAGTAAGTTGAAGTGCCCAGAGAGTGCAGTGCAGAAAGTAAGAGTCGAATAAATGAGATGAGAGCTAGAAGAATGAATAAAAGTGTAAGCGTGTGAGAAAAAGAACACAAACCATAAGTGCTACAGTTAAGTACACACTAACCCTAGTTTTAATTAGTATTTAAATTTGCACTACACATCATTGCATCCCCTCCTGGGGTGTGAGAAAAAGATGAATGAGTTGAGTGAAAAAAAAAATATATATATATATATATATATAAAACTTGGGGAAAAATTATAAAATAAGAAAAAAGTATTTAATAAATAATAATAAATAAATAAAAATAATAATAAAAAAAAAGAAGAATGCAAGTAGAGTGAGAATGCAGATTATGAATGAAGTAAATGTGTGTCTCCCACCCCCCTCGCCTGTTGGGTTCCCCAATGCCAGTTAACATATCCCACCGAGGAGCGGGATGGGCAGCTTGACCTTCATACCGGATTCGACACTGCTTGGACATGATACCGACATTCTGCGGCTTTGCTGCCAACACGCCAGTGGCGATCTGAACTGGGTACTCTAACCTGGTTCCCTTTAAAACCCCATTCCTAGACAGGGGAGGGAAGAGACGGATCTCTGTCTCGGATTTAGGTGGAGATGGGCATTTGCCTGGGAACCACCCTGAACCAGTATACACACACACACACACACCTCCCTGCCTAACCCCCCATACTTCGCCTGGTGGGGCTCGTCTCCACTGACCTCTTTAGGGATGCCTACTCTATCGTCCCTATTCTTCTATCTGTTTCCCCCCCAGTCTTCAGTCTCCCCCTCCCTCACTAAATCGACCGAGTACACCCTTAACAATGCCGCCAAATTATGATCAACGTCTAAATTCTACCGGTTTTATGTAAATCTCTAAGACAACTAACACTATTAGCGTATAGCCTCACATGTCTAAATTTAAAAACAACAAAATTTTGCCCGACCTATTTGGCCTTTAACACATCTCTTTAGCGTTCAACCCCAACCAGCGACTTCCTAACAGCAATCCCATTAAGTATTAATGTCAAACTCAGTTTTTTTTTTTTAATAGGTCCTAGCCACTGAAATCCCAGGAAACTAGGTGGCAGGACCTGCCAGAGCAATTTGTTGTGATACTGGATACACCCGGCTAGCCTCCACATGGCAGGGTATGGGCAACGTCGGGCCCCACTAGGGGCCTGGCGGCTAATAAGCCGGATAAACAATGGGCACAACATATCACACTGCACAGACACGGCCCACACACTTTCAAGTCTCTGGCTTGACAGTGTACTGTCCTCGATACAGCGAAACACACGCGGAGATGGGAGAAATCCCAGGCGCCGCCTGACACGAATATACCTTATACCTTCTGTATCTGTTAATTTGAAAAAACACTTCTCTAAGGAAGCAGAATCCACTTCCTTTTTTTTTTTATCCAGAGCCTTAAAAAAATTCTTCATTAATCCAAGTTTTATATGCAAGGGCGGAAAAACATTTCTTCGTTCGATGAGTGGAAAAAATTAATGTTACTTCTCCCCGATAAAAATTCTTCCCTCTTTTCCCACTGATCCACTATATTTCTCTGTTGCACGACAGTCCCAGAAACAAAACACAATAGTATTTCGTGAAATCTCCATGTAGATCAGCCCATATTCCAATTACCTTAAGATCATCGCACACATTTCAAGAAAAGTTCGTGGTACTTGACTCACTCAGGATCTTAGACATACTTATGTTTCTTTCAAAGCAACAGCATGAAGTGTAGAAACTGATGTGGATAGATTTTCGTTGCACAAAGGAAATGCTTTGTTTAATATGCTTTCAACCTTATTTTTGACACACCATTACATAACCATTACATGACACACCATTACATAATTCTCCATCCATTAGGATTACGTTTAATTCTCAGTTCGTTCAGCAATCCACTAATATCTTCAGAGAAACATACAGCAGCAGACAAAAAAAAAAAACTGCATCACCCTAAAAAAATGACATTTTTAGTGAAATGTATAAGATATTGTTTGATTACAGTCATTTTGTTTGCCGCAAAGCAAAGTTATTGCGTCAGATAACGCTTCTATTGCATCAAACAGTAATTGCAAGGTATTGCATCAGCCGTTTCTATAAATACGACGTTGGAAGGGTGTAGACGTTTATTAGTATCCTGTTTTGCGGAGGTGGAAGCATGGCTCCATATGTTTAGTTGACACCAAGAAAAAAAAATGTAGCTGTTGCTCTGCCCAAGGAAGGGTTTTCTACGCGTGCTATCGCTGATAAAATTTTCTCTGGTGCTCAGGAAGTTCGGCTCATTTCCGGGGACAAGTGTAAAGTGTAAAGTGTAAAGTGTGTTCGTGTCAAACGGCACCAGGGGTTTCCCCCATCTCCGCGTGGTTTTCTTTGTGGGTGTAACAGATCACTGTTAAGGCCAGAGATTTAAAAGTGTATGGGATTTGGAAGTATTGTGTTGTGTATCGTTGTTCCTCTGGCCATTTAGCCGCTAGACCCCTGCTGGGGCCCAACGTTGCCCACACTCAGCCCCGTGGAGGCAGACCAGGTACACCCAGCATAATTATTTACTCTGGCAGGCCCTGCCACCTAATTTCCTGAGATTTCAGTGGCTAGGGCCTAAAAAAAAAAAAAAAAAAAAAAAAATAGTAATAATAAATAAAAAAAATAATAATAACGCGATTTTAGGGGGTGGTTCGCTAATGAGGTTAAGTTTCGGAATTGATGCACGATTTGGCTGTTATAATTTGGAAGTTTAAGTTTTTGTCGTGTGGGGCGTACACTGTGATGTATAGAGAGAGAGAGTGGGGGAAAGACTGAAGACTGGAGGGGAAAGACAGAAGTATGAGGCCAATAGGGTAGACGACCCCAGATATCAGTGTGGCATGCCCATGCCGCACCAGGAGAAGTAAACGGGGGAGACGGGGGAGGGGACGGTCCCGGCCCCTCCCACCGCCAGGATATGGAGAGAAAGTGGGCCAGACTAGGTGTCCAACCCAGATCGCCAAAAGGCAAGGCAACAGCGTAGCTGCAGTCACAGTCATGGTTTTTGGATGTTCAGTTCAGTGTTGCTTCAGGTGGGTCACAGTCTTGGTTCAGTCTCACTTGTCTCGTGTTCATCTTATGGGATCAGGAAGAGGAGTGATGACTCTGGTCAGTTTGTAGTACTGCTTTGATGTCAATTCAGGTAGTCATATTCGTTTAAAGCATCAGTCCTGGCCATTTGCACCAGGTCATGAATGGAGAGTTATCTTTGTTGGTAATTTCTTCTGATCGGTTGTAGTCATGCGGTATGTTCATGCTGTAGTCTTGAATGTCTCCTCCTTGGTTAGTTTCAATGGAGTTCTTCTATTCAGATGTTTCCATATTGTTGCGGATAGCGATTTCTGTTCTCCTTCTGTTAAAGATGTCCTGGGCGTAGCGGCTGAACGCGGTGTACTCGTCTTCCGAATCCAGGAGGTGATGCTCATTGTCTTTTGGTACAAATTTTATACTGGTGATGAGTACTGATCTTTGTTCCTCATAGCATTCACATTTGTGCATGATATGTTGCCACGTCTCCATATTGCCACAGGTGCAAGTTGGGTCCTCGGTCAGTCCGAATGAATTCAGTTTTGCGTTAAAGGGCCCATGGCCCGTCAGGAGGAAGGTGGTGTTCAGTCCTGGGTAGAACCATTTGGGGGCTTTTGGATAGGTCTTGTCTACGTAGGGTATAAATTTCCGTGTGACTTCACCCTTGGTCGTCTCTTGCCATCTCCTCTGCCAAGTTTCTTTCAGGTGTTCCATGATTTTCTGTTTTTCCATTCGGTGGTTGTTTGTAGGGTCCAGTGTAAAAGTGTCAAACGTGGTCGGTGTTCCCTTTGCCAGGTAGTACATCAACCCACATCTCGCCACCTCCAGGTCCAGAGGGAGAGTTCCCGCCAGGACCTGCAACGCACAGGTACTCACCGTGTTACACACCCTGGTGATGGTGAGGAGTATTTTTCGCTGTATTGTATCGAGGATTCTTTTATTTACTGCAGTTCTTGCTTTGACGTACCATATTGGGGCTCCATAAGTAATTGCTGGGACGAAAATTGCTTTATAGTAGAGGGATAATGTTCTTTTGTTTAGTCCCCAGTCTCTGCGTGTTACTCTGACTACTAGTGCTGCGTATTTTCTCAGCTTCTCCTTCAGATATAAGAGGTGTTGTTTAAAGGACAGGTTGGAATCTAGGATAATGCCTAGGTATTTCATCTGTTTTGCCAGTTTGATTGTGCTTCCCCTTACTTTTATCTGGGGCGGCCGTCTGATGTTGAGTGTTCCTCTCAGTAGAATTGAGTTCGTTTTGGTCGGGGAAATCTCCAGTGTATGCAGGTTTGCCCAGTCCTGGAGCACTTGCAGTGCATGGTTTGCACGGGCTTCTAACTGTGATCTAGAGCTCGCTGCCACCGTTAGGACGAGATCATCCGCGAAAGCTTGTGCGTTGACATCACCCAAGTCGAGTGCCAGGAATTCATCAAAAACAATGTTCCACAGGAGCGGCCCCAGGACAGATCCCTGCGGGCAGCCCCTGCGGACCGATCTTGTCAGGCTCCGGAACGGTGCCATTACCCTGATTTTTCTATCTGAGAGGTAGGATCTAATGCAATTATATAAATTCATGGGGATTTTTGCCTTGCGGAGTCTGCCCAGGACGCTCGGCCACCAGAGGGTGTCGAACGCCCCAGCGAAGTCGACCGCAATTACCAGGAAGTACTTTTCATTACATTGTGCTGCACTTTCTAGGAGGTTCCGAATTGCTTCAATCGTGGAGAGTCCGGGTTTGAACCCATATTGTCTGGGTGACTCTAGGTCAGCTTCTTTGTAGTGGCTGAGTATTCTTCGATGTAGTATTCTCTCCAGGAGTTTACTTAGTGTTGATAGCAGCGCTATAGGACGGTAAGAGTTTGGTTGTTCAGGTGGTTTAGTTGGGTTTTTCAGGATGAGCTTGAGATGTGCTGTTTTCCAGCTAGTTGGGAAATGGCCCACTCTGAGGCAGCAGTTGAATAGGTGCAGCAGGGGTTCCGGTATGTGCTCCACCGCCCTCTTAACGAGTTCTGGGTCCAAGAGGTCAGGGCCAGGGCATTTCTTGTTGCGCATTTGTGTTGCAGCTTCCTGCAGCTCATCCATGGTAATTGGCGGCTCCATTTGTTGGGTGTTATAGGTCTCGTTTGCCTGTATGATAGCTTGTTGGTCTTCCGTGAGTATATTCGGTGGGTCTTTTATAATGGTGTTCAAAATGTTGGCCACCGAGTCGTCCCATGTTGTGGTGAGGGTGCGTTGCGGCTTTATAGTTGCTGTGGTTATTTCCCCCCTGGGGAGTTTATTTGTTGTGATCTTGTAGACCACTCCCCAGGGATTCTCATTACCTTTAGTTGAGACCAGTCGTTCCCAGGAGGACTTTTTACTTTTCTTTATACTCTCGGTATAAGTATTTCTCAGTACTGTATATTGGCGGCGCAGGTAAGTGACCTCAGCGGGTGGCCACGACCTCCGTGCTCTCTGATATTCCTTCCTTTTTTGTTGGACTAATCTCCTTTGTCGTTGCAGCTCTGGGGTCCACCAGGGCATGGTCTTGCTCGAAAGCGTTTTTCTTTTTATGGCAACTTCAGCTGCCTTGGTTATGATGTTTGTTATTATTTGTTGCAGTTCGTCTGGGTCCTCTCTTATTTCTTGGCCATACTGTCTGGTTTGCCCAATTCTATCATGTTGGGCTCTACTAATAAGCTGTTCTCGGTAGAGTTCCCAATTGGCTTTGGAGATTGCAAATCTGTTTAGCATCGTCCTTTCTGTTGCGATTCTTGCTGTGGTTCTCTGTATCCGGTAGGTGATGGTACGGTGATCCGACGTGGTCCAAGCATTTTGCACCGTCCAGTCGGTCACGTGGGAATCGATATTTCTTGTGATTAGGGTGATGTCAATGGTCGCCTCCCAAAGTGTATTACAGAAGGTTGGGAGGCAGAAAGGTTGATTTTTAACCGTCAATATTGAGTTAGCCAGGAACTCTTCCAGTCTTTGGCCGTTTCTGGTGCCTTGCCGGTCCGGCGTGGCGCTGTGCCAGACTGGGGATCGGCAGTTGACGTCGGCACCTATTATGATCCTCTGTCCTGCTAGGGTAGTTTGGACATCCTGGAGATATGTAATGGCGAAGTCAATCTCGACGCCAGGTCTGCAGTAGAGAGAGACTGCATATAGGCAGCCGACAGAGCTGATTATATGTGCACATGCTGCCCATGGAGTGCATAACTGCGGGATCTTGGTTACTGTTATTTCTGGGTTGCGGACTATAATTGCTGCCCACGGTGTATCTTCGTCACTCTGTACTATTTTAAACCTGAGCGGGTATCCCCTAACCTTCTTCATGTGAGTGTAGGGCTCTTGAATAAGGATGAGATCAGCATTGTCTTCTTCTGCTTTTAGGCATACTTGGGCGACCACTGCTTTCGCACGTTGCGCATTTATTTGGTGAATTTTTAGCACTCCATCGTTATATTTTTTACGTTGCGTACCCATAATCGGTTCTGAGTTGATATATACACTTGAACTTTTGATATGTCGGACATTTTGGATCTCTTATGGAATGCGTATGATCTAGCCTTAGTAGCTTGCAGTTGACGCATACAGGGTCTTTTGCTTTGTTTGGGCAGCTACTGAAGTTGTGCCCCTTTTCGGAGCAGTGGCCGCAGGTTGGTTCCATTTGATTACATGTGTGTGTCGTGTGCCCATATTTGCAGCACCTAAAACACTTTACTATAGCCACGTGTTCTCTGTACCTGTGGCTACTCCACTCTATATAAATTGATCGCTGTTCCCGAAGGACTTGCCAGGCCTCTGGGGCCAGCTCCACTACCCAGTTACAGTTTCCGCTGCTTCTGGCCCTTGTTTTATACTTGGGCATTACCATTAGCTTTTCATCCCTCTCTGGTAGTCCTCTCTGTAGGTTTTTCCTATAGATTTCCCCGGTTAGAGTCTCGGGGGTGATGTCTTGGTCCACGTCAAATATTATGACAGATGGCCCTTTTCTTCTTAGGGTTTCCGCAGTAAGGCCCAAGGTTGGGATCTTTGCATTGGACATGATTATTTCCGCTTCTTCCTTGGTCTCCGTTTCTATTACAATCCCTGGGTTTCTTGTTTTCCTTATTGCTTTAATTCGGGTAGCTTCGAGGTCTTTCCGCAGGTTTTCCATTACCACCTTCTTTATTTCTTCGCTTGTATGTTCATCTTGTCCTGTTGACTTTAGGACTATGTTGGGTGTTGGTAGGAGTGTTCTTCTCGAGGACACTCTTGCAGGTTTGGCAGCAGGTTCATTTATGTTTGCAGTGGTGGTTTTGCTCCTCAGCGCTTCTGAGAAGGTCGGGGCACGCTGTGGCATTTCTCTTGCCCCGCCTTGCAGGTATGCCTCTAATGTGGCGTTTATTTTTTCGTTCTCTATGTGGGTTTTGTACAGGATAGTTTCCAGTTTTGTCCACAGTGAGACAATGTCTGCTCGAATCGTTGTTGTAACTCGATTGTTCTGCTTTGCAAAAATTTCCTCCAGTGCAGACCTGAGTATGAGAATCTGGTCTGGTACTGGGCCCCCTGGTAAGGTGGGGTCTAGGGTTTGCGTTTCTTCAGTCATCTCAGTCAGTTGGTTTTGTGGGGACAGTGATACTAGTGGAGTGAAGAAGGTTCTGTCGAAGGTCTAGGTATTGATGGTTGGTTGGTTGGTTGTTGGTTTGGATTTTAATGGCGCATTAGCAACTAAGGCTATAATGCGCCAAGACCAAGGTATTGGTGGCAGTGGTATAAAATATGCTCCCAGTCTTCTGGTCGCCACAAGAACAGAGAGATGATTCAGCAAAGTTGAAAGTTGCAAGTTTGGCATTAAGGGAGCCATGACCAGAGTAAGTAGAGAGTGTACAGACCAGGATGAAACCATTTCTGAGTGGACTCTAAAGTGGCAAAGGTGATGTTAGGGATGAACTTTAAAGTAACAAGATAATTAGAGGTAGCGAACCATCTGTCTTGCCAACGCTGCATCAAAATATTCCAACATCGTCTTTTCTCTACCATAGGATCCACAGTGACATCGATAGTAATACCAAGGAAGGTAACAGGTACAGCGTACCTAATGTAGAAGCACAGGCCTCGGTACAGAAAAAGAGATCGAGGGGCAGACAGCCGTTAAGGACCTGCAAAGCAAGGATAGACACAGTCCTACAGACCCTGCACATTGCTAAAAGCATTTTACGTTGAATGCTATGACGTTTGGTCTGTACTGAAACCTTCTTAACGTGCCAGAACCGTGAGAAGGTAGGTTTTTTGACTTTCTCTGAGAGATCCTCCAAGTGTTTTGTAAACGTAAGTTTACTATCAATGATCAGACCAAGAAATTTTAGAGAAGAAACCATGAGCAGTGATTTGTTTTAAAGTTTTACAACAGGTGGCCGTGAAATATTAAGCGAACCCTTAACCAGCATCATTTTAGTTTTCATGGGAGATATGGATAATTTATTTATAGTGGACCATTGAGAGAGATCTGACATGACTAAATTGTCAGTACTTTCAAGAGAGGCACGGGAATTGCCCTAGATCAGCAGGGTGAGATCACCTGCATAAGCCAATTTGGAAGTATAAGGAATAGTTTTAAGGAGCCATTCGTCAAGAACGATGTTCCAGACGAGTAGTCCAAGAACAGAGCCCGAGGGGCAGCCCCTATTGATAGAGCGGAAGACGGGGTTAGATCCAGAAATAACAGAAACTGTACGGTTTTCAAAATAACTTCTTAAAAGGTTATAGAGAGGAAGAGGACAATCGGCAGCACTTAAGCGAGTAAACAAAATAGACCACCATAACAGATCAAATGCTGCAGAGAAATCAACAAAAAATAGCAAGAACGTATTTAGAGCTTGCAGAGTTAACTCGAGAAAGGAATTCAACGACTGCTTCTTCAGTTCCTCGTCCAGTTCGGAAACCATATTGATCATCTGATACAAGAGAAGTGTTAGTGAAAAAAGAAGTGAGTCTTATAGCAATCAATCTTTTAAGTGTTTTGGCCAAATGCGATAACAGAGCAATAGGACGGAAGGACTTGCCACTCGGGGTGTTTGAAGGTTTAGGAAGGATTAGTTTAAGAAGAGCTGTCTTCCAGACAACAGGGAAAGTATTTTCATTCAGACATTTGTTGAATAGAGTTGGAAGAACCGTTGGACGTAGCTTGTGGAATTGTTTGATAAAAATGCCCTCATGAAGGTCTAGGTCTGGACAACCAGAGTTGTTAATTTTTAGGACAGCTGTGTCCGCCTCCAGCTGCGTAAATGGCTGAGATTCAGATGTAGTAGTGTAGGAGTTATTGAACTGTCTTATTTGTTGATGAGTAGACAAGTCATCCTCTGGGCGATCAGAAAGAAGCAGATTGCCCAAGATAGTGTTGATGGTGTCCTTCCAAGTGAGAGTTTCGGTGCCGTTTGCGGGTACCGACCAATAAACAGTAGAGGAATATGATTTTTTCCTGGCAAGGCCCCCAATGGGTCCCGAACCATGGGGCCTTGCCAGTAACCAAGTAACCAAGTTCTGCGAAGATTTTATTTTACAGGTAGTGATGGTTTGACCTATTGTCTTTTGAGAACCTGATATATTGTTTTAAGACTTTTGACGTCGGGATGTGGCCAGCTCTTGCGATGTCGTTGGTAAGTACGCCTAGCCCGATGCACTTGCTGACAAAGCAGAGTAGTTCTCGGCTCTACCATGGAGTGGGATGGGAAGACTGAACTTTCTTTTTGGCTGCTTTATAACAGACATGGCTGAGAGCATCATTAACATAGGAAGCTAATTCAGAAGCTGTAAAGTGATGGATGAAGTTTATGGTTTCAAGTGGAAAGTCAGTGTTGATTGAGTCATCAAACCGGTTCCATATGATGCGCTGTAAAGAAAATTTTCTAAGGTCCTGTAGTGGAGGATTATATGATTGTGCAGAGCAAGTCACGGAGAAGGTGATCGCACGATGGTCACTTGAGCAAATGTTAGTATTTACTGTCCTGTCATCAATGTGTGAAGAAACGGTGTAAGAAGTAGCAGTGATGTCTATATTTGATTCGCCATTTAGAGAGCTGAAGGTATAAGGTGAGCCGGGTTTATTTAGAACAGTCAGCTCATGTGAAAGGTGAAAGTCTTCTATGAGTGAACCCTTGTTATCAGTATGGTCGGAGTGCCATAGACTGGATTTCGCATTACCGTCTGACATTATAATAAGTTTGGCAGTACCTACCAAAGAAATAACTTGATCGAGGTAGGCAAAATGAAGTGTAATGTCCGAAGTTGGTGGGCAGTATAGTGAAAATAGAAAGTAGGAGCCATGAGGAATAGACAGACTTATGCAGACAGCGTGTTGATTGGTAAGACTAATTATCTTGACTACGTCCAATTTAGGATTAGAAATTCAACCTGCATGGCTTGGATGGGAAGCGATATGTCAGAAGACGAAAATCGGAGGCATACCGTCCTGACTGCATTACACCGACTATAAAGTTCCCCGCCGGTCAGATGGTCTGAGGATTCATAATTAGCAAAGGGGTGGGCGAATTAAGTTTATTAATGGAACGGTGAATTCAGAAACCTGCACTGATATCTTGGAGGAGTGCCTGAAAGCCGTTATTAGGGATCACCACACAGACGTCCAAAACTGCATTTCTCAACAGGACTCAACACCTTTCCACACTACAAAATTGGTAAGTTTTATGCTACTTAGATTTAATGATCAGTTTGCCTTGTCTCACAAGGTTTAAAACATACTTACACCAATGTTTTCCCTCGTTTTTCTCCCTTAAGGTGCAGCCATACCTCAAAATTGGTCAGAAGAAGCCAACAAGTAAGATTCAGCTGCAGGAGAGCATTGTAGGGGTGTGGTACCACGAAATTGGGCAACTATATAACATGAAGTTGATTAACTCTATTCCAGATCGTTGCAAGGCTAAAATTGCATCTCGAGGAGGAAGAACAAAATATTTAGGACTTATTTTTTCGATGTACAGTACATAATACTATCACGTTAACTTGTCATTTCAGTTTGTACACGTAAATGCAATAAAATATGTTTGGTTGTCATGGTTGCCATTTGCATGATTTCTCATATTTACATTAATTGCGCATTTTACCATTTGGGAAGATATTTATGGCAATTTTAGGTATGTGAGGTGGAGTCTTTTTATTGGATTTCATTCGCAGAGATACATATCCCATCTAACAAATGCATTTCGAACATTTCTGCAACCCACAATGCAGCGTAAAACACATAATTTCCAAAATTCACAAGTGATGCAGTTTTTTTGTCCGCCACTGTATATCGTTTTCCATAACGAAATATTCTGAAAACACTGGGCGACGTTTTGGATATACGTACTCGTATAGAATAATTGTGGTTCCTGCTCCAAGTAACTTCAACTGCTGTAACTTAGAACCAAGTGCTTCCTCTTTAGACAAGTTTAAATCACGAACTAATCACTGAATTCTTCTTGCTTAATTAAGTGCGATGCGTTGTAATTTTCTGGCTGTAAGTCCAAACTGTTGAAGTCAATGATGAATATAGAGAGGATTCTCGTGTTGCGTATGTATTCTGCAACACAAAAATCCTCGCTGTATTCATCGCTGTATTCATCTCTATGATTTTGGAGAAGCTGGTATCGGCTGGTCTTACTGCAAATCGTATGGTGTGCTTGTTTTTTAAGAACATCCCTGATATTTTTGAGATGCAGAAATAGCAATCGTCAATGAAGTTGCTAGGTTCTCTCCACAATATAAGGAACAGCAATAGGCACTCTTTTAATTTTCCAGTTAGCCACATTATCACATTTGCAGTGCACGTAATACAGCACGTATGTGGAGCCCATGATCACCAGCCTTACAGTCAAAGTACAGCCATATCCACCGTGTACTTGTAAATCGTTGGTAGAACTTTATACAAGATTCGGTTTGTTAAACAGAAGAGCCAATTTTTCAATCCAATTGAAATTTTCAGGGTTTACAGATCTAGTGGATTCAGAATAATGGTTTAAATTTAAATCTATAGAAATGTTCAATAATTTCATTTAGGTATTTCCACAAAATGACCCGTTTAACTTACCCATATATCAGTTAAATACTCAGTCCATAAACAGTTCTTCAAACAACAGATTTTGGAATCATTTTTGTTTTTCATACAAGATTTCACGTCCAAAAGAAGTGAAATCATTAAGGAGCCTTCTCAATGATTACATCAGGAAGGCCAAATTAAATGTATCTTTAAGGAGTTTCGAAACAACAATAACAGAATGTCACGATTTATCAAATAGTTGTTCTCCCGACAACTAAACATGCCTCATATTTGGATACCTCAAGCGAAGAGCGTGGAAAAGGCCACAGAAGGTCCAAAGGGGTTTTATTAAACACCTGTGCTATGGAAAAGGTTTCAGTTATGCGTCCAAAATCTATAGCGATTAGTATGATTATTTTAAATTAATAACTCTTCCGGAATCTATCATCCATTGATTTTAACTGTCCTACTTGATTTTCAAGACATCAGAAGTTGTTTAAACTAATAAAAACAGGACAAACCATTTACATTTAATTACACTAACAGAGCATGTGTAATTTTAACATGAGAAATTATGATATTAGCCTATTTACTCAAATTATTGTCTTAAAAATAGTTTAGAAACACCCTGTTAAGTATGCTAATTAATTATCTCCTTTTATAACGATTTTACTTTGTTATCCGAATTAATATTTGTCTACTACTATTTATTATCTGTTTTACGTTAATATAAAAATTCTTCTTGTAGGAGTCCTCAGAATACTCTATTTTTATCATGTGTACAATTATTTATATTTCACTGTCGATTGCTTTGGCTTGTATTTTGTTGTATGGAGATTAATAAATTAAATAGTAAAAAAAATGCGTTGAGCAGTGTGTGTGTGTGTGTGTGTGTGGTAGCGCAGTCTTCTAACAAAATGGTACCATGGATCAAACACCCGGATCTCTTGTTTTTGATGGCGCATCGCAAATTAACTTGAGGAACTCGTGTGTGAAAAACGCACGAGCATAATCTTCCCAGTACTTTTGAATTGCCTCCTCCTGGTTCCAACCAAGAGGTCATTTCCTTCCTCATATCGCGTCAAGTGCTTCAGATATTTCAGAACCCACATAGCGCAGACTTTGACAGTTTGTACTACAGAAAATATCAGTGGTAACCGTGCAGGCAGAGTCTGCTCGCGGACTTGTGGGAACCACTATTTGCACTGTGTAGGCAAGGGCCATGAGTGATATTCAGATGGCCAAATCTTCAGGTGTTGATCACCGATCCGCCATGATAACGTTGTCATTTTCTTCTTTTACAACTGTGTGAACTGGTCCGGAGTGGGGATCGTCCTCAACTGTATGTCATGGACGAGATGGTGTTGTCGTAAACCTTTTCCATACGCCGATGAATTTCTGCTGAAGACGGAAGAAAATAAACAACAGAGCGTCGCGCTAACTTGGTACACCCTCGCTGTTAACGCCATACTGTTTCTTCTGCGCAATATTCTCCGCGCATAACCAATGTGGCGTATGCAGAATAAGTGTATCCAGCGAGAGGTGTTGGCGCGATCTAATTACGTTTAGATATTTTAAGTGGAGATACTTCAAGAAGTCACTTTCTCCTTTTCTTTGTACAGCTTTTATCGTTATTCATAATTTATTCTTCTACCTATTCACGCTACGAAAAACTCCACTGAATCGTTCATCAATGGCTACCCCTTTGGCATGGTAAAAGGCTTTAAACCCACGCAGTTATAACTGTCTCACGTTTTTCTTCCTTCCTTCCGAACTTCGTGCTGCCAGAACTGTGTCAAAATTTAGAATGCAGCTTCTTCCTCATCCTCTCATAAGATCAGGTTCTCAACACACAAAACAGATGGATAAGCTGCATAGAATTTGATTCCTCCCATTTCTCTTGAACTCCGATTTCTGTTGACGTATCGATAGGCGTTTTCCCCCAAATAAAGGAACCATAAACGACGTCACTTATCGCGATTGTTATGCATTCATAGGTGAACATATGCGTCTGTTTTCTGTTTCCAAAATCGTTGCATCTCGAGCGCGGTGATAGCTTCAACGACGTTGCATCCGTACACGACAGTGGGGCGTGCCCTAGTGGGTCGGCCATCGATTCATTAGAATATCTATTCCGATGGGCGTGAGGCCATCTGCGCCCGCTTCTACCAACAAAGGACAAGGAAGTGTGATGCCGATAGGGGGGAACACTCGGAGGAAGGTCTAGCGAGCGAGTTTTCCGGCAGGTGATGGTAGTGGAACGCTAATGCAAACAACGCTTTAAAGTGTGCCCAGTTAGGGGACATGTCAGCGGTATATTCAGCCCCTCAAAGTTATGGAGGGGTATAGTTATTAAATGTCTGGCCTTGTGGAGGGGGTGAGGCTTTGTTTGGTTACGAACAAATAAAACTTGGTCGCTGAATAAATTCTTTTCAAGGGATTAAAGTTCGGGAGCAGTCATCGTGAGGATGGGGAGGCTTACTGACACCTATCTGTCGTGTGTGATGAATGGACATTGGGCTGAGAGCTGAGGGTCGGTCAAGTTCCCAAAGTCGAGCAGCTCTTCACCTACTAAAGAGCAGACACACATCGAGCTGCTGCCGACAGAAGTGGCGACTGGAGGAGCACTTGTGATGGCGTCAACCACATACAGCTCGTGCTGATGCCTGGATCAAGAGTAATGTCGCCCTAGCAACCACTATTCTCCTGAATGTGAAGCACCGAAACATGACGTGCTGATGACCGGTGCCAACAGAGCCTCCTCTAATCCCAAGTCAAGGAACGGTAAACACATTAATGTCTTTTGGCCCTCGAGAGCTTTAGCAAGTCTTTCTGAACTGTGCATGCACAGCCCTGTTTGGATTTTTTTCACCTCTCACGTGGAAAGAGACTCATGGAAGCGGGGATAAAAGAGGGGTGAGAAATTATGAAGGACTGAGTTATGGGTTAAGGAAGTTATTATGGCTATAAGTGAAAGCAGGGAGAGTCCGTTTTACATTAGTGAAGATTGAAAGCTGAAAAAAAGTATGAGTATTTCCCCTATTTCTCGCTCATTATTCTATATATTTACCTCAGCAATAAGATCTTTATTGGATGGATGCAGCGCATACTCCAGACAGCCATGGTGACGTTTTGGGCAGCCACGAATAAAAATACAAGACACGTCAAACGCAAGGCAACATTCAAACGCAAAATTTCTCGACAAGTAGTCTCTTCCTTCCCCCCCCCCCAAAAAAAAGATTAAACGTATTAAGTTGTGGGTTCTAGGCCTACGAGGCAATATGTTTAATATTGTTTTGGTTTTAATTTGTGAGTGTTCTGTTTGTACTCCAGTCAGAGGAGTTTACAATTAATCAAACTGATTACAATCGTTCGGTATTTAGAAGTTAAGCGAGCACACGGTCCACTCAAACACGTGTGCTAACTGCACCCTCGTGCTTGACCACTCGGCTACGTCGGTCGTTATTATTATGACTGTCTTAATGATCATCCCTTGATTCCTTACTTTTATATCCTAAATTTTAAGGCACTGTTTCTCTGCAAACAGGGCCTTAAAATTTCTTTTATAAATGGAGTTTCACTTTTGATTTGTTGATAAAAATGGTTTTGGTTGTTTTTTTTCTTTGAAATGAAGGAATTGAATACAAGTTTAAAGAGTTGGATGAAGTTAGTAAGCAGTTCAGTGATGCTCCTCTTTCTCAGCCTTATGGAACAGATAAATTGAAGGCTGCAAAAGTGCATAGTCAGCCATTACAGTCATCCAAAAGTCGTTCTGATAGTCTTAAAAGTTTTATTTGGACTGCTTCAAAGAATGAGCCACACAGGGAACCAATGGGATGGAAAAAAAAATGTTGGAAAGGGAAAACAGAAATTAGGAAAGAATTAACAGATGCCCAGAAAGAGAGGGGGCAGGAGAATTAAGTTTCTTTCCTTATACTGATGCTAAAGACAGGAGCTTGAAACTTACCATACTAGAAGAAGTAGTTTTGGCTCGTAGTAAAGACTTGGAAGGAATTAGGAAAGAGATGAATTCAACGAAAGTTCAAACACAGGTTGAAACTTCTCTAACTAGCCATCCTTTCAATGTGTTTAATTCGGGAGAAAATTCAGATGAACGAGAAGATAAGAGTGAATGCATTGCGTTAAGTTTCAGGGGCGTTCGATTATCAGGGGTTGAAAACTTTTAAATTCTACTTAGTTTGCTAAAACCTCACTACATGATGAGTAGCTATGAGGTGAAATTTCCGATAAAAAGGTCCAGAATTTTTAAAAAGATCAGAGCTGCTGTTCCAGATTTATCGCAACTTTTCTGTGGGGGCTGGGCTAAAATTAGAGACTGAAACCTCCACAAGGATCAACAATAATACATTCCCGAAACAGAAATATACTTTCGTATAGATTTCTTTGGGAAAGGAACCCTTGAAAATGTCAATGTGACCTTTTCTATAACACCTTCATTTTACGAAAAATTAAGACATCGCAAAATTTCTATTGGTCCGACCTTAATGAAATTTGACTCGCCTAGATGAATCTTCCTAAAAGACCCAAATATACAATTTCATTAAAATCCGCCTACTGGGGATCGAACAGGTACATGCAAACGGACTGACAAACAGCCAGACGAACCTAGTTTATATCTTCCTTCCTGTCGAAGAAAATACAAAACAGCATTGCAATAAAAGTTAATTTAGCTGCCAGCGTACAGCTGTAACCAAATGCTACTACAACTTGCGTCGAAAAAGGTTAAGAAATCATTTTATTCTTCATTCTATTATCAGAAAAAAAAATGTTCCCTTTATAATTCAAATCTTTGGACTCCACCATAATACTAAACATATGCACAATGACATCCTTTCAACAGTAACTACCGTAACCCAAGTAATACGATACTACTTAAATACACACGCTGGCCAAAAAAAAATGAATCTTTGTATTAAGACAGTCACAGACAGAAGAAATACAAATTGATGCAAAGAAAACTGTGACATGGGGTGAGGACTTGTTGCCTCATTGACTATAAAGACTGCACAGGCTATTCGACTACAGTAATCCGAAGCCAGAATAGGGCAAACGTGTGCTCTACCAGACTTTGAAAAGGTCTTATCGTGGGTGCACGTTTAGCAGGAGTCGCGATTCAAGAAAGGAAAGACATGATTGGTTTCTCAAATGCATCCATCTCAAATGTTTTTAATGACTGGAAAGCAAGTGATTCTTTCGCATCTCAAAGTCGTAAATGTGGCAGAAAAGTATAGTTCGATTGCGAAGCGGAAGTACACTAAGGAGGACTGTATGGAAAAATAGGACATCCAATGTATAGCAAATATCTGAATTCAACCAAACCAAAAACTGTCCTATTTCAACCCGTACCATGCGCAAGGAATTGAAGAAATTGGGATTGGCAGTCGCATAGCGGGAAACCACTTTTTTCCGAGGAAAAACATAAAAGTCTGCTTGTAGTGGTGCCGAGAATGTCGTAATTAGACAGTGGAACAATGGAAGAAAATTATTTGGTTAGACGAATCACGGTACACTTTTTTTTGCACTGATGGTAGGCAGAGATGGTAAGCATCGCTTCGTGAGGCGAGAACGTCAAGAAGCTGTTGTTATTTGGTTTTCAGGAGCATTAGCAACTAAGGTCATATTGCTCCGGAAATATGCTGTGGTCATTCCCTGACCTCTCCGCATCCTCCGTATTTGGTGGTGACGGGCTCGAACCCGGGTCTAATCAAGAAGCGTGTGTTATGCACTGCTGCTCCTTCCCATCTGGCTACGGAGGCGCCTATGTCAAGAAGCGATGACCCTTCTTGTCTTTTTAAGACAAACCAAACATATAGGGGAATGTTTTTGGTTTTTTTTGTAAGGACTAGGTCCGTCGATATCGGTGGAAGGTCGAGGGAGTGCCTGAATTTTATATCAGAACTACTGCACCCTGCAATGTTCCACGTTTATCCTGAAGGTAATGGCCACTTTGTGGATGACAATGCAACAGCTCATCGTGCCAGAATAGTTTGGAGAACATGAGTCAGATTTCCACCATCTTCCCTGGCTTCCACATTCGCCTATTATCAATCCTATTAAATGTGCGGGATATGGTGGAGACTGCTATTCGGCCACGAAGTCCTCTTCCTTAAACTTTGTCACAGTTTCGCGATATTTTGCTGCAAGAATAATTACAATGAGAGAAAGAGAGATGAAGCTGGTGCCAATTCCCGAACTCGCACTGAAAAAAGCTCCAAATTCCAGCAGGGGAGGGTTGGGTGATTTCAATTCATGTAAGGAGAATACCTCCTTATTGTATCTTTTTCTAATATTAGTCCTGTCACACGGATTCCCTGAACTCGAGGACCGGCCCTGAGTCATATACCCAGAAATCAACATATTACTCCCTATTGTTCCTTCGCTCATCTCAGTTTCCTCTCCCCTTCAAAGAAATTTACATCAAATCTCCTAGAAAATTTCTTCAACTACTAGCGAATGCAAATCGAAGAACATTTTTAAAAAATTTTAGAATTTTTCAGAAATATCATTCATGCCGGATATCACATTTCATTACATTTGGCGCCAAACAAATTAAATTGGGTTCTGTCCCAAAAGCTTATTCGTTTAATACATTCTTCTGAACGCATTTTGCAATAGCAACAGACAGTGGTTATTTCCTCGGAGAAGCCCGTAAAAGCAAATTTGGCTTTTACGGGCTACTCTGAGGATCTAATCACTGTTCTCATTCATAACCAAGGACCAATCTCAAGAACTGTTCTAATCCATAATGTAGCTAAAATGAAGGTCCATTTAAGCACTCTCGAGGCCCGGTAATGGCCACATTTTCTGGACCCCCTAGATTGCCAGAATTACATATGTAAATTGAAATATAAATAAAATTTGGGGCCCCTCTATCGAACCAGGGGCACGGGACTTCGGTGCTTCCCCACCTTAAATGAGTTCTGGCTAAAATACTGTAAATCTGCAATGAAAAATAGTAGAAATCAATACTTTTGCGAGTAAAAAAAAAAAACAGTCATAAATATGGAAGAGAAATACACACCCGTTTTTCTGTTTTTGTTTTGTATTTCCTTAGATGCAATGCGTGCGGAAATTTCACCTCACACATGTCCACACACCTGTCTTGCAAACCATGTGCAAAGGTACGAATGTCTACCATTATCCAGGGGCGGAATGATAAGGAAATGATACAACTTCTTAGAGATTTATATGAACATTCATAGAAATTTCCTTATCAACCCTTAAAAATGTAATTTCTGTTCCAAAATTTGATTTTATTTGTAATGTCAGTGCTACACGGACCTACATTAAAAACAAGAACACCATAAGGTTGTTCGAAACCTACAGCATTGCCCTATAATGAATAGGAATACAAATTCGGTTACAGGGAAAATAAGGCTCTCAAAAAGACCACATTAAAGAAACGGATTAATATAAGTTAATTAATAATTTAATCAAAACAGATCGTTCATTAAAATACAAAGGAAATAGAAATAACTAAAGGAATAAGAGAATTAGACTCGCTGAGTCCAAATCTTTTCAGCTTGACAAAGGACAAATTAATTAACGAAGAAAATAGAGTAAATAAAGGAATTAAAATAAAAAAATAATTAAATATAATCTGCTATTTAAATCATGGCAGAAATGAAAACGATTTGCAAAGAATGCTGCGTAATTTAAATAATGCAAAAGAATATGGAATTATTCGCAGAGAAAACAATAGCAAAAGAACCATTCAGATGTAAATTAGAATTAGAAAGGGAAAATAAGAGAACAAGTAATGAATTTAATTACTATAAATACAGATAAATAGTTCAGCAGGAAGTAGAAGAACAAGCAATAAAAGCGAGTAGAATATCCGGAGGTGGGAGTTAAATTATATAAAAACGCTAGAGTTAAAATAAATAAAACAATAGTAAGAGCTATAATAACATATGCAGCTGAGACAAAAGGTACAAAGCGAAAATGAAACAAATAAATGAAACCAATAAAACATTAAGAGACGAATCTAAAAGTGAGGAATTCCGAAAACAATTGTCAAATGCCGCCTATTAATGAAGATATATGAATGGGAAAAACATATAAATATGATAGATAAAGACAGGAGGACAAAAATAGTAAAAAGTGGAAATCCATCGGCAAATGAAGTAGAGGAAGACCAAAAAGGATATGGGACCTATCCTAACCAAACAAGCGTCATTCTTAAAGGAAAAGGAAAAAGAAAAACTAAATAACGAGAGAACAGACTTCAAAGGGCATATTTATCACTCTTGAACTTGTAAATCTTATGGGCAAAATGATCTTCGCCACACGTTAAAGTTCTATTTAGGATGCATTTCAATATTATGGCACAGCATCAGAAAATATCGACAAATATTCAACACATGGGAGAGATTATAAGCAGGGAGATTACTACGAAAACAATATCAAACTCCATTTACACATCTTGCAAACGGCCCATTTATCCTACTGGACCGTTTAATTATTGAAAGCTAATCTTCCAGTTCGGAAGACACCGACAACTGTACCAGCAGGGACCCTATTGGGTCTACCATGTTTGTATTTCCAATCACTGACTCCATTCAACTCACAAAGCACGGTCCCGATTGATTAGAGACGGAATGCATAGCGCGAGCAGGGGCAGCTGCCCCAGAACAAACAGCCTGCTAACCCTGCGACCTTCGACGCAAAGTCACGCTTCTCAATAGGGGTATGTCGTAGCACCGCTG
The DNA here is from genome assembly GCF_048544385.1 of Mastigoproctus giganteus. Taxonomy (NCBI): domain Eukaryota; kingdom Metazoa; phylum Arthropoda; class Arachnida; order Uropygi; family Thelyphonidae; genus Mastigoproctus; species Mastigoproctus giganteus. The sequence goes on from NC_143577.1 coordinate 158,349,842, forward strand.
AGAGGGCTGCGTAATGGGAATCGGCCGGAGCGAGATGGAGAATAGGGCCCGAAGTTTCTGTCAAACCCTAGTTGTGAGATCCCGTACATGGTCATCAATTACTGGGAGGTCGTGTTTTTGACACCTTGTGAAACGCGAGCTTCATGACGTCCCTCTGTTTAGTGCTCGCGCTCATTTCTTAGATTGCTCGCTCACCTGGACGGCAAGACATTGAACCCCTCGTCCCATGCTGATATTTCTCGCCTCCCGCCAAGGAGGCTGGGCACGAGCATGCGCGCTGCTGCTACATAAGCGGTCGCCGATTTCAGGGTATCGCGAGGCAGGTGAGAAGCCACTGGAAAATTGGCCTGTCATGGGTGGCTTTATGAAAAGCCTTTTACGGACGCGGTGTTGATTTGTGGCGGGACTCTGAATGGGTGAGAGTAGGCTCACGCCTTGAAGCGGGCGTCCAGGCAAGAACAAGTTTGAAAAGGAGTCCAACTAACGGCCCTCACGCTTTGAAATTTTGCCAGAGTTGGCAAAGAAAGTTTGAACAACAAACTCTCTGTAGCGGATCAATTACCGGGTCAGTGATTAGAAACCGACACGCAATTCCCGCGTGCCTCTTACAACATGGCTGCATGTGATATGTGATGGGGAAGTTTTAGTAGAAGAGAGAGGGGCGCGGGGGGGGGGAACTTTACATAATCCAACATTGAAAGGGACAAGCAAGAGGCTGCTGTTAGGCTTTTTAATCAAATGACCTACATACGTGCAACTAAATACAACTATTTTACTCTGAAAAAGCATACAACTGTTAGACTTTTTAAGCGTACAGCCTACTTTCATACAACTATGCAAGTATTTTACCAAAAACCGCAACACCGTTTTAACAGTTCCTTTAAATAAACACCAGATTGCCTGTACAGCAATACTGAATGCTTTTTCATAGACTTTTAGATATACATTTTAGACATCGCTTCTACAGCTTTGGCAGTCGCAAGAGATTCACACTGATCCTTCCGTTGAGATATGTAGGCTATCCTTAACTGAAATAAGCATCATCTGAAATCTAGACACATGATTTACACTTTTAAGTCTACGAGTTAAAATATCCTTCTCAACACAAAAAAATTTTTCTACTTAGCGACTGGTTTCTCTTCTCCACTCACCCCAACAAAAAAAAAAAAAAAAAAAAGCAGAAGAAAAGAAATATGTTTTATAACTGGGCCCACGTGATATTAAAATTGTAAAAAACAAAAGTACAGCCTTGGGGGAGGTGAAAACTAACATCCTCTTCAGTAGGAGGAAACTACTTCGCTATATCCTTGGGGAGGTGAAAACAACGTCCTCTTCAGTAGGAGGTAACCATTTCGTCCTCTAAATGTGATCCACGCAACATCATATTAAAAACAATTTCCACCACAGTGAAAAGCTCCTACACATGCTAGGACAGTTACATTTATTTCAGAGTTAATCAAATACTTTTTTTTTTCTTCTTCTCTATAGTTAGGGCATCCGATGAAATAATCAGCAAACTAGAACACATCTGAATGGCAAGTCTTCATTAAATTTGGGTATGTTGAAATGTTTGTGACAAGGCCTCAGTCCTGAATTTCGTACTGTTGCACATCTTGTTGGCATCTAGGCAAAGCATGTTGCACAAAGGAATTGTATCGGCTGGGAAGAAGTGTTCGAGACAGTCGAGATGAACAGGACCCATGGGAACTCGTTCACCATCTCTAGATCTGTTATACATGCGAACATGAATATGACACCATGGAAGATCAAAATTCTGGAATAGAACCTCATCACTCTTGCCAAATTGTTAACTAATATGATTGATTCTCCCAATGTGCAAGAAATCATCTTAGCCTCAAATACCAATCCAAGAGAGCGGCATAAACAACAGTATAGGTCAACTCTTACCAACTTTGTCCGCCTTAGAGGTATGTTCCCTGCAAACATTACAGAACATTTCAACAATCTGCAAATTAGCCGCAACGAACTACTGAATGACAAAAAAGTACAGGAAGAAAGCATAAGCACCGATCTCCACTGAATCTCTACAAACACGATCAAGTCACTTCATCTACCAGTCCATCACATACCATCGACACTCTCTGTAGTCCAAGACTTTGGCTGTCATTTAATAGATGGAATTTATATTGTAAACTTATTTGATTCTCTGTATATTAGCATTAGCAAGGGCATATGCTGCAAGAAAGCAAGCTTATATAGCATCAGCCAAAAGAACCCTTCTCATTTCACGTTTGTCTAGTTCTGCCTTGAATCTATTTAAGCTATCAACTTCTACAACCATAGATGGAAGTTTGTTCCAGCAATCAACCACCCGCTGGCTAAAGGCAAACTTCTGCACATCTATCCTACAACTGTCTTTCCTCAATTTGAATGTATGTCCTCTCAGGCGATTATTCTGAGCAAGAGGAACAATCCCATCAACATTGTGCATGCTCAAACCATTCAGGGCTTTATACACCTCAATCAGATTACCTCGTAGGTGCCTAGTCTCCAGACACTGTAATTTGCAAAATTTAAGCCTTTCTTCGTAAGAGCACCCCTTTGTTCCATTCACTAATCTTGTTGCCCTTCTCTGTACTCGTTCCAACAGCTCTATATCCTTCTTAAAATGAGGCCTCCAGACCTGTATACAGTACTCTAGGTGTGGCCTGATAATTTCCTTATGCAAGGGGATAATCACCTCCTTATCCATGCTAGAAAAATTCCTGTATATCATTGACAAGACACCATGAGCTACTCTTGCAGACAGTCTGCACTGCTCAGAAAACTTCATATCTGCCTGCACAATTACCCACAGGTTCTTTTCATTCTCTAACACTGTCAGTGTAAAACCACACACTTGATACGTTACTCTGGGGTTACTGTTTCCCACATGTAGTACTTTACATTTGTCAATGTTAAACTTCATTTGCCACCTCTCAGCCCATCTGCTCAACTTATCTAGATCCTGATGCAGCAGCGAACTGTCATCAGTGTCATTAACAACCCTGCCGACCTTCGTATCGTCTGCAAACTTGGAAATTAAGCCTGATATACCATCATCAATATCATTGATAAATCATCAATGATAAATCATCATTGATAAATCATCATCAATATCATTGATAAATCACCATCATCAATATCATTGAAAAGGGATCAGTCCTGGGGCCTCTCTTCTGGAACTTGGTGTTGGACGGCTTCCTCAACCAGGATCTAAACGGAGCAGATGCTCAAGCCTTCGCAGATGACCTGGTCCTGATGCTGGAGGCGGACAATCGTGCACAACTTGAGGCTATTGCAAACAGGGCCATAGATACCCTCCAAGAATGGTCAAAAAATCATCACTTAAGAATATCACCTTATAAGACATCCTCAATACTTTTAAAAGGCTCCCTTGATATCAGGAGGCCACCTCAAATAAAAATAGAAGGAAAAACCATAAAACTGACCACCGAATTAAAATACCTAGGAATCATCCTTGACAAAAATCTTTCATTCACTCCACACCTCGTATATCTACAAAAAAAGATCAAAAACTACTCAGCCCTCATAGCAAGAGTCTCGCGAAAGGATTGGGGCTTAAGGAAAAGAACCCTGATCCTCTTTTACAAGGCTTTCTTCATTCCAGCCATCAGCTATGCAGCAGGGATCTGGTTTAAAAAAGCAACCACCGCAGTCAATAAAAGAAAGCTAGAAACGATACAGCGCAGCATCTTACTCACTGTCTCCAGAGCATGCTGCACGGTCAGCTCACACGCACTGCAGGCCCTTGTAGGGCTCCTACCCTTCGACCTGGAGATTGTCCGCTGTGGCATGCTATATCAACTATCAAGAGGGAACAGTGTAACTTGCATTGGCTTCACCACAGACCCGACCAACAACAGCAACGCAGAAAAGAAACGACTAACCAAATATCTTCAACAAACCTGGCAGTCCCGATGGGCGGACTCAACTAAAGGTGAGATAACCCGGAAGTTCATCCCGGACATTACCCAAGTGTATCCCGAACAGCCAAACTGGTTCTCACCGGGGCTCTACACCACCTTTCTTCTAACAGGGCATGGCTCTTTTAATGCCAAGCTGTCAACTTTCGGCATCAGGGATTCCCCATTATGCCACTGCGGAGAAAACCAAACATGGTCACGCCTAATGCACGATTGTCCCCTCTTTGAGGACATCAGATGTCATTTCATCACAAAGATACGCTTTAATCCGAAGGAACGGGAGCACCTCATATTACATGAGGAGGAGCACTACAAGGCCCTCTCGTGCTTTGCACATGAGCTGTTTACCCGGCTAAGGGCAATGACCCAACCTCCCCAGGCTTGATGCAGGACCTGACTACAACTACAACTCATCGGACGGGACTCTGCTCTCATGAGTGCCATTACTTTGTCAACTGTACCAGAAAGCTCAAAGTACCACGATATCGGACGGGACTTTGCTCCCACGAACATCACAATCAAACACGGACACCCTGTCAACTGGACCGACAGCGCATGTAATTTACCCAACGAACTACCCTAGAATGTGACAATCACCATATGCAGGAGTGACAACACTGCATCGACGCCCAGATAACAGAACAAACAGTGAAAGTGACCACATACCAAGAATGACCACCCAAAAGTGACCACATACCAAGAATGACCACCCAAAATGGAAATAGAAGGACCATGACCACGACCAAACTGGATGAGACCTTGATCCCATGACCAACGCCGGCATTCAACCGATCTCTGAACAAGTCGGTAGAGACCTTGTCCCTGTATGTACCTCCTGGGGCCAGTGTTGTGATGCTGTCCTGAACCTGCTGGCTTAGCCACCACTCTGCAGCCAGGCTGCACACACGCCATATTGGCGACCTGTGCCGGCTCCCTTGTCCGGCCCTTTCTATCCCACCCCGGCAGGGGGAGAGGAGACGGTCATACTGTTTCCTCCCCTCCACGCCACCCCCATTCTTCCTTCTGGCAGGGCATGGGCATGCCCTGCTGACACCAAATTGAGGCCTCCTACTCTATTGGCCTTATCCTTCCTCCTTTAACCCCCCAGTCTTCATTCTCCCCCCCCCCTTCTCTATCTTTACACAAGCGAATTCCCCCAAACACATAAATTCAATGAATCCAAATTAACTGACGCCCATATTTCGGTCTATCCTTATTCAAGCGACATCACCCTACGCAATCGAGAGATATCACACATATATCTATACATATATGTGTAAAAAAAAAAAAAATTTTTTTTTTTTTTTTTTTTTTTTAAGGTCCTAGCCACTGAAATCTCAGGAAATTAGGTGGCAGGACCTGCCAGAGTGAACTAAAGACTATCGGGTACCTGGTCTGCCTCCACGGGGCGTAAGTGGGGCAACGTTGGGCCTCAGAAGAGGTCCAGCGGCTAAATGGCCAGAGGAACAACGGTACAAAACACCACACTTCCATAATCCATACACTTTTAAATCTCTGGCCTTCCCAGTGAACTGGTACACCCACAATAAAAGCAACGCGGAGATGGGGGAAACCCCTGGTGCCGTTTGACACTGAAAACACTTACACTTACTTACACTTATCATTGATAAATATACAAAACAACAATGGACCCAACACTGAACCATGGGGGACTCCATTAATAACATTAGTCCACGAAGAGCAGTGTCCATTGATTACCACTCTCTGTCTTCTTCCAATTTGGTCCTTGAGGTTGTCACAGACATTCTCTCAGATAAGCCAGACAAGATGTGCTTACTACCTGGGAGTCTAAAACGCTGATGGAACTGATATTCGGGTGACATTCAAGTCAAGTGGACCGGTGAAGCCCGGACGGTCTGTGACAGCCAAATCCTCTGCTTGCACCTTCACGATGGTGGGACTATTAGTAATCCTGGGTATAACCTTCATGCACAAGTACATGGTGGGTGACCACCCAGTTTTGAACCAACGTAAGCCGGGGTCGAGGTGTGGCAACCACATCACATGGAGGAACACCGCCCCTCTATGTTACTAGGCAGTACTAGATAACTCTCATCAACCGGTGCAATACCACCACTTTGCTTATTGGAGGCTTGAAGTGGTGGAACCCATTTTTAGTCTCTAGAGCTAAGTTCCGGTCGACCCTTCCCTATTTCTTCCATCATGCAGTATGACTGATGACTTTTGAGATTATGATGAACGTCGTGGCGAGATCCAATATTCCTTACATTTCGAGGGTACAGCTCTAAAACGGTGCTCGCAGGCCGGCCGCTAGTTAGTACACCGGACTGAACCTATGGGTAACTCTCTAGGAGGCTTTCGGATCAACTGGTAAATAATCTTGCTACCTCTACTCTGCAAGATAGTGACTGGAGGGAGTCCGAGTAGTGTGTACGCGGGCGGCATTGTCGAAGCCACGTTATGTCAAGGATCTGGGTATATTCTTACCATGTGTACACCATATCCAAAAACTTCATTACTTCATACAGCATGTCCCACCCACTTTTTCTTACTATTGAATACACCATGAATTGTCAAACTAATAGAGAAAACTTATCTGCGAAAAGATCTAAACCTCCCAAGCACTTCCTAATTCATTTCACTAAATTTTTTTCCACGCGCTCTGCCTTGAGTTTCCACTCTAATGCAGCCAATTTATTCCGTTGCTTTTTCTTATTATTTCTTTATTTTTTATTATTATTTTTTATCATTATTATTTAATATATTTTGATTATTATTTAATATATATAATTTTTTATTAATTAATTAATTATTTTTTATTTATTTTATTTTTATTATTATTATAATTTATTTTTTTATTTTTTTCTCCCCCCCTAACTGCACCACGGGTGGGTTTTTTTTATTTTATTATTTATTTATTTATTTTTTTTTTTTTTTTGGCTCTTCTTTCTTTATCTCCTCCCTCTGGAATGGGCCCCCAGAGGAATCTGTCCCACCTTCTGGCAACACTAGGTGGGTCAGAGTCTCTCTTGAGACAGCACATGTTTTTCTGGGACTGGCCCACCTTCCCGTGGTGTGGACGAGTACCCAGAATCATCTGTCCAAGTGACTGATGCTTCTGGGTAGCCAAGTGGCCAGAACAAAACAACAGAACACATACAAACGTACGTCACACACATATCTGGCACATTTGTAGTGATACTGTTCTTCACAGAGACACGAGGCGGAGTTGAACAAACGTTCTAGGTGCCGCCCTTACCTATACACATGTTCACATGTCCACATATTCTTGCAGGAATGGAATCCTTTATCCCACACTCCACTTTAAAATCTCGCCCTTTATCTAAACCTTGGCTTTCCAATAAATGTGCTAAGGCTGTTCAAGAGAAGAATGTTGCATATCGTAATTGGCTTGTTTCTAATTCTTCAGTTTCATTTTCTGCCTACACCAAAGCTCGCAACAATTGTAAAGCAGTTATTAATCAGTCCAAACTAGAGTTTGAACAGGCTAAGAGTAGAAAATTTGCTTTTTGCCCTAATGGTAGCCGAGCATTCTGGTCTCTTTCCAAAGTTATTGGCCGCAACTTTTGCCCATCTCTGCTCCGACCTCTGTCCAAACCGGATGGTTCTGTTGTCACTTCAGCCAAGGATAAAGCTGAGCTGTTAGCATCCCATTTTTCTTCCAACTCATGTATTAATGATCTTGGTAAAACACCTCCCACCATTCCCAACACGCTCCATTCAATGTCTCCTGTGGTCTTCCGTCAAATGGATGTCAGAACGGTTTTGACGAATCTTGATGCTAAGAAAGCTCCAGGTCCTGATGGTATTCCTCCATTTGTTCTCAAAATCTGTGCTCCTGAACTTACTCCTATTCTTTGCCGCCTTTTTTCACTTTCTTATTCCAAAGGTGTTTTTTCTTCTGCTTGGAAATTTGCTCATATCCAGCCAGTTCCTAAAAAGGGTGACAAATCTCTCCCATCCAATTATCGTCCCATTGCAATTATTTCTACTCTTTCTAAATTAATGGAGAAATCAATTAACCGCCACCTCTTAAACTACCTAGAAACCTTCCGTCTGATCAACGATCGCCAGTATGGATTCCGTCAGTGTCGATCCACTGGTGATATTCTGGCTTATGTTACCCATTTATGGACTAATTCAATGGAAAGATTCGGTGAAAACAGAAGTAGTTACTCTTGACATCTCAAAGACTTTCGATCGTGTTTGGCATAAAGTTCTTCTGAACAAGCTTCCATCTTATGGTTTGCAAACTGTTTTTAGTAATTGGTTATCCAGTTTTCTCTCTGATCGCTCACTGAGGGTGATGATAGATGGCTTTCTGTCTTCTAACTTCTCCACTATGCCGGTTTCCCCCAAGGTTCAGTTCTTTTCCCCACTCTTTTCCTCTTGTATATTAATGACCTTCTTCCATTGACTGGAAATCCCATCCATAGTTTTGCCGATGATAGCACATTGCATTCCACTTTCCGTTTTGAGAAACCTTGTCCTGCTCAATCAGCTTCAACTTCTTGAAAATCTGCTACCAATTCCTTAAATGCCGATCTTCAGGTAATTCTCCAGTGGAGCAAAGACAACTTAGTTAATTTCAACCCTTCTAAAACTCAATCTTGTCTTATATCTCGCAAAAAGGATTTTCTGCTCCTATGCTTATCTTTGGTGTCACTCCGATTTCTAGGCAAAATGATATATCTCTTTTGGGATTACCCTGACTTCTAATCTCACTTGGCACAAGCACATTACAAATATTGCTTCCTCTGCATCTAAAAAACTTGGTTTTCTATTTCGCTCTCAGCGTTACTTTTCTTCCAAACAGCTGCTCACTCTGTATAAATCGCAGATCTGCGATTTACCATGGAATAAGGCCGCCGTAGCCTAGTGGTCAGGCGCGCGGGTACACGTGCGCCTGACCACTAGGCTACGGCGTACACGTGCCTTGAGTGACCGGGGTTCAAGCCCGTGACTGCTGAATACGGTGCTGTTTCTTGTATTCTGTGTATCTTGTAAACTCCTCTGACCGTTTGGTCGTCCCGGAGTATAAACAGAAAATTTATTTAATATTGTTCCCGCATCTGGGGCGGTGCCCACAAAACCTCTCTCAGGCTTCTTGATTCCATTCAGAAGAGAGTGGTTAGGTTAATTAATGACTCCACTCGCTGTCTCATAAAAGTACTGTTTCTGCATGTCTCTTCTACAGATACTTCCATGGGCACTGTTCTTCTGAATTGGCTTCTCTAATTACCACTCTCTCTTTCAAAACAGTCCGAACACGTGTCGCCACCAGCCAACATCCATTTACTGTCCATCTTAAAACTCACAGAACCAACTTTTCATCTTCCTCGTTTATTCATTCATCTGCCGTTTTCTGGAACAACCTTCCTTCATACGTATTTCCTGAAAATTGCAATCTTCAGAAGTTCAAGTTCAATGTCAACAAATACCTTCTTTCGTCTTCTCAACTTCCAACCCAAGCACGGTACTAAGTACTATAGGTTCTAATACCTCTGGTGTTTGTGGTTTACATAAAAAAAAATCAACCATCCCTTTATCTATTGTAACAATTTTCCTCTAATACCACACTGCTCTAATTTGTGCCGCAGTCTTCCATGCAACAGTATCAAAAGCCTTTCTAAGATCCAAATATGTGATATCAAAATTATTCTTTGCATTCAGTTCCTTTGTGACCACATCATAGTATCCAATCAAATTGGTCAGACAAAGACTTCCCCTTAACAAACCCATGCTGTGTCCGAGCTATAACTGAAGTCTTGTCTAGATGATCCTGCAATGCTTCTTTAACCAGTGCTTCCATTAATTTCCCTGGAACAGAAGTTAAGCTATCAGGTCTGTAATTACTTGTGTCTCCCTTTGATCCTCCTTTGTGGATCAAAGGGATATATGTTCAAATGTAAATTTCTCCCTCTTGTATACATATGCTATTCCAATGCAAACGCATTGTCGAATGTTATCTATTGTCCTTTTAATGTATGTATATTTTTTTCAATTATAATTATATGTACACCTTTCTAGCCAACCAGCTGTATAGGCAGCGAAATCAAGCTTAATGGACTGAATAATAATAATAATAATAATAATAATAATAATAGTAAGGTTTAGAGCGCTATTGTGTGTTTTGGATACAATGTTCACTTTCTTCTTGAGTATCCGTAAAAACTCTGATGATATCAGTGGTGTTAATCTCCCTAGTCATGTGTTGGGACAAGGCAATAATGCTCCTAAAAACAGCAAGTTGTTTCTACGGGATGACTTCCAGGTTAGCCAACATCTCTGAATTCGAGAAGGTGGGTTCCGAGTAACTTTATTTAGCCATCCGATGAGCCGGTATTCAATACTGAGGAATTTCGACATATGACCAGCTGGGCAGAAGACCAAATTATCGACGTTTTCGAATCCTGTGTGGATTAAAATAAAATACATTTTCTGTTCTCCAGAAAATTTATACCTCTGACCGTGTGGTCATCCGAACGGTCAGAGGCTAAAAAAAAAAAAAAAATTGAGAAAGAATACAAGAAACAGCACCATCTTTAGTAGCCACGCGGACTTGAACCACAGTCAATAAATGCACGTGCCCTCATGCACCCTCGCTCCTAACCTCAGTGAAGATTACAGAATGAAGACCGCAAGATATTGCAAAATAAAACGAAGACTATTACCGCAGAGCTATTGAGAAGAAGAGTGATATAGTAATCTTACAAGACAGTCCTATAATGTCTCTACTGAATTCAGTTTCATTCAGAATCATCCCCACCTCTCCTTAACCAGATATACTTGCATTGGCTATTTTCGTAATTCATCCACAGTTGGGGTAAAATCGTTTTTACATGTCCAAGTGCTCGTTGAAGAAAAACAGGAATAAAGCTTCAACAAAGTCCTATTTTAACATCTGAAGAGTATAAAATGGTATTAAGAAAATAGAAGCAGAAGGAAAAATAATCCTCAGCAAAAAAGGTTAGAAGTAAAGAATCAGCAGAGCATATCAGATCAGCAACATGTAATAAGAAAAACAGCAAAGATACGCATGGTTTCTTTTTTTTATCTGATCTCTGCTGAAAACTGTTTTCTGTAGTAGATTCTAATAATTATGCAATTTTGTTTATTGTTCTGTACTTTATTCTATAAAGCATTAAATTCCATACCAAATGACTTCTGTTTGATTGTTAAAAAAATAAAATATTCATATAAGCATTTGTGAGAGTGGGACCATTACGGAAGAGTCATTAATTTCTAAAAAAAAAATAATAAAAATGTTTCATCCTTAAAAATTCCGACTGGAAAAATAATTCCCAATGTGTAAGTAACATCTGAACCTAAACAAACATTACAATTACCTTTATTTAAGATTGAGATAGTTTTCTGAAGTTACTTTAACGTTCTTCTAAGAAAGTTAGATTTTTATCAAGGATGAGTCCGAGAAAAGGTTTGGTGGGGATTATGGTCAAGTTTTTTCTAGGCGAACTTATGTTTATTATTTATTTACGCGTTTATTACAAATTACTTGGACAGATCCTTAAAGGCCAGGAGGAGACATCATACATGATTAAAATTTACAATTTTCTAATTCCTCCTACTTTATAATATACAACAAAATAGAAGTTTGTACCAACGATCAACTACCCTCTGGCTGAAAGCAAATTTCCGCATATCTATTCTGCAACCATCTTTCCCTATTTTAAATTTATGTACCGTTATATGTGTTTTCCGAGCAACAGAACGGATGTTATCGACACACTCAATCCATTGAAAGACCTCAATCAGATCTCCTCGCAGTTTCCAGATGCTGCAATTTGTCTTTATTGGTAAGCATACCATTTTGTTCCTCTCACTCGTTGCTTTTCTCTGCACCCTTCCAACAGATCCGCATCCTTTCAAAAGAGGCTTTCTGTATGCAGTAGATGTAGACACATGTATTATCTAGTGTAGGAGCACCTAAATGTCAGTTCATCTCCGCCTTGGTACATTGTGATGGATCCATCACGCTGTACCAAGAACTCTGTAAAAGGCCAGAAATGTGTGTAATGTTATGTTTGTGCAGTGTGGGTGTGTGTTGTTATGCTGTTTAGTTGCTTCTGGCCTCTGTCACCAGGATGGTGATCACGCCTGGAAAGCCTGCCCGATGTCCGTCTATACCACGGAGAGGTGGGCTACAACTGCGCATGTACTGTGGCGGACCTCGACTAGCTCGTGGGTCTACTGTTTTCTGTGTGTGCTGTATTAGCCAAGTCCCGCACACACACCGGAGGAAATGCTCAGGTGGGTGACAACAATCCGCCCCGGGTTGCCCAAACCTGGGGGCCAGCAAAAAATAAAAATTAAAATTTACATTGAAAGGATACTTGTGCCAGCAGTCGCAAAGAGATCACTTCCTCAAACTTTAGAGGCTGATAACCACAAGGAGATTTCAACCTTCACCCTCACGTTGACTTTTCACATTGTTCTCTTCACACATGTCTTTAACGTGGGTCTATCCTTGGGTCGAAACATGAGTTCTTAATCCTTAAAATGTGTCCTCCACATGTTAGTCTCTAAAGTCCTTCGCCTCCATCTGTATTTTACAACGAAATACTCTGAAGAAGAATATTCTCTAAATAGGTTTACCTTAGCAGCCACAATGAGACCGCTACCGTGATGTCCAAGTCCGTAAAGTCCAGGTTACCATCTCTGCAGAGTACAAATCTCAAAATAAGGTCTGGATACTGTTTCTTGTTTATTTCTCACAATTATTTTAGTTATTATGTCCTCAATTCATCGTTCACAAAAATATTTTATGGTGTGTCTTGTAGTACAACCCAGGCAGAAAACAAACAAAAAGGCACTCAAAGTCAATTTGTCAACCCTTGTCCGGTTTTATTATTGTGTTCTACCCTAGTCCTGAGTAAGGAAAAATTCCATATTCAACTTAATCTCAGCATATTTATATTTATATCTTCAATTTGTAAAGTACAATATCATATATAACTCCTATATACAGTGGCGGACAAAAAACTGCATCACCTTAAAAAAAGTAACATTTGTAGTGAAACATATAAGATATTGTTTGATTACAGTCATTTTGTTTGTCGCAAAGCAAAGTTATTGCGTCAGATAACGCTTCTATTGCATCAGACAGTAATTGCAAGGTACTGCATTAGCCGTTTCTATAAATACAGCGTGAGAGGGGTATACACGCTCATTAGTATCCTGTTTTGCGGAGGTGTAAGCATGATACCATATGTTCCGTTGACACCAATAACAAAAAGTGTAGCTGTCCCAGGAAGAGCTTTCTACGCGTGCTATTGCTGATAAAATAGGCTGCCACCGGTCAATAGTATCCCGGGTGCTGAAATTAAATCGTGAAAGCGGTAATGTGAAGAGAAGACCTGGATCAGGCCGTAAGAGAGTGACTACACCTTCCCATGATCGATATTTGAAACCTATGCCTTCGTAATCGCCATGTTAGTGCTCCGGATCTGAAACTGGACTTTGACGTGGCTTCTGGTGTTGAAACAAGTGCACGAACTATCCAAAGACTGCTTTCGGAATGTGGTCTGCATGGCTATCGGCCCAAGAAGAAGCCTTTGTTGACCCAACAAATGAGGAAGAAGCGACTTTCTTGGGCTAAAACGCATGTTTCATGAAAAAAAGGGCAATGGGACACCGTCATCTTTTCTGACGAATTGAAATTCAACCTGCATGGCTTGGATGGGAAGCGATGTGTCAGAAGACGAAAATTGGAGGCATACCATCCTGAACTGCATTACGACGACTGTAAAGTTCCGCCGGTCAGATGGTCTTGTGATGCATAACAAGCAAATGGGTGCGGAGAATTATGCTTATTAACGGAACGGTAAATGGAGAAACCTACACCGTTACCTTGGAGGAGTGCCTGAGACCGATTGTTAGGGATCACCACACAGGAAAATATTTAAGTTTTATGCTGCTCACATTTAATGATGAGTTTGTCTTTTTGTCTCACAAGGCTTAAAACATACTTACACCAATGTTTTCCCTCGTTTTTCTCCCTTAAAGTGCAATCATACCTGGGAAATGCTGGCATTACAGTGTTGGACTGGACCGGCAACAGAGACAGATTTAAACCCTATTGAAAATTTCTGGTACATAATGTCGCCTAAAATTGCTCAGAAGGAGCCAACAAGTAAGATTCAGCTGCAGGAGAGCATTGTAAGGGTGTGGTACCACGAAATTGGGCAACCGTATGTCCAGAAGTTAATTAACTCTACGCCAGATCGTTGCAAGGCTGTAATTGCAGCTCGAGGAGGAAGAACAAAATATTGAGGACTTATTTTGCTGATTTACAGTACATAATACTATTCATATAACTTGTTATTTCAGTTTGTACACGTAAATGCAATAAAATGCATGTTTGGTTGTCATGATTGCCATTTGCATGATTTCTCATATTCCATTAATTACGCATTTTACCCTTTGGGAAGATATTTATGGCAATTAGGTATATCTGGTGGAGTCTTTTTATTGGATTTCATTCACAGAGATATCCCATCTAACAAATGCATTTCGAACATTTCTGCCACCCACAATGCAGCGCAAAACACATTATTTGCAAAATTCACAAGTGATGCAGTTTTTTGTCCACCACTATAGTAAAATTCCTTCCATTAGGACATAATTTCTTTTCTCCTGGAATTAAATCCCGACTTCACACTTTTGTAATCCATGCTACAGTTATTTATGAAATGGTTCCTGTAGTTTCTTGTCTGTTGTTTCTGTTTCTAACAATCTTTTCAATAATATCCACTCCTATACTAAAGACCATCTTCCAATACGTTCTTTGTTGTTTTACCATATCTGCTTGTAACTTTAGTATCTCTTTACTTTTCCATCCTTTATTAAGATTTCTTCTCAAAATATGTATTCTAGCTCTTATTTTATCGTATTCCCTTCTAAGGTACTCTTTTTCAATTTTTAACATGAAGTTCTCCCATTATGAACCTATGGCAGTTCCGGGATGAAAATTGCTGCCACTTTGAGAATATTATTTATAACATTTTTATATCTCCATTTCTGTACCACAGGGGGGGGGGGAGATACAGGAATGGAGATATGAAATTCAAAAATTCACAAAATTAAGTAATTTATTGGTCTTTAAAATAACCAAAGAGGAAGATCTCAGGACCAATTGGAGAAAAAATATTAAAGGCTGAATCCACTCCCAAAAACTAGCCCAGTATTATCAATTCCATTCATATTTATATAATGACCAATATACAAGTATTAGCCAACACTCAAGCAAGGAATCTTACTGTTTAATATAGTTTTATATTTTTAAGAGATTTTCTTTATAATAAAGGTGGCGCTATAGCCAATATGTCCACCATCGGTACGTTTCCATATCTATGTTACAAGATGGCAGTAGAAACATTTATATATTTTTAGTCTGTATTCTATGAGCTTACTAGAATGAAAAAATGCATAACCTTTCCTAACTGGTTAATTTATATATACCGGTATGCAGTGTGATTCCTAACTTTATCTGGAGACCACCAAAATAAAATGCATTTCACTGTTTTCTCAATATATTATACCCCGCCGTAGCCGAGTGGTCTCGCACAAGGGTACTTAAGTACACATTCTTTGAGTGTTCGGAGTTCAACCCCGTGACTACAAAATACGGTGCTGTTTCTTGTGTGTGTTCTGTCTATTTTGTGAACCCCTCTGACCATGTGGTCGTCCTGGAATATAAACAGAAAATTTATTTTCTGATTATAGTAAAATAAATGGCCAGAGGAACAACGGTACACGACATCCTACACTCAAGATCCATATACTTTTAAATCTCTGGCATTTACAGCGAACTGTATCACATATTAATATATTATATTAACCAGATTATATTCGTCTATATAATGTGGTTAAGATTACTTTTTGTCAGTGGTGTGGCTTTGCATTGGAGTGCTTGTATCTGTCCTATTTTTAATTTTCGTGCATCAGGACCACCGTTATTCAAGTCCTCTGCATTGGCGGTTCGATCTGAGGATCGGGTGGCGGACTGATCTTTCGATCGACTCGCCTTTGCGGCGATTTGTCTAGAGATCGAAATGCAGCGATTCCCTGACCATTATTGGCCTTGAGGTCCTCTGTTGAGATGGGGCGTAATGGTCAGTCTGTTTTTGATTTATTTTATTGTAGTATGTTTACATCTCTGTTGGTGATATTTCACATAAATTTGGACTCGGTGCCCGTCAGAGAGGGCGCAGTTAAATTTCTATTTAATTGCTTTCAAAATTTAATTGATTATTCTTTTATTATCTTTGCATTTAGATTTTCTAAATTATCTTGGAGAGTTTCTGCTACAATATTTTTACTCTTGTTACCCTTCTCTTCCTTCCCTGTTGGTTTGATCGTTATGTTTAATTTTGACTATTTTCGCTTTTCTGTCTTGCCATTCTGCTGGCATTATTTTTATTTTTTTAATCATCATTCTAATTTATTTTTATATTTCGAGCATCATGTAGAGGAATATGCTTTTTTGCTGCCTCTGATTTGCTGCTTTTTTATTTTTTATTATGAGAGATTCAATTTTCAACTATTTCAAACATTATTCAAATATATATAAAGCCACAAGAAAAGGGGCTTATAAATTAACCACTCAGTGACGTTAAACTGGAAATTTATTTTTGAACTTTATACTACTCATATATGCTTAATTTGGTAATATGATTGAAAACTTAACTTTATTGAAAGATATTTCAGATTGTGTGTGTTGAATACTCTAGTTACAAGTTTCGTACTCTATGAAAGAATCCATCAAAAGTAATAAATGCACACGAGGTACTTTAAATCGTACACGGTACAATCGTACACGGTACAATCGTACACGTGAGTTAGGTCAACTTGTAAAAAAAAAAAAACTTTATTTAGAATAAATATTTAAAAATATTTCTAAATAGGTAGGTTAGAAATATATATATTTTTAAATTATTTGTAATTAATCAAAAAATGTCCTCCCACGCTTCAAAGCATACAGGCTTAAAAAATAAAATTAAAAATATGCACCCACCGGGCCCCGCCCAATCGCTTACATTTCAAATTACAGAAATGTCAGAAATACAAAAAAAAAAAAAAAAAAGTCTTTCAGATCATACGCCTTACCAGTGGCGGCTCGTGACTCTGATGTTTAGGGGTTTTGTGTTTAAAGTTACATTATATTGCCTTGGTTATAAGACACGTAGACATACACAGTAATAATAATAATAATAATAATAAGCAAGTTAAAAATACTACAAAACATTAACTAGACATTTACCATTAACAGACTTGAACTTTTATTTAAAAACAAAATCCATTCTTCGGTTTTTATTTGTTGAAAATAGATTAATAACTTTTTCATTCAAGTTTGGTGCACTGTTCACCAAGCTTTTCTCTATTGAAATCACTGCTTGAGCATTTAGCCTTTCTTGATTCATAGTGCTCCTTAAAAATGTTTTTATTCTTTTTAAATGTCGAATGGCAGCGTTCGGGCTCTGAAGTAGTCATCGGAATGGTTTTGTAAGTTCACCAAGAACTTCAGCTAGATTATTTTCTGAGATAAATTTCAGCCAGTCAGTTAATTTGCAATAATTGTGTAGATCATGGCTGCTATAGAAAATTTGTAATTCCGTAAGAAGTTTTTCTCTTTCAATCATGGGATATGCCTCAGCAGTCTCCCGTACCTCTTCCACGGGCATTTTCGTACGAAAAATAAGTTCTCCTTGTTAAACAATTTAGCAGCAATTAATTGCTTTGTAAAAGAATATCTCTCACCTATGTCCACACTTATATAGTCGCATACTTCCTTTGCTTCAGTCATGAGTGTTTTTGAAGGACTTTCACAGTACATTGAATTCCTGATTTTTAGAATGGAATTCTTGAAGTTCGTATATATTCATGTATTTTAACTGCCTCAATTTCTCGAGATTGCATTGATTATAAATAACTTCCACGTGAGGCATTATCTAATGGAAAAGCTCTAACCAGAACTCAAATTTTTCATTACTCAAGATGTGAAAAATTCCAGTTGCTTCTGACATCGTCTTATCTGCGTTTGCTGTCGCTTTTACTTCCTCCATGCACTTTTTTAAGGATTCAAAATTTTCATAAACGCTTTCACGGTGCGTATATTGAAGTACCGTCTTGTAGGGAAAGGTCGGGCAATTACAATTACCATTTGTATATATTCTGAAACATCTGTTGTGTCATCAGCCATGACAGCTACGAATGAAGCTTCTTTAATTTCTCTTTGTATTTCATCCCGGAATATTTGCAGCAAACAGTCAAGAATATCATTACGAATAGTTTTTGATATTCCGTTAAATGCTGCATTACTTTCTAAATGGTTCTTTAAATTGGAATCCAATGTACAAGCGAAATTTATTTATCCTCTGAATACTCCTGAACTTTTAGAATCGTCTTTTTCGTCATGTCCACGTAAAGGAATTTCAAACTGTTCACAAAATTTAATGAAGTCTATTATTTTTGATAATACCTCACGATTCTTGGTAACTTTTCTGTTATGTTTGCAGACCGAAAGTCTGTAGGCCTCACTAAGCTGTTCTTTAATATTTACGCTTCCTAAAAGCGATAGTGAAATCACATTATCAATATGTTTCTTAGAATTCTGTTTTAGAGTTTTTTCTTTCATTCTGTTTATGTTTGTAAAGCCACTTTTTGTCCACGTTAAGTCACCTCCGAACAGTAAACATGGAAAACAAAACAATGCATTTTTAACTTCACAACCACAAAGCCAACTTTTCCTTTGGTACCATTCAGTTTAAAACTGCGAATATATTTCTTATTATTACTTATTCCTCGCTGAAAAAAATTGAATCTTTGGTGTGGGGCGGCCTTCTTTTCTAATCACATTTTTTTCTTGGAGAGATAATTGTGAAAAACTAAGTTGCTGAAGTTTATTCACTGTTACGCGATTTACTTCATGGGGAAGCATGGAGGCCATGATCGAATCAAATTTCACAAAATCGTGTGTCGTAGAAATAATGTTTTACTTACACATTACCTCATAATATAACTTCAACTTACCACGTTCAAGCTCAATTCAGCTGTAATCACATAATTATACTGTTGAATGTTGAGTATTGACTTAACACTGATATTATTTAGTTACTTAATGGGAATTCGAAGAGCGGGTTGGTACTTTAAATTGTAGATCTAAGTTGCCAAATCTTTTAAAATTCGATCTTGATTTTAAACGCTGTAGTTTCATATTAAAAAGTTCATAAATATAGACCTTTGAAATATGAGGAGAAGACATCGAATTTCAAGAGTCCCTATCTATATTTATTTATGGTACCAAGAATATGGTGGTACATACTCTTGGTATCATCCTGATTCGCAAAGATAATTTAATTTGTGGCTAATTTCTAAGTCGCATTGTCAGATAAAAAAAATATATATATTAAACGTATTCACAAGCTAGCCAGATGACAACTGGAATTAATTAGATTTTGCTGAACTTTCAATAATCTAGTTCATACAGCTAAAATATTTAAAATCATTAATGCGTATTATGACAATCGTGTTTTACTGCAATCTATTAATATTAATTTCCCCCTTAGATTAAACAGGAGAAGAGAACGATTCAAATAACAAAATGCTAAATCTAACTATTGATATTATTAGTTTTTAAATAGGACTGAGATAGATTATTCAATCATTTGAATTAAGACTTATTTGATAATTTTAATAAATATTTACTAATATTTTTAATGGTGCTCATAATGAGTGGAATCCCCTTTCTCGCTGTCCCATCCATAGGGGCGGGGAGTCCGCGAAATTCTTCGTTGTTACCTTTATTTTAAGACATACGAGACTGGGATGACCAATGAGATGAGCTCAGTGACATTTTAACTCAGTTGTTTCCTTGATTTTCACTTATAAGACAGTTGAGTCCATGAGATGAGCTCCGGAATCGAACAATGAATTCCCATCAAATGATGGGAATTCATCATGGGAATTCGACATGTTACCAGTTTTCCCCCATTCTCATGTTTTTTTATAACATTGAGAATGGCGACCTCATGAGAACGAAGTTGTAAGATTTAATGAATCAGAAAAAAGCAGAGAACGTTTGCGAAATTCCCAATGTAGCAGCAAAGGTACCTGAGTACCTTTTGAGTTCTCTTTGTTCCTATGTCGATATTGTATGGAACAAATGGGAGAAATATTTCAAAATGAGTGATGTGGAAAGATCATGATGGTAAAAGTTCTACCAGGATTACCAGCAAAAAACAGCGTTAAGTACTGTCTTTGGTGACTGACCCTTTACGTTTGTTTACTTTCTATTACACTCGTCTCTATTAATTACTTGGATCTCATTTA
Organism: Mastigoproctus giganteus; assembly: GCF_048544385.1. NCBI lineage: Eukaryota > Metazoa > Arthropoda > Arachnida > Uropygi > Thelyphonidae > Mastigoproctus > Mastigoproctus giganteus. The sequence goes on from NC_143577.1 coordinate 158,370,142, forward strand.
TATGAACATCTCAACTTTCAAGATAACGTGTGGAGCACATGACGATACCTCAAATTAAGAGTTTATGGGTGAGAAGTACGTGTGAACATCCGATCGTATCTGGCCAATTTTGCCTTGTTTGTTGAACAAAGAATGGCAGCCAGTTGTTCTGTTTCCTGCCGTATGAACACGTGCTTCCCTCCCTCCGTCCCTCCCCTAACCCAGACATGGAGCGACAGAGCGGCCTCTGTGTTGGATAACGCTATCCCCTTGCCTAATGTCAGCGTTAATATAGTAACGCAGTGTTTGGAGAAACACGAACACTTATCCCGTAGCACTTATTGACACTTAACAAACTTGCCCTCCTGCATTTTGAACGTGCACTGACGTCACAACGATGGGCAACCGTAAGCGGACTAATCCCAAAGTCAATAATCGCGCGCGTGCCCGACCCAACATCCTCGGAAGGAACCAGCAGTGAAATGTCAGCATTACTTGTAACATTATTACATCCGTAATTCATCATGGAAAGGGACGCTGGTCGGGCCGGTCAGAGACATTTAGTCCGTCTGTTTGATGACTGGGAGATAAGGCGATGTTGGAACGACCACAATATATGGCCAGCAGGCGATGATCCCTTCCCTCCGTAATACCACATTTCCATAACCAAGTACTTGTAGAGCGTCCACTTGCTTTTGTATTCTGGCAAGTTTGGTTCTTCACCAAATTTACAGCCATTTAAATGCCCTCTTTTTTCTCGGGAAAAAACAGCTCTGATCTGTTAGCTTTTAACCCTTTTTAAATGTGCCTTTGCTCGCATATTACACCTCTTCTTAAGAAACTTTTATCGCCTCAGAAACTAAAGAAATTATGGCTATGAGGCGCCAGTATATTATTTCTGTGAATTTATTGTGTTCTGTGGTCGATTTGACTGTTTGCTGGGCAAAACACCCGAGCTTCGTGAATACAAAGCATGCAACCCTCTCCTGAGACTGACTAACTCGGTCACGCGTGGAATTTTTATGGCCTTTTTAATTACAGAATTTGATTCGGAGGCGATTTTTCCTCATTTGATTAAAAAATATAGGGACTGTTGTTTATTTTCTTTATTTACATAAATAAAAATGTGTATTTTTTGTTGGCCATTTTTTATTTGAAGAATATCACAAGAAAACAAGGCGGTTGATTTGTTGATGACTGCCCTGTTATTTTAAAACAATGATGTTTTCTTTAATTATGCTCAAGATGATTTTTATGTTATGTTTTATATGGTTTGTTTTTATTGAACTGCGTTATAAAAGAGCAATAAATTTAATTCTCACTGACCGTTTCGAAAATAGTTGTGTTTACATCTTCAGAGTGACTAGAGAATATTCATGGTTGCAATCTGCCTTTCTATTATTACCATAAAACCAGATTACAACTCTAAATATATCTTCAGTTATCCGAAAGATGAAAATATGTTACTATTTTCGAAACAGTCAGTGATAATTAAATATTTCGCAAACACGATTTTCACACAAGGTTTCTCAAACTGGAAAGTGGAATACAATGTGCTGTCATCAGCAAAATTAGAGAGAGGACTTCCACTCAGTGGAAGAAGGCCATTAATACATAATAGGAAAAGAATGAACCAGCACTCGAAGTAAAGTTATTATTATTATTATCATCAGGAGGGAGAGAAAGAGAGAACCGTCTATCATCACCAGCAATGAATGGTCAAAGAGAAAACTGGATACCAACTGCACAAAGCAATCGACAATCTATAAGATGGGAGCTTGTTTAGAAAATCTTTAAGGCGATGAAAAACCTTAGAAATATCAAGAGCAACTGCTTGTGATCAGATGTAAGGTTTCAAGATATTTTAAGATTTGGCGGTTGATGGATTTCTACATTACTTTAGAAAGAGTATAGGTAAGTGAAATGGGGATAATTGGATGTGGGGGGGGGGGTTGTATCCATTTTTAGAAATTGTCTGGATACGGGCACATTTCGATCCAGAAGGAAAACTACTATTGGAAGACAAAGAACAGAAGAAAGCTCAGGCACACAGGTTTTGGGAATAAGAGGAGAAATGCCAACAGGATTATAGCTTTCATGGGATCAACATTTTTCAAGGTGTGTGATGATGGAAAGAGTTTTGGGATGATTCTGGAAGGAGGTGGACTGTGCCCAAAATTCCGCGTTTCTAGATGAGCATAGATTTAAAAAAGCCATATTAGGGCTCCCCAAAAACTAACTTATATGCACATGCGTATATGTCCATAAATTGCGTGCATTCTCTGGTCCATTTGGCTGTTTTGCTGGACGAAAAACAGTTTATGGGGAGGGTGGGTCACCTTGCTATCCACGCCCGCCTAACTCACCACGGAGTAAAAATTCTCTTGGAAAATTTTATTGACAGAATTCGAATTCATTACCTTATTAAGGCAAAAAATTCGAACCTTAATAAGGTAATAAATTTGAACCCGGTCTTTTTCCAACCAGTGTGGGGAGGATGTGGTTATACCCACTGTGTTACTCGCGCAGACGATGAGCACAGGTAGATGAGATATGGTGGACCATTTCTGTAGTTTGAAGTCGAAGAGTAAGCCAGCTTTTATAGTTAGTCAAGTTTAAGAGCCATTATTCTGCTGAATACAGAAGTGACATACAAAGTACAGACTGATTTGATGTCTAGATAAAAATGGTGCTTGTGGCTCTGTCGTATATATATTGGAGATTCCGTCTTGTAATCCACAGGAGTCGAATGGATTACAAAACGGCATTTTCACATCATATCACTTTCATCCTGCCACACGGAGGAGTATGACAAAATGGTAGATGAAACTAAGCTTTGCATAGCATCCGGTCAGAATTTTTTGAGACAATTAGCAAGAACTGAGTTGAAAATAATGAGGATTTTTTTTTCGGTGAGTACACCAGCGACTTCGAATTTCCATGGTTAAATAGTAGGCGAAACTGTAGATAATTAGTAATCGTCAGTAATGGTCTGTTGCCTGCCTGACTAATTTGTGCCAAGTTGTCGGAGACAACCTGTCACAAATTGGTCAGGCACGCAGAACATATTAATAGAAGTCAGAAAATTTTATACACCTGCACATCATCAAACAGTCAGTGTTCCAAGATGCTCCACCACTTACTGGTAACATTATTTAAGATGCAACATGTTATTAATACGAGCGTTTGAATATTCACATTTTTGAGATCTCTGGCGAATTGCATCGCTCTTTAGGAAGACACCGAGTGGAAAATGCCTGAGTTCGAATCACGTCAATGATGCAAGGAATTTTTATGGACTTTTTTTCACAACATGGCTGAGTTAGTCGGTCTCAGGCAAGAGCTACATGGTTTCTTTAATTGATGCATGGTTATTGTTTGTGTCTGTAAACGTCTGTCTTGAATTCTATGGAATACAAGACAGACGTTTACAGATACAATATACTGACGTCTCATGGCCTTATTTCCTTTAGCGCTTAAAAAAAATGACCTCAAACGAACGCGAACTACTACACCCGAAGTGATGCTCCACAGGGAAACCAAGAGAAAAAAAAACAGGATCCAAATTAAAACAAAAAGAAAGGAATCTCAAATATCTCACATCTTGTTGTCTTCCCACGCCATAGAGGTAAGCATAACAGAACCTTACTCTGCAACTACATTGTCTGTCGTCTTGCATCTCTTGAAATGATGCTTTCATCTAACTCCCTTAGGATATTAATTCCTTAAAAATTGACGCTAAAATGATTTGTAGCAACAGATCATATTGGGAGAGGATTCTGTCTAAGGTTTCCTTACACTGGAAATCTAGCAGGACAGAATTTCTTGCATCTCTACAGATATAGTGGTGTGTGATGTTGTTCCAGCCTACCCCTGTTGTTGCTACTCTTCACCTGGTATCCAACCATGCCTTTTATACGAGGTACTGACAAAGCTGGAGAGATGTTTGTTTGTAAAGAGCCTTTCCAGTTCAATCCGAGTTGCTATTGTAAACGACTTAAGCTCACATTCCTCTGCATTACTTGTGAACTTGTGTGATGGAATGATGCACAGGCAATTTCTGAGCTGTAAAATTCATCTGAATTTACTTGACGTAGAGCAAAAGTATTTCTAGATGTCAATCTATTATTGTATATTTTGTGTAGAATGTACACCATCTAACTGATTGGCTGTACAGGGGTGAAACCACCTTTGGTTCAATCTTGATTAAAAAAATTAAGTTAAAATTTTCAAGTACCTTGAAAGCGAATACGGATTACGAAAAGTAATAATAAAGTTTAAGGAAAAACATCTCTGTAATAAAACTTGATGGCGACAATCAGATATATTCTGTTAGCCAATGAAGAATAGGGTTGGTCAGTCAGCAGGATTCTAGTTTATGTTTCAGTTGTTGATGATTGAATCGAAAGCCCTGGAGAGATCTGTGTAGACCACATCAATCCAATAACTCCTGTCACCTAACAGGAAACGAATTGCCAGAGAGCAGAGGATTGTAGTCACGGTTCCTCGTGGATGAAAACCATTAATTCGGCCTCCAATATTATGATAAATATATTGAAAGTTTTGCATGGATGATGGTATCAAATATTTTTGAAATGCTATTTAATATTGTAATGGGTCGATAGTTTTGTTTTATATTTAACGTTATAAATGAGAAGTTGTCAGTTTTGATTAAAATTAATATTGTAATGTACAAATAACGCAGTTTCTTTCTTATTTTTAATTGGCTCCTTCTTAATTGGAGAAGCTACCACAGTTTAATATCCTAAGATTTTTGTGCCATTATTATTGATTCCTCCACCAGCGTGTCTGGTAGTTCGATCTTTTCGAAGTACACAATACTCGGGTGTAATAATCTCACCATTGAGGACAGAGGAATTGAGCCAAGTTTCGGTGAGAAAGAATGCCATAACATTTTGTTGATTGGGAATTTAATAACGTAGGTATTTATCTCACAGTACTCTTACAATTATGTAAGTAGCAATCAATGTGTTTGCGAGGATGGGGAAGATTTGATACATGCTGTGGATGCTATAAAGTGTTGGAGTGAAGAGTAGATGAACTAGTTATAACTAACTCTTTAAATGTGTTAATTAAGGTTCCCGAGGGCCAGTTTTTAGGTTTATTTATCAAGTTATAATGATCAGGAAGGAAGAGTAAACAGAATGAGCTATAATTTTGGATACTTAGTCTTCAATTTTATGGCGTGTACAGAAATCTTGATTGCCTTCATAAAACATACAACGTATCCAATTGATATCCAATTGATTATTGGATACGATTGGAAGTAACTGGGTAATTTGAGAATAGGTTGTCTTAAATTTCAGACAAGCTGTTAGATGGAACTGTCTGCAATATATCAATAGAAGTAACTGGATTATTGACTTAAGGAGGTGGGGGGTTCCCCTGGTACATTATGCGGTACATTATGCAATGTTTAGGTGATGGTTTCAGTGTCATCGAATTGATTAGATAAATATTTAGGGGTATTGGGAGGTTTAGGATGGTGGGATGGATGGAGTCACGTGAGCTTGAACCACGGTAACTCAAACTCTTATACTTCTGTATCCTCTGGCTTGACCACTCGGTTACAGCGGCCATTCCTTTGTTTCAATTAATTAATTGAAATCTGTTGAAATTAATTAACTGAAATCTTTTCACATCTGTCAAGATAATTAATTTCTGTGAAATCTAAATTTACATTTCACAGAAATTAATTATCTTCACGAATGACAAAAGTCTGGTTTGAGGAATCTAGAGAATTAAAGAAATATTTTAAATCTTCGCGCTTGTTCCATTCATTTTTATTTATTTGTACTGAAATATAGAACAGATCATTTTTAAAAAAGGCCCAATGTTCTTATTACGCTTGGATAAAAAATAAATAGATCTATTTTTACCAATTAATGAAAGATACGTCAAATAAATAGAAATATGAAACGATTAATCATTTTTGTTTTAATTGTTATTCCATTTTTCTGTTTTTTTAATTTTTAATTTGAATATAAATTTTGTGACGCATGGAAGAAGCGTGTTCTCCATAATTTCGGAAGAGGGCCAAGGTGTTTGAAATGGCTTGAAGTGGCTGACAAGTTTCGTACAGTACCTTTTCGATAACAGTCTGATTCTATAACAATGCATGTTTCGGTTATAACTCTGCACCTTCATGTGATATCGTTTAATTTTGTTTTTATTTATTTCACTAATCAAATAAATCAGAGGCGGTCTTCAACATTTTGGCTTAAGCGGGCCGAAAAACAAAATCATAAAATAAAATACAATTTTAAGACCTAATACTATGAAAATAGTATGAAATTAAATGAGACATAGGTCGACGAAACCTTGTAGAATAAAAAGAAATTAGGAAAAATAGTCATTAATTTCTGTACTACTTTTCATACAAATTTTGATTGTCCTACCATTGGTGGATAAATAAATGGACCCCTGATTCGACGACAGACTGTCTAATTTTGTACAGAGAAACGATGTATATCGCCGCGAAGGTCAATTTCTATTGAAAATTGAACAACGGTCTCCATACGACCAGTTCCATGGTCGTATGGAGACCGTTGGACTAAACAGTGTCGCCGTCCAAATCCCAACTGCATAATTGTTTCGAAAGACGCAGTTGTTTGGATTTGAATGGCGTCCTCTGAACTGCCATATCGTCAAAGGGACAACAGGAACAAAATCAGAACAAACTGAGAAAAAAAGGCTATGATATTGACTTTTAACAATCTTAAGTGCTTGAAAGCGCTAACATATAGATTTATAAGCGTAGTATAGTCAAAGGATGTTTTCAGAGTATAAGACATAATTTACCGAGTGATGAGTCTGTACATTCTTATTTTTACCTTTCCATTTCTAATACTAGATTGTATTTCTCGTACTGGCGTTTCACATCCAAATTTTTTCTGCGTGGACTTCAATAATTTGGTGCCTTTTCAGTCTTCAATGTCATTTTGATGACATTGGGGATCGATTAACGCTTTACCTGCTCAGCGGCAAGGACCAGTGGTTATTCCATGGCCACTAGTTTCAAAATAAATAAATTCAGCTGAGTGCATAAAGTTTAAAGACGGGTTCATCCCACTACCGAGGGAACAATCGGTGATTTATTCCATCTAAACAGTGTGTTGACATTAATGGCGAAGCACTGCTTGGCCACCCATAAACGGTATTCGAAGGTAGAACTGAATTTGATCTGAAATTCTGATTATCTCCAATACTAACGTACTGTTTCAGACCATTAAATTGTTAGTGCTTGCTGTTTTTGCTAACAGCCTTTTTATTTTAAAATAAAACTGAAAGGATGAAGAAAAGGGTGGGGGATATTACTGGAACGTAGATAAAAAAAATGAAATTATGATGCGGGGGAAGGGGCTTATCTGCGAATCAGTCTACCTACAATTCATCGTGGCATTTACTACAAGGATAGCAATCAACAAACTCGTACTGTTGTTTTCGGGAATCTTTCCAGAATGAAGCTTCTGCGTGCAGGTCTAAAAGTCCTGAAGATTTCCGACGAGGGAACATGTGTTACGAGTTCATTTACAAGCAGCAGAGCTTGTACCGCTGTATAGAGAACTAATAGCTCTCTGGCTACCATCAGAACGAATAGCAAACGATGACATCATTATTGTTATCCGATATTTAAGTCGCACCGCAGGCCAAATCTCACCTCTTCTTTGTCTCGACATCCGATGACAATGTAGCCGAGACCCGGCAATGCCCGAGGTTCGATGGATTAAGTTTTTCTTGCCTTAACACAACGTGAGGCTTACACATACCCAACTGGTATCAAACACAATAACATCTGGTGGTTCATAATTTATGTAAGGGGTATACAATCCTACCAAGAGGAGGGGTAGCGAGTGGGGGTTCACACCTCACCAGAGAAACATGAGGATTACCAATTGGCGGTTCCGGTCCTATAAATGGTTACCTTTAGACAGCGCAGTTGAGGGAGATTCCTCGCCTTTAGTACTGCCTTTCGAAACCAAAAACGGATTTCGAAGCAGCGCGAGGAAGGAAGGAATAGAAACGGGATTGGCGAAGCATAAAGGGAATTAGCATTCGTTTCTGTGAGTGCAAAGCTGAGGTGCCAACAGCCCTGATTCAGAGTGGAGGCCGTAATTGTGCCTAATATGTGTTTTACCCTTACTACGGTGACCACCTGTGTGACAGTCGGAGCTCAACTAGCTTCATCATGGGACTGCACGGGTGGAGGGAGAGGGAGGGAGGGCAAGGATCAGCGAGGCTCTCCCTGGATTCCTAAATCGGACCACCAATGGAAAGGAGGCACATCGGCTTAAAACTGCTCATTGTAAGCTATCAATAGGGGTGCTTTGACGCGCGTTGCTAAAGACGGTGTCGCTTTCAACACTCTTCCACTCACCATTCATAAGTTTGAAAAGGTGGGCTTGGAGGAAGAAATATCGTCAATCTGTACCTGCAATTGATACAAACATAGATAACGTGGTCTCGAGAAGAGGGGAGGAGAGGAGAGGGAAAAAATAAATAAAAAGATACAAGTGCGCTTGCGCACACGGCGTAGTCATCACCTCGAGACTTACAAAGACACGGAGAGAGAGAGAGAGATGACACGAGAGGGCTCTCCAAGCAAGAGTAGCTTATTGTGGATTACGGCAATCACTACTCCATGTCGAGAGATGTGAAGCGATTCGCAGCAGGGCCAAGTTATTTGTCGAAAAGTTTCCATCTCATAATGCGAATTTGGTCTAATCAGATCTAGCGCGAACATGGACGCAACCTTAATTAAGCAGAGGTCGACTGATATATTATTATTTGTTCCACAACCAAAGAGCGCAACATCAAGCCGGCATCGCATTTTGTCTGTACAAGCGTTTGTTCATGGGCCAATATTAGAAAGTGCTGTGGGATGAAAACCCCCAAAATGCTTCATGGCGAAAAAGGGCGATGGACTTTTGCGTTTTCTTTGAGTTGGCAGGTTAAAAGTAACAAGTTAGGAACACACGTTTCTATTTGCACAGCGCACAGGCAACCCAAAATCATGGACTCAATCTGCAACCAATAACTCTTTACCTACTCCTGAAACGATGTGGAAACTCTCCAGGAAAAAGAAATAAAAACGAGAGAGAGATACTAAAAGAAATAACTGTTGAAAAGTTATTTAACCTGAACATCATAAACAAGTTAGTTAATGCACACAGTGCGTTACATTTCAGAGGTTCAGCTTTTTTTTCTTAAATTGAATGAGTTTTCATTTTCTGTGATTAATAGAAATAAAAAGTATATATAGTTATCTTCTTTTGAATTAATTTTACAGAACTAACTTTACAGAACATTTAATAAAACTCTACAGGGTTTCCGTTCTCTAAACTTGGCCATTTAGTTTAATTACAACTGTAAAATTAAACCAACTCCCGTATTTCTCTATAATTGCCAGATTTCTATTCTTCTAATTTTAATAAAATTTGGCGTGGCTCGACAAATAATTTTAACAAACCGAAATACAAAATTTCAAAAAAATCTGCCCAACAAAAGTCCGTATATTACATGTGGACGGACGGACATAGTGAAGACAACAGACGCTTAGCATGTATACATCTATAATGCGAAAGCGCCTAAAAACTAAACCCTCTGCTTTTAATAAATAATTCTGAATGCAAACACAAGGGGCAAACGCATTAGTACCACCACACTGCGCTAAAAACTCAAATGATTAATATTTTTTATCAAATGGAACTTCTAATTACAACCGTGAGCAGCAAGGCCCAAAGTAAACCGAAGAAATAATAAAGCTATCAAACGTGTGGATCTACAGAGAAAACACTTAAGAAGAAAAAGTGGCAATCACGTTTTTATTAAATAATTATTATTGGGCTTTCTTGTACACGCAGCAAACCTGAGTTTGGATAATCTACTGAAAAGCATATGCACCGCAATTGATGTAATTTCTACACTCGTATAAATTAGCTCCATATTGATTTCAAATACACTTTTTGGCATTAATTTTGCCCGACGAGTAATGAAATACCGCAAATATTGGATGTGAACGTATTTCATTCGTCGTGGGAGTTTAAGAATCCCGTTCCATCAATTATACACCCAACCAGGTGATGACGTCCTCGTTAGCGCTGCAAACACCGCTTCTGTACATCATCGACGTATCTTATATTCTTCCAGTGGACCGATTTTTATGAAATTTCGTATTTCGACTCGCTAAAAATATCTGTCCAGCCACGCCAAATTTCATTAAAATCAGAACAATAGAAATCCAACAACAAATGGAAAAAAGAAATAAAAAAGAAGAACATGGGACATCACTAACTTTTCTTGTACGCTGACTTAACTGCAGTCGCGCTACTGCCACTTAACATAGTTCTTCCAAGGTTATCGCATGGGATGCGTCCTGTAAATTAAACGACAATTACAGTTCTAGCTGCAGATTTAACAGGTGTTTCGGCTCCTACTATCAAAAAAAAAAAAAAAAAAAAAAAAGAAATGAAAGAATGGAACCCAACAAAAGGGACTCTTTCCAGCATATAAAAAGAAACAATATAAAAAGAACCAATGAATTCGCCCTACCATCGCTATTATACTAACCCTCTGTATTCTGAAAGCGAAGTGACGATAGCTGCTGAGGACTCCAGATTCAGTTGAGCTTTGCCCCAAGTATAGTATCGTTAAGTATCTTTAAATCGTCAAGAAAAGGATTTAAAGCTGAAATAATGTCATTTTGATTAACATAATTATTCTCAATGTATCATAATTAAATATGTAATTATTGTCAACGTTTAATTTCTTCAGTGTAATCAGCTTTTCTTTGTCTCCCCTCCCACTTTTTAGGCTGAAGAGGATTTGCCATGACAACAGACCATCCAGTCTATGTGTGCAGTCCATAAAGCACAATGGTTTTCGGTGATTTTCCAGTGAAGAGAAGAAAGTTTTTCACCTCTGTCCACGTTACTGGATCGAGGGGCATACCATCACCATAAGTTCACTGTGACCTAACGGGTCTACGACAGACAGGACTCAATCACATCTCTGTCTCTCCCTGTTCAACTGGTACTTTCCCTCCAGATGCTTATGAGTACGTGTCCGTTATGGCAAGAGTGTAGTACAACAACAAAAATGGTCCGGTTGAATTATTCGAGGCCGAAAAACCTCGAATAATTCACGGGGGGAGGGAGAACCCTACTTCCTCTGCTTCAGATAGTCTAATTGCAGCCTTGATTGACAAAGACTTCAGAAATTCTTCCAGGGAATCAAATCCAGATCCCTCACTAAACGAGGGTTAGGGGCAAAAACTGAGATTATTATTTTAACAACACCCAAAGTTCTTGTAACTGAAGTGATCTTTTGTGATGGTGATATTGCAAAGACAGCTGGCGCTAAACGTTTCGTGGTATTTTCTTACCACTTCTTTAGTGACAGCTGTCTTTGCAATATCACCGTCACAAAACATCACTTCGGTTACAAGAACAAATAATAACAAAATAAAGAACTACCTTTATGTACCTATAGTACAGTAGATCTTTTGTGAATTTTATTTGGCTATGCACGCATACATAAAAAACAGAAAAAATACGCATATTACAATCCCAATTAAAGACACAAATATATACAGCGGAAACTAAACAGCTTTTTGACGTTAAAAACGTTTTTTATTGGCGTTATTCCAAAAAAGTTTGTAACGAAAAACCGTCATGCTAAAAGCGTTACGAAAATTTACAGATATTAATGTTGAAAATCACGTCTTTCAATATTATTATCTGTTTAACAAAATGTAATGCGTTTTAAGAAAAGCTGAAATATTGGTATAGCAATGATCAATTCAAAAACACAGGTTTTTTCTACAAATTAAAAAAAAAAAAAAAAAAGGGAGCACCTCTCAGGTGCCATGCCACCCTTTGTGTTATAAGGTTTGGGCCACGACTGCTGTAAAATAACCTTCTCAAATACCATATAACGCTTTCTCTTCAAAAATTTAAAAGATATTTATAAACACAGTATTCAGCGCGGAAACTTTTGAAGTACCATTTTGTAGTAATATATTTAGTTTTTAATTTTCAATGACTAATCTTTCTCTTCAAATGACTTCAATGACTTTCTCTTCAAAAACATTAAAAACTGTTTAAAACTACCGTATTGTGTTTTGAGATCAAAAGTTCAAAGAATTTTCTAATTGATGCTTTGAAAAGAAAACGATTGCACCTACCTTTGAGCATCGCATTCATGGGGGAAGGCTGAAACAGTTCCAAGCGTCCAAACAATCTGTCTTCTCTACTCGAACCATGAATAATACTGCCTACTGAAAACAGTACAAAGTAAGAACTGTTTATACATTGTTTTGTACAGAATTGTTGTAATTGCTAATACTTTGTTTTCTAACGTACTGTTGTAAAATAGTGTTGCATATGTAAAAATGTAACAAAGTACAGTAATTATTACAGAAGATAATTGGAGAGTTGTTCCCTATTTTGTAACTTGTATTACATACTATCAATTGGCATTTCTAACTGGACAATTAACACCTTTCCTTTTTCACTTTCTTTCCTTTTTCCTCTTCCTTCCCCCTTAATTTTATTTATTTCTTTATCCTTTCCATCGTTTTATTTTATTCTTATTTTATTTACATATAAATTTTGGAAATGGAAAGAGGAAGGTAGAGGGGAAAAGCCCGTGACTGCTAAATACGGTGCTGTTTTTTCTATTCTTTCGATCTTGTGAACTGCTCTGACTGTGTGGCCGTCCCGGAGTATAAACAGAAAATGTATTTATTTTTAACTTACGGACAAAAGGGCCACTGATAGACCACAGAAAGCACCCAACAGTCATAATGTATATAAGTGTTATGTACTGATAAAAGTTGTGGAGAAAAGAAAATGGGGAAGACAAAATGGAAAGATGGGAGGAGCTAGGATAGTTATAGAAAAAGTAAAACTAAATGGGAAAAGTAACGAGTATAGAAATTGAAAAATGATAAAGCATAATAATAAAAGATAAAAAATATAATATATTTTAAACGTAAGATAGAAATATATACAGACAATCCTGGCGTCTCTTCGAATGTCAACCACCAGAATTGCACGAAATTTTCATGCAATTCTCCTTATCCCTAGCAGGGATAAGCGGGCGTTATCCGATTACATAAGTCAATGGTCCGGCCATATCTGGATACTGCATACGGTTCTCGAAGCCTCGTTTTAGGAAGGATGTGGATGTGATGGAACGGGTGCAAAGATGAGCAACAAGAGCAGTGAGGGGAGCAAAAGGGTGCCCTTACCAGAATACCCTTTAGTTTTGCAAACTGCAGCGTCTGGAAACTAAGCATCTGCGAAAAGATATGATTGATAAATCCTTAAATGGATTGAATGAACTCAATGTTAATGGAATTCTTCCTGTTGCTCAAACTGCACACATGAGAGGACAGAAATTCAAATTGAGGAAGGATGGTCGAAGGTAAGACGTGCAGAAATTTTCCACCGGCCAGACATCGGTTGATTGTTTGAAAAAACTCACATCTGGTGTTGTAGAGGTGGGTATACTGAATAAATTCAAGAAATAACTGGAGAAACTCTTAAATTTTAGAGTCGATGGACAGGTGAAACGGAAAGCATTGGCTTTTCTTTTGTTTTTGGCTAATGCTGTATAAGCTTGCTTTCTTGCCACTAATCAATTGCCACTACTACCAATCAAGGCTGCAATTAGACAATAATAATAATAATAATATACCGAAACTATTTCAGAGAGGCATTTTATTATTTCCTTAATAATTTGTTAGTTTTCATATATTTTTCGCTTATTTCTATGGGGTTTTTTTACTATTATTTTTCTTTTTTCCGGAGGGGACAAAAACCAAAGTAAAACTGTATTTTTATTATTATTCTTATTTCGATTTTCTGGTACCGCAATTACAGGCAATGGTTTTCTGCCTTCCTGTGGATACGGATCTTTAGCTTAGTTCTTTGCCTGGCCAGTATGTACACAGTTGAGGGGCCGCCTCCTCGTGGAATGAACTGGTTCTAGGAAGCTGCTTCCTCGTGATTGCTGCTCCCTGGTATCAAAGTGACCAGAAACAACGAAACAACAAAACAAGACCCACACACTACACTCACTTTTAGAAATTTTAAAGAGTTCTGTATTCATCACAGAGTACTATGGCGGTTGGTTGTTCTAGGAGTTTTTAGGCACATCAACAACTTAGGCCACATTGCTGTAATATGTCTGCAAATTGAGTGTGTGTTCTGTGGTCGATTTGCTATCACTCCTCATACAGTCACAATATTCCTCCTCATGTAAGTCAGAGACGTTTACAACTAGTCAAGAATACAATTATTAACCTTATTTAGCAGTCAAGTTCGCGCCTCCGTAGCCAGGTGGGAAGGAGCAGCAGTGCGTATCACACGCTTCTTGATTAGACCGGGGTTCGAGCCCGTCACCACCAAATACGGAGGATGCGGAAAGGTCAGGGAATGACCACCGCCTATCCCGGAGCAATATGGCCTTAGTTGCTAATGCTCCTAAAAACCAAATAACAACAACAACAACAACAACAGCAGTGAAGTGGGCTCAAACCATGGTTAACCCAAACGTGGGCTACTGCACTCTCGTTGACCACTTGTCTACGTCAGTTGGCAGAAAAAGTTAATAATTTAATTGGAAAACCAATCATAACCACGTACAGTATGCGGAAAATGTTCAAGAAATTGACGAAACTTTCAGAAGTCCCAAAAAAATCCACAAAACAATGCGTTCAGGTAAATGCAATAACTAACGCATCTAGCTGTGCCAGAGATCCCAAAGAAAGAATGTGAAGATGACACCTAGAAAACCACATTAGGTCCAAGAGCTGTCAGCAGCGGATTCGGACAGAAGATTGAAATTCGCGAATGGAATGCTTGTATGGATAAGGGTCTGGACTGCCCTGGTAGGATGAAGCTACTTTTCCCATATAAGCATTCATCAACAGGCACAAGAGCCAACACTAAGACTCACAACCGCGAAGAAACAGTTGAAAAATAGGATAAGAGTTGGTGACAGTATTCATTGATGAATTGATTGGAGTAATTTTTAATATCACTCTTCATGAAGCCATTTCGAATAAATTAAATACTTCAAGAAATATTTGAATTTGTGCTGCGGTAACTAAAGCCAGGAAGCGTTCATATATGGTGTCTATAAACTGCGTATATTCCATAGCGATTAGCTAGTCTTTTTCCGAGGTGAAAATTTCAAGTCTGGTCTTGGTATTTCTAATATTTAAACTCTATAGAAACTGACTCCCAACAAGCTAAACGACTATAAGAAGCTTAAGCAGCAACTCAAGAATTTCACAGAAGCGAAAACGTATAGAGGGATTTGGCTAACACCGCCGGTCCAGGCTTCTAAGTCGGATTTACGTGTTGATCAGAGGTCACCTAAAATCCTAAACAACTGCATAATAGCAAATTAAGGAAATAAGCAACGCAGTACGTGGACTGTTTCTGTGGGTTGTTGTAGGCAGTTGATTGCGTTATTAGAAAATTAAAGATCGGCATACTTCGAACTTCCATTCATCTTCCTAATCTTCCTTTCATCTTCTGGACAGCCGTCCTGGGGATGAAAGGAAGATTAATAAGCAGAAAATAGTAACGTACAGCAGTTTTTCGTATGGAAATTGATCCGGTGTTAGAAAAAATCGCGTGTGAGTTCAAAGACAGGCTGGATATTACTCAAGAACTTCGTGCGATTGTTTTACGTAATCTTTTGAATCTCCTGTTCCGCGCTAACTTCCTTGCAAAACTGCGACACTAAGTTTTGTGACACTGGACACTGAACTATGATGCATGTACTCACCCGCCCCTCCCTCTGACCGTTCGCTCACACCCCTCGAGAAGGAGAAGAAACCTCAACGAGCAGAACGCAAACATAGCCTCACACCTGCAGTGCTAGGTCGGCCTCAGGTGCCCATCTGAGAAATCCCTCGCTCCAGAGGTCGTTACAGACATTAGCAGAATTCCCCTCCCCCACCTTTCTTTTGCTGAGAAAATGTGTCGCCCGCAGCCAAACCCTGTATGTCCAGCACCCAGCATGTAAGAGAGAACGCGGACATGAATGTATGCTGCCACGAGTCACACGTGCAGTGGCTAGCAGCTGGGGCATCCGTTAGACTTACCTGATGCGGGGTGGAATTTCTCCACGTGTTTTCTCACGTTTGCACAATGCCACCAACAACGGAGAACCATTTCTGTACACAGAAGCTTGCATTCCTTACGTTATAGGAAGTGGGGCTACAGTCCTGTATTTTGGGACGTTAGCGAATGCTGACCACCTTCCACAATACTCACTCGCTATCTCGCAGAAATATTTGTTCCCTTTACAACCTCTCTTCTCCAACAATCGCAGCTCAAGTGACAGCTACAAACATTTCAGAGAAATATCCCAAGTGGTCCTTCTGACAGGATGGGTGCAAGATAAGAAGTGCTCTTCAAAACTGTTTCTGTGCGCCAAGTAAAGGAAATCACTTCAGAGGTAGCCTACAATGAATCACGCCGCCTGACCTGTATGTACGGCAGAAAATAAACACGTCCTCATGGTTCAGAAACGCAAACACGCACTCCAATTTTATTTATTTGCGCGTTGCATTCTTAGAAGGGCTATAGAGATTTCTTCAAGGAAGAAAATAAGGCACGGGTGGGGGGGGGGGGGGGCAATTAAAGATTCAAAGGCACCAGTAATTATATCTTAATAAAACCATATAAATTTCTTGATCATATCTTTGAAGGAAGAAGCTATTCTGTGTCTTTCGTGGATTTGTGGACACTAAGAGTGGATCGTTGTGATTTCAATGATGGCTCGAGTAAATCTCAATTCTCTCCCAATCAGCGAGAATTAAATGACTTGGTGAAGAATTAGGTCTTGTTGACTGAATCTAATGCAGAGTTCTTGATGTGTCGTCTAAACTAGTAGAATTTTTCGCATCATGAGAGAAAAACCGCCCATTAAATTTCATTATATTTTACCAGACGTAAGATGGTATAATTAAGAACATACGCGTGCATTGAATCAAGGTATCCTCCATAACATCATTTTCGCTAATTCCAAAGAAAGGAATAAAGAAATTTTAAGGAGTAAAGAAACTTCTTCATTATGGAAATGTCCATTGATATCAACCAACAAAATAGCTCTCTTTTCTTAACTTATATTATACTTCAGATATTGTATGTAGAAATAATATATTCACAAGAATTTACTCTAATTAAGTGGCAATGGTTTTGTGGCTTCTTTCTATACGCAAATGAATTATATTCCAGAAAATAAATGAAGTGGAATATAAGAATGATCCTCTTTCCCTTATTCATTTAATAACGACACCATAAATGCCACTGTTCACTTAATGCAATATGGTGATCAATCGGCATCATCCAGCATTCAAATTCTGCAAGAATGAAACTTATTATCCTTCTATAAAATCACTTTTAAAAGGATAAATCACTGCTGGCTTAAGTTGAAACAGAAAATGGGCCATTTTGTAAATATCACACAAGTCCAGCACTTAAAATCAGAAGTGACTTCATTCAAAACAGTTTTTGAATTTGTGCCCTGAGAACCGTACCTTTCGAGACTTCCTCTTTAGGAAGAAAAATTTCATGAATAATGAGAAAGCAAAACCCGCTTCGATCATAGAAAAATTTCCAACCAACAATGTAACAGGCACCTCTTCTTAAACATTGCATGTTTGGGCACTTTATTAAGGCCATGGAAATTTGGGCTTTAGGCACCAATCTATGCAAAAATGTCCCTAATATGTAATGTATGATGTCCCTAATAGCGTGTATCAGGTCTGTTTGCCACACGAAAATCCAGAGTTTCCAGAAGCTAAAACCATTCGGCCCTCTCCAGAGACAGGCAAACCTGGCTGTGAAAATAAAAGTTCTTCCCGTCGAAAAAAACTCGAACCCAGAACTTTTCTACGCGACTGATACTAACCACTCTGCCAACTGGGAGGGCTTCATTACTTTTTATTGTTATTTTATAGTAACAAGCGTACGCTTATGCATGGTTTGTCGGTAGAAGTGTGTGTTCACGGGATGATATGCATGTTGTGATCTGAAAAATCGGGAATAACTCAAGGGATTACCACTCTCCACTGAAGAGAACTTTAGAAATGGGATTACCACCCTCCACTGAAGAGAACTTTAGAAATGTCACCAGTCGTCGGCTTGAAATGAACTCAGATTCCTGAAAAAGCAATGGCAGACGGCAATGATTCATGAAGTGCAGAAAACCATATATAGCTGTGTGGCCCGATAAGTGCTCAAACATGAGAACATGGTTACAAGCGTCTGCGCTAACCTGGATCAAGACTAATAATACGGTGATGTTCTCGTATTCTCTCTCTCCTCATCTATCTATCTATCTATCTTTTAAACTCCTTTAGCCCTACGTCGCCGTCCTGGAGTACAAACAGAAAATTTATTTACTTTTAGCCCCCAAAATCAGGAATGGACGTAATCTCAACGGCATCAAAAGAGGTATGATTGTCAGCGCGTGTTCAGCAGGCTACTCTTGTGAAAAGTTGAGGGACTAGTGTCATTGAAATCTTTAACGAATAAAAAAGCGCTTTAATATCAAATCGGTGATAAGTGCAAAATGTAAAGACCTTTTTTTTACTTTTAAATGCAGAAACATACTGTCATTATGTGACGTGTCCTTTGACTCGCTGAATTACTTTCTTTCGTCTCCTAGCAGTATTATTGTTCGTATTTAACGCGACGCGACTTTTTTAAAACAAACATCACTGTACAGATCAATAACCTAAGATTTAATGAACAATTTGTAGCGCATTAAACAGCAAAAAACGCTTCGACTGGAGGAGGGGAAATTACGCTCTACACTCTTTCTATACCTATGAAATCGATGAATTTTATATTTTCATCCATGCTCTGTGTCACTTAATACATTTGGAGAAAACAGCACTCACAGAAAAGCTCCATGTTTCTATAAATGTTTTTAAAAAAAGCATTTAGCGTGTTCGTACCACGCGTGCAGACACGTAGGGGTGGCTGTATGTGTATAAATTAGAGACTCGGCAAGACGAAAGATTTAAATTACTCTAAATGTGGTATGATGGTCGGTTCCAGCAGATTCGGTATGGGTATATCGTAAACTGCAACCCTGCTGGGGTTTCATGTACGATTGTATCTCTGATGTAACAAGATTGGTCCATTATTCAAATAACATCCAGCTAAAAGCGATCCTCTGGTCAGAAACACTCGATGCGAGAAGCCAACGAGGATGACAAGACGCGGAGGGTAACAGAAAGACTACAATCAATCAAACAAGAAAGTAACACAACGGTGGTAACCAAAGGGCCATTTCAGAACGCATAGCTCGTCGTAGCTTGTCATAATAGAACTGAACTGGGTTCTATTAGTTGCAAAAACGTTGCCTGATCTGACGAATCGCAGTTCCTACTGTTTGACGCCGATGAGAGGAGCAGTTCATGGACCCAATCATGCCAAGTGTCAACAGTGCAGGCTGGTGGAGTGTTTTCTTGGTACACATTGTACCCCTTGATAGCGCAACATTTGGAAGGCATTGATGATTTTTATTATATTTGTATTACCGCCCCACCAGCGTGCGCTCATAACCGTAAATGTATTGTAGAAGTATGTGTTCATGCTTGTTGTGAAAACCAAAATCACTGAATGACTCACGGATAAAAACCTTACACTATCGCCCTGAGATCGGCTAACTACAGCCTCTAGTGAAGAGAACTTTAGAAAATTCTCCAGTCTTCAACGGAATCGAACCCATACCTCTCCAAATGAGTGGGAGATGGCGACGTATCGTGCCAACTAGGGTAGTACAGAAGGCCGATGCCGCAGCGCTATGGACCTCCAGACAAGAACTGGTAGGTATCAGGAACCCTGACCTTGTTAAACAATATATTTTAAGCTGCGTCATCACCATCCCTCTCTACGCATCTCAGATTTGGTCTTCTGCCCCAGATGCTACCATCAAGTCTTTCCTGGGTTTAGAGTACTGGATGCTGAGATGTTAAACAGGATCACTACGCAGCCATTTACAATCTCAAGGGCTGTTTTATATGCCAACTTGGATGTCACGTCTTGGTTTCATATAATTATCACCAAGAACATTCTCACGCTTGCAAAACCGCTGACCGGGAGACTCGACTCGCCAAAAGCTGAGTAGGCCGCCGTAGCCTAGTGGTCAGGCGCGCGGGTGCATAAGTACACGTGCCTTGAGTGACCGGGGTTCAAGCCCGTGACTGCTGAATACGGTGCTGTTTCTTGTATTCTGTCTATCTTGTTAACTCCTCTGACTGTTTGGTCGTCCCGGAGTATAAACAGAAAATTTATTTATTTATTACTTGTTGACTCGGCCCCGCTTGACGCAAAGGTGGGTGAACAGGACACCATCCCCTCCAATCAGTAGCGCGCTTACGCAGCTGGGAAGCTTTCGGCGATTTTTTCCTTGAAACACCATTTGTTTCAGAATGCATTACTCCACCTATAAATGTTGAGTGAAGCCCACAGATGAAAACAAAAGAGAATGCAGGAAATGAAGAATGAACCGGTCTGGACTGTTTTTGCTCCGTGCTTCTCCTGTTATGTTTATATTGGACGTCTTGTCTTCCTGTTATCTCGCTGTAAATAGTGGTGTAGATGTGAACATTCTCTAATTCCTTGTAAAATTGCAAATTATGCTTGTACTCTCTTTCTATCTGCCTGTCATGTAAAAATAAGGCAATGGTATGTATAATATAGTTAATTAGACAATGTATAATTTATTAAGACAATGATTTGTATAAATTATAAATGGATAATTATGTATATAACTTATATTTGTATATATGAATGTGCACCCCCTGGTTAATATCTGTAAGCGGGTGTCTTTTAGGAGAAAATAAAAGATAATAATAATAATAAAGATTATCCGGAAACTTTTCCAGCTAGGTGCATTCCTCCAAGGCTGTAGTGTATTCATCTACGAATGGGTCCTTCCAACAGGATAATGCGCCGTGTCATAATGCCAGAACTCTACAGAACTGGCTTCAATAATATAAGAGGGAATTCAGCCTACTGAGGTCGGTCTACTGCACACTCACCAGATCTCAATCTAATTGAGCACCTGTGGGATGAGATGGAACGAATTCTTCGGAGAACAGATTTCAACCATAGAATTGGCAATAACCGTGGGAAGTAATTAAGTCATCATGGACTAAGATTCGTATGCCACGCTTTCGACACCTCGTTGAATCCATACCAAGACGAATACAGGTTGTTCCGATGACTAAAGGAGCATGTAATGAAGGTACCACTCGATTTATAAAGTTGTGTAAAGAAATACGAAGGATGGTCTACGATATCCAACGTGCAGAGCAGGAGGAAAAAATTTTGTCTGTTTGCTGTTTGATCATTGTAAATGATGAAACAGCAAACAGACGACGACCAAAGATTGGGGGCGAGAGATAGGTCAAATATTGATCCCCGAGGTCATTGTAAATGTTTTTCTGGGACCTCAGAGTCCTCTTTCTTAGGTGTTAAGTACAGTTCGAACTTAATGTGAACAAAGTGGGAGTTTTGGTATGTTGTCTTTTATCAACTTGTTAACAACTGTTTATCACTGTATTTTAATTTTTTTTCACAGGATTGTTTGAAGTCATTACATGCGTTTTAAGGAAAAATTGAATGATTTATAGAAATCTCGAGAAGCGCTTTAGTTTTAGTATTCATAGATATTTCGATGCAGAAATTTTTCTGTCCGATGTGGACAGAAAATAAAAACAACGTCCAAAAGTAAAGTCTATATAATCATAAGGAGCAAAATAGACCTTCGTATGACTAGTTCTGGCTTACAAAAGGATTTGGCTGTAACCGGGGTGAAAATATGGGATTCAACAGTGTGTCGTAGACTTCAGAGGTTGGCCGCAGAGCCCGTAAGCCAATTAAAAAGCAATTTTTGACTCATACTGTGAAAAAAAGAAACAAGTTATGTAAAGGACACGGTGCGTTATATTTCAGGCGCATTGGAAACTGTAACAAATGATTTATAAAAATAAAATGAACAAAAAGCAAAAACTTTTATGCTTGAACCGAGAACGTTTCGTTTCTGCGAATCCGCCATATTACACATTCATTCGTAATCTTACGTATATATTCATAATCTTGGATATCTCTTAATCCAAGTTATATTTAAACTCTTTTTTGATTCGTTATCTGCGGATCTTTCATTTTTAATAAAATAAACAATAAAAAATTAAAAATTTATTAAATATTTTAATAAATATTTAAAATAAATTTAACAAAAGGAAGCGGATGTTAAAGGGGATTGCAAGACGAGAGAAAACTGATTATTAAATGGACTCCCTGGAAGCTCAAGTCCGCGTGATATATTTCGGCGAATCCCTCGTTTGGAAAAGTTCGATTCCCGTTGACGACTGAAAGAATTTCTAAAATGTTCTTCAACCCAGGCTGTAGGTAGCTGATTTCAGGCAGGAGAGGGGTTACCCACTTTGAGTTATTCAGAGTTTTTCAGCCCACAAAACATGCAAATCAGCTCCTAATGCCTACTTCTACAGACCAATAAAAACTAAATTTCGACTCCTTCAAAACCACTTTGGGTAGCGTTCTGCATTAACTGTGTCAAGCCAGAAAGACTTGTCCGATGAATACTGCAGATAAAATTGCGAACAGCGCCCTGTATTTTTCAGGGTGCAAGGGCATGACTGTGTTAGGGTTCTCACTACCTTATACTAGACTCCTGCAAACGGGTCGGGTACGCGCGGGTTACTCGCGGTTCGGGTGGAGGGTTCTAGTTTTTGAATTAATCTACTAAGTTATGAGGTAAATTTTTTTGTTATTTTTTCTAAGTAACATTGCTAAATTGTGAGTTGTGTTTATCGTGTTTTCCTTATTTTTTTATCATTTAATTACACATAACGCTACTCCACTACTGATATCTTCATAAATTGCGTACATTCTAAAAGGTACGATTATTTTTCTAGATTTAAAATTATTATTTTAACCCTCACCTCAATATCGCTTTGCCAGACGTGAAAAGAAGACGAAAACACGAGACTCATAGACTTCCTTTTTCGATTTCTGAATTTACTCTGATTATGATGGTTGGTTGATGTAAGATTTTATGCGCACCAGCAACTTAGATCATTTGTGCAGTATATAATATGTTTGGAAATTGCATGTGTTCTAAACTCGATTTTCTGTTTTCTGGAAGAACCCCCCCCCCACCCCAGTTTTCGGGAGAAAAATCCATGCTACCCTCACCTCAGAACAATCAATTCTATCACGTTGTGAAAAGGACACACAGAAATTCCACTTTTTTGACGGGATTCGAAATCAGGTCTTATTCCAGGCAATGTGGGGAGGACGGCGGTTTTACCAACTGTGCTGCTCACGAAGGCTCTGAATACAATGTACAGTAGCGGACAAAAAAACAAACTACATCATTTTTGTGAATTTTGCTTTTACGCTGCATTGTGGGTTGCAGAAATGTTCGAAATGCACTTGTTAGATGGGATATATCTCTGTGAATGAAATCCAATAAAAAGACTCCACCTGATATATACCTAATTGCCATAAATATCTTCCCAAAGGGTAAAATGCTTAATTAATGTAAATATGAGAAATCATGCAAATGGCAATCATGACAGCCAAACATACATTTCATTGCATTTAAATGTACAAACAAATGACAAGTTAACGTAATAGTATTATGTATTGTAAATCAGCAAAATAAGTCCTCAATATTTTGTTGTTCCTCCTCGAGCTCCAGTTACAGCCTTGCTTTGAGTAACTCTAGCATAGAGTTACTCAAATTCTGGATATACGGTTGCCCAATTTCATGGTAAAAGTAAAAAAAAAAGTAAACTGCAGCCATTATCAACCCACTGCAGGATGGAAGCCTCCTCAACAATTCATGCTGATGGTACCACACCCTTACAATGCTCTCCTGCAGCTGAATCTTACTTGTCGGCTTCTGAGAAATTTTAGACAACATTATGTACCAGCAATTTTCAATAGGGTTCAGATTTGGATTGTTCAAATCCGGACCAGTCCAACACTGTAATGCCAGCATTTCTGAGGTATGACTGCACCTCAAAGAAGAAAAACGAGGGGGAAACATTAGTGTAAGTATGTTTTAAGCCTTGTGAGACAAGAAGACAAACTCATCGTTAAATCTAAATAGCATAAAACTTACCAATTTTGCTGTGTGGCAAGGTGCTGAGCCCTGTTGAAAAGTGCAGTTTTGGAAGTCTGTGTGGAATAACGGCTTTCAGGCACTCTTCCAAGATAGCACTGTAAGTTTCTCATTCACGTTCCGTTAATAAGCATAATTCTCCCCATCCCTTTGCTTGTTATGCTTCTTGATTAGACCGGGGTTCGAACCCGTGCCCACCAAATACGGAGGATGCGGAAAGGGCAGGGAATGACCACCGCATATCCCCGGAGCAATATGGCCTTAGTTGCTAACGCTCCTTAAAACCAAACAACAACAACAGCTTACACCTCCGCAAAACAGGATACGAATGAGCGTGTATACCCTTCAACGCTGTATTTATAGAAACGGCTGATGCAACCCCTTGCAATTACTGTCTGATGCAATTGAAGCTTTATCTGACGAAATACGTTTACTTTTCGGAAAAAAAATGACTAATCAAACAATATCTTATACGTTCCACTACAAATGTTACTTTTTTTAAGGTGGTGCAGTGTTTTATTACAGTGGCGAACACAACGTTTCAGTTTTGTGCTGAAGAATTTCATTTTTATTGTAGATTCGATTTCTAATTCTGAATTACTCAGTGAAAAGTTCATGATCAAGAGCAGTATAATATAACAACATAATAGCAAACTGCTCTTGATCATGAACTTTTCACTGAGTAATTCAGAATTAGAAATCGAATCTACAATAAAAATGAAATCCTTCAGCACAAAACTGAAAGAAGAACATCATTAAAAGTTTTCCAAAAATATATAAAGAATACTAACTTAGAATTGCATTCATAGCTGTAAATTCAAAATTACTGTATTATTTAAGTAGCTTACCCTCATATATAAAAATGTTCCGCATTTTTCTGTTTTTCTGTCCGGATTTGATTATTTCCTTTCCTTTCAACAGTGCCAATGCAGTAAGCGAAAAGTTTTCAGCATCTGGATTTCTCTTTCAAGGAATCTCTCTTATCCAGCATAGAGACTGCTGATGTCCTGTGTCCACACAGCAACTTGATAAAATTTGCAAATTATATTACGAAAATGTTCTTCTTTGTTTTTTTTAAATTTATAGATATATATTTTTTTGAATTATATAAAATACGATAAAAGATATTTTATACAATAAAATTGCTTTATGCAATAAAATATTAATATAATCGACTAATTTATTTTAATTTAAAGCTGACTATGCATTATTACTGAAGTGTCAAAATTTATTAGATATTTTCATGATATGTCTCTTTTTTTTGAGGTTTGCGAGCCTGGTTTGAAGGTACAAACAATGTGGATCAGGTTCGAGTGCGGTTCCAGTTACTGCAAGTGAGGGTCGGGTGCAGTCTAATGCAGTGGACCCGCGCAAGATTCTACAGTGACTACACAATACGCGCACAATCTGTTTATTTGATGGACCACTAAGGTGGAAGTGCGCTTCGTTGGTGAACCAAATGTGGTGAATACTGTTGCGTTGTTTGCCAAATATTGATGGAATGAATCACCAAATGCGAATCTTCTTTCTTTCTCTGTCAACGTTAATCAGCGACTGTTGCATCTGTATTTTGTAAATAAAGGTTGAAGTCTCTTCCAACAGCGCTTAAAGTTGATGAGTGTTTCAAAGCCAGCTCTTGCGACAATCATCTCACAGATTTTCTTGAGATACAGATAATCGCTTTCTGTACAACTCAATATTTTAAAGGGGTCCTCGCGAACATTTTTCTACGACAACGCATTTCTTAACAAAACTGCTAGTTTCACATCACATCACATCACATCACAACCTTTCTACTCGGTAGTATACTCCATCTTTCTTAAAGAATTTTCTCGCTAAGATGCAGCACTGAAAAATCCTCTTATCTTGTTTAATCACACTAAACTCACCAATTCCAGCCCAATGTAAAATAAATAAATAAATAAAGCTGTTCGTCTTTCTTGATGACTGAATATGAGCTAAACATTGTTAAATGCTGCTGAAGCATGCGATTTTAATCAGGAGGCTATCTGTTTTTGGAAGATGAATCAATCTTGCATAAAAGACCCGCAGGGTAAGTCCAATGTCTGAATCAATCTCTTCAACTTAAATTCAAGGGGATTTAAACTCTAGGGCAAACAAATCAGCAAACACCAATTGGAATACTGAAACGTGCTGGCAGGAAACATCGCCACTTTCTGCGGAAAAATAGCATTCCATCTCAAAGGTGCAAACAACCAACTCATGACATTCATTTATCTTTATCACTTGCTGACTAAAATATCCCCAAACGATTTCTTTGTAAGTACAAGGTCAGAGCACAGCTCACAACAGACATGAGGGAGTAAATGGAGCTATTTGCATCTCTCATCTTCTCCCATCATGTTTTATGAACTAAGGGCTGAAGTGGAGAGCAGAAATATTCAAACTTCAAACAGAGTGAAAAGTCGGCTGTAGATATCAACCACCATTTATGTGCGATCAAGCATCCAAATGGCACGACGTGAACGTAGCAGCGCTGTGTCCAAAATTAAAATCCAGCAGAGGACCAGAATGAATTCTGCTTGACCAATGCGGATTGACAAATACTGATCATTTACGCTGGATCTAAAAGTATCTAGGCGTGTATATCGATAACAACCCGACCTGCAATATAAAAGAACTGGAAGGATATAACCGTTTTAACAGCGCGTTAAAACAAGAGAAGTTGCAATACTTGCAACCTTCTAACTTTAACTGATATTGCGGAATTTATGTCCCAGCCTGTGAATTCAATATTTGATTTTTAGTTAAGGGTATACGAAGTTTATAATCCACCCTGTGCACTTTCAAAATTTCAGCCAAGAACATATTGAAGATAAATCTCGTCCAATAACCAAAAATAAATGTCAAACATTTTACTGTACCTAATGCACATTTTTTGTCATCATTGCGAATTCATGTTTCCCTTATAAAAATTGCAGTAATGGATCTAACCGGCTCGCGTGGTCAGCAAATTCCGACTGAGCCCCATGGGCTCCGCTGAGTTAGGAATAAAAACCAAGTACAATTTCGATATTATATCAAATTTTTTTACGAGAACGGCAGCAGATCTACAATAACAGAAGCTCATCTGAATCATACAATTATTTATTGAAAGAAATTTAGACATGTGGACATGTATCGTATCTCATTGTAGGGCGGCACCTGAAAATCAGTTTAACTTCGCTTTGGTAGACTGCAATGAATACAGTCAAAGGTCTCTATAAAAGGCCGGAAATGTGTATGATGTTAAGTTCGGCAGTGTGTTTTCCTGGTGGCCACTTTGCCACCAGGAAATCGATCACCTGGAAAGCTTTCCCGAATACACCACGAGGCCACAACCAAACGCAAAACGTGGTGGACCTCAGGCACTAAAATCATTGTCCTCACTAAAGGGCGAAATGCTGTACTCACTTGAAGCAGTGTTATACAAGTAGGTACCAACAATAAATCCAGCACCCTGAGTGGCCCAAACCCCGGGCACCTAGAAAAAAATAAATAAATAAAAAAGTAGATAAAACAAAAAAATAAAAAAAATTTAAATAAAAAACTGACTTCCTATAAAGGAAGTTAGTTTTTTATTTCATTTTTAGGAAGTCAAAACCGCTACTGGCATCCCATAAGTAACTTCTGACGACGAAAAGTGGAAGAAGCAAAGTTTTAAAAGTCAATAAAAAAAACTTTAAAATCCACTACAAGGGCTGCATACAGGATAATAGAAAAAAACTAAAAATACTCGTCCCTGATTTTTCGGTCATTTAACAGATCACTGTTACAGCTTTCAGCGCAATTAGTTCTGAAAATCAGCCGCAATTAATAATAAATACATGTATTCATGCAATCAGCCAATTTAAGATAAAAAAGAGCAGCTAATGGCTAAACATTTTCACTCTTCATGTGCTGCCATCTATTGTGGAACGCAAGTATTAGTACTCATTTATCGTTCATATTTCAAGTTGAATATCAAATACAGAACTCTAAAAATAAATTAAACTAAAAAAAAACATTGATAACTTATATTTTTAGAATTTATTTTAAGGGTAAAATCATGTAGAAAGAAATAAAAAAATAAACTAAAAAAAAATTTACGAGAAATTAAGAAAAGAAACAAATGGGATATATTATTAAATTCTTCATTTCGTTGATAGATGGCACTACTATCCAGTGATTAATTCAAGAAAGGCGCTTATTCTTCTGTACTACCTATTATTGGCGGAATTTCGAGATATATTTTTATTTTAAGCAAATATAAGCGTCCTTTGACATCAACTAAACTCAGTTTTTATATAATACCACCACATTATTGATTTTGCAGACCAGCCCGCCGAATAGATGGCTACTCAACCCAAGCTAGTTTTAGGAATAAGGATTTAATTAGCCTTATTATTAAATAACTTTTTTTAGTAATTAATGCGAACTTCAATAATACAAAAAATATGCGCTGAGTATCGTTAATTTTTATTATCATTTTTGAGTGTCAGGAGTTCGCTTTTCTTACAGTTCAATAATGTTATCATTATTAACAACTTTATTCATTTTGAGCACGATTTAATACGCTGTGCAGCAGAGGGTGAGAATATTTAGTGCACAAAGATCTACTCTTTCTATTATTACCTATCATTTCCTTTTATCTCACAAAAAGTTTAAGTTTACTGAAAGCCAACGAAGAAAAAAGATACGGAATAAATAACTAATACAAATTAAAATGATTGGATATATTTATTCACTCGAAATACAACGTGCAAAACTTCAGCTACAAAAGACAAGTTAACACACCCACAAAGGTACACTACTCGAAAAAACTAACAGCACAATGTTTTTCGTGAATAGATTGTGAACAGTGTCGTCGAAGGCGAATATTTGATATAATAGGCATCCTGGCAGGCAAATTCCGAGTATCCAATAGAAATCGATATGTCACCTTGTAGAGCCGCACATTATTCATGCCTATAAAAACACGGGTTGCGAACACATCATTTCATTCCCGCATTTTGGCTTACTCAGTGGGATAACCTCAATACTCAAGTCATCATCGTTTAGATGATTCATTGAGATGACAACCCGTTGCACGACTTGAAGCGGGAGAGTGGCAACACAGTCGCAGAGTGTTAGCTTAACGTGTCACTCAGTGTCGTCTCGGCACTTTAGAAGCAGCTCCAGGAGACAGGAACCATTACAAGAAAAGCTGGCCAAGGTCGCCCTAGGACTACGTTAACCAGAACAGACCACTATCAGGCCATCTACCGTCTCGTGAGATTGCTGAGGCCACAGGTGAAAACAATTCCAACCGGACTGTGTTAAGAAGGCTCGATTCAAGTGGCGTCTACGCAAAGCAGCCAGTGGTTTGTATCCAATTAACCCCAAAACCACCGCAGAGCTCGTCGAAACTGGTATCATGAACATGTGACTTGGAACCCTCACAAATAGGGTACAGTTCTGTTCTCTGATTAGTCCCGTTTTAGACTACAAACAGATTCTAGACGTTATTTTATCTAGAGATAACGAGGGATGCGTACCATCCCTCCAACATTAGAGATGTTGGAGGGATGGAATAATGATGAAGGTCACACCCCATCATGTTTTTAATAGGGATACCGTAACTGCGCAGAGGTACCGATAGCTTATCCTCGAACCCTATGTGCGACTTTTTGGGGTTGCGGTTGGTCCAGATTTTCTTTTCATGCACGACAACGCCACTGCACATAGAGCTCACGTGGTCCAGGAATATCTTGAAACTGAAGAGAGCTAATGTTTGCCGTGGCCAGCACGATAACAGACTCAAATCCAATCGAACATCTGTGGGATGCGCTTCGGATCCCACTCCTCGCGACGCCAACTCCTCAGTCACTTGGTTAGTTAAGGTCTGCGCTCGTGGAAGGTGATTTGTTGTCACAGAATCTTGTAGAAGTCCCTGTATTGAGCATGGTCCACCACTGTCAGACCTGTTTAGTCGTTGGAGGGGGATCATACGCCTAATATCAAGTGACCATATTTTCAGGCCTTGTATCAAATTCTGTAATGTGACCTTTTTGGTAATTCTTATACAACCCTATAAATGTCCCTTATACCTGCCCGAAGTTTCTCGCTGTCTCCTCATTTCATCATTATTCTATGGAACCAAATTTTGTCCCGCTTCATCGCAAGTTGCAACAGTTATACTATGTAACTCGTGTAGGTTATTAATTATGTATAAGAATTCATTAATTGATTCTTATATATAATTATATAATTATTTTGCATGCGATTGAACAAAGATTATATTGCTACCGACCTTATGCACTCCTGCAATACAGGAATGAAAAAAATTATTTGGTCGGTTGGTTCATTCAACGCACCACTTCTGCTCAACTAAAATACATGTGGAAAATAATACTATTTGAGCTAATTTAATATCTGGTGATTTTAAACTCAAAGAGATTAAAATAGGAAATAAAAAGGATAAAAGAAATTATGGTCAGGTCTGGAGGACACACTTTAAGAAAGACAGACTTAGAAAGGATTCAAAGAAGGGCAAACCAGGTTGTCCAAGGGATGCTAATCGATGTCATATGAAAAACTGCTAAACATCTCCGGACTGCAAAGTTTGCTAGCTAGACATTTTAGAGGGAACCTGTTAGAGGTGCATATGGTCCTGAGGGGAGTCAACAGATTGGGCGAGATTTTCTGGAGGAACCGAATTATAGATATCATATCATAAAGTTTACTTTCGGACATCGTATTACAGATCATTTGAATAAATGCCTGGCACAGTTTGCTTCACCATTGACAGTTGAGCAGTCTGAAACTGGAGGAACGTATACGACAATAACAAAAACTAGAGCAGCACTACTCTTGAACGTAGCCATCACTGCTTCATGTGAATTTATCCGGCTGCGGGAGTGACTCAACAGAGAAAGCAACAGGAACGAATAAAATATGGAACTCCTCCTCCTCTGTGTTGTTCCCCCTTGAGATGGACTAAAGGAAAAATACCTAATACTATTTCCTTCTAACAGGACCATCCTTCACTGAAAAAAAAAAACACAGATAGTTCATTCCTCTCTGAAAAAAGATCTACATCCATAAATGTAGATTTTCGTTTGCTTTTCTAGATGGACTGTGATCTCCTCCTCCACGACCTCTTTCATCCCCTGAACATTACTGCAGAAAACTGTATTCTCTATATTTATGTCCTGAACTAACTTCCTACAGTGTCTGAAATCCAACTCAAATCCGTGTCCATCTCAAAAATGGAAAAACGAAATTAACAAACGTGGATATTTTATGGAAATAAAATGTGGAAAATTAAAGTATCGCGAGTATATTTATTATTGGTGTTGTGAAAGGAAAAAAATCAGAAGATTGTAAGGGTAAAGCAAGGACAAAATACTGTATCTCAAATAGGCAATATCTTATCAATTTTGAACGCCTTTGTGATATTTTCTAAAGCACGTTTCTGGAGGTCACGACCATAAAACAATAAAAACAATTTGCATTTTCCGTTTTATTGGGCTTTTCTTTTAGCGCAATCTATTATAAACGGGTAGTAAACTCGACCTTATTGCATTGGCTATAATACCGATAACTGCAATTGTGTGGTTTTTGCGCTATTATGGTGAAATGTGTTCCCCTTCACTGGAATCTTCAATCATACAAAAAACAAATTTTCAGAAACTTCTCTTCATTCCTATTTACTTATTACAACGGAAAGTGCAAGTGCTGGCAGTGCTAAGAAAAGAATTAAGAATTAAGAAGCAGGACAAAGTTTGTCAGCTATTACAGGGGAATTTAGGTCTCGCTGCTTCAACGGTGAATACTATTGGAACTGATGTTAATAATATGGATGGAAAATCAGATTCAGAAGCGAGTGCCTTTGAGTCCAATGGCCATTCAAGCAAAAGCAAGAAGTAGTTATGAAGATATTAAGGATAAGTACGGTGAACCCCAAGCCAAGTTCGTGGCAAGCAACGGGTGGTTTAATAGGTTCAAGCATCGCTCTGGTTTCCACAAAGTTAAAGTATGAGGTGAAGTCGCCAGTGCTGATTCTGCAGCTGCAGAGAAATTTTGTGATGTGTTGGAAAAAATTATTGATGAAGGCGGCTATTCAACGCAGCAAATTTTTAACATTGACGAGACTGCTCTGTATTGGGAAAAAATGCCTGATCGAACATACATGGCCAAAGAGGAAAATAGAGTGCCAGGTTTCAAGGCGTCAAAAGATGGTGCCACGCTCTTGCTTGGGGGGTAATGCAGCGGGAGATTACAGATTAAAACCACTGCTTGTGTACCATTCTGGAAATCCTCGTGCATTTATGGGCATCAAAAAAACCAACCTACCCGTGCATTTCAGATCGAACCAGAGAGCATGGATAACAATATCTCTCTTTGAGGATTCTTTTAAATGCTGCTTGATTCCCGAGGTTGAAAAATATTGTAAAGACAACGCCGTTCCTTTCAAGATTTTGCTTCTATTAGATAATACTCCTGGACATCCTACGCATCTAGATGATTTCAATTCGAAGACAGTTATATTTCTATGGCCAAAAATGACTTCACTCATCTAACCTATGGATCAGGGTATTATTTCGAATTTAAAAGCATACTATTTACGTACAACATTTGCTCAGGCATTGTCTGCAGTAGACGATGAGAAAAATTTTATGTTAAGAGACTTTTGGAAATCTTGCAATATTTACCACGCCATCTTAAACATTAATAAGACCTGGGCGGAAATTACTAAAAGTTGTTTAAATGGCGCATGGAAGAAAATATGCCCACGGCACCTAAAAGGCTTCGAAGGATTTGAAAAAGACGAATCATACGAAGAGGTTATAGATAAGCTTGTAAAGGTTGCAGAGCTACTTCAGTTGGAGGTTGATGCCAAAGACGTGGAGGAGTCAATAGAGGAAGAAGAGAAGGAATTATCTAACGAAGAACGTATTGACTTGCAGGCAGCGATAGTGAAAGAAGAAAATGCTGATGAAGCTCAAGATGAACCAAATGAGGAGCCGAGACCCTTCATCACCAGAGAGATGGCAATAGCATTTCGTGAAATTGCATCGCCAACGGCGAGGTTTGAGAAGATGGATCCTGACAGCGAACGATTCTTAAAAGTTAACAGAGGGATAAATGATATGCTTGCTACGATGAAAAGAAAAAAGCCACCGTCCAGTCAACCATTAGTATGTTCTTTCGTAAGGTTGAGCGTCCGACCCCTTCTAAATCTCCACAGCTCTCAACCTCCGCAGCGGCGTACTTATGAGCTGAAGACGTCGATTCTGGCAACGATGCTCGAGAGGTAAAACTTACTAATGTTATGCCTGTCTCCTTTCTTTTTTTTTTTGTAATTTTATAATTTTGAAATTTTTTTAAATTGCACGTTTTTGTAATTTTTCCTGCGCATGAGATAAAAAAAAAATTGAATAAATACGATAAATAATTCATCCACATGTTCATCGAACATTTCTTTTTCGATTCAATCAATTCAACTAGTTCTGCACAAGCATGGGAGAAATTCCGACTTACGCAGCGTTCCGTGGTACGCAACCCTTACGTAAGTCGTGGAGATCCTGTATTGGATTATGGACGGTATGTCCTTCTGGAACTTATCGAATTCTATCATTAGTTGATGTGTTAATGACCAAAAAGAGTGAAAAAAGTTATAAATATTTATTTCAAGATTTTATTGACTTTTCTGAAGAAAATGAAATTGAACTGAAGCCACAAACAGTATTAACTGAGCTGGAATTGGCTGCAATAAACGTTCTAAAAGTGAATTTCCTGATGCATCGAACAAAGTTTGTTTCTTAAACTTGAGGCAGGGTGGTTAGAGAAAGATTCGAGCGAGTGGACTGGCTCTCGATACAGCACTGACTAAGAGTTTGATGCTGTGCCATTTGTTTGCCTCTGCGCTTATTTCCGTTGTTTCAATTATTTCAATGTTCTGAAGCCCTATTTGTCAACAGAAGCTAGCGATGTGAATGGGTGGTTCGAAAACAATTACGTT
Source organism: Mastigoproctus giganteus (assembly GCF_048544385.1). NCBI lineage: Eukaryota > Metazoa > Arthropoda > Arachnida > Uropygi > Thelyphonidae > Mastigoproctus > Mastigoproctus giganteus. The sequence continues at coordinate 158,404,322 of NC_143577.1, forward strand.
TGTGGAAGAATAAAGCGGCATTTATGTAATGGCACTGCTGTTCGCGTCCCACCGTTGTTTCCATCAATTCTGTCATCCGTGTACGAATCCAGAGAATTAGGAATTCCTCGAACCCAAAATATCGTTAAAGACTTGGCACAGAAGATGGAAGAAGATAATTGGACGAGCTCACATTGGCGCCTATAGCATCATCAAAGAATTTCAGAAAGAACAGCAACAGATGAATCCTGTCCAAAAAAGAAAGGAGGCGACAATCGATCGAGAAATGCGAATTCTGACGATTGCGAAAATCGATGTGATGATTATTTTCGTGGAATTGCTCGTGATGTTTCTTTCTAATTAATAATATTGTTAAATTTGCTTTCAGAAAATTACAATTATATACGTTATTCAAAAATATGATTTTTAAATATTCAATTATTTTAAATAATTGATGACATTTACTGAATGTATGAAACTTAGGAAATTTCGCAAAATCTGCAATGCGATAAAGTTAATTTTTAAACTTTGATTACGGCTATTAGACAATACAACCTTACCCTAAGAAAATACACTTAAAAAGGAAGGTTAATTAAATGAAAGTTAACGGCCTTTTAAAGCATAATTGAACCGTGTTTTCTCGTATTTGTGAACTTTCCGTGCTTTCTTAATATACCAATGACTTTCAGATCGCCGCAGATATTCCTATCGATATTCCATTGATGAGTACAGTATCGAATTGCTTCCAGTAGCGTCTTCATGTCATATTATGTCTCCTTTAGACTAACAGAGTGAGCAATGGGGATGGACAGCTAAAAACTGCGTTGTTAGCAGTCGAAGTCGCATCATTCAGGTGTAATCGGTACTTGTGACAGTTCCTAAAAATTCCATTAATATCATGGCAGTAGTAGAGCAGACCGTTTTGTAAAGAAAATACTCGAATTCTTTTTCGATAGCGAAAAGTTGACGTCTTTCTTAACCAAGTGCTTCTGCTGCTTTGATCTCGAAGCGAGAACTTCTGCTTTATATTTGGAGAGGGCTAGATCTCTAATAAGGTCATTGAACTCATCTTTGGTAAACCGCACCGACTCCGATGTCTCTTTGTTGTGTGTGTAATCAGGATCGGCTGCAGTTCTCGGGTCTCCGCAAATGGCACCTTCATCTCCTTCCATTTCGTCTTCTAAAGAACTTAGTTCATGCTGTGGCGTTCGTGAAGATTAGTTCATTTAGTGTTTGTGAGGATTGGTCTGGTCGTTGAATCCTAGTTCGGATTAACAACTTCGTGCATATTCTTCACTGAGAATGCAGATGCATTCTAAAAGTAACAATGGCCATCGTGGTCCTTCGTCTCCATCCACATCATGGGTATGGGAAGCATTAAAATTCTTCTCCCCAATATCCTCCGACTAGGCATATAATCCATTCGAGTAAGCGGTACAAATAATATATATATATATTACGCATTGTCAAGATACTGACTTGTGAAGTGGTACAATAACGAAGGTACGCATACCTTCATTACTGAACTACTTCGGGAACTTAAAGCTAGAGATAACCTTTCGGCCATGCCACTGGTTTAAATGTAGTTCAATACTAATGTAGTTCGCTTGGCGAAGACCAAGTTCACATTATTGCATCGTTGAAGACTTCTGCATTTACAATGCGTTTTAAATTCTTTTAGGGGAGTGGGAGGAACCTAGAGAAGACTCAAAAGTCTTCTTGCTTGTCGTCATTTTGAAAAGGCCAACACAGATTTTGATATTTTATAATGTTTAAATTCTCCATTTTCTATTTTTCTGTTAATTCACGAATGCCTTTTTTCGAAGAATCTCTTGGTTGTTTTCCTATCAATAATTGCACAGCTTCAAGGGACTTCCTCATTATTTTGAAGTCCTTTTACCGTGTAAGAACTTACTATTATTTATTTCAGGGTGAGGCTGTATTTGCCTACAAAACGGAATATAATAATAATCTCTTTTAATTATTCGATAGAGGGTGCATAAGCACACGCGCTTTTGAGTGACCGTGGTTCAAGCCCTTGTGATTGCTAAATGTACTATTTATTGTATTCTCTCTCTCTACCTTGAGAACTCCTCTGACTGTGTGGTCGTCCAGGGGTATAAAAATAAAATTTATTTCTTTATTTATTTTTATAATCAATATAGGCACTAGATGCAGACTGTGGAATGGGAAAACGAGGGTTCAGAAAGCACCTCCGATTTCACATCCCTAAAGATATCTGTCATCTGCAACTGTGTGTATTTAATAGGATTTCTCGAATGTCTTGGTGGAAACGGATACCTTTCGACTGTTAACCCCTATTTTTTGGCAATATTGCCGAAATTGAGCTTGGCCTTCAATAACTTCAATACTAATCAGTACCGATAGACTTAAGCTCCATTTGAAAATCAATAAAAGATTACACCATCTATGTCCCAGCTAACACCAAGCCATTAACTTGTCCACATATGGGAAAGTATCTTGAAATTTTTCCCTTCAGATCTGATGCTGAGTAGTAATGGAACTAGCCTTCACTGATTACTATACCTAATGGTGATCCCTCCATCTGATGACCCCCACAATGACTGCTTCGTCCATGTTTCTTACTAAACCAGTAATGAGAAAGTGTAATTCATATTTGAACCGCCCTTGTATTATGAAAGAATGCAAGCTCTAAAACGCGAGGTCCGATGCAATTTTCTCAGATGTGTCCTTTTCTCAGTAGTTTTCATTGGGGTGTAAACTTATCGGCATGACCACATCTTTGTACGTGTTTCCAGAAATCACAATGATGTAAGAATATTACTGTGACTTCTGGACATATTTATTGCAAGTCTCTGTCTGTCTCGAAAATTTAAGAAAGATGGGAACCAGCTAATAACGGAGAGCACAAAAGGGAATGTACGAATCCTGTTACGCGTAAGTGCACACTCTTGGAAGGAACAGAATTCAAAGTTCAACTGTAATAGTCGTTCCCACAGTAATGCTCCCACAACTGGCAATAACGAACCTCTTTAATTCGTGTTCAACAAATGGCATCAAACATTTATGCCGCTTGTGCACAAGGACTACAGTACTCACAGAGGACGAGCTGAGGGAGGTCAAGTACTCTCATGTGAGATACGGCTGTCTGTTTGATTTGTACGGGGTGCTTGAAGAAGATGAATTTCTCACGAGGTGCAAAGAAAGAAAGAGCCGCAGCACTAATCGGCAATCTAGAGCAGCGGCTAGAATAGTACGGAGGCGTGGTGGAACGTGACAATGACGAACGGCCTCTGGCGGATTAAAACATGAAAAAAGAAAATTAAAAAAATAATATTAACAACAAAATAAAGTTGCACTGATTTCTAAACTTGTGTATAATTTGCTCTCCGATAATGAATGCTAGATTAGTAACATTTCAACTCCACATAAGCGGCGAAACTATGAACTTGTAATGAAATCTCAGAGTGTAACGGAGGCAGGGACTAATTTAGCGTTCAGAGGTTGAGCATCAAGGCTGCACATACCCTACATTCTCAACTAGTGCAGAAGGGAAGAAGGGCTGATGGATAACGAACCAAAAAAGATAAACGAACCCAAATGTCAAAAGACAATTTGTTTGAATGACAAATGTCTAAGCCAGCGCTGAATACAACCGAACTGATATTAAAAAGTATAAATCAGTATAAAATTTATATTTTTTTGTTACTATTAGTAAAAAGTATAAACACGTATAATTAAAAAAAATACCTTTTGTGAGAAAAAACTCTCGCAACACGATGTGAAGTATTGTCTAAGTATTCTGAATAACCCCTCCCTCCGCATGCACTCTACTGACTTAGGGCAGATGTTTTTTTAGATTTATGGAGCTTGTCTTGAAAGTGAATTCGAATTTTTGTCACCAAGAGAGACGGTTACCTTTAATCCCTCTAACACCATGAGACTGAGAAACTATATAGTTGAAACATGGATGCAGGAACCTCTTCAGGATGTTTTTCTACTGCCGAAAATTTTCGACTACACTCCATACATGACACATCCATACACTAGGATTAATCGAAGAGGTGGAGGGTCAGCAATTATTTTAAAATCAAACATTAAAGTTATTAACACCTACCTCCTCTTGCTACAACTTTGAAGGAATTTCTCTTCTGATCCAAGTTAAAGATTCACTGCTTCAAATATATAATATTTATATTCCGCCTGGACCTACTGATGATATTATTAATGAAGTAATAACCTGAATCACCACTATTCACAAGTCTCAATCTAACATAATTATAATGGGTGACTTTAATCTCCCCCTGCCCAAATATAATTTACAAATGAAGTTGCTGTCCGACTCCTTATCAGTTCTAGGAGCTAAATAAATCAACGTCCCTGTTACAAGAGGTAATAAAGCGCTTGATCTTGTTTACTCTATCTTCAACTTCAAGAAAAACGTAGCAGCAACATTACATTTAGATCTGACCACAAACTGCAAGCAGCAATTTGCTGTGGGAATCCTCGCCTCCCTCTGGAAATCACCAGAAGAATATCATCAATTAAATTCCTTCAAAAAGAAAAGTTTTTACAGCTCTTGAAATATTACCCATGGGATTCATTCAAAAATATACATATTCAGGACTCCACCTTTCTACTAATAAATTGGTTGAATCAATTAAAAACGGAGTCATCATCCAAACTAGTAAGACTTTCTTTTCAATCCAAACCGTAGTTCAAACCTCATCTAAAACCATATATATATTTCTATATTTATATTTACTGGCATATACCCAAAATAAAATATCATTTTTGTCTTACTGCTCTCAATATTAAAACATTGAGATCAACAAATAATTATAGTTTAACTCACCTTCAAAATTTGCTCTACACGTTTGGAAAGGAGAAAATTTAAAAAAAGCTCGACATCTACTCGTTATATCTCAATTTCCGAAAGCCATCGCGATTACAACGATGGTTATAATCACCAACCTTCCATAGCCAGTGAAAAAAGGCTTCAGTTTCAATTCGGTCAATAACGCAAAGAATTTCTATTAATTTTTTCACAGCATGGATGGGTTAGTTGGTCTAAGGCGAGGATTGCGTGAAATGTTCTAACAGAACTCCCTTTTTTTCGTTCAGCAAACGACCAACCGACCAAAGAACACTTGTGCTTACAGATACAACGTAGAAGAAAAAAAAAATAATAATAAAATACATTTTTAATTAAAAAACCAATCGATTAAGACTGTTGTTTTTCTGTTTTCACAATGACTAATTTTATCCCTAGATATTTTTCTAGATGTCGAGTATCAACACTCGGTACGTGGCATTTATTCAATTAGCAATTTGAGATTTAAAGTTATTAACAGCACTTTATCCACCTTACTAACACTTTTGTACACAGTTCAAATTCCATATTTTATTAGTACATGAACTGAATTAATGAAATCTCTAATCTACTAAACCTACAATATTCAATGCACCAACGAATTTAGAGTGGTAGTAAATCCAGCCTCTCTTTAGAACTGTTCACCTTAAAGGGACTTTCTAATCCGAACGAAACTGCATACTTAAAATGTCACCCGTTGACTTGAACTGGATGACATTGTATAAAATGATTTATGCAAATCGCTTAATTGGACGAAGCTGCAATTTCCCTTTAATGCACAGAGCCTTGTCATCTACCTTGGAAACAACAAGAGTTCACTTGTTGTTTCCAAGTGAACAACAAGTGAACTTGGAATTTTATTGATATGGTCAATAAAAATAAATTTTATCTAAGGTTAGTAAGTCAAGAAATCAGACAGAAGACACAACAGGTATGACCTGGTCACCCAATTTTAGAACTGGGTCAAAATGGAATTACGTCCCCTACAGAAATGAACTGCAACTGTTTTTCAGTTGTTATGCGAAAACTGCTTTTTGCAGCCAACCCAAGTTGTAATCCTATTAAGAATACCTTGATGTTTTTGCTCAATCATGTTTAGTGAGTGTTAAGATCTGCTAAAGTCATCTGCGTATAAAGTAGTGAAAAGAGTGGTTGGGATGGTCTGAATTTCTAAGTTAGTTTTTATAATTTTAAGTGGGTGGCACACGAAACTGAACCCTGTGGCACAGGGTTCAGTTTCGTGTGCCGAAACTGAAAACAACCTTGGAAGAAGTTACCAAGACCTGGAAAGGTCGCTGCTTCTGAACGTTCTTTATAAAGTTTGGGAGATTGTTCCTTAGGCTTAATGCGTAAGATCATGCAGAATTCCATAACGAAAGCTATGTCAAAAGCTTTCTCAATGTCAAACATAAACTATTGTTAAATCTAAAGAAGTACAGAACTACTGTAGTTCCTTTCTTACGAGTGCATTACGAATCTAGGTTTCTGATTGAATCAAGGGATCTAAAGTTGATCTACCAATATGAAACCCTCATCGTAATGTAATGAGCTAGTAAGATTGTACTTGATCAGTCACCAGGTGAAACGAGAGCTTAACAATTTTTCCATTCTTTTCTCCATACAGCTGGTGAGAGCAACGAGCCAACAGTGAAGTGGACTCATTGAGTCTTTGCCAAATTTTAATAATGCTATGGCATGTGCATGGCGCCAAGTATCAGAGAAGGCGTTTTCTGTAAAAATCTGGTTGTATAAAAGGAATAAAACATGAAGTGACCCTTGACTGAACAATTTTAACACGGAATATTGAACTCCAACAGGTCCAGCAGCAGTAGCTCTTGAACTGTCAAGAGAAAGCCATAGTTCAATTATTGTGAAAGGACAGTTGTAAGGTTGACGGATATTGGTGTCAAAATTTAGGTTTTGTTTTTCAGCACGGTTCTTTAATTCATGGAAGGTTGCTGTGCACGAAGGTATGATAGACGATTTAGTAAAATACTCTCCGAGAGTGTTGGCTGTGTCTTGAGGTAGCAAAACGTCATTCCCTTTCACATTCAAAATGAATACATGTGAAGGAGGATATTATAATTTTACCAGATAGTTTGTGTTTGAATGAACCTCGTAATCTTAGGAAAGAAACGTCTCATAACTCTCTTTTGCTTGCTCGCTGAACGCGTTTGGCAATGGCTCTGGCTTTCTTGAACTGCGCTAGACTTGCTGCAGTGGAGTTCTTGCAAAAATTATTCCTTTATTCCTCTTTCGTTCGGCTTGGTTGCACTTTTTGTTCCACCAGGATTTTGGCCGTATTCGATGACTTATAATCATACCTGTTATTGTTATTGGCGTGTAATATTTGATTTGTTATATAAGTTTCAATAGCATTAATTGATATATTTGATACTACTGCTATGTCTAAAATTGTACTACCTGTATTTTTCCCAACCAGGTTTTGCAAACTTCCAATTGACCACAATAATTAGGGAAAGGTGGTATTTTTGTCTCTATATGAAGGACTATTTTGTAGCGGTCATTACCCATAAGACTATCATGAACATACCTGCCGAACAGTGCAAAAAATATCTGGTGAGCATATGGAGAGATCGACTGTTGAACTTGATCCAGAAGGCAGTTGAAAATAATTGGGAAATCCAGTATTCAGCTTATCAAGGAACTTTTCTAAAATATATCCCTATTTATCATGTCTCTTAACACCCCATAAAGGATGGTGTGCAATAAAGTCTACCATAATGTAGAAGGTAGGAGAGAACAACGATACAAGACTTTTAAGGTCTGTAAGGGATGCCTTGGTCAGAAGGAAGATATAAAGAGACAATGGTAAAAGCAAAACGGAGGGATATTTGACAGCTTCTAGATTTGTTTGTAGCATTAACGGTCAGAAAGGAATATTGGAGTTGATTAGAATTGCAACACTTCCATGAGCAGATTGGACTCCTGAGAAATACGATCCTTTCTGTAGAAGACATGATGTTTAAAAGAGACTTCAGTTAACTTCTTGAAGTCAAAAGGCAACTGGGTTATACTGGACGATAGGAGCTCGAATGTCATCAAGGTTGCTATGATAATCTCTACAATTCAATTGAAGGGAACTGAGCATTATTTAGGTTTAGCGAGGTCCTCAGTTTGTGTCCGAGGGACTGATAGCTTATGGCAATCAGATTTGTTGTTGCTGTTTCTTTTTATTTTTTCCAATATAGCAAACAGAAAAATTATATTAAAATTAAAAACAAAGTGCACAACCGTTCCTCTATAAACGACTCATTTGAAAGCGTGTGTTTACTGTAAAAAAATTTCGATTTCGACAGTTTGTTTTAGAAGATGCAGTAATTTCATGTTAAAGTGTTATTTTTTAAAACTATAGTAACATTGCAAAATATTGTACTGGGTTTGCTTTGGACTGCTTATTACCTCAAATAGCCAGGCTACATGAGTTTGAACACGTATATAATAAACTAGCTGACTAGAAAATCTCAGCCACGAGGCATTCGGGATAGCCAACGCCACTAGTACAATTAATAAGTATTAAATTACAATTTACATAGATATGCATCTGTACGCGATATCAAATACTGAGTACAGATGGCGCCACGCGACTAAACGAAATGTGTGTTTCCATTACTGCAAACGAGTGATTTTAAGCCCTTGAAGAAATTCGTATTCTATTGCGCATATCCTTGTTAACCTCTCTTATGTTTCTCGACATGTTGTCCATTCTTTTCTTGAACACACAGTGATATGAGATGGAATATTTTTCCACTTTAGCTCCCAGCATTACATGAAAGAAAGGATGGTACACGTTCTCCCATGCTAAATATGTTCTGCCATAGAAAGAAGGTTTTTGATTTCTATTATTTCATCAAAACCCTGAATTCACGTAAATTTCAAGTGAATTCAGCAGTCTCGTAACTATCAGCAGACATATACTGCACTTGATATGAAGTAAATTTATTATACTGAGTCATTGCTTCTACAATGAGATACACTGCCCTACCATTAATATCCAGACACCCCTGCATGGATGGGGGAAACAGGTCCTATGCATGCAACACGTCACAGAACCAGCTATAAATATGCACATGGGCTTCGAACAGACAATTGCAAAAGTGGGCATGCAAGATGACACGTTCAACAGAATTAAGACTTCCAACATGGAATGATAGTAGTACGCCACATAAGCAAGCGTTCTGTACGAGACATCGCAGTCACTCTGGGGATTCCTAGGTGAACGGTTAGTGACGTCATGTGCAAATGGAAGAGGAATGGGACTGAATCTGCCAAAAAAAAAACGGCCTAGTAAACCCCGTAAACTAAAAGAACGGGATAAGAGAATTCTGCGAAGAACTGTGAGCGCAAATCGTAATTTACCATTCTCTCAAGTCACATAAACTTACTGTGAGAGTATTGGGACTAACGTCAGCACTAGTACAATACGAAGGACACTCCATGATATGGGTTACAATGGTTCGGCACTGTTCACAAGCCATTAATCACCTCAACAAATGCTAGATGCCGATTGACATGTTGTAAGGAGTTCGAATCCTGGACTGTAGAGCAGTGGAAAACAGTCCTATGGACAGACCAGTCGAGGTTCGCATTCTACCAGTCTGATGGCCGTTCCTGGGTGTGACGAATGCTAGGGGAACAGTTCCTTCCTGATTGACACTGACCATGACACTTCCTCCACCAATGAAGTTTGGTGGAGGCAGTGTCATGGTATGGGACTGCTTTTCATGATTTTGCTTGGACCCATTAGTCGTTATCGATAAAACCATGAATGCAATACAATATCAGGACAACCTGGACAGTTATGCACTTCTAACATTATGGCAATACTTCGGGGAAGGCTGTATCATCAAGCTGATACAAGTATGTACCATACCTGTATCAGCAAGAAAACGCCCCATGCCATACTGCACGGGTCGTAACAGAGTGGTTTCAAACAGGAGTGTGGAAAAGTTGGATTGGCCAGCCCAAAAGGATGATCTAAACCCTATCGAGCATCTTTGGGATGTATTGGATCATCGGGTACGTGCACATCGAGATCTCCCAAAGAACAAGGAGGCTGAACTGGTGGCTGCGTTAAAGGCCAAGTGGAGGATCATATCACCTGACATTTATAAAAAGCTAGTTGAGAGTATGCCGCGAAGATTGAAGGCCGTCATAAAAGAAAAAGGTTTCAACACGAAATATTAAACGACACAATAAAAGCTGTTTTATGTCTAAAGGCAGGTGCCCGGATATTAATGGTAAGGCAGTGTATATTATATACAAATAGAAGCGAGGATACCACTATATGACGTAATACTCATCAGACCTCTTCTCTCTTTTTGCTCATGTATTTTTCTACTTTCTTTTCAACAGACTGCACTTTTGTGTAATTCAACTTCTCCCTTTGACATTTTCCCCAATGATCCACATTTATTTCACGTAAAATTCAAACTCTGAATTCAGCATACGTCTCATAACTCATATGATATGACTTTATGGAAAATTCTTCGAAGATTAGAGGTTGTTAAAATTCGTACAAGTAGAACTGCCGTTGGGAAAAGCGGGTTCATCACCAGACACAAAAGGCGTCTAAAAGTGCTTCCAATTGAAGGCCCCTAAACTGTAAATTAAAAATGTTCCTTTTCATATACTTTGTATGCGTAAATGAACATTTAAAAAAAAAATTAAAAACCTCAAAGGAGATTTTTACAAGATCATTACTATGTAATGATCTTGTAAAATTTGCAAAATTTTGCAATGTACAGAAGTATTCTCGATCTGCAATCCATGCACGATACTAACTTGAAAGTATTATGTTTATGTTCAGTAAACATTACTGAAAGGTGTTTATGGAAGCTGCTGCAATAGTAGTTACATCTGGACAGTGACTACTGCAAACTACAGTTGATGAAATTTAATTGATCTTACGAATAAGCAGGTGCAAAAGGAGAAAACACTAAAAGAATAATCTCCACATTTCTGTCATAACGAATCAAAAGCAATCGTTGACGCTTAAATGCGAAGTCTAAGAATCTGCCTCTTTCTTCCTTCTGATCTTTTTAGCGTGTGGAATTTCTCCGGTAGACCAAATGTCCGTCATGGCACACAGACTTGAAGTATCACTATTACAGTACTTTGGCTTCAGTCACCTGTCACAAGATCCACTCTATTGTGCGAAGATGGCGGCGGATGCAGAAACAAAGTCTTTAATCCATCACACCGTAGACAGACGGAGACTACTATTACAGATGATGGAGCTATATATAGCATCCGCGACTGGTGCAAACTTGGGGCCTTAATAGAGAGACAAATAGACTTCTCATAAACCACCGGCGAGGTATGTGGCATAGGCACTCCAGCATAACTGCGGAGGATGCCAGGAGGCCCCGACAACAGAAAGTGAATACACCGAGGAAATGCACGGCTTCTGGAGGTATGCTAGGCAGCTGGAAAATGATGACGTCATTTAAGATGGTCTGTACAGTTGAGTAACGGCCGAATCTGATCTATATCGATGCCGTCACAACCACTTAATTCACTTTCACTGTCCTATAATTGGACGCCAGAGTGGAGTATTACTTATTTATTTTAATCACCGTGTCTTTATTCCATCTTCTCTTTGTTTATCCATGCCTGCTCTCCTTTACCATTTCATTTCGAGCTTCTTTTCAGTGGATAAACGGGGATGTAAATGCTTTAGGGAATACTAAGGGAGCATCGTCAAGGATGAAGACCTTATTTTACTAGCATTTTACTATCAGCGGGTCTATACAACAGAATCCACGAGAAAATGTGAGCATTAGTCGAGCATTGATGTCATGCATTTTTAAAAATTAAAGTTAAAAAAATACTCATATTCGATATACAACTCTGCACGTTTTCAATCTCTGCTTCGCTATGAAAAGAAAAAAAAAGCATAGTGATTATAATCACTATAATCTCCCACAAAGTGAAACATCATGGTTTCAAAAGCCTAGGTTTATGGGGTTCCCCACGGTAGGGTCAGAGTTAATCAGTCAGAAGGACAAACAACATTCAGGAGAGGCTCAATGGAAAAACTGGAAGCAGAATTCAAATACACAGAAAAATACAAAACAAAAATATACAAAGATATGGAAAAATACACGACAACAATATAGAAAAGTACAGGAAATATAAAAGACATAAAACAGGTAAAGAACAAATATCACCCAACGAATAAACTTTCCTGTGCTATATTAATGCGATATGGACAAGGTAGTGCAATCACATAATATTAGTATGCAGTAAACCACCAAAGTAGGTGAAATGGCATAGTTTTTGTTATATCTCGTATTGTGAAAACCTTCACAACCATTTGTCCTGATATTGCAGCATCTTTCAATTTGTGGTATCTGCCGAGAATAAGTAACAGTCTTCTCCATTGGAGAAAAGTTGCTTAATCGAAGTAAAGTAATATCAGAGCAACTCGTTGTGAAGGTTTACACAGCATGAGATAAAATATAACAAAAACATTGCTGCCACTTTTCTGACCATTCTTGAAGCCTGTCCATGTCATCCTGAAGGAGCACCACTTGCCATTAACGACTCTCCCAATCTTTACATCAAATCCTCTATCCTTTCGTCGATGTCATTTATTAAAATCAGAAACAACAGTGGCCCAAGAACCGATCTTTGGAGTGTACCACTTCTGACGTTACAATCTGAAGAATATCCATTATTACAACCCTCTGCCTTCTGCCCTGCAGCCATCCTGCAATCCAACTTAGAATCTTGCCAGTAATCCCCACGTATTCCAGGTTATACAGTAACCTCTCATGAGGGACTGAGTCAAAACCCTTCCTAGAATCCAAATAAGCAATGTCGAAATGGTTCCTTCCGTCCAGCTCATGAGTAACTGTGTCAATATAGCTTATCAGGTTAGTTAAACATGATTTTCCCTCAACAAAACCATGTTGTGTCCTTCAGAATGCCATTTCTATCTAAATGTCCCTGGAAATGCACTCTTAATCATTGCTGCCAAGATTTTCACTACCACAGAATTCAGAGTAAGCAATGTGTTTTTACCACCTTCACTCTTAGTACTGCCTTTATGTAGTAGAGATACGTTGGCACTTCTCCAACCCAAAGGAATCTCTCCTGAGTCCAATAATGTCCTCATAATTAATCTCAATGGTTCAATGCATTCTCTGGGCACCTCCCGTAAAAATCCTGCGTAAATTCCATCAATTTCAGGAGCCTTACTTGCCTTATGCTTGAAGTAGTCAAGTGGTTATGAGCGAGAGTGCAGTAACATACGCTCTTTAAACGGACCGTGGTTCAAGTCCTCTGATCTGGTCGTGCCGGAGTATAAACAATAACCTTTTTTTTTAAGGCTCGAAAGTTTTTCTAAGAAAAAAATCTTCTGAAATTTCAATATCGCTGATTTCATGCTTTTTAGCTTCACTTGCACAGCCTCGCCTCACCATGAAGGGGACTTTCGTCAGTAAAGATCGAAGAGAAGTACTTATTCATCAACAGGGTTATCTAAGGCTTTCCCACACCCATTAGACACAACGGTTACCCGAAAACAACCTCATCACCCATATGTATTTCCGTCCATAAATTCAGTATTTTCTCTGATCGGTTTGCCTGTTTTACTGAACGAAAAACCCGAGATTCCGGGAGAAATATCTTACTGTTCTCAACTGAGACCGACTAACACAGCCACGTCGTGGGAAAAAAAACCCATAAAAATTCTTATGGGTTTTTTTCAACCCGCGCCTTTATCGCCCGATTTGGGAAGGACAGTGATTATAATCACTGTTCTAAGTATGAGGAAATCTTCTTGGGACAACAGCACTTCTGTTATTACTTCTCCATAATGGAGAGTGGCTACATCTGCAATGTCAGGGAAGAGATCCTCTCTGTAAGCAGCTGCGTGATGATATGCAGGTTCCTAATCATGACCTGCTGTTTCCATGGTACTGTACCCAATTTGTTATGAAGAATAGCACGTGAGATGGTGTTACAGACGTCAGACTGTTCATCCATCGACGGATCCAGTATTTGGGGTTAGTTTACTTCAATCAGAACTTCGCGGATAGTTTAACGCCGATTATTCTGATCAGATCACGAACAAGTGACCAAATCACTGATCTTTGGAGTTTAAGGACAAAGAGAGCGAAGATTTAAGTGACACTCTTTGCGAACCACTGAAACACCATCGAAACACATATAGCATCTTCTCTGAAAGCTATATATAACACTTTGTAAGTTTCTGTTGTGCTTTACCCGAATTTGAAACAAAGTATGATGCAAATTTACTGCTTTCAATGGCGGATAGTTTAGACTTGACTGCACATATACTCGCGACGATTCATGTGTTACTATGTCACCCATCTAGACGTGGTAAATGCACGAATCGCACCGTCTCTACAACGCCGTGATTTTAAGATAAAAGTCGGCCACTGACATTTTGATCACACTTCCTATATCATCAGAACAATCAGTACAGTACGTTACACTGAAACTGCGCCCTCGCGGTACCACAGTTGGCTCTCACACCGGATGAAAAAGAATTGAGTTCGAATCCAGTCAATGACGTGAGGAATTTTAATGAACCTTTTCGCGTGGCTGAAAGCAGAGACTTGAAATACAAATTTCATCAGGTAAAAAACGGAAAAAGTACTTAAATGAAGAAAAAAGCAATTTAAAGTCTGAGGTGACGGGTGTGGTTAGAGATTTCAGTTGCCTCTTGAAATGTCCAGGGGTATTAACTATCTCCAAGTTTGCTTTGTTAAGTGATCTTGCAGTCCTGTTGTAGTAGTTGTAATATCCATAATTAGTTCTTGCATAGGATGGCTTAAGCAGTGGATGGTTTCTTAAACCTCTTTTCAGTGCGTTGAAGTTAATTTGTGAGAAGAGGTAAGGGCAATTTATGGTACCATTTACCAGATGGTTAAATATGATTAGATCGGCTTTGTCTCTTCTTTCTTCCAGCGTTTCAAGTTCAAAGAATATGTAGCACCCTTGGTAAGATTTCTAAATATATTCTAATCCACTTTTGAATCAGACGTATTGCATTGCTCTTTTATTAGATATTTTCAATTTCTTGTTTTTGGTAATCTGCATGTGGGGACCAGACTTGGAAGGCATATTCTAGGGCTGGTCTAACATAAATTTTGTAAAAACATATGAATAGTGCCAACTGATTGAAGTCTCAGTTGATTCTTTTAAGAAATTCTAGTTTTTTTGATAGCTGCCCTTACAACGCTTGATATTTGGACATCAAAGGAAAGTGATTCTTTGACGAAATACCCAAATTTTTTGTGTGTATTGGCAAAACTCATCAGCTTGCCCTTAATTTCATTTATAACCATTCTATTCTCATTCAGCCACTAAATTACTCATTATAGAACTTCATTAAGAATGGTACAGTCGCACCATTCTTAATGAAGCTCTGCAACTCTACCACTGTTGCGGATACATTGAACTAAGCGTATCGACATTGATTAGTACGGGTGTCGAATAGCTTCCTGTGGTATTTCCCACCGTACCCCTTGCAACTAGCCCAGCAGAACAACTGTGGTCTGTGTTGGCTGACTCTGTAAATTGCCTCCAATCACGGTTCACCCGCTCACTCGATGGGGAGAAATCCACAGACCTAGCTGGCCAAAGAGACTCAGAAGAAATACCTACGGGTATGTGTTCGGCCGTTGTCCTGCTGAAAAATGATGGGTAACCCCCCCCCCCCCCCGTCGGCAAAGCGGCGAGCAGTCAGGTTGCCGTTGACGAACACCAACGACGACCTACTATCAAAACTGATCGTTGCTCACACTATAAGACCAGCAGGGCGTGCAGTATGTCATTCAACAATGGCTCTTGGCTCACTGAATTCACCAGTGTCATCACACATGTATGCGGCAATCAATCGGATCCCAAGCAGAAGCGGGATTCATCACTGACGACCACTTGACGTCATTTTGTATTCCAGGTGGCCTGGGTGCAGTACCATTCCAGACACGGGCAGCGGTCATTTGTAATTTAAATGAGCTTTCAGCTAGGTATCTACGCAGACACTTGCCTGTTAGGGACTGATTCTCATCTGTTCTGAACAGTTGATTACATGGCAAAACATAATAAACAACAATGAAGCTAAACAGACATCCTTCTGATCAATTTAAATCACAAACAAATTAGTAAAATTCAACAAACCATTTTATCTCGTGGTGGGGACTGGTCAATCACGCTCACATCACGAGTTACTGTCCCCAACCCTCTTTAAGTACACAAAAGTCGCAAAACTCCGTGAAAAACTCGAGGATAACAAATAGATCCTTCAAATTATCCTCGTAGAGAGCGAGAGTCTCTCCTCCACCCCTGTCCTTAAATAGGCAGAACAATGCAACATGTCAGCAACGATCACGGGTAAAAGATACAATGGTTCGACAGGTGATGAGGTGACAGCCATTTGATATCACAGCTCGTTGGACAATAGCTAACGTGGCTGTGGATGCGATGTAAACTTGTCGACGGATAAGACGATCCTCCTGTTCTGTAGACCTCCATCATGCTCCACTACCCATCTACGAGCAGTCGTATTTTCTCGCAGCCACTGTTGCCAACATCTATGCACTGTGGTATTATCACGGCTGACATAAACGCCATTATTAACCCAGAATGTACCAATTTACGCTTTAAATAAATAGTAATAAATATTTCTAAACTGGAGCAGTGCTTTTTATTTGTAATAATAAAATACTGAGGCAATTCGTAGCGAAACGCTTCCACAAATAAATCGACGCAATAAACAGCAAACCCAATTTTCTCATTGCTGTGCACAAAGATGTTTTTTTAACCCTAGTAGCTTGAGGCTTTTGACCGAACTTTACTTGTGTTAAGGTTAAGGTTTCTGGACGGTTACAAATTTATTTTGTAGAAAATAATATTTCAAGTGCGTACTTTTTCTGTTTTTCTGTTTTTTCTTTCTAAAAGTGTTTTTAAAATGAAGGTGCACATGTCTACTGTATATTTTCCATTTTAATTTCAACGAGTTATTTTTGTCTATCTTTTATTTCTTCCGGAAAAAAATTATCCTTAATTATAATTCATACCAGTCGTATACTGTATTCTGATAAGCCCAAGATGGCCTCCTTCAGAAGTCCAAAACATGGCATGTTTACTGATGGCCGCCTTCTGTTGTCGATTAGTTGATAGTTGTCTCGTCAGAGCCAATTATCTCCCCATCAGTAAGGCGGAACGATCAGGCTGCCTTCCAACGTGCTCAAAAGAGGGGTGGAAGGGAGACTGCCAGAAAATGACATTTCAGGCAGAGATCGAGCAACAGCACGCAGAGTCGTATTTCAAGCTCCTTCCTAAAGCGACTCATATTCAGAGGGATTACATTGCTATGGGTTATCTTCACTTATAAACTGTATACTTTCAAATAAAATAGCCTGCTACACATTAAATACGTGATACGAATGACGGGACTTCCAGCATATTCACTACCCTATCTATTAATAGTATTCAGTTATTTGTTCGTTAAAACACCAATTTTAATGAACAAATTAATGCAGTGTAAGCGCACTTTCGGCAATTAACAGCACCGATCCGTAGTGCAACATTTTCAACAGACCAATTCCATATTAGCAGGCAACAGGAATTTATATCCACTCCTCCATCAGTGCAGTCCCCAATTCAAATGCAGAAGCGGGGCGAAGTGGCCGTGCCCTGATCAGACGTTTCAGTTCATTCCAAAAGTGTTCGTTCGGATTCAGGTCTGAATTTTGATCTGAACCCGAGCAGAATTCGGAAATGTCAAGAGATTTCAGCATACCACTCGATCGATAATGAGGGTCATTGACAATAGCACCAATGGTCAATGGCAGAACCATGGTAAGCAACCTAATGCCATGGTCTCGCCATCTCCGAACTCCACTGTGTAGCATAATACACTATAGCAATCAGTATTCCCTAAGGTATTTCCCTACTGGTGTGGCCAACCTTTTTTTTGGCTAGGGGAAAAATCAATTAAAACGCTGAAGGCATTTCATCTGCCTTTGTCCCTAGAAAAAAGGAAGTACTCGTGCGGGCTGCAAGTTGTTGATAAACGTTTCTATTCATAAAGCTCTCTAAAAGCGATCAGACTGTACCCAGATTTAGATCAAGTTCAGATGGGCATTCAGTGTGTGTGACGCATGATGACATGCGTTAAGGGAAGGTGATAGTCGGGGCATGTTACAGACCAAAACGATTCTGAGGAGTATAAAAAAAAATTCTATTGCTCATATCCCCCGTCTACGATCGTCCAGTCTATAAATAACTGGTTGAAGTCCCCCATAATCAGGCAATCACGTTAACTGCCCATACGCCATGGGGAAACAGAAATTTCAGGTATTTCTTGGACTCTATTAACTTGGAGAGAACTATAAGATGTTGGAGAGAACTATAAGATGTTGGAGAGAACTATAAGATTTTGGATAGAATTCATTTTGGGAAATATTTAAGAGGTTTATCCTGGAAGCTACCAATGCATTTGTTCCAGTGGAGATAAGTTGCGCGAGAGAAAGATGCCCAAGTGAATGACTAGAAAGGTTAAGGGTTTATCTGACGATACCGATCTATAGGAGCATAATAAATGTATTTGTAAAACAACCATTGATGAGGTAAGACAGGCGAAAGCCCAGTAAGGAAAATCCATAGCAAAGAGAACTAAAAATGGAGACAGAGTTCTTTTCGTACGTGAATGTAAAAAAAAGAAAAAAAAGGAAGAGAGTAAAAAAAATGTTTTCTTCGTACTTGAATACAAAAAAGGAAGAGGGTGAAGAAGGGTTCTTGTCGTAGATAATTTACAAAAAATACAGACTGTGAAAATATTTATTTTTGCGTGAATACAAAAAGGAGGAGAGTGAATACTTGATCGAATTGGAAAAAGTAATAGAAAACCCCAGCAGAAGTGGTAGACGAGTTGAATAGGTTCTTTATAACGATCTATCTTTACATCTTGTAAGACAGTTCGAACCACGAGGGATCAATGACAAGGAGTCAGACAGCTGTAAATTTTGCGATATATATCAATCTCGGAAATGAGTATACGGGAAAAGATACTGCAGCTGAGGTAAAAAGCACGAGTGCATCAACTCGATGAGGATGATAATGAGATCATCATTAGTCTTCGGGTCGATCCCTGAACTGGAAGAGGGTAACGTCTCCCTGATCCACAAAAGAAGTGCGAAAGACTTGATGGACAACTATAGATAGTGAGATTAACTTCAGTAGCGAATAAGATCATGGAGTCTCTGATTAAGGATACAGTACAAGATCATCTCGATAGGAATGGTATCCTTAATATGTCACAGCACAGGTTCGTGAAGGAAAAGTCTTGGCTGACCAATGTAGTTAATTATCATGATGAAGGCACAAAACAGTTGGGTGCAAGAAACTCTTTATATCTTGACTTCAATAGAGATTTTGCGCTGTTCCCAATAAAAAAATATTATATAAACTGCAGCATACTGGGATTAACGGCAACATAAACGAACGTACTTCAGGGTGAACTTCGTACTCCAGTGCAGTTCATCATGGATCAGTGTTGAGGCTATTTCTGTTTCTTACCTTCCTTAATGATATTGGTGAGGGAGTGCAGGTGATGCTGTAAAAGTTTTCTGATGATTTAAATGTACGAAGGGGGGCTAAAACCATAACCAGTTATGATGGGAAACAAAAATCCAGGAGCAACTTACAAGATCGGGAGGGGGGGAATTAAAATGGTCCGGGACGAAAAAGACCTTGGAGATACAATTCAGTCAGATATTGAATTTTCTACAGTGTAAACAGGCGGCTAGGAAGGCACAATGGTGTCCTATGATATATAAAAAACTGTCACATTAAGAAATCACAAGAGCTATGTTACTTGACCATGCACATTATGTCCATAAGTTGCCCGTGTTGTTCTCTAGTCGATTTGCCTGTTTTTTTGGACGAAAACACTCCGTGGCTGAATTGGTCAGTCTCAAGGCGTGGTCTCAGGCAGCAAAGAATTAGACTGCTAGTAAAAAAAAAAAAAAAGCCCATAAAAGTTCCTCCCGTCGTTGACAGGATTTGAACCCGGGCCTTTTCCACCTGGTATGGAAAGCACCCTGATTATAACCACTGTGCTATTTGCAGTTTAAATGCGAATAACCTGATCAGTAAGTTGGTGGGTAATTCTAAAAGAATTTTCTGGGGAAAACGGAGGGGAGCTGGTTTGAAATGATCGGCGTACGACAAGTACCGAATATGACAGTCATGGACCTATGACGTATTTTCTACTGCAAGTATGGAGGGAAAAGTTGCGTACCAGTGCATCTTAGAAGGAGCTGTGGGGTGAATGTAAAGTACGTATTATGCCAGTTATCAATTACACCATGAAGTTGTTCTATCTACTAAATCCCCTTCCAATGTATTCGTTTCTCAATTTTAAAGTCATGTTCTCGGTATAAGAATGATAACAGAGGCTCGCATGTAAAATTATACCCGTTATTTCGGGGATAATGACAAATGAATAAGTTAAACTTGCTTGATTTCAGAAGACGCTGGACTATTCGTGAATTCTCCTACTACTACATTAACTATTTTAAAGTAATGGTGGTAGAGAGATAATGATATCGAGGGTTGAGGGTTTTTTTTTAATACGAGAAGGAAGCAGGCTTGTTCTGTTTATCTGACCACCACCGTTAATACCTCACAAGTAGCGTTGTAAATACTCACGTGCCCACGCTCAAAACGCATTCTATACCAAGAAGTAGGACTCATTCGTCTTAGTGAGGACCAGCTGTAAATGTGTGATCTTACCTCCGGCGTGGCTTCGACTTCCAAGAAGAGAAATCCAAGACAGAAACAGATGGGGCGTGGTGACTTGCTACACAAAGGTCTAGAAGTAAGATGAAGCAGCGACCAAGATGCTCGCTAAGGTCGGTAAGTGTTTTAAAAAAAAAGTCTCCGTCTTTGACTATGCTAACAATAGTTCCTTCCAGAAGAGAACAATTACATGAGTAGGGTTTCCTGGGTTCAAAGCCTTCTGAAAAAGCGACGAAGTAATTACGAACATAATCTCTACTAGTATTGTTTAATAAAAACTGTAAACCTGCTTTCACATAGGTTACAAGTGGCATATATGCAGTTCCAAATTCGATGTGTGTGTGGAGTGTTCCCAGTGAAATTGGAAGAGAAATAATAATGAAATGGGAGCAGAAATCACTAGAAGCTATAGGTTCACAGGGAAAAACTTGCTTTAGTAGCTAAAAGGGTTATGCCATTGTGGTAAACAGTAACCGAAGACAAATTTTAACCCATCTTTATAGTAGCCAGCAGTGTTTTAAACAAAATAAGCGAATTTAAGCTTCTGGTCACGTCAATCAACGCTAACATTGTAAGGCTAATTGAAACATGGCGCCATCTCAAAATAAGGCAAGAAGAATTTCATTATAGAACACAGTGGAGAAATGGAAGTGCATGGGGGGGATGTCCTTTTTAGCTAAGTTGCCTGAACATGACCACACTTTGTGTGGGAAGGATAAAGTGATAAAGAAAAGATGGACAGAGTGTGTTTGTTCCAAGCCCAACTGCGAAGGGAACGATAAAAAAATCTCTGTAGTCAACGTGAAAATCAGCAGTTAAGATTCCCTCGTTGTGAGTGAGATTTAGGGTAGTAAGGAAAATCATATCGAGAGTTTTTATGAAAAGAAACTCCTCTGGTTCTGTTTATCTGACCACCAAAGATACCCGCAGCATCAAGGTACAAGAACAGATCCAAAACAATATCGTAAAATGGGTCCAAAATATCCGAAAGGGGGGGCTATAGTAGATTGAGTACTATTTCTTCGGCTCACTTAACACGTGACACAACTATATGTTATACCACAGGATACAGTATGGGAATTGTTTTAGAAAGTTGCCAAAATGGATGATAATGACAAGAGAGCAGAAAAGCTTCATTTAGAAAAAGAAGAGATTTAAAAAAAAGGAAGCATTTGTGGGCTAAAAGGTAAAGTCATCCCACAAAAGTGAGTAAAGATGTTTTCTGCTTTTATATGGTCAACTCAGTTCAAATTCTTTAAAATTCTTCGTCCGTTATTTAACAGGTTCAATGAGCCCTACAGAGTTAGACACCGAAGAGGCAAAACTATTTTCGTTGTTAGAAAAGTAATTAAAAGGTGAAGTATATTTCACCGGCAAGCTGTACATGATTATTGCTGACTGAAAACCATGCATACAATTTTATTCTCTTCCTGGCGGTATTAAGAAAAACGACTGTCATTATTTTACTACACGTCAGTTTCCAAAACGTGGCATTACATTTGTTGTAGCGCACCCAATTCATATATAAGATATCACATATCGTATTTTGTAGTTGTAGTAGAGTTTTAGGACCATCGGCGACTAAGGCCATATTGCTCCGTATATACTGTCTGTAAATTGCTTGTGTTCTGTGGTCGATTTTCCGTTTGTAGGACGAAAAACCAGTTTCCGCAAGAAAAAACCATGCTACCCTCTCTTGAGACCGATTAACTCAGCCACGTTGTGAAAAAGGCCCATAAAAATTCCTGACATCATCGAAGGGACTCGAACTCAGGTCTTTTCCACCGGGTGTGGGGAGGATGCTACCCACGAGGGCCTTGTAGCCTCCTTCCAGAATTACTTTCCACTCTTTAAACAGATGGGAAAAGAAACTCTTTTCCATGATCACAGTTAAAGACAAACCAGAACCGGCAAGATCGTCAACAAGACGAGAGACGTGCAGAGAGTTTTAAGGTCTTCCCAAAAATCTTCCCCAAACGCTCGACATTGCACACCCATTTGAAAACCGACTTGAAGATCTATCAGTATCAACCTCACTGCGTTCAACTTTATCAGATAAAGTTGTGGATCAAAGCAGAATCGCTTGAGACGAAATGCTAAGCGTGTTTGAAACCATGTCAAAAAGAGGCACAGCCATCCTGACGAATATGGATCAGATGAAGATGATCTTGTTCACGCAAAGTTGTTTTCTGGTCCAAGGATAAACCTTATTTCGTAAATGAGTTGGAACATAAACCGCCACACGTTATGGTATAGGCAGGCATTAATAGAAATGCATTGGACAAAATAATTATCTCCATATGTTACAAACATGGATAATTCCTAAACAGCAGAAATCTCTGCACAATGGATAAGAATGAAGATTGGTTCTAGCAGATGGAGCGCCTACCCGCTACCCTTTGAGGATTAGTGAATATTTAAACGAGGCGTTTCCTAATCGATGAATTAGGAGAAGGTCTACAACTTTTCCAGCGCCAATATAATGGCCTCTGAGAAGCGCAGATCTCTGGAGTTGTGACAATACATTATGGGGATTCATAAAGGAAAACGTTTCCCAAAACGTGATTCCAATGACAGAATAAAGGAAGCAGTAAAGGATGCTTTCGAACATAATAAACTTGTTTATCTCTAGTTTAAGTAACTATAAACTAGTACCAAGTTTTCAAATTATAATAAAATATTTCAGTGTTTTCTACTACATACTTTAATCACCACAAGTACAGATCAATGGACTAGCCTTCGTGGGTAGCACAGTTGGTATAATCTCTGTCCTCCCCACACCGGGTGGAAAAGACCTGAGTTTGAATCCCATCAACGACGTGAGGAATTTTTATGGGCCTTTTGCACAACGTGGCTGAGTTAGTCGGTCTCAGGCAAGTGTAGCCTGTTTCTTTTCTCCCGAAAAATCAGGTTTTTCGTTCAGCAAACCGACCGACCACAAAACATGCGTAATTTACAGACATATTATATACGGGGAAATATGGCCTAAGTTGCTGATGTGCCTAAAACTCCATTACAACAACAATAACAGAATACTGGAATGACACTTACATATGCGCAACAAGAGTTTCCGAACGCCCTCTGGAGCCGAATGCTCAAGTGCGAAGATACAAAGGTGCATGCACTTTGAGTAGTTCAAGCGTGGTTCAAGCTTCGTGACTATTGAATACGGCACAATGGTCTTCTATTTTCTCGATCTTGTGAACTCCTCTGACCTCACGTGGACATCCTGGAGTAAAAACAGAAAATTTGTTTCATATCTTTCTGTATATTATTATTTCTTTCTCTCAGACTTTTTCAAAATTACGCGAGCAGATGTCTGGCAAAAATAAGGCCTCAAAAGTCTATTTTTCGAACAGGCTTTTTCTCCTACTACATCTTCGTACTAATTACTCAGTTGTGAATAAACAGCCGCCATGGTACATCTTATAGGATCAACGCATCTCTTACTTGAATTTCTGGTCCATAAGTGTCCTCTTATTTGCAGAATGGCATTTGTTGAATCGCCATTGAGGGGAACACTACAAATGTTTCCTTTCGCCGAGTTAACTGATATGATTTAAATTTTTGGTGAGGTTTCATAAGAATTTCGAAGCTGCGGTTCAGGACGATTGCGGTTAATGGCATGAAGAAGGATAAGTGCTCCGGCCAAGACCTCATAGAGCGTATTTTTCTGAAACGATTCTTCTTAATTAAACTCGCCAATATTTCTATAACTTTTCTATTAATGCTTAGAAAGTGGAACCTTTCCTGCACCGTGCGACCAGCTTTAATAAAAGTCACATTAAAATCATATAAACTTAGTTCAGATTAAAAATCATACAAACCAATCATCCATACTTTCCAACCTTGGCAAATAATTAGGAAGGCTAATTGCTTAACAACCTCCTTAACGAAAGAAATCTTTCGTTAAGTTGTTTAAGTAGGAGTTCCTACTTAAACAACTAGCTGGGAGCAGTCTGAGGCCAAACATTGCCGAAGGATTACTATTTATGTTTAGGAGAAGTGAAGAAACTTTACAACAAACACTATTGGCAAATACAAGTTATACTTCCGCACGAGTTGCAACATTTAAGTTTCAATATCGTTAAGATATATTCCAGATAAAATAATATAAGTGTAAAATGTAGAATACTGAGACCATCCTTCTTTCTGTTCAAAAATATTTTAATAATGTTACACTCTTAGTGGATCTCCTACCTTTACATTATAATAACATAAATAAAACATTTTTTCCCCAAAGGACAATCTCTAAAAGTCGATAACGTAATTACTATGAAAGCCAACTGACTTGGGACACCTTTTCACAGTTTATATATTCACTGACCAGACTTTGCATTAGCAATACAACCTTGTATAGGAATGGACGGATCTGTGACGCTGATAAAGGCTCAAAGTCGGGAACGACTGATATCAGATTGTAGTTCGCTGCCAAAGGTCACACGTGGGACAGCACGTGTGGTCGACGCCCGTGGTGAGCGTCCCGTGTCTTGTCTCATAACACAGCAGCGACGCAGCACAGTGGCCAACTAACCATACATTTCAACGTAGGAACAGAAAGATCAATATGCACATGATTATGCGCCGGACATTAGCTCGTTTAGGCTATGGTGGTCGGCGGCTCTCACGGTACCCATGCTCACTGCGAGGTACAAAAACTACGCCTTGCATGGTCACGTCAGCACCAACACTGGAAATGGTAATGAAAGGATGCCAATTCCCTGTTCATTCCATTACTGCATGGACTTGTATGTGGACTACGTTCCATGTCATTGAGCAGTGCTGTTCTTGATTACGGCTTCATGGGTACATCAGCTGCATATGTTGTTGTAGTTACAAAGTTCTTGATTTATCCTGATTGCGATTTTATGCAGTGAATGCAAAGTCGACTTGCTGTGGTGAGGTGAAACAGCTAAATATTTCCTCCCGAGAAAGACATCCTCTAATCAAGATCAGCAGACCCATGATCAGCTTTAGAGCGAAATAGTTGTTTCATTGATACCGAAAGTAACATACCCTCCGAATTGGGATATTATATTGATGCTGCATCTGCTGTTTCATTGAAATATGAACTAATGAACTGACACCCTGCAAATTGAGGGTATTATATTGATACGGTACACGATGTGTTATCAGTACGCTGGCTGGCGACTGATGCTGTGTATGATATCATCCATACGCTGGTAGATGATCCCTGGCCGTTTCCATATGCCAAGAATAATAACCAACTAGTGGTAGCATGCGTTACGTTAGAAATTACCTGAACAGTATTGCAATAAATGGTTGGGGGGGGAGGTTAGCGGGAAAGCTGGCTTGGACTTCCTTCTTTAATAAATTTACAAAAAAAAAAAAAAAAAATGGTCCGATGACTCTTTCTAACTCTGTCATGCCGATGGGTGCCTCCATGGCAACTGGATGCATTGTTGGTGACAGGCAGTCTAGAGATGGTGCTATAAAAAATCAAATTATTATTTTAGGGTTGCCAGTAATTAAATACATTAACCCGTATTTGTGTCTGTAAATTGCGTATGTTCTATGGTCGATTTGCCTGTTTTGCTGGACGAAAAAACCCCAGTTACTGGGGAGAAAAACCTTGCTATCTACGCCTGAGACCGACTAACTCAGCCACTGAGTGAAAAAAGCCCATTAAAGTTCCTCGCGTCATCGACGGGATTCGAACCCAGGCCTTTTCCACCCGGTGTGGGGAGGACGGTGACGATACCACTGTGCTACCCGCGCAGACATCGAGATGGTGCTATAATTTGACAGTTTTCGTGGCATGACTTGGGTCCTCCCACCGTTAATCAACGGCTCGATGGGAATGCCTGCCTTTCTATCTTCGCCGACCAAGTACACCCCGTCATGATGACAGTGCATCCAGAACAATTCCGGCGTGTACCAACAACACAAAGCCCGGCTGATTGCTAACAGGAACATAGCAATGAATTTTCCGTTCTCCCATGGCCACCGATCCCACGGCTCAGTAGATATCAACCCAATGGAGCATATTTGAGACCTACTGGGAAAAGACATTCGATGCTACGACCTTGCCACTGTGCGGATATTACTGGCCACATTATACAATACATGGATAGCACTCCCATAGGGCACTCTGCAACATCTTGTGGAGCCCATGTCAAGACTGTACGGGCTGTATTACCAGCAAAAAGTGGCTCTACGAGGTATTACCTGTTGCTAAGGCGAAGCCATTTCTCTCTCTTTTTTTTTTTTTTTTTTTTTTGATTTGGTAGTTGTTGGCGCATCGGCTTCTGTGGCCATATTGCACCTCCCAAGGTTTTTGCAGTACTTTGATCCAAGCCCGAGGCGAGAATCGAACCCGCGACCTTTGGGTTGCCGGGCAGGTACTTTACCCACTCGGCATTTCTCTCTCTCTCTGTGTTAATTGAAACTTTGGAAGAAGGTTTTCGCTCCCTTCCTTCTCATCTATATCTATTAAACGCGCCCTTAAATTGACAGAAACCTGATTATGGTAGATATAGAATATTTCAGCAAAAATAATAGGTGGAAGTGGGAAAGTTAGCTCTATGATTATATTCAAGAAGACTGAAATTCTTAGACACATTTTTGTTTTTCAGTAATTTCTTAAATATCTTGTAATTATATTTTCTCTTTTCTGTAATTTTATAAATTCATTTTTGATAATTTCGTAAAGTTATTTCGTGTTTTTTGTAAATTTGTTTGTTACCTTTTCTAAAATTAATTCTGCTCATTAAAGCTGTAGTAACTGCTTAATTACTGTAATATCACGTTGATTTAAATTCTGTAAAGTTAAATTCATAAAACTCTTATCATTTTCATTCTTTCCGTGATAATGGCTGTTAAAAGATCTACATTGAATACTCCATCTAAGAATGGCATGACTCTGACAAAAATATCAGTAGGTGATTGATGAGTCGTGTGAGCGATGAACTCGTGACTCGGATGAGTCACGAGTTCATCGCTCACACGCCCTATAAGCATTTATTCAAAGGTGGATCTAGTTGATAATCATTGCTCAACTGACGATTCTTTTCTTAGTTCTCGTTGTAAGGAGTGTACCGATTCCAAAAGAAGCCTGTGCTTGTTCTACAGACAAATAAAAATGGCAACTCGTGAGGTATTCAAGCATCTAGTGAACTGCCAGGTGATACACCACCGACTCGCGCGCTAAACCAGAAAAATCAGCTCAAGAGGATTTAGTTTTATCGAGAGATTCAATTTCAGGAAAACCGAGATAACATCCTGTAATAATGATAGATGGACAAGAACCACTTTGTGAACACCAGAAGCAATAATTTATACCGTTGTCATTGTTGCTGTTATAGAGTTTTACATCGGAAACTAAGGCCATATTGCTCAGTATATATACTGTGGTTGATCTGTGAGGGAGGGACCATGCTACCCTCGCCTGAGACCGACTTACTCTGTCATTTGTTTATTCATGTGGAGACTAATAATATTAAATGCATATGAACTGCTGGCGATTTATTTGATAAATATAGGACCATATTCAAAAATATGGCGTCAGTTAGATCAAAATGTACATCTGAAATTCTGTTCAGCCACGATAGGAAGGTTGATTGCTGTAGGGTTTTAGAAGCATCAGCAACTTGGGCCATACTGCACCTTATATAAAATATCTGTAAATTGCGTGTGTTCTGTGGTCGATTTGCTGCTTTTCTCGAGGTAAAACGCTCTCGAGCTCTGCTTTGAGCTCTTTTTGATCTAAAGCAAAGAACCTGATGGACGATTTGATCCAGATATTTTAGATACGAAAGAGATTGGCTGTCGTTCTGATGCGCGTGTGCAGAGTAACACAGGGAGCATGTAACGGAATTCTGCAGCTGGATATGTATAAATTTCTCACTCAGAATGTTTTTAATTGTAACTTGTATAGTTCATTTGTTTAGCTCTTTTTAAAACAGCAAGATCATCCTAAATTACCGTCTATTATTTCAATACTGTTACAGTTGCTCTTTGGATTTCAAAGCGTTGCACTGCTTAAATAAAAACGAAAGCGGTCTATTTTAATGTACCTTACGGTTTTCCTCCGAAGTTCATTTACTCAAGTTCACTCCTCAGACTCTCTGACTAAAAGAAAAGTTATGCTGTGACACATCAGACATTCTGAAAGATTTACGGAGGAGGCGGGAGGTTACCGATTCTGGCGGCAGTCTCATTATGAACCGTACTTACTAGGCAAACAGGTTCTGATGTCGTCACTGACTAATCTTTCCAAGTATGCTTCCTGACAGGGAGATTTTCTTATAGGCCGGCCCCTTTCGGCTGTCATGTTCTTTATCTTTCGGCCACTCGTGTAACATTTACTGCGCTGCCATTTTTTATTCTGTTTGTATATGTCTGATGTGGATAAACACGACCTATCTCTCATTTGATGGAAAAGGTTCGTGCACGACCGCTGTATAAACAACGACAGAGGATTTGACGAAATCCTTAATTTGAACCGGTTGTCAAGTGGAAGAATAAGCATAAAAATGAAACGCATAAACAATTTTTAAAAACCGTATTTTAGATGACTGTCTATTACCCTCCCGTTAACAACCTAAAAGTTGAAATATCCACATCGTTGCTTTTATTTTTAACCTCCACGAATAACTTTGAACAGCTCTTGAATTAGATTCTATGGGATTAAAAATTCACTCTCTCTCATTCTAATAAATAAAATAAATATAAAAAAAAAGTTAAAAACGTTAAAATTACGAAATGAAATACTGAGGCTATCAAAAGCGACCTTTGTCAATAGTGACATTTACTGCGATGGCACAAACTTAAACATAGCAGGTTCACGACTCCGCATCCCCAAATGAAACAGCATGGAAGGATCCTACATATTGTATTCTTCTGACATGTCAATACAGAAAACAACAATCAAGTTTATTCGAAATATTTCTTTCACAAGTCATCAGTCCATTATTTCCAATGAATGAGTGGAACGTTTAACTCCTCTGTTAAAAGGCAATCAGGATTACTTTCCACTTCAAGCTGCATACACAGGCGCTTATCGTATTCATCCCTATCATGACGTTTGTGGCAAACCACCAATCTCAACTCTCCTTTGCTACTGATGATCTCGCAGACGCAATACTCTCCTGGGAATCATCCGAAAGAGGCTCAATCTCGCATCCAGGCACTTTGTAATCAAAAGCATAATCCCCCCCCCCACCCTCCATTCCTATCTAACTTTCCTTTACACATTGTACATTCCAAAATGAAACTCATCATCCCCTATACTAGAGTGACATCACGTGTCAGTTAATCTCATTATATCAGCGTCAGGCCAGTAGCTGAGTGATCAAATGAGAGGAGACAGCAGTACACACATTTCAGTTGGTTCCAGTCTACGTGACTGCTAAATGCTGTGATATTCTTGTATTTTCTCTCTCTCTCTCTCTTGTATATCCTTCCACATAATTACCAATGGCTGATCGTACTTTATGTATTTCAGGCATTTAAGCAAAATTCCTTACCATTGCAAGTACACCAATAAAGAATACCACCATATTACTAAAATGCCCACAAGTTTATAAAAAAATCATCATAAATCCGCTTCTTTTATCAATCTATAATTTATTTAAAAAATGAGGTTTAAAATACAATATTATGTATCTGCCTTTCTTCTACAAAAGGGTATGTAAAGGATACTTTCCAAGTGTCGATTACTGCATCTGTAAAATACGGACTCTGTAATCAATTCTGGCATTTTGTTTTTTCTTTTGAATGGAATTTACAGCTTAGGCTCGAGCTGAACAAAAAACGAGAATAAAGGAGGCGAATTAGCGGGGCAATCTTCCTGTAGTCACCTCCCTTTCAATGTTGCCTCGCTACGTCACTTCCCTTATTCTAGTTTCAAAATTAAATACACGAATAAAAAAAATTAATTTTAGGAGTCCATTTCGCCTCCCCAGAGGAGGCAAGATGGACTCCCTGGTTCATAATCCCCTCACCAAATTGTAACTATATTTTACATATAATAAATCATTAAGTTATTTAGTCTATGATACTTTATTATAATAATTTATAATATTTTTATAATATTATAATTTATTATAAAGTTATCTTTATAAGCTAAATCCAAAAAGGGTTTTCTCCTCGTAATTTCTTCAATGGTCTTCTTCTATTAGTAAATGTACGTGTAATTCCGAAGTCGGTTGATTAGGATATTAAATACTCCCACTCTCAACAAACACTTCTTTACAACTTCACATCAATTTTTAATGATTTTAATTCTGAGAATGATCTTTTCGTGCTTGCCACCTCTGACTGGAAAAATCAAAAGTTAACATCATCTGCAACATTTGGAAAATGGGTAATGGAATGCAATTCTTCGGAAGAACTCGGCTAAATCTTCAATTGATCCTCTCTCTCTCTTCAGTAAATCTTTTTTTGTGAACAATTCAACCTGAGAAAAGCTACTGTGGAAAACCAGATCAGAATATTGATCTACAAGTTTTTTTTTTGAACTGACCATTACTTTCCTGAATAAGAATCGAAGGATTCTTATTGTAATCGAAGGATACTGAAATTGGTACGCCATCTTCACACTAATGAAACAGCTTATTCGTTTTATTTTTTATTTTTTCGTAAATTATGAGCAGCTGGACTCTTCATAAGCAACGAATAGAAGAAATGCACCCAATATACTGCCATAGTTGCTTTCGCGCAAAAACAATAAACTAATATAAAAATAAATAAAAATAAGCCAGCGTGTACCTAATGCAAATAAACATTTTACTATTTTACTTTATATGTGTCGGCTTATTATTTTGATTATTTTTTTGCCATTCAAAAACTCCATTGCCATTTTTTTTAACAAACAGTCAAATTCTGTAACCGTTCAGAATTGGAAACGATATTTATGCAAATTTTTCTTATTGTCCACCCCAGAAAACATCCCAGATTGTTTTATACCTTTGAAACTCCACTACAATGGGCAGTAGAGAGAGAGAGAGAGAAAGAGAAAGAGAAAGATGCAATTGTAGGCCAGAGACCGAATATCTAAACCACGTTGTGAAAAATCCCACAGAAATTCCTGGCGCCATTAATGGATTTCGAAATCAGGCCTTTTCTACCCGGTGTGTGTGTGTTGGGGGGGGGGGGGCAGTGATTATATCAACTGTGCTAACCGCGAGGGAGATCGCTTAAAGACTCTCTCACTTTAGGTACTCTTGCTAGTGTGTCAAGCAGATTTTTAGTTGTAAGGTAGGGGCCAGCAAATAGCCAATTCGATAAAAAAAAAAGCATCGCAGTGCTTATGAATAAAAATATAGTATAATTTTCTTTCTGGAGCACTAATGCCGGAAATCTCATTAATTGCACGATTTTCAAATTTGTGTTCACCTAAGATGTTTTACAACACATAAGGGGAGGTTGAACAGTTTTTAGCCTCTCATAGAAAGAATGCTGGAAATTTGTGAAACCCATTTATTTTTTACCACAGATCCCTCCTCCCGATTAAGTCAACACACTTTCCGACACGATTCACTAACTTTCGTACCACCTCGAATAAAACTGAGAAGATTTTGACTCAAACCAGTTGTTGATTGCATCTATCACAGCGTTGTCAATGTCAGATTTGTTTCTTTCAAGTCCTTTTTGAGATTTGGAAAGAGAAAATAGTCCGATGGAGCCAAATCCAGTGAATAAGGCGGATTCTGTAATAGCCTGAAGCCACGGCCATGCAGTGTTGCCTAAGTTAGAAACGCTGTATACGCCAGTGCATTGTCTTCATACAAATGACTCCATTGGCCAATCTTCCGCGCCTCTCTTCAGCTTTAATTCCTCCCGGAAAAGTCTCAGTAGGTTAGAATAACGCTCGGCATTGATAGTAGAACTTCACTTCGTTTCAGGAAATCAACTATGATCATTCGTACTCCAACCCAGAAGACGGATTCAAGACTTTCTCAGCCGACTTCTACGCTCGAAACGTTTTCAGAGGTGGAGAAGAGGGATGCACCCACGTTTCGTGCATAGTCACATAACGATCCCAAAACTGAGCTTCATTAGCTTCAAAATGCTGCAGGATCTTATGACAACAGCTCACTCTTTCTCGCTTCTGATCTGCATTCAATGATTTAGGGATCCACTTTGGAGAAATCTTCTTCATTCCTAAAACAAAACATTCACGACAATAAGTGAGCTCAGTCAATGGAAATGTTGAATGCTGTTTCTATGCGATTCAATGTTATTCTGCGGTCTTGAATGATTGGGTCATGAATTCCATCCACATTTGCAAGTGTCGACACGTCAACAAGCTCCCGCTGCGGGATACATTTTAATCGGTGTTTCGTCCACGCTTAAATTGCGCAACTCAGTTTTTGACGTGGAGAATGAAAGACAAGATTCCCCTAATGTACACAAAATGCATACACACGTACATAACGTTTGCTGCACATCTTCATATATTTCTTTCGGCGACATTCCCTTTAAGTGAAGGTACTCAATGACTGCAAGGTGTTTGGTTCTCTCAACAGTCGCCATCTTCGTTCATTTTCCACACTTCAATGCCTTCTGTAAAGGAGAAGAATATAATTTCAGATTTGTAACTTTCTCTGAACATACAAGAAGAGTCACAGCACAAATTGGCAATATTGTCTTTCCCGAAAACCTTTGCGATCTATATTGGGCTAAAAACTTTTCAACCCCCTTCTTTTAAGATACAGATCCACTTGTAAAAAACAAGGTCAGTCTCGAGACCTTTGTGTATTTCTTAAAGCAGCTCGTGTGATGAAAAAAGTTGCCGGTCCCTGCTAGCGAGTGTAGGAGTGTCCAACTCAGAAGTCACTGTGGGTTGCACGCGACCCGCCACTTTGACATGCCCGAGTAAGACCATCCTTGCGGCTGGCACGTGGCAATGATCGCTGTCCGTCCACGCTGCTTGGGTTCGAATCTACCAAGGTAGGAGGAATTTTTATGAACTTGTTTACATTGTGGTCAATTAGTCCTGAGGAGGGCTGCACAGTCTTTCACCCATCAGACTGACTATAGAACACGTGCAATATACAGAAACTATCCAAATAAGTCTTACAGTTGCTCAAAAAAAAAAAAAAAAAAACTTGTACTGCAACTTTTAACTA
Organism: Mastigoproctus giganteus; assembly: GCF_048544385.1. NCBI lineage: Eukaryota > Metazoa > Arthropoda > Arachnida > Uropygi > Thelyphonidae > Mastigoproctus > Mastigoproctus giganteus. The sequence goes on from NC_143577.1 coordinate 158,438,054, forward strand.
CAGTGTGGAGTGAATAATAAATAAATAAATTTTCTATTAATACTCTGGGAAGACGACGCATTCGGAGAAGTTCACAAGGTAGAAAGAAAAGAATACAAGAAAGAGCACCGCATTCAGGAGTCACGCGAGCTTCACTATTCAAAGCACGCGTACCAGGGCGCCTGACCACTTGGGGTATGGCAGCCGTTTAGTACTCCTTCGTTAACGCATTTTGTGGTGGTGAAATGAATTTTTCTGCAGAAGCCATAATTAGAGTTTGCGGTTGTTTCATACTTTTATGAGGCAATGAAGAGTTAATGTTCCAAGTACAGTTTTGCTGCTTTTGTGGGATGAAAAACCAGAGATTTGGGAAGGGAACAAACATGTAATGCTGGTCCAAGATAGACTAATTAGCCATAATGTGAAAAAAAGAAAAAAAAAGTCCATAAAATTCCTCCTGCCAAACCAACGTCTTATCCACACAGTTGTGAGAGCATCGAAAACAACCCCTGCATTTGCCTGCAAGGGTTACATCATTACAGGTAAACAGGAAAAGATTACATGTGCCGCTTTCACCATTTGAATTCTGACTTATCAAACAAGAAAACAATCTTTCCCAAACAGCTTTTGCAAAGAATCAAAGGACAAAAACAGAGAGACTCGATTGTATTATTATTTGAAACAGGGTGAGCGATAAGTAGAAGCACTAACGAGCCATTGCAAATAAGCGTAAACAACAAACAATGCCAGTAAAAAAACAAGGCTTCTCCATTCTGAAGTACTTCAAAGTAATGAGATTCTGTAAATGCAACTATCTGTTCCCTCATCAACCAATGCTCCATTTCACCCTGCATCTCGGCTATGGAGAACAGGAAATGGACTGGAAACATATGTTGTACGTCGTCAATCACCGAATCTTAAACTGCGTCCACGTCGTGTAGACCAGCCCCCAGTGGCTAGATAATGAACCCGTAATCTGGCCGCGATCCGGATTTACACACCGACCACAAGTAGCGGGCGGGCTTTGTCTCGACTAAATAAGGAAAGGCCGGTGCTTATTCCGGCGTCGGATGGCGACAGTTCAGGGGCGGGCGCTGTATCGGAAAAGAGCCACACATGTGATTTTGATTTACGACAGTTTATCGGATTGTAAGCATTCCCACTGAGCGTACCAACTGGAATTACGATGTCCAATGGGTGTAGAATAGCAGCGCTCCAGCCGCGACTCTTGTCTGGGTTTAACGAAGTGGGAAAACGGGTAGGAGGAGGAAAACTCGAGAACCGAAAAGTATGCTTTACGTACAATGTACACACCGCTAGTGGCAGTCGACAGAAGCAATCAGGATGAATGGCTTCTACTTGTCACACACCACTTTTCGCATTGGCACGCATTTTTAACGAAACAAAGGTAAAGATCAGCTTTAAAACTTCGATGATCAGCGCTTAGCACTGCTCACTGAGTCTTGTGAGAGAACAATGCTGAAGACGGATCTTTGCGAATATTTCTAGAATTTTTAATTACTTTTGAGAAAGTCCATTAAAATATATCACCCTAAAAGATTTCTTTTAAACTTTACTGGTCTTTCCTCGTGGTATTCACAAAAAAGAAACTAAAAATCTTTGTTTTATTATATATTTGTGCCGTGTAACACGATCAAGCTGGTTTCCCATAAATGATTTTTCCCACGTGAGTTGATATTTATGCAATTTCCAAAGTTCACCGCATAAGCTATACTTAATAATCTTACGTCTACGTTTCTATCAAGAACTACTATGATGATCTTGACCATTAGATGTCATGGATAATCAGGCAGGATGAAGACGGCTGAGCTCTAAGTTAACGTAGCATAATGTCATGCTTCTCAGTGACAGCTAATAATAATAAAGAGCAGAAAGGATGCAAGCGGATGAGCAAAGGATAAAAAGGAGCAATTAACCATTGATGCTACAGTTACAGAGCAAGCCTACAAGAAACGCCGCAACCTGTACGCTGCCTACATTGATTACCGCAAGGCATTCGACTCCGAGCCTCATAGCTAGCTAATAGAGACGATGAAGATCTACAAAGTCAATCCGACAGTGACAAACTTCCTAGAAGCAACCATGGCAAAACGGAGTTCAACCCTCAAGGTCGAGAAGGTCACAACCAGACCGATCCACATCAGGAGTAAAATCTTTCAGGGACATGCCCTGAGCCCACTGGTTTCTGTCTAGCACTTAACCATAACAGCAAGTATGGATATAATCTCAAAGAAGGAAGGAAAAACCTGTACACCCTCGCCTGCCTGATGCACATGGATGATATCTACCTCTACGCGGCAATCAAGAAGCAACTCCAACAACTACTTCGATCACCAAAGAATTCCGCAATGATATCAGAATGGAATTTGGTTTAGACAATTGCAAGACCAACGGACTGCATCGGAGGAAATCATCCTGTCAACCACCAGTATAATGTCAAAGATCCTACATAACAGCTTAGCAGCAATAAATCTCTAAGAGAACTCATACAAGGAACTCCAAAAATCAGCAATCCCGAACACCTGTAGAATAGTCAGAGGGTTCCTCGACGAACAGTAACACCAGACATGACAACCCTGTGCACTTGAAATCTGTACCCGTACTCGTCACGGGGTGGAACTTTACATCAGGTAAACATAATGTAACAACAATAATAATAATAATCAACACCAAAAACTATAGAAAATACATCGCAAAGAAGCCCGGAGTGTCAGATGACACATGTCGACGATGCCACCTGGCCTCAGAAACGATCCAACACATCACCAGGGATGCAAGGCGATCACCCAGACAGAGTATACTCATAGACACGACCAGGTAGCCAGGATAATACATCAGAAGCTAGCGAGGAAATACCAGTTGACCAAAGAAAGTGTACCATACTACAATTAGGAACCTCAAGCGGTACTGGAAACCCCAACCCACAAGCTGTACTGGGACTGCGCCATAATAACAGATAAGACCATCCCGCAAAAGAGACCGGAAATAACTGTTGTGGACAAGATGGAAAAAGCTACCTACCTGATTGACATAGCGGTACCCAACACTGGCAACGAAAACCCATGGGGAAAAAATCAGGAAGTACACCAACCTAAGACAGGAGATCAAAGAGATGTGGCATATGTAACAAGTAACGACCATCCCGATCAATCATCGTGTCAATCACAGATATGGTGCCAATGACCCTACATAAACAGCCTAGCAGCAATAGGAATCCCAGCGAACACCTACAAGGAACTCCAGAAAGTCGCAATCCTGAACACCTGTAGGATAGTCACAGTTCCTCGACCAACAGTAACACCAGACATAACAACAACCACCCTGTGTACTTGGTAGCCATACCCATCACGAGGTGGAACCCCCAATCAGGGAGAAATAATATAAGAGCAACAACAATAAAAAATATAATAATGGAAAAAACAGACAAAACAATCCCACACAACCCTTGTAGGATTGTCGACAAGAAGGAAAAAGGCTACTTATCTGATTGACATAGCGGTGCCCAACACTCGCAACCTCCAGAAAACCCATGAGAAGAAAATCAGGAAGTACACGAACCTAAAGACAGGAGATCAAAGAGATGTGGCATATGCAACGAGTAACGACCATCGTGTCAACCACCGGTATGGTGCCAAAGACCTTACATAACAGCCTAGCATCAATGGATCTCTCAGACAACACCTACAAGGAACTCCAGAAAGTCACAATCCTGAACATCTGTAGGACAGTCAGAGAAAGGCATCATCTGTATCTCATATTGTGCTCATCCTTCACAACGAGTTACCAAGTATTGCACTACCTCGAATAAGTAACGCTTCACTAATAGAGAAGACTATTGTCACTTATTCTCGGTGAGCTCCACTACCCAGACGGCACCGTTTCAAAGCTAGTTGGCTTTTCATCGGTGGGTGCCTTTCACACTACGGTCATAGTTTTTCTTTAAGCGTTGTCTATGGTGTATCTATACCGATATTATATAGATATGGAATCTTAAACTCTTAAAATATTACGCCTTGTTGCATTTAGTTTATTTAAATAAATACGTTACATATGGAAATCAAGAATGGTACCGCGAGATCATATTAGAGAAACGTAACGCGTGACCTCGCTTAAACAGAAGTTTGTTTCACCACAGTAAAACAAGCTTCTGTTACGTGTTTTTGTATTTGTTACGTATTACCACGTAACCCGCATCTCTCTTCTCCCATTGGCTGAATAAATATCATTAGGAGGAAAATTATTTTAATGTATAAAAAGATGATGATGATGATGATAATAATAATAATAATTATTATTATTATCAGATAACGTCCACAACTACTGGTACAAGAAGCACACTTGCACACACAAGCACTTGGCAAAGCAGTTCACCCGAATGATAAGGCACCCAGAGACAACCCGAAGTTTCTCACCGAAGGAGTCACATATCTCAAGCCTAAAGACGAAGATTCAAGAAACTTGGCGAAATACAGGCCAATCACCTGCCTCCCAACGATTTACAAGATCCTGACCAGCTGCATAACCAGGAAGACATCAGACTACTTGGAGAGCCAGAACATAATGGATGAACAGCAGAAAGGATGAAAGCGGCTGAACAAAGGATGTAAGGAGAAATTAACCATAGATGCCGCGGTCATGGATCAAGCCTACAAGAAGCGCCGCAACATGTACACAGCCTACATTGATTATGGCAAGGCCTTCGACTCTGTGCCTCATAGCTGGCTAATAGAGGCGTTGAACATCTACAAAGTCAATCCGATAGTGACAAACTTCCAAGGAGAAATGATGGCGAAATGGAGTAGCACCATTAAAGTCGAAAACATTACAACCAGGCCAATCGTCATCAGGAGAGGAATCTTTCAGGGAGTTGCCCTGAGCCCATTGCGGTTCTGTCTAGCACTTAACCCGCTATCCACCATGCTGAACAGTAGCAAGTACGGATATAACCTGAAAAAGGGAAGGAAGAAACTGTACACCCTCACCCACCTGATGTACACGGATGACATTAAGCTCTACGCGGGAACCGAGAAGCACCTCCAGTAACTACCCCAGATCACTGAAGAATTCAGCAATGATATTAGGGTGGAATTTGGTCTAGACAAATGCAAGACCCACGAACTGAACCAGGGAAAATTAGTCAACCGAAATTACTAGCTGCTGACTGGTAAAGAGATGGAAGCCATGGCAGAGGGAGTGGCCTATAAATACTTGGGGATGATGCAGGCTCAGCAGTTACAGCACAAGGAATTTAAGGCATGCCTGACCGAAAAATACCATCAGAGACTCAGAAGCCTGCTGAAAGCAAACCTGAACGGAGGGAACACAGTTAAAGCCATAAACACCTATGCAATCCCAGTGCTAACATGCTCCTTCGGGGTCATAGATAGGACCAACGCCGAGCTGGAGGACATCATGAGAAAGACAAGGACAATAATGACCAAGAGCCGCCAACAAAACCCGAAGTCAGCAGTGGAGAGACTGACAATTGCTCTGAAAGTAGGAGGAAGGGGCCCTGATAGACCTCATCGAGCAACAGAAAACAGCGATTGCTAACCTGAAGGATTACTTCCAGAAACACACAGCAGCATTCCAGCAGGCTATAAGGAAGACAGATAAGCGGTATACCCCACTCAACCTAAGCGAGGACCCCCCTAACCAGGCGGTACAAACGAAGCTAGAAAGATGGGCACAGAAGACACTCCTTGGCAGACACTGCAATGATCTCCATCAAGATCACATACATAAAATTGCTTCCAATGCACGGCTCACGAGCTGGATGCTCTGCCCCAAGACTGAAGGATTCATTCTCGCCATCCAAGACCAGGTAATCAACACCAGGAACTATAGAAAATACATCGCAAATGGACCCGGAGTGTTCGATGACACATGTCGACAATGCCACCTGGCCTCAGAAACGATCTAACACATCATCAGGGATGCAAGGTGATCACTCAGACAGAATACACTCATGGACACGACCAGGTAGCCAGGATAATACATCAGAAGCTAGCGAGGAAATACCAGTTGATCGAAGAAAGTGTACCGTACTACAAGTACGAACCCCAGGCAGTACTAGAGACCCCAACCCACAAGCTGTACTGAGACCGCGCCATAATAATGGATAGGACAATCCTGCACAACAGACCGGACATAACCCTTGTGCACAAGAAGGAAAAGGCTACCTATCTGATTGACATAGCGATACCCAACACTGGCAACCTGCAGAAAACCCATGGGGAAAAATCAGGGAGTACACAAACCTAAGATAGGAAATCAAAGAGGTGTGGCATATGCAACTAGTAATGACCATCCCGATTATCGTGTCAACCACAGGTATGGTGCCAAAGACCCTATATAACAGCCTAGCAGCAATAGGTCTCCCAGCGAACACCTACAAGGAACTCCAGAAAGTCGCAATACTGAACACCTGTAGGATAGTAAGAGAGTTCCTCGACCAACAGTAACACCAGACATAACAACAACCACCCTCTGTACTTGGCAGCAATACCCGTCACGAGGTGGAACCTCCAATCAGGGAAAAATAATATAAGAGCAATAATAATAATTATAATAACAACAACAACAAAGGGGCGCGATGGCCCAGTATTTATGACACCGGACTACCAGCCTGATGGACCCGAGTTCGAGTTCTGCTGTGGCGGAAGTGAACGTGTTTCCATCAAGCTGGGAGACCGGTATAATAATCTTTGTGTTACTAGCGACGCAATTGCTGACGGAGCTTTCGGGAACGAAGTGATGACCAAAACAATCCACCAAGTACTTAAACCCACAAATCATCCTTGCACGTCTCACAGAAATAAACAGGAGGGATCTACAACATGAATCAACAGACATCGTTAGCTGAAATAGCCATCCAAGAAGCTTCCAAGCAAAAAAAATTCTCTGACAGATCTAACACATGGTTCTATCCCGAAGTCAAAGTATTCAAGAGGAAATAAAAAGCTTTCGGAAAATGGAAAAAGTTCATAACTCAACTGACTACCAGATCTACAAGAAAGAGCGGGCAACCTTCCTTAAATGCAAATGAAATGTAATCCGGCAGCTGGTACTCAACAGATTAAACCACTTCAAACGTATTACACGTATATCCAAATGCAACAAGGATTTTCATATGGAAGAGAAGGTATTTCAAGGATATCTTTGACTTTCAACGAGGCGCCATCAGACCTAAAACCTTAAACCTAAGCGATTTATTCATACACTACAGACGGTATCTTTTAACAATATTTCTAACAAAGCAACACCTTATAAATACCATTAACAGTCTTCCCAATAAATCCACAATTGGTCTTGACGGATTTCCTGTATTCATGGTTAAAGTGTGCAGTGACTTCATTGTAGAGCCCCCTTCTAACTTCTAACAATCTTTAATCAGATGACTTGGGATGAGGGCTTCACTTTTCGGAACCATTTTTCTACCATGAAAACAAAGACATTCTCTGCGATGTGGGCAATTAGACAAGAATTAACAAGGTTACTGAACAACTAAGTCGGAAGACACGTCCAACGGTGCCTACAACCAATTGCACTATATGCATCGCCAATCTGGCCTTCTTCTCCGACGTCGTACGTAAAAAGATTCCTGGTAGTCGAGTACTGGGTAATGGATGAACTTGATAATGGATGAACAGGGTCACGGGCAACGCATTCGTCATCTCCAGGGCCGTTTTATATACCAACTTAAATATCACTCTCTGGAGAGTTCACAAAGCATCCAGGAATAAATCTTCTTCTTTCTCAGATGCCCACCTGTGTAATTGATACCTCTAGTCTTCAAGGATTTATCCATGAAGACTAGAGGACTCCATGTGCTGGACGCAGTAATAGCAACCCCTACCTCCGTTATATTAAAGACTGTCCAACCTGTCCTGTCTAAAAAATTTCTTCCCAAACAACGCAGTCAATCTTTTTTAATTCATTAGCAATAGACCCAGTGAAATACTCTGAAAGCAAGCAGTACAGAGTGAAGAGCCTCTCTGAAACACACAGTTTACTTCAACTGTAGAACAGAAGCACCCCTGATGAAACTACTCGTATAAAGAAGATAGAATCACCAACATAAAATCACTGTTGAACATCTACTTTTATATGATACTGTAAATGATTTCCTCATTTAATATTTTCGATAATCGCATTCTGTATATAATATTGTAAATAATTTGCGCTTTTGTAAATATTGTAAACAATTCTCTATTATTGCATTTTTGCATTTTTGTACACCCTTCTAGCCGGTCGGCTGTGTAAAAGGGGTGAAACCAAACACTTGCTACAATAATAAACGGATTTAATAATATTAATAATAATAATAATAAAGCATCGCGAAAGTCACTTCAGCGGACCTACCCTTCCCAAGGTCGGAGTGACGGCAGACAGATAGTGGCAATATCTGGTGTCATTCCCAAGTACTAACTATACTACTGCAATTAACCCGAAGCTGAACCGGTCCACCTCCATAGATGGATCATGTCGAAGAGTAATGATTATTATTCTGCATTGAGTGTGGCGCAGGATAAAGTCACTCGGGTTCAGGCAGAGGGGTCGGTTTAAAAATTCGGGGAGAGTCTCCCGAGGAAGACAGTGGAGTAATGGGCGCTGTCTCCCGTATGGCTACCACAAGGGAAAAGCAAGACCTTCCAGCCAAACTAACTGGAAATGCTTCCTGTGCACCTGCGCTAGGGACCACCCAGGAAGGAAGAAAACACATGAAGTGGAGCATCGAAATGAATACGTTCATCATGCGAACATACCACAAAATAACCAAACTAGAGACCAATATGACAATGTACAGACCGAGACTACATGCCAAGAGGTTCGAACGATTCCCGGACATTCAGGTCACCGAAAAGCGAATTGTGGACCCCAAAGGACCATCGTCACGAAGAACCTGATAGCTCCTGCAATCTTGGATAAAATCAAGCAGTACGTGAGCAGTACAACACGAAACCAGAGGTGAAAGAACAAGAAGAAATATAACCCGGAACAGCTGAAGTGGAAAGAGATGACGTCATGGTATCTAGAATAGAGAGAAGAGAGTGGAAGAAGGCCATAACAGAATTCGAGGGAGTGGACCGCTTAATTGGAAAATAATACCGTATTACCTCGACAACAGTGGTTCAACACTGGGGACCAACCACGCAGTCGAATACTGTGCTGCCATAGCGGCCACTAGGATTAATGGAAAAGAAACAAGCGACCAGCAGCCGAAGAACCGAAAAAACAAGGAATCGAAGATGGAAGAATTAAGAGTCAAGATAGGCCAATTGACCCAGTACTAACGGAGTAAAAGGAGTAAGATTTTGATTGGAAAAGTGAAGAGCATCCTCAAGTGAGACGGTGTCCACTGCAAATTCAAGACCAAAAATCAGAGAATAGGATAACACTTATACACTTTGGAGCAGAACCTCTTGGCACTCAGCAAAAAACTACGCCGATACAAAGACAGTTCCCAGGAGAAAATAAACTACCGAATCTTCGATGAGGACCAAAGAGCCTTCTACAGTAGTCACGGAGAAGACGGGAAAGACGGAAACGGACCACCCGAGCAGAAGATGATCGTGGAGTTCTGGGGAAACATATGGAGCAGTGAAGTAAGACAGCATAACCTGAATGGAACTAGAACGGAAGAAAATGAAGGATGAGCAAGAGATGAGAGTGTGGAATATTCGGAAGAAGGACAACAGTCAGTCAGGAATTCCCACAAATGACGAACCCCAGGAATTGATAAAATCCACAACTACTGGTACAAGAAGCTGACTTACACACACAAACACCTAGCAGAGCCGTTCACCAGAGTAATAAGGCACCCAGAGACATTCCCAGAGATTCTCACTCAAGGAATCACATATCAGAAGGTTAAAGACCAAGATACAAGAAACCCGGCGAAATACAGCTCAAATGGTTGCACAAGATCCTGACAATTTGCATAATCAAAAAGATATCAGACCACTTGGAGAGCCAGAACATAATGGCCGAACAGCAGAAGGGATGCAAGGAGAAATTAACCATAGATCCCGCAATTATAGAGCAAGCCTACAAGAAGCACCGCAACCTGTACACGGCCTACCTCGATTACCGCAAGGCTTTCGACTCCGTGCCTTATAGCTGGCTAATAGGGACGCTGAAGATCTAAAAAGTCAATCCGACAGTCAACTTCATCTTCCCCAGGCCTCCTCTTGGTTCTCCCCAGCAGTACAGGTCACCTTCTTACTAACTGGTCACGGGCCATTTCAGTAGGAAATTACAGTTCTCAGGATCGAAAATGATCCATGGTGACATTGCGGCGAAGAGGAAGCCTGGGAACACAGGTTATACCACCGCCCGTCCTATGAAGACCCACCAATACGACTAATTAACGTCCCAACAACAGGATAGGCCTTTAACTTGCTATTCACGCTAACCCTGTATCAGGGTAGGATAATGCAAATTCCAATGGGGTTGGATCGTGCTAGCAAGATTTGCAAAATGCAAATCTAAGTTCAGGATTTGCTGAGCGTCATGCTTCCGCTATGCGAACCCTAGACCAGGGTAGGATCAATGCAGGCGCTCTCCTGAGTGTTGGATCACAATTCAGAGCGGGTGGCCGATGGCGCTCATATAGGTTCACCTGCATCTCATCTGTGGCGTTATTCCTCCTTCTCTACCCTCGCCTAAGCAATCTTGGTGGATATTCTCCTCTGTCGGCCACCAGCACTTTATCCCTGCAATCAGACCCACTCTCCTCTATAGAAGAAAATCTTTATTGTACAGTAAAGATACAATAATGTGCCCGCCACAGCCAGGAGGCCAGGGGCTTGACAATGATATAGAAATATAAAAATATGTACAGTATAAAAATTTGTGCAGTATAAAATATTACATAACAATTAAAAACGTAGCATTAGCCATTCAATAGATATGAGTATGTACATAGTTGTGAGGCAGACAGTACACCAAGGTATGTACACGTTCATATGTACAAAGCACATATTTAAGCATATTCACACAAGTCAGAAAATTTCACAGTGCCACATTATTGTTCGGTATTGCATTTTCTTGTGAAGACAGTTCGTCGATTTACCTGCGACGTGCCGTTATGCACCTCATAGGAGATAGCAGATTGAGATATCAGTATTAGTCGACATCAGGGGCCAAACAAAAGGGGAACAAGTTCGGCCAACGAGCGCCTGTAATTGCGATCAGAAGCGAATTTCTGCAGGTCAACTCCGATCATTAGCAGGGCTTGTACTGTAGGAAGTACTTGTCCAGGTAGGAATCTGTCACTGATCTTCAGCCTGTTCCGTTGTAGCTGAAGTAGAGGGGTGGCTCGTAAGGAAGGAAGTGGAACATGCCACTGGCATATATCCCAGAAGTCAGGGGAGTTGATTTTGCCAACCAGCATTTTGACTGTGGTCACAGTTCTCCTCATGCTGATTATTTGAGGCAGCCGTGGGATTTGGAGTTGGTCGGCCATGCTGGTGGTCCTCTGCTGAGGGGGGAGTCGATGTTTGTGGGTTGCCCACTTCAATATCCAGTATTCACTGGCGAAGATGGGCTTCATGAGAGAAGGTACTGCGGATGCCCATATTTCAGAGGCATACAGAAAGGTAGGATACACAATGGTTTCCAGATATCTGATTGTGGTTCTTGCGTCTGTGTTATGAAGAAGATGTTGACGGGCAATCCAGCGCATTCGGTTGATCTTGCGTAGAACACATTCGATGTGACAGTTGAACCTAAGGTTTGGGTCGAAGGTTACACCGAGATCTTTGTGTTTAGTAACACTTGGAATAATTGCGCCCTGCAGTGAGGGTTGTATGAATGTGGGACACTTCTTCAGAGAAAAAACCATAATAACGGATTTTTGGGGGTTCAGTTTGAGACCGAAATGGTTGAGATGGCTAGAGAAAGCTGTGATCTTATTACAGATTTCCGATGTGATCCCTCCCCTGTCGGCTGATGGTGGTATTTCCGTTAGGAACTTTATATCGTCGGCGTAGGTAATGACATCATCTCTGTTACACACAAACGGAATAAGGAGGGCTGTAAAAAGTAACCCCGATAAAACGCCACCTTGCGGCACACCAGCATTGATGGATCGGGTATAGCAGAGGTTACGATGAGTGAGGTACACTGTTCTGTTCCGGAGGAGCGAGTGCAGAAAAGCGAAAACGTCACCTTTGATCCGAAAGAAATTGGTTAGGAGATTCAGAAGGGCTGAGATGTTGAGGCTATCAAAAGCAGCTTCAATATCGGCATAAACAACCGCCATTTCTGATTTGGCCTCAAATGCATTTAAAATTTCCGTTTGGACTGCCAGAAGGTTGGAGACAGTTGATCTATTAGGGAGAACATAATGGAGTTGTTTTGATGATTGTGGAAGAAGATGGCGTGTTATATGCGGAAGAAGAACTTTTTCCAGTAGCTTTAGGAGCGTGGATGCAGTGGAGATCGGTCTATAGTGCTTCGGCTGGCTTGGTAGTTGAACTTTAGGTAGTGGGGCAAGACTGTATTTGCTCCAGGATGCCGGAAACACTCTATGGGAGAGGATGGAGTTGAACAAGTAGAGCAGAGGATCAAGGATATATGGACTGAGGCACTTTACGATGAAATGTGGGACATTATCGATGCCAGCGGTGCATGACGGACGCAGCGAGTTGATGGCTTGACGAAGCTGCTGTCGATCGATTTGAATAGAAAACAGCTCATCATCTGGACTTGAAATGGGGTCTGGTTGGTAATCATATGGTTGTGTGATGTTGTCTTGGAATCTGGCTACATAGTTGATCCATTCAACTGGATTGAAATTGGAATCTGGTTCAGAGTTATGGGTATATGGCACTTTGCCTTTGGATAAGGTCTTGTCAGTGTATTCTTTAATGGCTTGCGATTTCAGTCTATTAAACAGTGCTCTAGCTTTGGAGTACTGAGTTCGGTCATATGCTGTACCAGACTGTTTCCATTGTTTATGGAGGGACTGTTTGCACTTGAAACTGTGATTTAGCTCCGAAGACCACCAAGCATTAGTTCTAGCGGAGATACTGACCTGTTTAGCTGCTGAGAACATAGTAACAGTGTGCAACCATCTAGTTAATATGTCTAGAGCCAGTTCCGGATCTCCTGATTCGAGAACTTCCCAGGGAATTAATCTTGTTGCATAAAGGCATCTGTTCGGTTGTAGGAAGGTGGGAGAGATGATGATCTTCCTTTTGACGTAGTGGGAGACATTAAAGTTGGGCGTTGGGAGCTGCAATAGGACTACGATGGGTTCATGATCGGATTCAAAGTGAGTTTCGGGTTTAATGTCGACGCTACAGGAACCAGACGATAATATGAGATCCAGGCGATGAAGACCTCTAGTTGGGCCTTCGTTTATGATCCTGAGGCCACTAGGTGCAATCTTAGCCATAAGTGACTCATGAAGATGTTGGAGATTTGGTGGTAAGTTAAAATCCCCACAGATGAGGTGGATAGCAGATGTGTGAAGCGTATTTATTAGCCAGGATGCAATATCATTGATTGTCTGAGCATCGGGGGTTGGGGGTGTATATATTGCACCGAGATCTAATAAGCAAGAGTTGATCTTGACCGTTACTATCAATGCTTCGAATAGATTGGATTTGCTGGAGACTACATGTACGAACTCAAGTCTACTGGCATTTATGAAAACAGCAACGCCCCCACCACAGGTATGAGAGCGGGAGGTGAAGAAAGATTTGTAACCAGCAGCTTGGGCGGAGGCAATTGATTCTTGTTGTGGTTCCAGCCAGGTTTCAGACATGCAGATGACGTCAGCCATTTGGGACAGAAGCATCTGCTCAAGTGTCTCGAGCTTATTCCGAATACTACGAACATTTTGATAAAAAATCTTGAGTGTAAGGTGACACGAGACCTTCACGAGTGCTGATTCGAGGACATTATTTATTTTCTTTGTTGGCTTTTTAGCACGGTTAGTTACAATAGTTGGTATGAGCTGAGGGTGGATTTCATTGTAGCTGTGGTATTGCAGAGATTGATGAGAGGTTTTGTCATCGGGGTATGTATAGGGCTCATCATCGTGTGACCCTGATTCCTGGTTTTGGGGCTTCTGAGAATAGGAATGCCTATCAAACCGTCACGCTTGGGAGCAGTCTTGGTGGGATAGCGCATTAGCCATGGCTAGGCGTGGGGTGATATTGGATTTAGGTTCATAGTATGGCCTGAGTAGTGATCCAGACGGCCAGAGAGCAGTCGCTGATATGGAGCTGAAATTCTGTGCATCGCACTCAACTTTGAACGATGTATGCAGGGGTGTTTTCTTAAGAAGTGTGACGGACACAGTAAAGTGCAGCTCATGCATTATGTATGACGCGATATCATCTGGAGTTGTATTTGGGGCCAGTCGGGAAACGAATAGACTTCGTCGAAGACGGACAGTTGGTGGATTCATCGCCTGCAGCCTGGAGGTGGCCGAGGTGCCCATTTTAAACGATCGCCTTCTCTTTAGTACATTTGGGGTTCCCGTTTTACCTTCTTCAGGATGGCGAGGCTTACTGCAGTAACTCTGGGCCACAAGTGTAGGAGGAGGTGCAGCTACAACTTCCGCCCGGGATGGTTGTAATGTTTGCAGTGGGGGGCCGCAATTGTGGATTTCAGGTTTCTTCGGCATTGTAGGTTGATACACTCGGCTTGAGTACGAGTAAGGCTCGACGATAGTTTCAGGATTGGGTTTCCATTGCAATGTAGTAGATGGCTTCTGTGATTTGTGGAGTGGGACACTAAGTGGTTTATCTGGATTAGCTGATTTTTCCGTAGGATTGGCAGGGTTTCTGGTCTGGTTTTCCTGGCAAGGAAGTTCTTTGGCTATCTGGATCTCGGGGCAATTTAGTGTTTGGCCAGAATTCAGTGCATTAGTGCTGTAGGATAAGTTATTGTGATCCTGATTAATAGCGCAGGTCTGAGTCGTAGCGCATTTAATAGCTGGACCACCATCATTACATGTACACAAACTTGGATCTTGAGAAAAGTTATCAGCTATGGCGGATACGTAGTTATTAGTAGTGCAGAGCATACGGTGTTTGATATCTTCAAGTATTGATGTTATAATAATTTCAAGTGATTTACGGTTCTTGAAGAGGCACGTGGAGTGGCTAGGAAACAAAGATTCAGCAAGCGAAAAGTCAGTTTGTGTAGACACATTAGTAAACATGATAGAGGGTGGGGAGTTCCTTCTTTGGGGATCTGCATGCATTGTTGGCTGTGCATGCAGGATATTGGCGAAGTCTTCTGTTTGAGTTGCTACAGTGGCGACACTGCGATGGTGGGACTTATCCTTTGCGTCTGTTAAGTTAGAGAAGCTAGAGTCTTCATCATCAGGGTCAACCGAACAGGTTGCGGCGTTAGTGATATCACAATGGGAAATAAGCCGTTCCACGGATCCGGCCCTTATATCTGGGAAGCAGTTCGTTGGATGAAATGTATCAGCAGCTGAGGTGCTGGAAGTGGGTGATGTATCATTATCATCTGCTAATGGAACTGCGATCGCTTCACCAACTTGATTATCTGTGCAACTGGTAAACTGCTCGCAGGACCTAAATTTTTTCGGCTGGTTGTTCTTGCAAGGAACGCACGTGAAATTCTTGCGACGCGGGGCATTTAATTTATGTAGGGATTTTAGGCCCGAACATGATTCGCAAAGCAGGGCGAAACATAATTTACACGAGACCACTTCACTGACTTCTTTGTTGCAGCGGCTGCAAACGACAGTAGTCGTCTTTAGTTGATTTTTGGTGTTCCTGGTCGGCATTGCAGTATGACGGAAAGCGACAGTAATGATTTTAGTAGTTACCCTACCAGGGCGGAAAAACGAAGGCGAAGCAGAACACTTTTGACAATTGCTCTAAAGGGATTAGGCGGTGTTTGTGGTAGCACAACTCCCTAGTTTATTTCAGGCGAAGTCTTTAAAACAGCCGGAGGCAATGACCTAGATACCAAGAGGTGGGAGCACTCACAGTCGTCGAACACTGGTTGTCAATAGCCAACTGCTTTTGTTCTACAGTTGGACAATGGAAGTACTGTATCGTATTGATACAATCAGTCAAGAAATAATATATTAAAAAAACATTACCTGAGGAAGATGTAAGCGATTTGGCATCATTACCGGACAGATCATCACCAGAGGAATTCTTTAGAACATCTTTCTCGAAAATCAAAACAGTATAACCGCACAAATTAGTAACTTTAATCGGAGCTGATTCGCATGCTGCCACACACTATACGCACTCCCCGTGCTCCTTTCTAACAAATAATTTATTTTATTTTTATTATTTTTTAACTTGGTCTTTGTCAGGAAACTCAGGCGACCCTGGCAGAGGCCAACGAGTGTATGATGGGCAGTCTGGGTCACCTTTCAGTGGTGGTGGCGGGCAACGCAGGATCCCACTAGGAGTTCTGCGTTGCCATGATTATGTGAGCCAATTTTTGCTGAAAAACAAGTGTTCTTTGGCCCACGATCATGTAGGCAGCTCTAAGTATTATGCATCCCCCCAATTTATTATAACTATATAATAAGAATGTTATTAGGGCCAAATCATAATTGTTGGATTTTCGTTATTTTTAATTATTCAGTTTTAAAAAAATTAAACTGCAAATTGAAAACGATAACAAAATTAAATTATTTCGAAAAGTGCATAATTAGTAGTAAGGAAGTGTTCTTAAGGCCAGCAACCTACACTCTAAAACCTATAAGGTACACACGACCTTCACTATTTTTTCTGTTTTGGCCCCTTGTCAAAAAACAAAAAAGAAAAAAAAGTTGAATGTGCTAGAAAAATATTCAAGCTGAATGTTTCAAAGAAATATCGAGGGAAAGCTAATTTTATACCTGTAGTGCTTGCATTGAAAATCAATATGCGCTACCGTATTCGCCCTGCAACACAAGCCTTGTGATATAAACTCACTCCCAAAAAATTAGAAACCTTAATTCAACGTCTTGGAGGGCCAATTTTTGCCCACATTACAGCCTGTACACGTCGTGGCACACATTCCACTAGATGTCTGAAGGATTATAGCCACAGATTTGCCATTCTTCAATCTATTTTTCAGCTGCTATACTGTGGTCGGCAGAGAACTGCGAATTGCTCTTTCCAACATATTCCAGACATTCTCAATTGGATTCAGATCTGGAGAGTTAGGAGCCCAAGGTAGATATTGGAAATCTTGGGAATGTTCCCAAGCAATTCAGATACAATATTCAGATAGAAGTCCACTTAACGTACTCATAATTGAGTACGTTAAGTGGACTTCATAGAGACTCCATCATCATAGACTCCATTATCGTCTTTATAATTGAAGTCAAGTTCACTGGCCTGTAGCTATTCAACATCTCTTTAGCACCACCTCTGCAAACGGAAGAAATTATTCTTTCTGAATAACTGAGTTCCGGATAACCGACGTTCTACTGTATGTCTAGAGGGAACTGCAGTCAGATGGACTGCGATTTTGGATACACGAAGACTGACATTAAAAGGTTTGTATACCGTGTACTGCATACAGGTTTGGAACAATTGGAAAGAGTAAAAATTGAATTCTAGGGTTAATTCTTTCTCAGGAAAAGAGAGAAGACATTTAATTGTACTTATTTTCAACAAAAATGGCCAATTAACTACTGAAACAAGTTCCAACCTAACGTTGTGGATCCGAAGGGTTTATTTATATTTAAATAAGGAACAATAAGTACTTAGATGAAATAAATAAAGAAAAATGAGATACGTATTGCTAAATTGTAAGTCATGTAACTGATATAAAGTATATTTCATCTTTATAATTTCTAGTTTTAAAGATGAAATTCCTCTTAAAAGTGCATCAGCAAATTAAACCAAGGTAAAAATATCTGACAATTCAATTAATGCATAATGGACGATGAAACTTTGATAAAGTTTAAATATATATACAATACTACAAGATTTTTACGCTGTCTCAATATCTTTTTCAGATTAAAATTCGACAATGATTAAATCATCCGCTCCAGAATGTCCAGAAATAGTTCACTCAAGCCTACAGCTCCCTCAAATCTAACATCTGGAGTGCCACAAGTGAAGAAATTACACAATAATTCCATATATGTGGCCAATAAGGGGGGTGAAGGGGGGTGAGACGGGCTGACAAGCCAACAGTGTTTTATAACTGTCGCATGCTGCACACATGGAGTGGTCCAAACATTTGTCGTTTGTCCAACTGGGCTTGTCGGCTGCTCCGCCGACTATCCTAACAACACGTCACTTGCCACCCACAAATACATACCCTGCATACACACAGACCCGTATTCTTCCTGCGAACACTGAGGTATCTCGACTTTTTCAGTGTTCCGCATCTGCTTGTGTGGTCCACACTCCAGCGCTACGCCGCAGCACGAGGTAGCGCTACTACCTTGATGACTACGAGATGTCAGACGGTGAAAGGTTCACCTCTGCCGCCCGCTTTTCTCGCCTACTCCTCTGACAACCGGCAAGAGATCCGACCGTCACGCCGTTATGCTCCGCTACTCATCGGAACCGTTGCGGAACAGCGGTCGTCGGTCGGCAAGGACACCGTACGACAGCTGGGACATCATATATCCCATCCAGAAGCGAATTTGGCAACAGCGATTTCCAGGAAGTATTATTCAAATAGATTAATAAAGAACATTAATTCGTCGAATTAAAAGGCAGGTATTCGGCAACGATTACTTTATGAACACAAATACAGCTGTAAAGGAAAAACCCCCAAAAGTGACAAAATACTAAAATATAAAAATGCAATGATAATAACGCCAGCTTCAATTAGGTGATCAACCGATTTCTGTCCATTTTCATCAATCTGATTTTGTTGTATATGATTATTCTCAACTCACTGACTTCATTGTTGGTTGATATTGGTGAAGGTTAATATCATAGTTTGGTGAGTCACAAAAAATTAATAAATAAAACAAAAAACAAAACGTAATACTCATTTTAATGGACTTACCAGATGTGCAGAGTAGAAGTGCTGCAAACTTTGCTGTTTTGTTCAGTGGCAATAGAAACTGATCGAAGTTTGTTCAGAATCTGGAGATCTCTCGATTGCCCACTAATACACTTTATTTCTAATAAAAAGAAAAAAATTGTAGCACTTGTTAAGCAGAGAAATTACTTATCAATTAGTTAACATTTAGCAAATAAAACTGGTTAAAATTATTTAGTTAATTACTCCGCTCCACAAACAAGTGAGCAACGAAATAAGTGGGGGGGGGAGGCACAATATCAACAATGGCATTCCACCTCAAGTGAAGGATAAGCCAATATTTCTTACAATGAGAGTTAAATCTTCTAACAAAAAAACATTTAATGTTACGTGCAATTATTTCTAAATTTAAAATTAAGGTTAGAAAATACTGTTAATAAAATAAAATTGGTTATAATATTTATATCTTTCTATACATTACAATAATTTTCCTGCTAGTGATATTTATTCAGCCAATGCGAGAAGAGGGGCGCGGGTTACGTGGTAATACGTAACAGAAGCTTGTTTTACTGTGGTAAAACACGCTTCTGTTTTAGCGTGGTGATGCTAGATAAAAAATCTCGTGCACGCGCTTTGTTCATCTAGCATGACCACGCGGTACAATTCTTGATTTCCACACGTAACGTTTTATGTATTCATAGCTGAGGAAGAGGCACACACAATGTCGAAAGCTTCTGTAAGTATTTTATTTTATTTATCAAAAGAAGCGAGAGCAGCGAAGAAATTATTAAATATTTAAATGTGTCGTGTTTTGACTATAGTTTAACTACATAGGTTGTTACAGAATCCACAATACAGAAATAAAGATTCTGGTGGGTAAGGTTAATTTGTTTTTCATGGACTAGAAAAAATGTAAGTTAGATTTTAATTTGTCAGCCCAGTAAAGAAAGCTAGCTAAGGACATAATACTCACAGATATTTCTTCTATCAACCAAATCATCACAACGTATCACAAGTACAAGCTTTCACTTCAGCTGAAGAAAGCCATTTGGCCTGGACCTCACGCTTGAAAGGGATCCGAATTAACGGAAAAACCGAATTAATCGTAAGGCCCTAAAGGTGGACCCTTCCTACTTCCCTATAAAATCAAAACATATGCATCAATTGGAACTACAAGCCTATAAAAGCCGTCATTATTTTGCCTACTGGATGATTGACTATTTTTTTTTTTTTTTATTAAACATGAACAGGAAATAGATTTTTAAAATATAAAGGCCGTTTAGGGTCTTTTTTTTTTCTTTTTCTTTTTCTTTTTTCTTTTTTCCGACTAACTGAGCCACGTTGCGAAAAAGGCCCATCAACATTCCTCGTGTCATTGACCCGATTCGAACTGAGGTCTTTTTCACCGGCTCTGGAAAGGACGGTGACTATATTTTGCATCTTATATGCAATTAGAGGTCATTCTCGAGTAGAAAATAACACTTTTATACTTTAAAGGTTATTCAAGAATAGTAAAAAACAATACATAACAGACTGAAACGAGACAGCAAAGCTGTACTCGGTGTATTACATTTAACACTTTCTTTCTATTCACAAGGAGAGTCAAACAGTTCTTAGGGTTTGCACAATTAAAGTTTCCATTAGTGAAAACACTAAACAGCCAATCGACTGATTCCATTCGCTGGTGACGTGAGCTAGAGTTTCTTAGGATTTGTGGTGGTGGATTTCTAATAGTATTCTGCTATGTATTCTTCTGAGTAGCCTCCACACGAGATCTTGTTTTCATCCAGGCTCACCTGCAGCCATGCAGGTGAGCCTGGTTCTTTCCAAAGCATATTTAATGATCATTGTATTTAGAGGACAGACCAGGTTCCTGGCGTGGCACAAATGAGACAGTGATCTGATGCACGTAAATCAAACTTGTGTTACTAGAGTTGAGAGAATACCGTTCCACAGTTGAAGGTTGGATGACGGATTTCTAGATGCTGAGAAGCACGTGGGCATCGCTTAGTGGCCGAATGATGAGGACGTCGCAGCGCAGCTGCTCTGCTTGATATAATCAGCGTGTACATTGTTTTGTTGTGAGCAGGCAGCAGTGGAACTGTAACTTCTGGCGTTATGTATTCAAAAATCAATGCAGGTGAATTTCCGGTGATCCGTTCAATCTTTGCACTGTTGTGATGTCTGGAAGAGCTTTTATGATAGCGGTTTTCATTAGCTAGCTTTGTAGTCTTGCTTAAAAGGTTTCATTGTTAGGTCTAGCAAAACTTTCCATCGCAGTTGCGGTGTCACCATGTCTTCGATGGTCCTTGTTCTTGCTCAATTCCATTTAGGGAAGAAGAAATGATAATCAGTTGTAGGATCTGTTATCATTTTGTTATAAAAGACGGACTTTGAGAGTACGATGAATCAGCTAGTGAATAATGTAATTCACTTTCTGGTTTAGTTCTTCCAATGCTATAATGCATCTCTATAGAAAGTGGATAATCGGGATGGAGCTGGTGCCATGGCCATTATTAAAACTGTGTATAGGGTGGCAAACAGATTATACACAGCGATAAATGATCAAGTTCCGCAGGATCCAGAATGGTTAACATCTTGTGGATGGATGCAGCGCACTTTCAACTTGATGGAGCTCTGATAAGCAAAAAAACTGTAGATTTGGGTTTGAGAAAACACCCACTTGCACGTTGAGGAATTACTGAAACATTTAACAGGTAGATTTATGGCCCGCACTATTAATGGTCGCTTTAACTTTGAGTACACAATGAAACGTGCAAAATCAACAACACTCAATATCAGTATACTACAGACCAAAATTATTCCAGAAATTAATGAACGTGGTTTCCGTAGAAGGATGGTGATATGCCCCACATTGACAATAATGTGAAACAGTAGAGCAAATTATGTCTCCACTTCGCACACCTCTGGCTCTCATCTCAAGATTGCCCGACAAAATTCCAACAGACTTTTGGTTGTGGAAATATTTGGAATATCTTGTTAACAAAGATTTCGCTTCAACTCTTTCAGATCTGAAGGACATAATCTGCGGGGAAATAGTGAATGATCCATCTGAAAATTTGAAGGCAGCTGTGCAGAAGTCAATGCCCATTTTTCAGCCCATTTTCTAATAAGCAGTTTTTCCATCTAAACTGCTTATTAGAAAATAATGGTTGACAAATGGTAATTTTATCTTCAATAACAATTAATGAAAATTTCCCCGGTCCGTTATTTTTTTTTAAAATAATAAAATTGGCACCAGTGATGGTCAAATTTCAAACTTTTATTCTTATAAAAAAATCCCATATATTCATTACTATTTAAAAAAAACCGTTTTCGCTAGACCTATCTTTGAGTTATTAATTTTTAAAAGTGGGGAAAGGATTTTATAACCACATTGTGCTTCACAATTTCAGTATAAAAATTTAAAAGTAAAGCAACCATTTACAATCCTTGAAACAAAGACGGGAGTAAATTAGCTAATTTGACTCATGACAAAAATGAATACTTAGCTATCAATGCTATATTCATCATTTTATAACACTATATTACAAACTACTGTTTCTCAGAATGCGGTAGGCAACCCTGTGGATACATAACAGCACCAGTCCGAAGGACATAGTCCATCGAATATGATAGTAGATTTTCGAACACTTCATGTCCCTTTTTAGGTAGTTTAAGTGTGAAATAGCTTTCAATAAATGGTAATTTGAATTAGAAAGAAACCCTGTTTGATGGAGAACAGATTCAAGATACAATTCAGTACTGAATTTTTATTTAAAATCATAAATGGCTAGGTTTTCCTTATCTAAACAATCCATCATTGGCTGAACTTGTTAGTACTCAATATTCAACGCTTTTGTTCCATCGAAAATAACAATAATTTCATTCGGAATCCATTTGCGAATTTTCCCCGAAGCACCCAATGATTTCTTGTACTGCGAATAAAGAATTAAGAGTAACCATAGTAACCTTAAAACAGCCAGAACTGCAATCAATGATTCAGAACAAATGAAACGTGACAATATGGATCACTTACCGAGGAGAAATATATGGTGCAAAAAAGTTTACCTGTTGATCAGAGCGTGATTTATCCTCTGACGAAAACTGGATGGCGCAGTGTGATGAGTCAAGGTCGTAATTCCATCGCAATCATTTGAATGTGACAGAGGAAGTGCTATACCGTTGAGTACTAAATGGATTAGGTTACTGAGGCATTAAGGCACTTCCTGCTAGAGAAAGATATTAACCACAGATTACTGCAAACAAATTGGAAAAATTAAAAGTTCAGCTTGAAGAAAGAATCTCGTTGTAGTCAACTAATAAGCACGTACCCCCAAATACACAAACACAGTCCGAGGGAAGGGTGTGGTCGCATAGTTCTCTTCGCTTCCTGGAATGCTAAATTATGTTTAAGGACGAAATGCTGGGTTCTAACACAGAGTTTACCGTCCGCTTTCTGTGACAGCTGAGTTATGTCGGAACTTCTTTTTCTCTATCTACGTCGGCAGGCGTCTAACATAACGACAGGAAGACGTAACTAGAATACAAGAAAGCAGGTACCACATTTGACTGAGGCGGTCATTCCGCGGATGAAAGTCACGTAATGCCAGCAGTTGGCACCTGTTTCGGGTAGTAAAACATGCCACCAGAGAAGCATTTGTTTCGTCGTATATGATATGTTAACGTAATGGCACGAAACCTTATCCGAAAAGTTTTGTTAGCGTCCGTTCTAAGAACAAGCAAATTAGTACTTTCCCTTGAATCCAGAATAATCCAAATGTCAGGAAGCAATAAGGAAACCCATCCTGCTCAGTGCAGCAATGTTTCCTTTTAAAACAGTCTGTGTAGTGGATCTAAAATGCCTCAGAAGGAAAGCTAACAAAACCGGAAGATTTCAGTGCTCGAGATACCAGATATTCCTTGCGCACACACACTCTCTCTCCCCATAAACTATGAAATACTTATGAAATTGGTCTAAGGTTTTCCAACGAGACTTGATGGATTTTTGGACTTCACGCTTCGTTGTTTTAAGATAATAACAGAAGCAGTCCCAGATCATCGTTCTTACTCTGCGTACTGATGGAAGTAGATTGAACATAAAAATGGGGTAAGTGGCTCCTAAGCGTCAAAATTTCGTGAGCTCTAAAATTACTATATCACAACAGCTAAAATCTGACACTGAGATACTCAGTTATATATTTAACAGTTAATTAATTCATAAAACCCTTCCCTTATGTGTTATGCAAATATGTATATAAAATCATATTTTTACATCATATGGGACCAAAAATGAACTCCCGCTTAGAGCCTCAAAAGTATTCAATCCACTACTGACTGATGGAATAACTTTATGATTCGAATAAAAACAGAAAGCAGAACTTTTGTAAGGAAGACCACATTCAAACAAAAAAAGAAACTCCTCACACTAAATTAGCCAGAAGTTTCGAAACAGATGGATATTAATCTCCATTTCCGTATCTGTTATTTGTAAAGTTCGTAAAAAATGTAGATGCATATTGAATTTTTAGATAAGATGTCGATATCTAGCAATGTCTGGAAGATATCAAAAATAATACTAAGGCTTGAATAGTATTTTACTTTCGCATTTAAAAATGGTTCCATTTTTGAACTAAATGTAGCGAAGACGAATAAAGGTTGAAACCATTTCCTGTGATGATTATTTGATATTGTGAAAAATATTTCAACACTTCTTCTGCAGAACTAGTATTAGTTGAATCTATAGAGACAACGCTCTTCCAAATTTCATCTTAAAAACACTATCAGGAATCGTACTGAAATTCATCATACTGCTGGCTTGGGCTTCACTCGTGGGTCGAACTTACATCTCGACTGTGTATCCAATGCACCTTGAAGAAACACGTCAATGGAAAAATGATAGAATCCAAGATGGAAGGAAAATACTACAACCCTTGTGCGTAGCACAGTTGGAAGAATCGCTGTCGCCCCCCCCCCCAACCGGATGGAAAAGGCCTAAGTTCAAGTTCCGTAGATGACGTGAGAAATTTTTATGGGTCCTTTTCACAACATGGCTGAGTTAGCATTATATACATGATTGAAACATAACCCAATACAAAATCTTGACTTAACTTGGCTTAACCACTTGAGCACAAGGGCTTTTCCAGCCCATTTTAAATCCTCCAGTCGACAACAGCTGTACAGCCAAACAGTGCAGACCGAAACAATTTCAGACAGAACAAAAATTCTTTAAAGCAAGAACTAGCTTTAATCATCTGCAGTCTTAAGCCATAAAACACTTGACAATGGTCGGTCCCTAATTTACACATAGTAATACTATAATCACTCCTTGCAGATTTATCCAAAAGTGGTCCTTCCTGCAAGGTTTCGAGAAAGTTATCACGACTTATGGTATGATCCAATGTTTGACGATAATTTACGCAGAGATGCACCCGTACCTCTCCAAAGATCAAGACACAACCTTATAACTACTATTAATCGATTACTCTAATTTGAAGGAAACTGTGTTACGAGTACATTTATATACGAGTGGTAATCTAAAGTTAATAAAATATATCGCATTTATCAAATCACTTGGAGCTTAAAAACACTCCAACCAGTACAATCCTGATCCTCTGACCTGTGTATATTCATTTCCAACAAAAAATGAAGACGTATTAATCATCCACTTGTACGAATTTCTCAGAGGACAACCCAATTCAAGAAAACTGTCATAGTCTAGCTTTAACTCTTGTGTCTTTTTAAGTTAATTCCACTTATTTTATTAATTTTTTCGTGGTTGTATTGTTATTATTATAAAAACCTTTCTCCATTTATGGAATTGTTTCTCGCCCCATGACAGATACTGATACTAAGTGCATGGGGTGGTTGGTATTATTATTGTTACTCTATTATTACAAGTGTTCAGGATTGCGACTTTCAGGAGTACCATAAGTGTTCACTGGGAAGCCTATTGTTGCTAAGTTCTTATGAAAGTTCTTTGGCACCATGCCGGTGGGCGACGATCGGAATGATCATTGCTTTTTCAATACGCCACATATCTTTCACTTTCTGTCTTAGGCAGTGTTGCCAACTCTTAATAATATTTCCCGCTAGCCGCATACTCAAAATCCGCTATTTTTAGCACTTGACCCGCCAAATTTTTTAAATTTTCATTTGTTTGTACTTTGTAGTGAATAAAAACAAACAAACAAATAGTACATATAAATAGTTATTTATTTTTCTGTTTTTAATATAAAATCAATATCTAAAAATCTAAATTAATTTCGAAATTCAATACCGCCTCATCATATGCTTCTTGTGTACCTATTTTGCGAAGCACTTCTTCAGGTAAAACATAATTTTTACAACACTTTTCAACTCTTTTGAGCCCGTATCGTACTGATAAGATTGCATTAACCATGCCAACACTCATTCTGTTGCGTGTTTTGTTTTTTACTAGATTTAAGTTGCTGAATATTCTTTCCACATCTGCATTGGATAATGGCAAAATTAAAATACCCAATGCAAATTCGCTAATTTCTTTAAATGGATTTTCACCGCTTGCATATCGATATTTCAAAACTTCATTGTATTGTTGAAGTTTTCCCATTTAACGAGAGTAATGTTTATATACTGTTGCTCAATTTTTTCAATTTCTACTTCAGACAATTTTAAGTTTTTGTAATAAATTTAACAGAAACTTTTGCTTTAATATATTGTTAACTGAGATTAATGATATTTTTTCTAATTCTTTTATGTTGTCTAGAAGGCGTTGTTTTAATTGTTGATATAAACCAATCAAGAAATTACGGCATCTCTCTCTTATTGCCATTTCATCTGTTGTTGTGATAAGTTTATTCATTATTAATTCATTTATTTTTCTTTAAAATTGGTATGGCTTAGGGTCTAAATAATTATTAATGTCCTCTTCTATCCTTTCAATATGTGTATTTGGTAAAAATGGCAATCATCGACAATAGCGTGTTTAAATCATGTAGTAATAATGTAGGATCGGCAGTATTTGATTCAAAAGATTTGTTTACTCTTTGTACTTCAGATAAGATAGGTTTTAAAATAAAAGATACGCTAAATTACTTTCATCTTTGAACATTGAATAAAGAAGTTCTGCAGTATAACATTTGTCAGTCAAACGAGTTATTTCAAAATGGGCTTTTAATTCAATATACTGTTCTAAAATTCTTGTTATAGCAAGTTCAATGGATAACCACCTTGTTTGACACGAATGAACTATCTTTTTCGGATCTGCACCATCGTTTATGGCACTGTATAAATATTTGAATTGATTTTGTCGGCTGGTGGATTTACTAAACCAATTATAAGTTTCAGCTATCATGAATTCTAGACTTCTAGGGAATGTTTCGCGGGTTGCATGAGATACTGCTAATTGCAAAGAATGACATACGCATTTAATTAATATCAAGTTCGGTACATCGGACTTCAAATGTGTATAAACACTGTTATTAACTCCAATCATAACGCTAGCATTATCTGTCCCAATGCCCACAAGATTATTTAAAGTAAGTTTAAAATTTCCCAGCGTTACACTTATCTAATTCTACAAGAGCTAAGAATGTAGAAACTCTTTTATCGAATTGCTCATCATAATACACAATTGCAATACCTAATAGTTTTGTTACACTAATATCGTTTGATTCATCTAGTAACAAACTATAGTTTGAAAAGCCATTGAGCACTGACTTCAATAAATCTTTCTGAAAGTGGGGGTGTAGGATATATTTTATAATGCCGCTGCACTTTGTTCGATGAATTTTTAAAGTTTTGGCTGTTTGATCTTGGAATGCATTCTTACATAATTCACCAAGGTGGTCTATTGCCAGTATTGACGAGTGAGCACAAACAAACAAACTTAACTTTGCTTCAGCTTCCGCTGTTTGTAAATTCTTGGTGGAAAATTTAATTTAGATTGGTTGCCTGATCTATTAGGTGAAAATGGTTCTGCTGACTTAATAGGTTTGAAAATTTTTAAATGACTTTTAATGTCTGAAATTTTAGTAGTAAAATCAGACTTGCAATATTTACATCTTGCTCTAGTTGGATGTCCTGGAATCTCTATTAACCAGTCTTTGAATTGTGGAAAAGCTAACCATTCCTTCCGAAAATTTTGGGTATATTTCGTTTTGTTTTTGTCCGCCATCCCGTAAGGTAAGGTTTATGGCCAGTCCGCCTCTATCGATAGAGAAAAAAATATGAAATCGTGAAACGCTTTGAGCGAAATGAAAGACCATGTGATATTGCACGTGCTACAGACCTAAATGAGGCAACGCCGAGAATTACAAAGAATGCGGAGAAAATAAAAACAACTTTGATAGCAGGAACAACTAAAAGTGTAATTAAAATCTATTAGATTAAGACACAAAGAATTGGAAGAGATGGAACGGCTGTCATCTGTTTGGATAGAAAATCAAACAAAAAACAAGTTTGCTTACGATAGAAGCAAAAGCATTAGCAGTATTTTATTACGACCTTTACGTAATAAAAAAATACGTAATAATCGTAATAAAATACGTAAGTATTTTATTACGATTATTTATTGTGTTTGGTAATGTTTTGGTTACAAATGTGTGTTCAATCTTGGGTGGTCGGCACCTAACCCAATTTTTCCCATAGGGGCTGTTGTTTATATTGCACGAGGGTTTCTAGGAATACAACTATCGTGCTATACGAGGACTGACTATACTAAGATATTATTACACTGTGGTTATTAGAAACGTTGAAAGAGATGTCGGTAATTCGGATCGCATTTCTTGGAAGGCAAACAAATACGACGAAGAAAAATTATCCAATGCCATTCCTTCGCGGTTTCAAAAAAAGGCGTCATTAGAATTTTTTCCACATTTTTAGATTTGATCCAACAATTTAAAGCTATGACCCAATGATCAGGTCGTTTGACCGCGAGCGTAACTACGTAAAATTGTTGGGGTTCTCCTCAGGGAAATCCAGAATAATATAAAACCGATTCTTCGCTTTATAAAAAAAAAAACTATGAAATATGATATCCCTACTATTTCAATTATGAATTATTTTTATTATTAATTAAATAATCAATTGAACAATTAATTTAATATTTCTTAAATGAATATTTCTTAATTTAAATGTTACATTGCCAAATTACATAAAATTGTAATTTGGATTGCCAAATTATATAAAATGCTAAACATTTATACTCTTCCCGCTAAAAAATCCGCTATCCGCTATTTCATATTTTTTTCCGCTAAACCTGAAGCAATTCCGCTAAATCTAGCGGGAAAACCGCTAAAATGGCAACACTGGTCTTAGGTCTGAGTACTTCCTGACCGTTTCCTCGTACGTTTTCTGGAGGTTTGATGGTACTGGGCACCGCTATGTAAATTAGGTAGGTAGCCATTTCCTTCTTGTCAATGAGGGTTATGTCTGGTCTGTTGTGCAGGATCACCTTGTCCGTTATCATGGCAGGTCCCAGTATAGTCTGTGAGTAGAAGTCTCTAGTACGGCTTGAGGCTCGTACTTGTAATACGATAAATGATCTTTGAACAGCAAAATTTTTGCGCTACCTTCTGATGTATTATCCTGGCCACATGGTCTTGTGTGTAATCTGTCACTTTGCTTCCTGCGGTGATGTGCTGGATTGTTTCTGGGGCTAGATGGCATCGTCGACATGTATCATCTGTTATTACGGGCTCCTTAACGATGTATTTCCTGTAGTTCCTAATATTGATTACCTGGTCTTGGATGGAGAGCATGAATCCTTCGATCTCGGGAAAGAGCCTTCCGTTCGTGAGGCAACGTTGGAAGCCACCTTATCTACGTAGTCTTCATGGAGGTCATTGTATTGTCTGCCACGGGGTGTCTTCTTCGCCCATCTTTCTGTCTTTGTTTCTTTTGTCTGTGTCAGTGTGGTCTCCATGTTGAGGTTGAGTGCCGTTTGTCTAACTTTCTTATGTCTTATGGCTTGGTAGATTGGCGCTGTGTTTTTCCTGGAAGTAATCGCGCAGGTTCTTAATTGCTTTCTCTTGTTCAGTCAGGGTTAGTCAATCTCCCCGCTTCTTTACGGGCTATGGCCAGTCTCTCGATGGCCGACTTCTTGTGGTGTTGGCAGCTCTAGTTCACCATTATTCAAGTCAATCTCATAATCTCCTCCAGCTCGGTGTTCGTCAATCTATGATCCCAAAGGAGTACGTTAGTACTGGGACTGCGTAAGTGTCTAGAGTTATTATCGTTATTATTATCATTACAGCAATTTTTAAACTTTATCCTGTATAATTCTGCTGGCGAATGCCATCTCTGCCGCTAGTTTATTCCCAACTTGGTGCAGTGAACGGTTTTGTGTAACCCACAGCACCTGCGCGTAACTTTCGTAACAGCACCTGCGCGTAACCTTACAATAAACATCTGTGTTTATTGTAATTCTTACAATTATTTTGTAAATAATTCTTGTAATTGTAATTCTACTTGTAATTCTTACAATTATTTTGTAAATTCCATGTGTTCTGTGGTCGATTTGCTGTTTGCTGGACGAAAAACCCCGAGTGAGTTTCCAGGAGAAAAAGCCATGCTACCCTCGCCAGATTAACTAATTCAGCCATGACGTGAAAAAGACCCATAAAAATTCCTCGCAGCATTGACAGGATTCGAACTCAGTCTTTTCCACCTAATGTGAAGAGGACGGGGATTATACCAACTGTGCTACGCACAAGGAAGCACCTATGAGGACCTCTAACTGAGGTGATTAAGACTTTGAATGGGCTGAGTAAGCTAAATGCTGATGGCATCCTTCCTCTTGCTCAGACTACACACATAAGGGCGGCATAAATTCAAGATGAGGAAGGATTGTGGAAGAATCGCCGTGCGGAAATTTTTCTTCAGCGTGGAGGTGGGTATTTTGAATAAATTCAAGGAAGAACTAGACAAACTATTAGAAGAGGTGGATAAGTGATATGCGAAGTTCTGCTGTTGTAATTTATTTGTTTTATGGCCGATGCTGTATAACCTTGCTTTCCTCCATCATATGCCACTACTGATACTAAAACTAATATTTTCCATCCTCCAACAAGCGCATGGCAACAAGCATAATATCCAGTGCCTCAGTTACAACACACGTCACACTATTTGAACAGTTATGTCATATATATGAAAAAAAAAAAAATGTAAGGAAATAAGAAATAATAACTGCTGGATTTCTATTTATCCGATTTTAAAAGATATTTGGGATGGCTTGAGAAATCTTTCTGAAAGATCCAAATACAAAATTTCATGAAAGTTGGTCTACTGGGAGTTGAGTTGTTAAATGAGGACGGCGGAAATGATTGAGGATTTAGACGCTTTGCGCCTAAGCAAAGGCGACTGAAATGAATTAAGTAATTATTCTAAATGGAAAGTAAAGAAAACAGCTTATAGGAACATGGAAAAGCTAGAGTAGACTGGATTATATCAGTACTATAAAGAGAGAGAACAAGTAGGGTAGCACAGTTTAATATCTTTAAAATAAAAACAAATTTGTCATTTATATTTTGGCGGAGGGTAAAACAGCATTATGAGGATATTTCTTCTGTATGTCCAGTCATGCAGAAATTTCTGTAAGTCGCTGCTTAATACCTTTATATAGGGCATTTATTCCAAAAATAAACATTCTGGAGTTAAAAACTGATAATACTTAAAGTTCACGATTTACGGTTCATGGTTCATTTTACATGTTTGTTCCTCACGAAAACATCAGATGCGCTCTCATCATCAGAATTCAACGCCTGCACAAGATATCTATTTTTTAAGACTCCTACAGCGTCACTCAACTAATCCGTCAACCAATAACATCACGGATAGCTGCCCAACCCGGTCTTCAACATCCCAACAGCGGTAACTGCCTTCTTGCTGCTTCTGTACTTGGCATTATGAGCTAGACATCACGGACTTGACTTCCCAACATTGGATTCTCATTCTTTGATAACCCTCAGGGTAGGAACCGGCTAACTAAGCCCCTGGACTGGGTAGAATTTCATCGCCTCTTCTTCTTCTACTTGAATGCCAGTAGCAATGACACACGGCGATCTTGCCCTGTGAGTTTTACACCCATCCTTCGGGATCCGATTTCTCCTGTACTCGCCTGGCGAAGCGGTCCTCGTCCTGTGGGTGGATGCCTTCTTCTACATTCCCCACTTACTTTAACCTCTTTACCACCCCATTTTGCTTTCCCACTTTCTATTTTTTTTCATTTATGTTTTTTTCTTGGTCCCTCTCTGGCCAGCTCAGGCGACGCCGGGGCTCACCCGCCAGAGCATCTAATCCCTACTACCTGGTCCGGCTCCCCGTGCCTAGTACAGTAACTAGGGGTCGGTGATGTACAACGGGTCGTTAAATATGTAGGTCAAAGCTGGCAGAGGATGCCAACTATTTCCAAGTTTGTAAGCTTTTCAGTGACAATGTTAGCGTTGTTGTTGGGATGCGGACCAGTAGCAACCAGTGTGCACACTTAAGCCGCGAAGGGGATGACTGCTGCGAATAAAAAGGTTGAATGCTGTGAATACCCCTGATCTCTCTCTCTCTCTTTTTCTCTCTCTCTCGATAATGTCACTTCACTCTGATATGAAAGTGGTGTTTTAACTGAAAAAAGCAACGCTGGGATATCCAGAGCATCAAAGGTTGAGTGGATGCCTAAATAAGTAACAGACATTCCTGCCCGTGCTCAGATGCCTGAAGGATGGCCAGACTGTTAAATAAATAAATTATTAATCTTTATTTGTCCTACCATACTAAATAAAGTGTTACAACGGTGAGTGACAAATTCCCTTCACGGCAGTAAATGCCAGGGGATTTACATAAAAAACAATATAAACAAATAAAAAATATAGATTCATTAAATTTACACTGCATTTCTGTCCTGACAGTTCACGCGCAAGTTGCTCAGAATAACAACTACTGAAAACACTGTAGACACGTGTTCAAAGAAGCACACAATTTAGTACACACATTTCAAAAACGCGTACAACTGTCAGGCGACAGTAGCCTCAGCGAACCACATCGCGGTTGTTTTTCTGTACTTCGATCTTCCATCAGCCTTTCGAGGTCAATTCCAATTTCAGATAAGCAGCAGATTGATTCCAACGCCCTGTCTGGTACGACCCTATCAGCCATCTTCAGTCTGTTTGCTTTCATCCTCAAGGATTTTGTGCCTCTTAAGGCAAATAGTAGGATATGCCACTCACAAATCTGTCAGAAGCATAGTGAGGATATCATGCCCGTCATCATCTTAATTAAAGTTATGAGTCGTTTCCACTCAATAATGTCTGGTAAACGCTGTAGTTTCAGTTGTTCCGCAAACTGAGTGGTCCTTAATTGATGAGGGAGATGGTGCTTATTTTTGGCCCACTTCAGCAGCCAGAATTCAGTCTCATATATTCTCCTAATATGGGTGGGGGTGGTAGACGCCCACAATTAGGCACCGTACAATATGGCCGAATACACTGTTGTTTTTATGTATCGTACGGTTGTCTGACGTGCAAAAGGTGCTGTTTGGTTGTCCAACGTAGATAGTTGATCCTCTTTACCAGTAAATCAATATGCGACGTGAACGTAAGTTTGGTGTCAAAAAATTATACCCAGATCTCTATGAGTGGTGACAATAGGGATGGGCATTCCATTTATTTTTGGATATATGAACGTTGGTGAGAGAATTTTTTGAGAGAATACACCATCATTACAGTCTTTTGAGGATTTAGGGCCAGGCCAAATTTATCTAAGTATATGAACAGCTCCATAAGCTTATGATTGATCTGGTCACACACTGCACTATTAGACAAGGACAGTTGGATGGTCGTTAAAATCTTAATGTCATCTGCATACGAGTATACATCGTCCCTGCTCTCGTAGAACGGGATCATCATTGCGGTAAAGAGGAGTCCGGATAAGACACCACCCTGCGGAACTGCCTGTATGAAAGTAAATGGAACGGCAAGTTAGAAGGGACTGCAGGAACTTCAGCAAGTTTCCTTTTATTCGGAAGGCGTGTTGCAGCAGACGTAGTAGAGAATTTACATTCACACTATCGAAGGCGGCCTTTATGTCTGCATATACCATTGCAACTTCATTTTTGGCTTGAAAGGCGTTCAGTATCGCGGTTTGCACGGTAAAGAGGTTTGTAATTGTTGGTCTGTTAGATATTGCAAAATGAATTTGTTGAGGTTGACTGGCCAGGATCTGTTGCCTCAATTTTGGCAGAAGAGCTTTCTCCAGTATTTTCAAGAGTGTGGATGCTGTCGATATAGGCCTATAGTGTTCCATGAGGCTGGGGTTAGTAATTTTTGGCATAGGGATTACGGCATACTTATTCCAGTTTTCCGGGAAAACTCTATTAGCAATGATATAATTATAAATAGCTTCCAGTCGTTCAATTAGATATGGGCTGAGACACTTTACCATGAAGTGAGCGACCCGATCGACTCCAGCTGTCTTTGTGGCCTTGAGGGAGTTAATATTCTGTATCAGCGCTTCTTTTGTGATAATAATAGACTCCAGCTCATTATCATCCAATGGACCCCACTGAAACTCTATGTCTTGTGGCTGATGATGTGTGTTGGAGAATTTATGTGTTCCATTCAAGCTTCACCGTCAATTCGCTGATATGTGTTATTCCTATACCTGCATCGGGGTAGTTTTCCCTTGTCAAGTGTATCGTTCATGTACGGGTTGATTGCTTTACATTTTCCCCTATTAAATCTTGCTCTGACTAATAAGTAATTAATTCTGTCTTGTATGTTGTTTGACAGTTTCCATTTTGTGTGCAGAGTTTGCTTTAATTTAAAGGAGACAGTTAGGCTTAAGTTCCACCAGGCTCTCGATCTTGAAGAGATCCTTACAAGTTTGGAAGCCGCAAATTCTGCAACAGAGTTGATCCAACTGGTTAAGAGAGACGTTGAGAGTAAGGCGTCACATGTGAGTAGACAATTCCATGGGATACAGCTAGTAGCATATAGGCATTTATTCGGATCCAGAAAGGCTGGCGAAGTCACAAGCTGGCTCTTACATTTGTCCTTAACATTGAAGTCAGTATAGGGCAGCATCATGAGGATAGAGACTGGACTGTGATCGGATAGAAAGAACGTTTCTGGCGGTACACCAATTAGACATTTATCGGCGACAGAACCAGGTCTAGTCTATTTTCACCCCTTGTGGGTTGGTCATTAATAAGTGAGATGAAGTATGGCTGCAGCCTGTTTAACATGGTGTCTAGCAGGTTATTGAGCTGTGGTGGAATGTTGAAATCTCCACATATTATATGGGTGGCTGATACATGTAATTTGTTGAGAAGCTAGTCTACTACGTTATTTATCAATTGTAAATTAGGGATGTAGATGATAACTATATCCAAGAGTGCAGTGTGGACTTTTTTAGTGACCAGTATTACCTCATAAAGCTCTGCATCAGAGTAGGAGGCTGAGATCATCTGAAATCCGCTATCTCGTATAAACAGGGCTACTCCAAAAGAAGAGTAGTCCACACAATACAATATCCAGCAATTCGTCCCGGACTCCACACAATACAATAGTACTGGACTATTGTATTGTGTGGAATAGGTACTTCACCGTGAGGTGAAGTACCTATTCCACGGTGAACTACCTATTCCTGAACCGCCCAACCGTATTTCTGCACACTCTGATGAAGATGAAGACACTGATGAACATCAACTTGATATACACGAAGTACAGCAGCCATCTGCGTCAAGGGATCCACCATTTTGTCCAAACCTTTATCCTTCTGAACCACATAAGATCACAGAAAGTGAGCTTAATGACCTCATCAGGGATCTCGAACTGCCGAAGAAGAAGAAGGCAAAGATTATGGCCTCGGGGGCTACAACAGTGGAATCTTCTAGATCAGGGGTTCCCACACGACGGTTTGGGAACCCCTGATCTAGAAGGGGTTCAGATCAGAACCCCTGATCTGATTTTCTCACGTAATAAACGGAATAATGTGGACGAATAGCATATCGTTGAAAAGCCAAGGAATTTAGAAACAGAAATATTAAGGTTTTAAGAGACAAAAAAAAACTTTCTCGAAATGCGCTAATTGGAAAACGCATCTGGTTTTATGTCACCTGGTGTTTTCAGATTGAATGTAATTTTTTTCTTTACAATTAAACTCTGAGGCTGGAAAAGAGTTGTGCACGTTTAAGAAAACATTCTTCAACTTGGACATGTCAACAGATCTTTCGATAAATATTACACGTAATGGAACAACTGTAGATGGTGTATTTAGCCTTAAAATCTCTTCAATATAAAAATTATATATCCTACTTTAGTCATCACAGACCAAGACTTTAAGTAACCGATATGTAATTATTATTAATAAAATAAAGCATTGTTATATTATTGAATCCATGAATTTTATTAATATCTGAAAGTTAAAACGTTTTGAACGCCTGCCGATGACTCTTAAATGTAAAACACGTTAAATATGTTAGCGGCAGAACACATTATGTACCTGCTACAGAATTTTGTTTATTTAAAGGTTATCGCATCTTTAATTCTAATATTATCATTCAGTGTTAATCATCAGTTTATGTTCTATCAATTTCTTATTAAGTGAATAAAAAATTGATAAGAATATAAATTTTATGCTCTTAAAAATCTTATTTTTGTCATTAGTACAATAAATAAGTAATAATTAAAATGTGATATAAACAATCACATTCCATCGATTTATTTTTGAATCTGTGGGTATAGATAGGTGTCAGATTTGTTTCTCTACATAAATAGGATCGAATATAGATTTCAATAATTAGGAATTTTCTCCGGCCCGCCAAATATTCTAAAACTTCATATGTGGCCCGCTGCTCCCAAAGTTTGGGGACCCCTGTTCTGGATCATTTTGTGAAAGTGACAACAAATAAAGACTATGATGAATTATATCAAACAGAAAGTGAACTCACTGTTTGCAAGGATGTTGATGGTCTAATGGTGCAATGAACGTGAGGTACGTTCCCGAAGAATGGCGACTGTTAGTATTAGTATTAGTAACGGCCGTATGGTGCAAGAAAGCCTATGGCTTATGCTGCACTAGCCAAAAAAAAAAAAAAAAAAAAAATCCGAACAAAACAATGATAAAAACAAAAATTAAATAAATAAATAAATAATAATAATTAATAAATAAATAAAAATAATAAAATGAAATATATTTGTTTATAGATGTTAATAAAATGAAATAATTGTTTATAGACCGCTTCTAAGGTTAGCCTTAAGGCAGTGTTATTACTCAAAGAAACATGCTACCTTCAATACCTCTTACATGTGCCGTCCACAAAAAAGAAACATCCTCTTAGGTATACACTATCAGAAGTATGAGTGGCAGATTGTTGCTTTCTCTGTGAATGGGATAGTCGTGCCAAAGGATATGAACTAAGAGAAGAGGAGTTGGCCTCAATGAAAATCATTAACATCTCGAATGAAAAACGTAGCATTTGAAGCTCTGGTAGATCCAAATAAAGTTTTGCTTCCACCACTCCACATCTAACTGGGGCTCGTGAAAAATTTCGCGAATGCTTTGGAAGTGAACGGTCTTGCATTCATATTCTTGCAAGAGAAATTCCCAAGACTTAGTACAGAGAAGATTAAGGCAGGCATTTTCATTGGTCTACAAATAAAGCAACATTTCAAAGACGAACAGCCCTTAGTGACAGCGAGAAATCAGCGTGGAGAGAGAATTCCAGAGGGTATAAGGCACATACCCTTATATATATATATATATATATATATATATATATATATATATATATATATATATATACACTGCATATTTACTTACTTATATATACGGCGTTGTATATTAAAAATAATAAAACAATATACTAATTTCCTATGAATCAAATTCTAATAAATTTATTTTTTTAATTTTCAGTAAATATTTTAATAATATTTGTTTTTTCAAGTCTTTCAAAACCCAGAAGGTATACCCTATTCACCTAAAAAAATCCAGAGGGTGTAAGGTATGTTTAGTGTCTAACGACTCCTGGGATTTCTTCCATCTCCGCGGGTATTCATTGTATCGGGTATGGCGCCTCCGTAGCCAGGTGGGCAGGAGCAGCAGTGCGTAGCACACGCTTCTTGATTAGACCGGGTTCGAGCCCGTGACCACCAAATACGGAGGATGCGGAAAGGTCAGGGAATGACCACCGCATATTCCCAGAGCAATATGGCCTTAGTTGCTAATGCTCCTAAAAACCAAATTACAAACAATTGTATCGGGCCAGAGATTTGAGGGTGTGCAGGGGTCATGTGAAGTATTTGTGTTGTGCCCTTTGTTCTTCCGGTCTATTAGCCGCCAAGCCTAGTAGGACCCGACGTTACCACACCGTGCCTCGGGGTAGCTGACCGGGTGTACTACTGATGCTAGAGAACTCTGGCAAGTCCTGCCACCTCCTTTCCTGGGATTTCAGTGGCTAGGACCAGATTTGAGAATGAGATGATCGCTGTTTCTTGAACAACGATTGTAATTTTTACAGAGCGTAGGGTTGTTCGCTGATAACTTGTTCTAGGGCCTAATATTTCGGGCAATAATTTTGATGTATTTCATGTGGGGAATGAAAAAAAAAAAAGGAAAAAAAAAAAAGGAGAAACCCGTTGTGTAAGAGAAAAGTAAGGAGGGAGGCAGAAGAATGGAGGATAGGAAACAGAAGCAGAATGAAGGGGCCAATAGGGAAGATGGCCCCTGCAGATAGTGTAGCATGCTGAATGCCTCGCCAGAGGAAAGAGTGGAGTGAGGGGGGACGAAAAAGCCACCCCCTCACACACACAAAAAAAAAGGCCAGCACTGCCGGTCAGAAGGAGCCGACGACTTTGTGGAAATCAGAGTGGAGGCTCCAGTGGGGTCTAGTCCAGGTGTCGTCATTGGGACCCCATCCGATGAGTCTGTGTCGCATCCAGACTGAAGGCTGGTCCAGTAGTCCATGATAATGAACAGTGGGAGGTCAAAACCGGGAGTCCCAAGATAGGATGGTCAAGTCCAGGAACCGATGTGAGGTCTCTTCTTGATGAGATGTGTCACATCCAGTGGGGAGAAGTTGGTCCAGGAGTCAATGATGAGGAATTTGTCAAGGTATATACTACGTATATACCTTGACCTCACTACAGCCCTGGGTGCAAAGTGTCACTGAAGAAGCATTTCTTGTACTCACACCTGGATTTCTTCCCGCAAAACTGTGGTGTCTTCAGCGAAGAACATGGTGAGCGCTTCCATCAAGACATCGCAGCGATGAAATAAAGGTACAAAAGCAAATGGAGTGCAGCTATGTTAGCCCGATTATTGTTTAATGGTGAGAAGGAATGCTCCCGAAGCTGAATATAAGCCGTGTTTGATACACATGTTCGTAGCTACATGTTACTGTCATATAAATAAAAAACACCTTTATATAAATATAAAAAACCACTTTTTTCTAAAACAAGAGCTAATCTTCCATTTCATTTTAAGCCCTATTTCAGTGTTTAGCACCCCCCACCCCAAATCTATAAAATAAACGTACTTTCATACCCGTAACAAGATAAAACCCAAAATTTGTTGTTCAGTGTAAATATAACCAGAGCTCGGCACAGACGCCAGAACAGACACTGGTATGCATGGTGAGACCTCTAGAACTACCTGACTGGAAAATCGAGTTATGTGATTTCTCCATTGACCAATATCCAGGGTGTTCTTCTTTTGTAACGTGTACCTTTATAAATATAAGGCAAATGCTAGAAAACAAAACTCCGCCCTCCTTGAAGTAGAATGGTTTCGCCAGTTTCAACCACTTGGAGAGGTCTGAGTTCGAATCCTGTTGAAAACTGGAGGAATTCAATCTCTTCAGTTGAAGTTGTATTCAGTAAGAGGGATCTGACTTTGAGATCTGAAAAACCGCAAGGATTAGAAGATCATCGGAACTAGCGCATAGTGACGTCAGTAGCTGCGCGCAATGTGACCTATAAACCCTCCTACACTCCCCTCCGAACTTTAACAAGAATAAAGGTTTCTTCAGTAAAACTGATCAATAAGGATAATAACAAATTGGCAAACAACTTTGTCGTTTGTAATTAGCTTTGCCTTTCCGTTCTGTAATGCAGGAATCGACTTGGAATCGAATCGATTTCGGTGAGCATCAAAAGAATGTAATGCTTTCGAGATGTAAACTAGTCCAATCACTTCCAAAGTATATACTCTATTGATCTGAAAGTTTTTAATTTTACTTTTTAGTAGCTTCATACAATCTGCCACAGGTTTTTCTAAAAATAGAATCCCTACTGTTTATAAGTTTAACTAAATATCGCATTTTAGACGTTTAATTTTTAAAATTTCAATATATCGCAGTCAGACACGTCTCGTTAATAGAAAACAAAAAGAGTAGAAGAGGTTAATGACCTTAGGCTTTGTTTCAAAAGTCAGAAATTGTGCAGGTGTTTCGAGGTCAAGTGTCAGTTATGTACGTGAATTTGATAACTTCGAAAACTCTCGTGAGAAGGGAAGTCGTAATTTTGAAGAGACGTAAAGACATGTCACTCAAAGAACGAACCAGTGTGGTAAGTGCGGGTGAAATACGCGGCGAGAAAAAGTTTTTGGAACTACTTTATCAATCACGACACGTGCGTTAATAGGGAGGTATAATATTAAGAACGCCATATAAAAGCGAAGTACTCGAATAAATGCAAACGAGGGAGTGTATAATTTTGCGAACGAAGAGATGTGTTTTAGTTAAGTGTGAACTGTATATCTTTCTAACATAAGCGAAGAGAGAAATGTGGATTTGGATTTCCTGAATGTTCAATATAAAAAAGGTACGTAAATTTTTTTATATAAAAAAAGAAGGAAATCATTATGTGTTGTACTAAACGCACAACCAAGAAAAATTGGTTTTTTTCTTTAGTTTTTCACCAAGTATTGATTTTCCACTTTATTCTTAGTATTTCTATAGCGATAAACGTTATAATACCACTGCGAATTTAAGCCTGACAACTTCGAAAGGGCATTTTGAGACACGCAGATGCGCGGAAACGTAATATGACTTTTAGTACCGTTTTTGATTAATTTTTATGTTTATGCGAAAATGAAACGATCTTTTAATTCAGATAAGTGTTCCTATTGCAATAAATAAATAAAACCTAATACAGGGTCCACACTTGAACATCTGGCATAAAGTTTACACGAAGTGTACAACGAATGATCAAGTGCAGATAGTGTTATTGTGTCATTCGTTGCTGTTCAGCCAGCAGAGCGATCGATCACATTGCTGTCGGGTTTTTTTAACGAAATGTAAAGGATGCTGCGTAGCATCACATCATTAGTATGGACGGCAGTGGCCAGCCCAACACTACTGTTTCAAATAAAACGTTCTCGACAATTGTTTATATTATATATATACTGCAGTTAAATAATTAAAAGGGAGTTCAGTGAAATAACTTTTATTTCTAGCACATTCACTTGCTTCTAATCAAGCAAGTAAATGAACCAGCTTGGCCACAGGATTTTCGGTACGATTAATAAAAAGGATTCGAAGTCAAGCAAAAGATAAACGTTTTCCAAGATTCTTATCGCTCGCCCAAGAAACTCATGTCAACTAATAATCCCGGAATTTACTCATGATTAAAAAAAAAAGTACTAACCATAGCATTAGTAGAAGCATATGATGCAAGAAAACAAGATTATACAGCATCAGAAAAAAAAAAAATCCTTCCCATTTCACCCATCCGTATTTCCAAAAGTTTGCCCAATTCCTCCTTGAATTTATTTACGCTGTCAGCTTCAATGACAGATGGAAGTTTGCTCTGGCACTCCCCGCTGGCTAAAGACAAATTTCTTCACCTCTATTCTCCAGCTGCGTTTGCTCAATTTGAATGTATACCCCCTCTGGTGCATAATTTGAGCAAAAGGAAGAACCCCAACAGCATTGAGCTTACTCAAACCATTCAAGGCCTCAATATGATCACCTCGCAGGTGCCAAGTCTCCAGACGCTGCAATTTGCAAAACTTAAGCCTTTCTTTTTTAAGATCAACCCTTTCTTCCACTCACTAATCTTGTTGCCCTTTTCTGTACTCGTTCCAGCCGCTCTACATCCTTCCTGAAATGAGGCCTCCAGATCTGTATGCAGTATTCAAGGTGTGGCCTGACCATTGCCTTATACAAGGGGACAATCACCCCCTCATCCCTGATAGCAAAATTCCTGTATATCATTGACATGATCCCATGAGCTACTCATGCAGCCTCTCTGTACTGGTCAGAAAACTTCATATGTGACTGCACAATTACCCCCCCCCCCAGGTCTTTTTCATTCTCCACTACCCCGAGTGTAGTACCGCATACTTGATACGTTACTGTGGGGTTACTGCTACCCATATGCAACACTTTACATTTTTAAATGTTAAACTTCAGTTGCCCCTCTCAGCCTATTAGCCCAACTTTTGTACATCCTTTTGCAAGAGCGTACTATCATTACTTTCAGTAACAACCCTGACAACCTTCGTATCGTCTGCAAAATTGGACATTAAGCCTGATATACCTTCACCAATATCTTTGACTAATACAAAAACAACAACAACAACAACAATGGGGCCTGGGACACCGAACCCTGAGGGACTCTACAAATAACATTAGTCCAAGAAGAGGAGTGTCCATTGATTACAACTCTCTGCCTTCTCCCACTGCAACCATCCCTTTATCCATAGCAGCAACTTGCCCTTAATGCCATACTGCTCCAATCTGTACTTAAATCAATTAGTGTTAAAACAAAAGTTAAGAGAAAAGCGGTTGAAAAAATTAGAAACTGTAACTCATGACTTACTGAGAAGTTTAAAAAGGCAGTCTATCATTTTTTTAATGTGGATATTTGCAATATAGTAAATAGAGAAAATTAAACTTGACTGTTTTTTTTTTAATTTACTTTAATGAATCTGATTATTATCTGTTTTAAGAATTTTATATCAACTTATGCGTTTATTTAAAGGTTATGCAAGCATTTTATTGCATTTTAACTTAAAGTAATTTATTTTAAGTTAACGTTTAAAAATATAATAAACATATTTCTCCAGTCTTTATTTTTAAACAAAATTTTGTAGGATTGATATATAAATACGACGGTACCTAAACGGCTTCCATACCATAAAAATTATCTTGTGACGTTTTATTTGATTAAGTTTTTATAGCATTTGGTTTCTGAAACCTTATGAATGCACGTGGAATTTTTTTTATTTATTTATTTTTGAAACGGTTTGAAAAACATATCATAAAACGTAACTGCTGCCTGCCACCGTCAGTGAACAAAGGAAACTACCCCAGAAGTCAATTTTTAAGAAAAAAGCGGAGCCGTCAAATAAATAAGAGAAACAAACCGAATGAGTTGCAAAATCTCCTTTGCGATCCGAATACATAAAGCACAGCAAGCAGGCAAAGTTTCTTCTGCACTCTGTTATAGCAAACAGACACAAATAATACGCACATTTTATTAATATGCTTATTTATAGCAGCTGGTGATTATACAAAAATTACA
The DNA here is from genome assembly GCF_048544385.1 of Mastigoproctus giganteus. Taxonomy (NCBI): domain Eukaryota; kingdom Metazoa; phylum Arthropoda; class Arachnida; order Uropygi; family Thelyphonidae; genus Mastigoproctus; species Mastigoproctus giganteus. The sequence goes on from NC_143577.1 coordinate 158,481,505, forward strand.
GAAAGCTGCAAAAATGGAAATGCCACCAGGGTCGTACACACCGGGTACTCAAGATCATTAAAAAAATAATAAAAGCAGGAAATAATTAACGCAATCTAAAACTTTTTTTTTTTTTTTTTTGATTTGGTAGTTGTTAGCGCATCGGCTTCTGTGGCCATATTGCACCTCCCAAGGTTTTTGCAGTACTTTGATCCAAGCCCGAGGCGGGAATCGAACCCGCGACCTTTGGGTTGCGGGGCAGGTACTTTACCCACTCGGCTAGCCCGGTCGGCCAATCTAAAACGAAGCGCCATTTATGGGGATACTTTTTTCTAAATGAACGCGGCGGCCGATAGCCCAGGCGCAGACACGAACGCCACACATAAACGACCTTAGTAAATCCGAACATCGAAAGATGATGGGATATTAGTGGACAGGATTTCGAACGTTTCGAAAAAGTCCATCTGGAATATTGTAAGCAAGTGAAAGGAGGTCCATGCCTAAATTAAATATTGACAAGGCGGGTACTTGGGCATCAAAGTCTATGAACATTTGGTTGTGTATTTGAAAAATCCACCTCCAAAGAATCCTGGAAGATGTGATGGTGATTGCACAGTAAGTGGACTTGACTGATGGCATACTATACAAAGTGTTACATCAACGAGGATTTAGTGGCCGAGCTCAGTTCGTAAACCCTTTCATCACGAAAGTTAATGCATAGCGGTAGGCAAATGGCGTCATACGTGAATCAATTCTCTTGCGATGCCCAACAGAGAAGCACCATAGCGGCAGTTTGTTGGTTGGAGACTGCTTCTCGTTGTATGGTGTTGAGGTTGACCCAGTATGGCCTCGTGAGCAGCAGTTACCAATACGTACGCAAAGCGTTGCATCAATGGGAATTTCACAGTAGAAATCACACCCAAAAAACAGCCTTTCAACACGAAAGTTAATGGAAACGAATGCAATGATGCCATGTAGGAAAGAACTAGTTTCTGGAGAGAGCGGTGATCTCTGGAGTGCCGAATCTCGATGTATACGCTGTTTTCATTGCATGGAACCAATTAGGGGTAAAGCCAACCAGGAGAACGTTTCAAAAACACCGCACTGTCCTACCTAGGAAACAGTCGTCGTGTTTTAGATAGTTTACCGTGATATACTTTGAGTGGATCATTTCTGTGGAAGGTAGCTCGAAAAGGAGCGATAATGTGACATCCTCGATAATGAAGGAAAAATAAAAGATAAATATTCTGAATATGTTTGACCACTCCGCGCGACAGATGGTATCAAAAGATAATTTGAAAAAATTTGGAAGAGGTCTTGTCCAGCACACCATGCCCTCAAGGATAGCACAGTGGTTATAATACATATCCTCCCACACCCGGTGAAAAGGACCAGGTTTCAATCTCGTCAATGAAGTGAGAAATATTTTATAGGCTTTTTAAACAGTGGTCCATTTAGTCAGTCTCAGAAGGGGTTGTATGGTGTTTTCTCCCAGAAATTCTTGTTTTTCGTACAGAAAACAGCAAACCGACAGATTAATACACACAAAATACAAACAAGCATTATACTGACCCCAAACAGCCTTAGTTACTTTGGCACTTAACACAAACTAACAGCCTTCCAACTGAAAAACGTATTCCTGGTGAAAGCTTCAATGAACAAGTGAGAAAGGGGAAAACATGGTAAAAAACACACGAAGGACCCGAATTTTAGAAAATAAAATAGTAAATAAAAACGACAACAAGGTCAGAAGGCGAAATTAGAAGATAGCAAAGCAAAGATAATTTAAAAACAGTTTAGAAAGCCAACCAAATCTACCTGTGTGACTAAGTATCATAAAGAAACCATTAATGAATAATGAATTTAATATTATTAAATCATTTATCCCATTGCATTTTGTTATCCAACGGACATGTAAAACAACCCATAGCAACAGCTGAGCATCACGACCAGAATAAACACAGCAAGAATACTTAAGTCGTAAGAGATGAGATTCAACTAATAAATTATTCGTAAACAGCGCTATAAAGGTACCAATAAGACAAAACATATTAAATAGTAAAGTGGCAAATGAAAAGGGAAACAAGTACAAGGGACAAAAATAGTAAGGTATAAGAAATACACTGCTCGACAAAATAAACAGAATAAAATGTTTTTCATGAATATTTTATTGTGAACAGTGACGTCGAAAGCAAAAACAGTATTTGATAAAACAGGCATCTTGGCATGCAAATTCCTGCCATCCAATAGAAATCGATCTACCCCTTTACAGATCTGAACATTATGCAACTTATTCATGCCTATAAAAACAGGGGTTGTTACCACATCACTTCGTTCCCGTTTTTGAATCGTTCAGTGGGACAAGCACATTTCCACTCAGGATGGAAAGTCATCGTCGATTAGATGATTCCTTGAGATATCAGGCTGTTAGAAAACTTGAAGCCGAGAGATAGCACGTTGGCTTAATGTGTCAAACAACGTCGTCTCGGCAACTTTACAGGAAGAGCTGGCCAAGGTCGCCGGAGGGCTACGTCAACCAGATTAGACCGCTATAACCAGATTATATGGCTCTAACAGCAAGATGGAACAGTACGATGTCTGTCACCAACTGTCTCTTCAGGTTGCTGCAGCCACAGGTGAAAACATTTCCAACCGGACTGTGTTAAGAAGGCTCAATTCAAGTGGAATCTATGCGAGGAAGACAGTGGTTCGTATCCCATTAACTCCAAACCACTGCAGAGCTCGTCGAAACAGGTGCCATGAACATGTGACTTGGAGCCCTGGCTAATGGAGTACAGTTCTGTTCTTGATGAGTCCCATTTTAGCCTACAAGCAGATTTTAAACGTTATTTCATCTGGAGACAATGAGGAATGCGGTACCATCCTGCCAACATCAGCAGGATGTTGGCAGGAATGGATACTTATGGTGGAAGCGGTGTTCTCGTGTGGGGCGGAATAATGATCAAGGGCTGCACACACGAGAACACCGCCTCCACCGTAAATGTTTCATATGTTTGTGTTCATGTCGTGTCTCGTGTCCATGTTTTTGATTAGGTACCGTAACTGCGCAGAGGTACCGAGAACAGATCCTCGAACCCTATGTGCGTTATTGTAGGAGTGCGGTTGGCCCAGATTATATTTTCATGCACGACAATGCACTGCATATAAGAGCTCAAGTGGTGGAGGAATATCTTGAAACTAAAGCTATCCTAACGACTGCCATGGGCAGCACGATCACCAGATTCAAATCCGATCGAACATTTGTGGGACGCACTTCGGCTACGTACTGCATGCCGGCAGTGAATTTCTCGGGAATTTGGTGAGCTAAGGTCTCCGCCGGTGGATGAATGGGATTTTTTGCCACAGAATCATATAGACACCCTTATATCGAGCATGGTTCACCGCTGCCAGGCCTGTAACCGTTGGAGAGGTCATACTCCTTATTGATGTAACGTGACTATATTTTCGAGCATCTTATATCGCCTTCTGTAATGTGACCTTTTTGGCAATTCTCATACAACCACTATAAATGTCCTTTATATCTGTCTGAAATTTCTCGCTGTCTCGCTACCACCATACCAATTTTGTCCCCTTCGTCACAAGGGGCACGAGTTACATCACGTATTCTAAGCGTGCTGTTAATTTTGTTGAACATTGTATTAGAGTATAACTACAGCTCCAAACTAGCAGTTTACCGAAACACTTAACACTGCCTCGATAGCATCAACAAATATTCTTTACCACTTCTGTATCCCATCCCTGTAAAAATACTCGCTTCTCTTAATGTTCGAGAGGCAACCAGAGGGAGTAATACTCTTGATCTGATTATCACCAGTGATTCTTTATGCGTTAAGAATCTGCAGATAAAGGAACCATTAGGTGGTGGTGGCAGTGATCACAGTGTACTGATGTGGGATTTACTTAAAGATGTACCTACGGTAAGGGGAAGGGTTCTTGCTTTCGTAAAGGTGACTACGATGGTTTCAGAAAGTTTTTAAATTCTATACGGTGGGATCAACTGATGATGTTACCAAAGGTGAATTCTAAATGGAAAGCTTTCAGGCACTTAATCTTGAAGGCTACTAGGCTTTTCATACCAACTAAGAAATACTGTTCAAGGTTTAGGCTTAAATGGATATCAGATGAATTAAAGGCTTGTGGCAGAGGAGAAAAATGCATGGGATGCATATAAATTATCAGGCGACACAGAAGCCTATAGTAGTTAAAATGTACTCTGTTATCAAATCACAAAGGAGGTTAGGCAGGTGAATGCAGATTACGAGAAATCTTTGGCAAAGGACGCAAAGAAAAACAGCAAAGATTTCTTTACTTATGTAATGAAACCTTTCTTTACTTCCTTCCACTCTAGAAGGAAAGGGATGAATCAGATTGTTCAACTGTTGATGATCCTGCTCAGGTAGCTATCAAACTAAATGAGTATTTTGTAACTACATTCACAGACGAGGAGTTATTCAAGGAGGGGAATGCCAGTTTATCAAACTCTAACAGGGAGCTTAACGGTTTTGTAATAACTGAGAGCAAAGTGGAGAAGAAATTGTTCAAGATAAACATAAGGAGGGCACTTGGAGTGGATGGAATCTATCCATTTATATTAAGGTAGGCAGCAAAGGAAGTAAGCAAACCCGTAGCCATAATTATGGGAGCTTCCTTGGACTCGGGGGTAGTCTCCATGGACTGCAGATGTGTCCCCAATTCACAAGGGTGATCAAAAGGTGACACGAGTAATTACAGACCTGTTATTCTAACTTCTGTTCCAGGGAAAATAATGAAGTCACTGGTTAAGGAAGCAATGCAGGATCATTTAGACAAGACTGCAGTTATAGTTCAGACACAGCATGGGTTTGTTAAGGGGAAGTATTGTCTGACCAATTTGATTGGATGCTATGATGTGGTCACAAAGGAACTGGATGTAAAGAATAATTTTGATATCATATACTTAGATTTTAGGAAAACTTTTGATACTGTAGCATATGGAAGACTGCTGTATAAATTGGAGCAGTATGGCATTAAGGGCAAGTTGCTCCAATAGATAAAAGGATGGTCGAGTGGGAGAAGACAGAGAGGGGTTATCAATGGACACTGCTCTTCATGGACTAACGTTATTAGTGAAGTTCCCCAGGGTTAGGCACATTATGTTGTGCATAATGGTTAGGCATAATGTGTTGGGAACATTATTGTTTTCGGTATTTATCAATGATATCGATGAAGGTATATCAGGCTTAATGTCTAAGTTTGCAGACGATACGAAGGTTGGCAGGGTTGTTAATGAAAGTAATGATAGTACGTTACTGCAACAGGTTCTGGAAAAGTTGAGCAGATGGGCTGAGAGGTAGCAACTGAAGTTTAACATTGACATGTAAAGTTTAACATGTAAAGTACTGCATATGAGTAGCAGTAACCTCAGAGTAACGTATCAACTGGGTGGTACTATACTCAGGGTAGTAGAGAATGAAAAGGACCTGTGGATAATTGTGCCGTCAGATATGAAGTTTTCTGTACAATGCAAAAAGGTTGCTCATGGTGTCTTGTTAATGATATACAGGAATTTTGCTAGCAGGGATAAGGGGGTGATTGTCCCCTTGTAGAAAGCAATGGTCAGGCCACACCTTGAGTACTGTATACAGGTCTGGAGGCCTCATTTTAGGAAAGATATAGAGCTGCTGGAACGAGTACAGAGAATGGCAACTAGGTTAGTGAGTGGAACAAAGGGTTGGTGTTACCAAGAAAGGCTTAAGTTCTGAAAATTGCCGCTTCTGGAGGCCAGGCACCTGCGAGGTGATCTAACTGAGGTGTATAAGGCCTTGAATGGATTGAGCTAGCTCAATGCTAATGGCATTCTTCCCCTTGCTCAGATTACTCGTCTGAGGGGGCATAAATTGAAATTGAGGAAAGACAATTGTAGAATAGATTTGCGGAAATTTGCCTTTAGCCAGTGGGTGGTTGATAGTTAGAAGAAACTTCCACCTGTTGTAGTGGTCAGCAACTCAAATAACTTCAAGGCAGAACTAAACAAACATTTGGAGTGAATGGATGGATCAAATGGGAAGGTTTTTTTTTTTTTTTTGCTGATGCTATATAAGCTTGCTTTCTTGCATCATATGCCTCTACTAATACTAATAAACACAACTATGCTATGAATAATTCTACCCCATGAGCCGCGTACAATCTCTCCAGAGTTGATCTGATTGACAGAGCTCTCATTGTCTACTCCCCACTGTAATGTCTAGAGATTTCCTGACTGTTTTAATTTTAATAATAACTCGCGGCTGTTCCTCAACATTGACACATACCTCTAAATAAATCGTCATATCTCCTATTCTAGATATCATTAAGTACCAAAGTATATAATATCATCCACTGTGCCCTAAAATATTACTCTTCTACAATCATTAACTTTATCTCATGAGAGAAACACCGTGGTCCTATTCCACCTATCCTTTATTAAACAACATATTTTTTGTTTTTCTGACAAGAGTGTCACTAACAGTGGCTACATCCTGTGGGACCAGCGCTTTCTCTTGTTAGAATTCTGCTTTGTACGAGTGTAGGCTCAAGCGTTAAACTGGATAGCTGGATGTTTGATGGGTCACTCACTTTAACTTTTAATTCTTTCGGGAGCATCAGCCCTGTTTTTCAAGCCTTCATATTTGCCAATCAGAACGCTGAATTTGCGTTTAATCTCCTCATACTTTTTGCATTGAAAACACACAGTGGCATCCCCCCTTTGGCTGTACGATATTGTCCCACTTTTGTATAGATTCCGTATATTTATAAAGGTGAGACACAGGTTAAAAATTTCCTACCAAACGACTGAACAGTCCCTCAAACCTATAATTAATCCACATAGCTTTCAACATTTAATCCTTCCTTCCACGTTTGGACAGAAATTTACAGATAAATACACTATGATTTAACTCCTAGTATTTTTTAAACATGTTACTAACCTTATCATCTGGTTGCTAGGTTGTAATAAATCAAATAATAATATTTGCTTTATCCTCCTTCTCCTCTAGAATATTAAAAACCTGTTGGTAACGTCAGTATTAGCTGCCAGAACATCACCTTGCTATAGTACACTGGCATTGTCCGGACACTATTAGGACCGTGAACTACTATCTTATTGGTCCGCTGTTGGCCCGAATCACTGTTCCAACACGAAGGTATTTAGTCAGCAAGTTATTTAAAAGTGCCAAGAGGAATACTATATCATTCACATAACAAAACTCCTCAATTCGTGGAATGGCAGAGACAGAGTATTGTTCTGAGAACCACTCATTTCCAGTTCATCTCACATATAATCATTGGATTTGCCTGAAATGTTCCTCAAACCACTTTTTCACATATGGTGGTAGATAGCTGCATTTCCATTCTGAAAGTGCCTTTTCTCATGAAGTAAGGATGCAACACTACCGGAAATATTTACATATTTTAGCATTGATTATTGCATACTGCTCAGCCTTCCATGGTCCTAACAAATCGGTGGCTCAATGATCCCAATAAAGTTATTTGAGTGTGCTAAAATACCCTTTAACTTCGAATTTATTAATATCAAAGGGGATAAAAGCGTGTTGTTGTTTTTTAGTTTTACTTAAGAAATTTAATCTTAATCAAATATCGAAAATGGGCAAAATAAAATGAGGCGGTTCTTCAATCAAGGATTTCTTACAACTTCTTAAAGCTTTTTAAATAACTCGGATATAAAACGAAGAATATTAACTAAACTGTTTGTAGATGTCGAAATAATGTTCCCATTTTCTTGTTTCAGAGACTGTATAATGGGGCCTAACGTTGCCGAGTGGTCAGAAGCGAGAGTATAATAGCATACGCTCTTTGAGTGCATCACGGTTCAAGCCCGCGTGAATACTAAACACAATTAACGATTATATTTACGATGAACTGTAAATTCCTCTGACCTGGCTGCCATGCCGAAAAATACTTTTTTTATTTTTTAATATTGTAATTATCATTTTTAATATGAAATACTGATAAGCCAACCTTTTGAAAATGCCAAGTTTAAAAGAAAATTGTTACTTTCACTGCCTACACTTATCTACTGAACGAGCACAACTCCTCCGATGGTGGGGAGGATGTGGGGGCAGAAGGGCAGAAGACTAACTACTGCTTGCATCAAATTTTTTAAACATTTCGTAGAAGACTCTGATGGCGTGCTGGTTGATCTGCACTTGACAGTTCTGAAACGCCGACATGGGGATCAGAATGCGCCGGATTCTTTTGAACTGAATGTTGCAACAAAAAGGACAAAAAAAACTAACCATCTAAATGTAAATAAATCATTTAACTCACGAAGGTAATGACGATGTGCTAAGAATCATTTTAAAGTTTAAAAATATCAATTTAACTGTGACTTATTTGAAACATTTTTAAAGGAATTTTTCGATCAACGTAAGCTGTTCTGTATGTATTTAAATACCTTTTAGAACTGCACATTACTGAAGTTTAAAAAAAAATGGTTGGCAAAACTTTCTACGCATACTCTATTTGCAAATACAGTTAAATGAATCATTCTCAGCGAGAATATTGTAAAAATCCTCCACTTTTGTCCCTCATTTTGAGAAGGGTATTTCGAACTCTGTCAGAGACTAAAGAAGTTCTTTAAGGCCTGTTCAGTTTTGGGCTGCAGTTAGCAGATCGCATGTGGAATCCATAAGGTTTTCTCTTGATTTATTCAAGGTTTCTCAGCCCGAAAAACGTGCAGATCGACCCGTGAAAACACACTTTTTTAACATAATACAACCACATAAACATTGTAACACACCGGAAGAACAAACAGTCTCGCATTTGTACTTCATATCAAGGAAACTCTGGAAATTATATTAGATATCGGATACATCAAATAATTACCTAAAACCTTTAACATCCTACGTTTTTATTACGCAATTTTACCTCTATTCTTACAATCTTGGAATATGCAGGCACAAAATATAACGTTTACATTAGAATTATACTATGCAGAAAAAAATCATAAAATTATTAATAAAATGCGATTGTTTCAAAAGAAATACAGGGGTATCGATTTATCACGATTGGCAACCGGTGACTATAGAAAGAGAGCTCACGATATTGCATCGAGGTGACTATGGTAAGAGAGAGCACATGATATCACTGGATGTGCCGAGGAATATTTTTGGACAAGTGGTAAGTCAGTTTCACCGTGAGAACAGAGGTTTTGAGGAACAGTACGTTTTTAGTGTGGTGCGTAGAATGGATTTTTCCAGGAAAGAACGTGTTTAATTTGGAACATTACCTTACATTAGAATTGCAGTTGCCATCCAGTAATAAATATCCAAACAGGCCCGTACAAAAAAAAAAAAAAAAAAGAAGGTAAACTTCATCCATTATCAGTCCACTGCAGGATGGGAGACTAACGATTCATGAGCAGGCCGTACTGAATAACAAAACCATTCATCGCATTTGTGTCAATGATGAACGTATTTTCAAAGAGATGCATAAAACACACGAAAAAGAGAGAAAGGTAGATCACCACTTCCAGAACATTCTGTAAATTTTAATTAATTAAGTTGAAATAGCGACGCTACGTGCTTATTCATCCTAATTACGTAATATGAGATAAAGGACGCTATACTACCACGTGTTACAGTAATATTAAGATATTTATTAAAATGTCAATGAAAGTGGATATAACCGCAATTCAATATTCTGATATTTCTCTAAATCTCATCGCCAGGCTAGTCAAACCGGAGCGAACAACTTCTGGAAACAGTGACTCATAGGGGCTAATAAACGCCCAACCCATTATCAACCCTTACGCTAAACCCTTATACAGGCCAACAGAGCAGTGTAATTATCTGGTTCATGTTTGGAGAGGAAACCTTGAGCCTCCTTCCTAGGGTACCTATCAATCGGCGCTTCACTAGAGACACAGAGGCAACAGATTCATCGTTTCTGACCATGTGCGTCCATTCATGGTAATCATCTTCCCAAAACACCAACGCAACTTTCAATAAAACAAAGCTCTGTGCCACAGGGCTAATGATGTTGGATTGGCTCCACCAGGATTTTGGAGAATTTTCCATCCTCCTAGGGCTGCCAAACTCTCTCGAGATCTCAGCCCCAACCGAACATGTGTGAACATAGCGGAACGAGATGTTCATCGCATGGGACCATGGTACCATCGAATATCTGTGAAATGTGAGATGCAGTGTGGTCGGCATGGGTTACCATACCGACACTACTGCATCCCCAGCACTTCGTGGTATCTATCTATACTGCCGCTTGTCTGGTCCTACCGTAACAAAGGTGACACAACTGAGTACTAGATAAGCGTTCCTATTACAAAACTATCTTAACGTATGTGTATAATTGTATCTGCGACTAGTTGTTTAAGATCCTTTTCAATAACGATACAGTCAATTATGCCTATCATGTTTCTGTTAGGCTCCCTCCAGGTAAAACTATGGCTATGTTGGAATGCTGTGTTGTAATTAAGGCTGCACGACGCACACAAAATTCTAGTAGTTTTTACCTCCAAAATTTTCTAAAATATAAATATAAAATATCTCTGTAAACATTATTGTCATTTCATTAATTTTCTTAATTAAATAAATCAATAAATTTTCTGATTATACTACAAGTCAAGCGCATAATAATAATAATGGGGGCTTTTAACTTCCCAGATATTGACTGGAACTTGTGGGTTGGTCTCTCGCACACTAGTCAGACTTTTGTGGATTTATTGGATGATTGTTTTCTGCAGCAGCATGATCGAGAGGCAACCAGAGAAAGTAATACTCTTGATCTGGTTATCAGCAGTGATCATTCGTGTATTAAGAATTTGCAGATAAAGGAACCACTAGGTGGCAGTGATCACAGTGTACTGATGTGGGATTTACTTAGATATAATTACCATCAGGGGTATAAATGAAAGGGTTTTTGCTTCCGTACAGTGGTCTCAGACAGTTTTTAAATTCTGTACAGTGGGACCAACTGATGATGTTACCAACAGCAAATTCTAAGTGGAAAGCATTCAAGGAATTAATCGTGGAAGCTACTAAAAGTTTCATACCTATTAAGAAATATTGTTCAAGGTTCAGTCCTAAATAGTTGTCAAATGAACAATTGAGACTCGTGGCAGAGGAGAAAAATGAATGGGATGCATATAAATTATCAGGCTTTTATCTAAGGTAGATAAAAGCTAGTGGGTAATCAAGTCACAAAGGAGGTTAAGCAAGCCAAGGCAGATTATGCTAAATCTTTGGCAAAAGATGCAAAGAGAAACAGCAATGACTTCGTTACTTATATAAACTCTAAAAGGAAGGGGATGAATCATATTGGTCCACTTAATATCGATGGTTCAACTGTTGATGATCCTGCTCAGATAGCAAACAAACTGAATGAGTATTTTGCATCTACATTCACACATGAGGAGTTATTAAGGTTTGAAAATGGCAGAAGGTTATCATATTGTAGCAGGATACTTAATGATTTTGTAATAACTGAGAGCAAAGTGGAGGAGAAATTGTTGAAGTTAAACATAAGAAAAGCACCTGGGGTGGATGGGATTTATCCAGTTATATTAAAGGAGGCGGCAAAGCAACTAAGCAAACCCTTAACCATAATTATGAGAGCATCCTTGGACTCAGGGGAGGTCCCCACGTACTGGAGATGTATCCCCAATTCACAAAGGGGGATCGAAGGGTGACACGAGTAATTACAGACCAGTTAGTTTAACTTCTTTTCGAGGTAAAATAACGGAGTCACTGGTTAAAGATGCATTGCAGGATCATCTAGATAAGACTGCAGTAATAATTCAGAAACAGCATAGGTTTCTTAAAGGAAAGTCTTCTCTGACAAATTTGATTGGATATTATGATGTGGTTACAAAGGAACTGGATGCAAAAAATAATTTAGATATCATATACTTGGATTTCAGGAAAGCTTCTGCCACTTGCGCATGGAAGATTACTGTACAAATTGTAGCAGAATGGTTTTAAGGGTAAGTTGCAACAACGGATAAAAGGATGGTTAAGTGGGAGAAGACAGAGGGTGGTAAACAATGGGTGCTGCTCGTCGTGGACTAATGTTATTAGTGGAGTCCCACAGGGTTCGGTGTTGGGTCCACTGTTGTTTTGTATATTTATCAATGATATTGATGAATGTATATCAGACTTAGTGTTGAAGTTTGCAGATAATACAAAGGTTGGCAGGGTTGTTAATGACAGTAATGGCAGTGTGCTACTGCAACGGGATCTAGATAATTTGGGCAGATGGGCTAAGAAGTGGCAACTGAAGTTTAACCTTGACAAATGCAAAGTACTGCATATGGGTAGAAGTAACCCCCGAGAAACGTACCAACTGTGTGGTACTACCCTTAAGGTGGTAGAAAATGAAAAAGAACTGGGAGTAATTGTGCAGGCAGATATGAAGTTTTTTGAGCAATGCAGACAGGCTGCCAGGGCAGGTCATGGGGTTTTGTCAATGATATATAGGAATTTTGCTAGCAGGGAAAAGGAGGTGATTGTCCCTCTGTATAAGGCAATGGTCAGGCCACGCCTTGAGTACTGCGTACAGGTCTGGAGGCCTCATTTTAGTAAGGATGTAGATTTGCTTGAGCGTATACAGAGAAGGGCGACAAGATTGGTGTGGGAAATGAAGGGATCCGTTTGCAGAACTTAAGCCTCTTAAGAGAGAGGCTTAAGTTCTGCAAATTGCAGTGGCTGGAGACTAGACACCTGCGAGGTGATCTGATTCAGGTTTATAAGGTCTTGAATGGGTGGAGCACGCTGAATTTTGATGGGATTCTTCCACTTGTTCAGATTAGGATCCTAAGGGGGCATAAATTCAAATTGAGGAAAGACAGATGTAGAATATATGTGCGGAAATTTGCCTTTAGCCAGCGGGTGGTTAATTGCTGGAACAAACTTCCATCTGCCTTTGTTGAAGTTGATAGATTAAATAAATTTAAGGAGGAACTGGACAAATATTTAGAGGGAATTGTTTTGTAATTTTATTTATTTTTTATTTTTTTGGCTGATGCTGCATAAGCTCATACACTTCCTTTCTTGCAACCCATGCCACTACTACTACATTTGGTCAGAGAGTTGCATAAAACGTAATAAATGAATTAAATCATTCTCATATATATTTAATTACATTAAACCCCCTCCCTGTGTGCATCCTGGTACTATTTCTTAGGGCTTAACTACTGCAAAGAAAAAAAAGCTATCCGTGTCAGGTCGAAATACTAAGAACTCACTACCAATGTCCGCCATTAAGTGGCCCGTACCTTTTTTGCTACAACGTATTTAATGTGAAGTGTGCAGGATAAAGAAATCTTTATTGCAACTAACACAGTACGCTTTTGTTGTTCTTACTGTTGCTGCTGTTTATTTTTTTATTGATCATCAATAGAGAGCCTTTGTCAGAATTTAGGAAGTGACTTTGGTGGTGGTGAGGGGTCCTCACAAATAATGTGAGTTTGGATCGCAAATGTTGAATTTCATCTTCAGTGCAAAGCATGAAAAAGAAATTAGAAACCATTCTCGAACTAGTCTATTTACTGACTTATTTCTATATATAGTTTATACGCATTTTTGCATAATTTATATTATTATATATAAATTATAAAAACTGTTTATTAAATTATTTATATATTATTATATTATAAACAATTAGCACTAGGATGCACAGGGGGGTTAATTTTAAAACTTAATTAAAATATGAGTGATTTAATTAAACTATTACGTCTTATGCAACTATATATAGCAGAAACTAATAAATTAAAGGAAGGCAGGTAAAAAATGGCGGCATGCACTAGGAATATAAAATTATATGAGCTAACCTTGCTATAAAATGCGCTAATAGCTGACAACTTTCAATTTATTTAATAAGATACACAACCGTGACTAAGTCAGTAGTTCTCGTGTAAGTGCATAGTATGAAGTAATAAAGCACATTCCAAATAAAACAATAACCGAAAATATTAAAAGAAAATAAAAATATACTGAAAATTCCTCAGAGTAATAAATATGAACGATTTACTATTTAAACACAGCAAGGGCGTGCAATCTAAAAGAATTTTAGCAATAAAAATGTCAAGTTGATATATGATAATTAAGCTCATTGAATAAAATAAGGGACAGAAGAACAATAATTAGTGAGTAGAGGCAAGGACAACTGGAGTGAAATCTCGAGTTAAGATGGGGAATTAAAACATTTAGCATGGGAGAAGAGTGTGGGAGAATCAATTAAATTATTAGCGAGATTGTAAATCAAATAAAAGCTACGCAAATGGCCCGAGAAAGCAAATTATATTGAGGGAGGGAGGGCACAAAGAACTATAATTCTAGAGATAAAACGTCACAATAATCCTATAACATAGCAATGGAAGCAATTTTAGTTGGATTCGCTCAACATCTCGGAAACATGGGTTGATGAGGGAAAACAACTTGGATTGCTCCGCTCGTCCACTCATTATCAATACATTGCAAACTCCAAAAAGGATAAGAGAGGAGGTGATGTTGCCATCTTCTACAAGATCTCCTTCAGGCAGATACATGTCTACAGCAGTAAAACATCAAAACTATGAAGCAATCACTGCAATTTTCAACAAAAATTAAAAAAAAGGATTCAAATCTGCTTTGTGTATCTCCCACCAGGACACACCTCATCAATCAGAGAGGATCTTATCTCACGGATGTCTGCTCATCTATGCCCCAATATCCAAACAACCATTTTAGGAGATTTCAACCAGCCTCTGCCAAGGTACAAGGATGCAGGGCAAGAAATGGAAGATACCATGCGGACCCCGGGGGCTCATCCCAATGAATACACCACCGACCAGAGGAAATCAAGTCCTGGACAGCGTCTACCACAATTTTGAACAAATACAAATCATACGCTATAACTCCAAATTCGTGTCGGACCACCTACCAATAGTGTTTGAAATTGCACAGGCACCTCCAACCTCATTCGCTGTGACCAAACCAGCGGACCCGGTACAAACAGTAACTACGTTTTCAACCAACCTAGTCAGGCCAAATGTTATCCTCATTGAACTCAAAGCATTTAATTGAAATAATCTCTGCTTCAAACCAGTGTAGGAGGCAATCAATGCCATTTCTAACGAATTGAGACACATTGGTGCGTCGAAGACAATTAAAATCTCCTCAAACACAAAGTGGTGGTTCAACTCCGAAACGAAAGAGGCTTTTAATCTAAAGAAAAAAGTCTACAGAACCTGGAAAAAGTCTGGCTCCATGCTAGATCACATCGCTGACAACAAAGAGCGAATTTCCTGCGTGTTCGGAAAAAGGCACATCGTATATATATATATATCCAGAGAAGACTTAGGCATTCCAAGCGTATCGTTTCCACACGTGGTTGTCAGGTGGGAATGGACGAAGAAACGATAAAACTTTGGACACAGTCAACCTTCCACTCAGACCAGGAAAAACATCCGCCCCTCCCTGTAGCGGCCATCACAGATAACGCCAGGACCGAGCTTAGGCATGTTAAGGTATCAAGGGAAATGATTATGAAAGCAATAAACAGCCTTTCCAATAAATCTACAGTTGGTCCCGACGGATTTACACTCTTTGTTCTCAAAATATGCAGTTTCTATGTGATTAACCTGTTACATCACCTCTTCAATCGTATCCTCGAGACTGGTATCACACAGACAATATGGAATGTCTACCATGCTTTACCAGTTCCAAAAACTAATAAACCAAAATATCTCAGAGACTACAGAACAATCTCTATTTCCTGTGGACTAATAAAAGTGTTTGAAAAAACGATACAGTCCACCTTAGTCGATCACTGCTTCAATGGGCGTCCACAGCATCTTCATACTATAATTTCTATGAGGTCTACACTATCAAATCTATTAATGACCAGCTGGGCAATTCAAAAAGCCCTTAACTCAAAGAAACAACTTGAAATCTTATTCCTAGACATACAAGCAGCTTTCGACGCACTCAGCACAACAGAGCTAGTTAAAATTCTGAAGCATTATTTCAGAATCGAAGGTAATCTTCTTGCTGTCCTCCAACTCTTCATCAACGGGCAAATATTTATCAAATATGACCACAGATTGGAGATGACCACCACGACCTCTGTCGGCATCCCACAAGGGGGAGTTCTCTCATCCTGGTTTTTTGCCGCAGCACTAGAGCCCTTCCTTGCGAAGCACCCAAACTTCATTTCATACGCTAATGATCTTAAGCTGCTGGTCACATCCGATGATCCAGCAAAAGCTGAGGCAGTCGCCTATGAAAATTAAATAGTACTGTTCGAGCTCCAGGATTATCTAGGACATCTGGGACTTAAACTGAATCCTCAAAAAGCAGCTCAGATGACTTTCACAAAAAGGAGGACTATTAATAAATTATGCTCACAATAAATAGGACCGCCATCAAAAAGGTTCACTCTCACACGGGTTTTGGGTTGAAGTAGGATAATGGGCTCACTTTCAAAGACCACCTCAAGATGGCCAGGCTAAAAACGCTTGAGGCGTACTGGGCAATCCAACAGGAGTTGGTCGGTCTTAGGCCTCGGGAGTTCCTCTTGGAATACGTCCGAAGAAATTTAACACCCGTATCGCTCTACGCTTCGGTACTCTGGTATTCAAACCTGGGCATGAAACCCTGGGAAACCATAGTCAAAGAGAGGAATCTAGCCACCTTGGCACAACTTCTATGCGGCCAAATGGATTCGCCTGATATCTGGGATGTTTCTGCAAACCCTCGGACATCACAAATAACCCGGTGCAGTTCAACACTTTGTCTACAATCTTCTCTGCAAAATGTGCAATACCTTAGGTCAGTGTTCTCGGCAAATATGTTCGGAATGTACAATTCCCTGGGAATTGATGCCTCATCTTTCTGCAGCTCGAAGCGCTACAGACAGGACATAGTGAAAGAACTCTATAAGCACGAACAACAAGCGCTATGTGAAAAGAATTCCCTGCGAAGGCTTTCCTGGGTTCACCACTGTGTTTTTTATTGTTTGTTATTTATTTATTTTATTGTTTATTATTTTATGTATTGATTTTTACCTTGTTATGTTTTTGCAATCTGTTTTGATCTCTTGCAATTCCAATGAATGCATTCAACTGGAATTTGCATAATGTACACCCTTCTAGCCGAACCAGGCTGTTCCAGGAGTGTCCACTGATGTGGAAATAAAATGATATTAATAATAATAATTATTGGACAAATATTTCTGGTAAGGAGACAAAACAGTCACAGTAATAGTATAGAAGGATAAGTTGCTATAGCATCAGAAGAGCAGAACCACTCCAAAGGAAGACACCGGGGGCGTTTGTTAAGCCCAGTAATTTGAATGCTCGGAGAATGATGGCATTAATGTGGGAAGAAAGATTAAATCATAGTAGGAAGTAACACCGAGGCCTCTAACTGATATTTATGCAAACAATCGTTATTCTAATCATTATAAAAGAAGCAATCATAACAGAACAGTAAATTCTACCAATGGAAAGACGGTACACTATATATAAAAATAAACTCTACAAAATCCGGCATATTTAAAAAAATATATAAACATTTTACAATCCAGAATTATTAACAACAGTAGACACAAACTTAACTACAATCAAGTCACATAGGGGGTTGGTTATGAGAGGTCTTTGGCTAAGAATGCAAAGGATTCTTCGCTTATGTTAACACTAAAGGGAAAGGGACAAACGACATTGGATGTGCATGGCATAACTATTGATGATCCTGTTTGGGATGCTGACAAAATGAATAAATATTTTGCATCTAAACTCACCTGCAATGAAGTTTTTAGAGATGGGAATACAAGAAGTACACCAAATTATAACTAGGAGGTAAATGATTTTATTATAAGAAAGCAGACGAGCGATTGTAGAAGCTAAATGAGGCAACTGTGATGAAGTGATCTACCCTAAGCCAAAATTATGAATGTCCTTGGATTCAGGAGAGGTCCAATGGATTGGAGATGTGTAAATGTCTCTCCATGTCCCAAAGGAGAATAAAAGGGTGAAGTGAGTAATTGCAGATCTCTTCACTTAAGATAAGTTTCACTTCTGTTTTTGGGGAAAATAATGAGGTCACTGGTTAAAGAAATAATGCAGGACCGTCCAGATACGAATGCAGTATGGCAATCACAGAATTTTTAACCGTCATCATGCCTCACCAATCTGATCGGATACTATGACATAGCAACGAAAAACTGGATGCAGAAATAATTCTGATATCATATACTTGCATTTCAGAAAAGTTTTTTAATACTGTTCCACACGAAAGACTGCTCTACAAATTGGAGCAGTATGGCATTAGGAGAAGGTTACTGCTATGGATAAAGAGATGGTTTAGTGGAAGAATAGTGGTTACGAATGGGTAAACATTTATTAATAATATTGATGAAGGCATATCAGGCTTAATGGCTAAGATTTGAGATTTGGAAAAATTAAGCAGATGGGCTGAAAAGCGGAAAATGAAGTTTAACATTGACACATGCAAGGTACTGCATATGGGTAGCAGCAATCCCAGAATAGCATACTAACTGTGTCGTAAAACGAAAAAGACCTTGGGGTAATTATGCAGTCAGACAACTCGGAGCAGTGCAGACGGGTTGCTGGGACAGCTCACGAGTCTTATTAGTGATATACAATAATTTTGTCCACAGGGTTAAGGATGTAATTTTCCACTATATAAGGCAACGGTAAGGCCATATCTTGAATACTGCATCAGGTTCGGAAGCCTCATTTTAAGAAGGATGTGGATCTGTTGGAACAGGTACCTACCCCTTACTGAAGTCTTCCTTCTTCTTGAAGGAAGATTTCAGTTCTGTAAATTGCATCGTCTCGTCTTGAAACTCGCCACCTGCGAGGAGATCTGATTAAGGTGTTCAAGGCTATGAACAGCTGAGTAGGCTAAATGCTAATGGCCTCCTTACTCTAGCTTAGACAACACAGGTTCAAATTGAGGAACGATTTGCTTTTCAGCCAGAAGTTAACTGATTGTTGAAAACTTCTATCTGGTGTGGTGGAGTACTTTGAATAAATTTAAACAAGAATTAGACAAATTATTAGAGGGAATCGGTTGGTGATGTGAAAAGGTTTTTTTTTTTTTTTTTTTTTTTGCTGATCATGCTGTATAATCTTGCTTCTGCATCATTTGCCACTACTAATTCTAACACTAAGTAAAACTACGTTCCTATGAGGCATACAGGATGAGTAGACAGAGGCACTTCCAGCAATTCGTTAATAAGCACGAATTGCTGGAAGTGCCTCTGTTCACGCATCCACTCAATAAACTTGGTAAAAATGTTAAGCTACATTTAACACCCGTACCGCTCTACGCTTCGGTACTCTGGTATTCAAACCTGGGCATGAAACCCTGGGAAACCATAGTCAAAGAGAGGAATTAAAATGATTGTTTTAATATTCCACTGGACCGCCCCAGATAAACAATTAACTTTGACTGATACATGTGGAAGACGCATGAGCCATACAAGTTGGTTGTTCTCGTCACAGTGTGTAAAGCTGAATGACTTATTTCGACAGGGGTGTGATTTTCAGATGTCACAATGCCAGCTTGTGGATTTGTTCAATTACTGACAGTCTACACCATCCAAAGTCTACGGTCGATGATTTTATCTTCATGAAATGGAAGCGTGGCGGTACCAACACCATCCAACAATGTATAGGAAGACCGTGGCTCACTACACGTGACACGAAGGTAATCAGAAGGGTAGTAGGACGATCTCATCACTCATCTCTGTATCAACCAGAAGTTTAAGGCACAAACACACTACGGACATCCACAGCCTCGGTTTTTATGGGAAAGCGACGACGCATAAGCCAAACTTCACCGACCACAATCACTGGTCTCGCCTTGCATGGTACAACGAACGCTGCAATTGGGACATAGAGCAATGGAAATTGCTTCTATAGTGAAGAATCTCACTGCATTCTATTCCGATCAGATAGGCAGATGTGGATGATGCCTGGAAAATGCCTACTGCCGGAGTGCATCGCACTAACGATGAAGTACTATAATCTAAAATTTTTCTTTAATCTCCTTTAGGTACTGGCCTGTCAGAATTGTTTAAAATGCTCGTTGTAATTTCTCTGAGTACTCTGTGTTAGAGTTATTAATCTTTCATAAAAAGATACCGATTGATTGCCTATTAGTTTGTCTGTATCCAAGAAATTTACTTATGCTAACTAAATTTTTATAATTGATTAAAGTTTAAAACTTGATTAAACTTAAACTTGATTGAAGTTTAATCAAGTTTTCAAGTGATCAAGGCTCTGATAAACGTGTTGTAAAGTATAGCTGAATAGGAAATGATTTTAATCGTGGTGTAAAAATTGTAACTAATTAGTATTAATCTCTGCGGATAACCGTAGAGATTAATACTAATCTCACAAGCCGAAAGTTGATGATTAATAATAAACATCAACTTTCTCAATTTATGAATGTTCCCCGTAATTTATTTCTGACCTCACTTATTTCAACGTAACCGTGTGGTCAACCGCAAAGGAGGGCATTGATACATGCAGTGGTTAAATCCACAGTGACTGTCAACTACGATTAATGATGCAGTCATTGTAAAAATAACTAATCAATAGGTATATTATATCCAATAATTAAAATGACAAATTACATTTCAGAAAAACATATGTTGTTATAAAGAGTTGATGCGTTAATTTTTTCTAGTCTTCTTCTTCTGGTGTTATAACCCAGGGTGGGTCTTAGCCTTCTCAACGATGTTTCACCAATAAGCCCTCCCAGAAGTCAAACTTCTCCAACTTATTATTCTCATGGTCTTTAAGTCCTCTTCTACGTCATCCGTCCATCTTTTCCGCGGTCTTCCTCTTGCCGGTAGGTTTCCATTTCTTTGTCCTCTTAGTTGTTCTGCTGTCATCCATTCTCATAACGTCCCAACCAGGCAAATTTCTGGCTCTTCACAAATCTGACGATGTCCGCACCCGGAATAAGACTGTCAATTTCATGGTTCATTCTGATCCTCCAGGATCCATCAACGTCTTGTACGGGCCCAAAGACTTTTCACAAAATTCTACGCTCGAACACTCAACAACCGCTCATCTTTACTCGTTAATGTCCAAGCTTCACAACCGTAATTTTTTTTAGTATTCAAAGAATGTACTCTAATTTTGCAATGTACACTTCATGTACCTTTAAAAATGACCTATACTTTATCGCAGGGGAATTTTAGAGGATATATAAGCACCTTGTGAAAGCCTATATGTCCTAAATGTTTAGAGGGAGGAATCTTCTTAGACTATCTATATTTAACACGTCTCTTTTGAGAATTGTTCATTTTCCGCTCTACGTTCTTTCTTATTCAGAATTATGATGTTTTCAACTGGCCGCGTATCCAAATATACCAGTAATAAGTTGTGTAAAGATTATAAAGGTGCGATTGTGTATATATTAAGCACCAAATCAACTATGGCTATAAGGAATCAGTAATATTATGTCTGTAATGGCGTGTAATCTTCGATAGGTTTTCTAGATGAAAAATCTGCGTTTCCGGGAGATAAAAGCCAATGCAAATCTCATCTGAGGTCGACTAACTCAGTGGGATTCGAACTAATGACTTTTTTACAGAGTGTGTGAGGAAGGTAATAATATCCAACGTGCTACAAGCGAGAGCCTAAGGATTCAAAAATTTTGTACTATAATTACCAGAATCCACGTACAGATTGGACCAGAATCCATGGGACATTCTCTAAAATTTTACAGAAGAATGGCCTTGAAAATTGCATATCGTATTGGTTCCCTAAAACCCTCTTTTGCTACCTGAGTATCCAATACTCTATGTTTAGAAAATTTTCACATACGTTTCTAGAGCTGAGGACCATACTGGAGTCGTATAGTAATGCATTTTTTTTTTCCATTCTTTCCCTTATAATTCCATCATGTTATTCAGCCATCATTATCGTACTATTTTGTAATATTCTCTTAAGAATTTAAACCATATTTTTATGAACACTAAGCCTGACTTTTTTCCGACACGCAACACGAAATAAAAACTGAAGTGTGCATATTCGTTTCTCGTGCTCCGCCTACCGGAAGTTGGCACTCGCGAACCTAATGAGATAACTCGAGCCGCCAGTAACATCAAGAAATCCGTGGCACCTGCAAAAGTTTTCGCGATACCGCCCCTAAAACATAAAGAGTAATCTTTGCTCCGCAGCTCATCGGCCATCCTCCTTAAGATCGGCCAATGATGGAGAACGCCATAGCGGCTTAAGGGCCAATCGGAAGGCGAGCATGCGCCGAGACGTACGAGTGACTATGTCGCTCATCACGGAGGATCGTGAAAAACGAGAGTGTGTAAACGAAGCCAAAATCCCCATCATCGTATAGCGCAGTTGTATTCCCAAGGGAACAAGTGCACCAGTTCTGTGATAGCTTCCCGTACACGTTGAGCTAAGCTCTCTTCCAGATCAACCGTGGTGTTTTGCTAATTCTAATCTCCTTCATTAGAAAGGAAGAAACGTTTAGAGGTTCGCGGCTTTGTACAGTGATTCAATTAGAGCTGAAAACGGAGTCCTGACAGCGTAAGCACAGCGGGACATCCGCTGACGAGAGACTCATGGGTAAGTAACTTTTAATACTCGCTGTAAGTGTCTAACGTTCAAAGACATACTTTTCGGCAGAGAGGACGCATTATACGTTCTTTTGCCCTCGCGCTCTCTCTCTCTATCTCACACACAACTCCACACAGCTTTTATTTATGGGCAAAAGAAATGCATCGGCAGATATGAAAATAGCAGGTAAGCATATGATATATAAGGTTACGTGATCATGGAATGGAAGACTCGTAACTTGCTTGGCTGTGCAATGGAAGCAAGCCAACAATGGTATGGTTGTAAATAACAAGGAAGACTGGAATATTTTATTGAAATTGGACCGTTGGATATTCAAGCACCAGGGGTCTAAGAATACTGACAACAGCATTTTGTTTTGGTTTTTTTTAAAGTAGTATAACGTGTAATAACGACTCACCCTCCTACTGGCTTATACGGCTTGATTCTTATTTATGAACTTTAGCTTTATTTCTTACTCACGTTTATTTTAAAAGTTAATTATGAACACGTGAGCCCATGATTTTTGTTTTGATGGTTTTAAAGTCATTCATATCCGCGTAAGCGCAAAATTAATGGAAGTTATAGGATAAAATCAAAACAAACTCGAGGACTTTCCTCTGAGGCGGTGGTCCCACGTTATAAACAACAATTTTACTTTTATTTATTTCTATATGCATATTATATGTCTACGAGAAATTGGCCTCTAGTTCATAACGGATTTCGTTGTGTAGACATCGGGATACAATAAGGATAAATAGAAAAGCAGTACGCAACACAGCTTAAGTGTTCGTGGCTATTAATTGGCGAGCAATCACACGGTGTGAGTGGCAGCCTTGGAAGGAAAGCACACCTAAACTATAAACGTGCAAGAAAGAACGCTGTTGGATGACCCGTCATTCTGTCTCCCACACCAGAACTTAAAATTGACCAAGCAAATCAAACGTAATGGAGCGCAGAAAAGAATGAATAAATAAAATGAAAGAAAGAAAGAAACTCTATGTTCCTTGAGGTTTATTTAAATAGGTTTTACTCTTGTAAAATATTCACTTGATGCTTTCCATTTAACTGCGGAAAATGGAAAATAATATGAATAATGTTTTTTTTTTTAAAAAAACATTGCTCTACATGGTAGACGGGTTAATTCCCAATATGTTCGAATCCAAGTGTATCCGGCAATTCTAATAAAATATTATTTGGGGTGCGTTAATGCTATGAAAAGCTGCCATACACCATTTACTTACATTGCAAAACGAAACGGAATTATAAGAACTGTCAACCGGTACTCTAATTTGCAAAATTATCATTCACTTCATAGGTGATAATTTTTCAACATGGAGTACCGATGACACCATCGTAATCTCGTGATTTTATATAGTTGGAAATGTCTATATGACCGTAAATTAGTCAAAATTCTGTAGTGGAGGACTCCCAGGCTGCCAGCCATCGTTTGGGGACCATCGATCTCTTGATTACTCAACTCCTGACTATTTATAACGGTATCAACAGTCTTATATAAAAAGGCTAGCTTAAACTTTCATTACGATTGCGCCACGTACAATTTTAACCATAATACTCGATTTTTTTAACCATATAATACTCGAGGTTATTTTCAATCTTTCCAATGCCCAAGGAAGACAGAACGCAGTCGTAAATAAAAACCATGTAGAATATTATTAATGTCTTTAGTCAGCTTGATCTTGTCTTTTCAACCACCATACCTTTATTTTATTTATTTAAAAGTGGAATATAAAATCTCTCCCCAAGGCAGCAAGATTTTAATAGCTTTATCCTGACTTACCCTATATTTCCCGGTCGAAGCTGTGATTCAGAACCAAATTTATTTCGAATCCGGTCCTCTCATTTCAGGTGCATGTTTCATACGAATTGATGTTTATAGCTAAGTACATATCCTCTCAAATATGAACAAAATAATCGTAAATATAACTAAGTTATTTTTAAAAAAGTTACATGGCTACAAAATTATGTAAAATTACTCCACGAGAATAATAGACAAAATTAGAGTTACTATACACTATAAGATTATTTGAAGCTAAAATACTTGTAGACTATTGGCTAAAATAATAAATAAATAAAAAGACTGCCGACCCCCATACAGTGCAGAAAAATAAACTTGTAAATAGAAGACCATCATAGGCTGTACAATAACAGAGCGCAAGACAATCTATTGTACATTATCAAAACCGCTCTTGAATAAACGTTTGTTCACGATATTGGTGTCAGGTTTTGAATCAACAAAGATAAACGATACATCATTCAAAAAGTCTAAACCAGGAATCGGGTTTATGATATTAACTAGAATTTAATGAGTTTATTTTTAAACATGATATTAATCGGTCATTTATGTAAAAGCAAAAAGGGGCAAATATCTTTTAAAGATATTTTAAACTGTATTTAATAAAGTTTACTTTTATTTATGAAAGTAATCAGCTGAAGGCAGTACTTGAAAAACCTTCCCCAGTTGTACGCCGGATTAAATCAACTCGTATTAAACGTTAACATTTCTTTTATTTTAAATTTACGCGTCTTTGGCGATTACATTTTCAGTTGCAAATATGACCCTTCCCCCGTTGGCAGAAAACCTAACAGATGAAGTTGGATACTTTAGCTAGAACTCCTTAGGTTCTAAAAATTAAGTTGCTTATTAACATGCGTTATAATGTCAAAATATAATGTCACAAGCATTGTCACTCACAGGCACGTATATACAGTAAAATCTCGCTTTAATGGATTATGGAAGTAAAGGCCTCTCTGCTAAATCCGATTGTCTGTTAAACACGAAATAAATATATATTAATCGTCAAAGTTTTATGCAAAACATGGTTTATACTCTAATTGGAGTAGAAGAGCTTGAAATATTGTTACATCGTGTAGAGCTAGTGGAAACTCCAACTACAACTTATTTCGAGTAGCCTTTCTGGAGGTTCGGATCACTCTCTACTATTGTCTGACATAGAAGGTGATGTGAGGAAATTCCTGGCTACCTATCACTCTGCTTAATTGTAAAAATACTGTATTTAAAACGATGGTAAATACCGTCAGACTGAGGCAGTTACGCCACCGGGTCGCATACAGACAAAAAACCTGGTTCAGTGAACGTTGTCCGTATATCTTCTTTAGGTATCACCTTTTACCATTACTGTATTTGGAAATAGGTTTAACACTGTTAAAGTGAAAGTTTACACACTTGGAGGTAGCATAGCAAACGTCTGAGAGCTGTTGGCAGGTCACCATTTGATATGCATGCACTGGTGGAGTATACAGGCTTCTTATGGTGGGCCCCGTTGCTTTCCGAGTTTGTCTATTTTGTCTGTGCCCGTGTGTGTTCATAGGCCAATCTGTATACTGTGCGGGCTGAAAAAAAACCCGGATTACTCTATCAGCATGGAATCGGCTAACTCAACCCGAATGAAGAGGATTTAGCATATTCCTTTACTCTACGATGGGGCTCCATACCAGCCCTGTTCAAACGAATGGAATACCGCGATATTAAGCTGCTATGGAGGATTCCTATGAAACAAGTGACCATAAAGAATTATTTGCCAGAATTGACAGAATCGCTCTCTTAGTCGCTCCTTATTCTTATATACCTTATATTAAGTCACTGGCTCTGTCATCAAATCTGCCGATCGCTTTTTCAGTCACTTCTAATAGAGATAGAAAGCTGAACCTTTGTACATATTCCTAATTCGCGTGACAATGCATGTTATCAAAATTTTAGCTAAATCTAGCAAGTGGTGCACTGTGGCCATTGCATGTAATATATTGGCTATCTGGATTTATGCCTGACCCGGATTTCGGACCTTTTTCCAACTTCTGATCTGATTAGAAGGGTGCAATTTTGTAAAAAATCTCTTTTGACGTAATGTTTCCAATTAAATTTGAGCTAATCCATCGTGTGGTGGATTAGCAGCTATTACATGCTTCATATCAGCTCCCTGCTTTACCAGGTTGCATGCATGTATACATACATATAAAGCGCGCAAGATTTTATCGTCTATCTTTGCATTTTCATTTCTTTTACATTCTCTTTTGGTTGGCTTGCTGACTTTTGTATTTTGTTAGCTAATATGACGTGTAATTACAAATTCTGTTGCAAATAAAACAAGACATGCAACTAACTTAATATCATTAAAAAATAATAATATAAAAACACGTTTTTGAAAAAATATGCCTTAATTCCGATAAAATATAAGTTGTGGCCTTTAACCCTTGCAACATAAAGTGACTTATTTTAATAAACCGTAAAGGTCACGCCTTATATTTTATCAGAATTAGGGTATATTTTTGAAAAACTTGTTTTATATTATTTTTTTTATCAGTTAAAAGCATTAAACTTCAGATTACTAATAAGAGTTCAAAAAGTTACAGATAAAAACGATCACAACAGCTACGCAAACAAGTCATTAAAATCAGAAAAGTGAATAAAACTGTTAACGTGGAACATTTAAAAATAGCATCATCTATACGTCATTATTTAAGAATCGATAATACTGTACTGAGAAACATTTATTTAAAAAGGTGGGGGAGATTCTTGTCGTGTTATTATTGCTTTATGTTAACATAATTTGTATATTCACTGTAAATTTTTGAAAAGAAGTAATTTTCAGATTAATTTTAATCTGAAACATTAATTTATATCTGAAATTTTTAATTTATTATAACTAATTATAATGAATACCATTTCCTTTGATAACTGTGGCCTTTTAGTTACCAAACTTGCTATTTGTTTTTTCCTGTGGCATTTTTACTTGAGGACCAATAAGCGGGTTCACATTTTTAAATTTAAAATATTTCACCCCTCCCATCATTTTAAGGTTTCGTAGACCACGCGAAAAACAGTTGTAATCAGCCTTCTGCACTAAGTGTGGCTCTGCTGCAGTCACCTTTCCTCTTCAAGAGCATCTCATGGGATGCATGATGACTCTTCTTTTGATTAAAGCCGGCCCCCTTTCAAAATCGGCCATGTGGTAGGTAATGGCATACCACCACATTATCTGATGCCACAGAGACCATAACAAACCCAACTCCAAAAACTCCTGGAAGACCTGCAACTAGGTGGAAGGATGGGCTCGGTGAACTTTTGGGCGTGACATTTTGCGATGCCGCTCGTATAGCATATGATCGATGCAGTTGGAGGATTTTGTTGGTGGCCACAACAGCTCCTCAGGGAACTATACGACTGGAAGAAGAAGAAGATCATATACCTTTCAAGTTTGAATTGTAAATTTTAACTAAGTCACTACGCGTTATTTTATTTTAATTTTACAGAAATTTTTATTGCAAAAGTTGTTTTGTATTTGCGTCAAAACAGCTAAGGCTTTGAGGCGTCAGCGTATCGTGTCTGTAAACTGCACGTATTCTATAGTCGGTCTGTCGATTTTTTACTAAACGAAAAAACTTTGGTATCCAGGAGGGCGGTTGGTGAGGGAAGGTAGATTAACCATCGCCAGAGACCATCTCAGCAAAGGTGAAAAAAACGCAAAAAAATTCTCCTTCCCGATAAGATTCCAACCCGGTTCTTTTCCACACAGTGTTGAAGGACAAGAGTTCTTTTTCCACTGCATCAGGAGGGCATAGCGAGTAAAAGCAGCATGCTGGGGGATAATGAAAATGTGAGTTGATTCGCAGAATTCATCATTTTTTGGTATTTTACTGCATACATCGCCTGATGCACTTAAAGGATCCCATATTTGACCTGAAATCAATAACGGGGATCTATTTTGCAAAACAGATTACGAAACTGTCATCTCGATATACAATTAAATGTCACAGTAGTGTTTAATGCCTTTCAGTTTAAATTAAAACTTACTTCAGAGAAAACAAGAAATTCAAAATAAGTGTAACCACCTGGACAATAATCCAACGTAGAAAAATAACACGTAAAATACATATTGCGGGGTAAACAAAAATTTCCCCAAATAACTCAGCAATTTTTTTTTTAATACGCAGTTCTCAAATATTTTATTTTACTGCACACAATATAATTTTGATGTTCTAATATATTCTTAAAAATATCCCTAGAATACAAACGTTCCATGCATTACCGAAGACATAAAATAATCTACTTTTTTTTTTTTTAAATAATGCCTTAAAAGCTGTGAGTGCAGCACTTAAAACGTACACGCTTATATTACACGTTATTTGTAATTAGCTATAAAGCACATACTTGTTGAACAATCGAGAAAAATAAACGGATAATAATCCATTAAAATGGAATAGTTAACTAAACATACACTGAGTTAGCATTGCGTTAGTAATACCCCTCTGCATGGCAAGGGACTGGTCTGTGACGCTGGTGAAGACTCAAAGTCGGTAACAGCTGATATAAGACTGTAATTCGCACAGGTGGCGATCGGATTTCGAGAGTCTGCGAGTAAGAGTGGGTGGGTCGGCCTAGAGATCTTCCCAACGTCAACGAATGCCTGTAGAGGCAAGACGTGCAGGTACCAATATCTCGACAACAGCCAACATCGTTTAAGTGTTCGCAGTCGACGCCTGTGATGAGAGTCATATGTCTCGTCTCGTAACACAGCAGCGACGCAGCACAGCGGCCCAGCTAACCATACGTACGAATAACAGGACCAATATTCATGTGGACCATGCGTCGGACGTTAACTCGTACAGGCCATGGCAGTCGACAACCTTCACGGGTACCCAATGTTCACTGCGAGGTACAAGAAACTGCGCCTGGCATAGGCATGTCAACACTAACGCTGGATCACAAACATGTGGAAATCTATCGCATGGTCTGCTGAATCTCGTTTCCAATTCTGACATGTTGATGGACATATCTGCATTTAGAAAAGCAACATGAGGTCATGGCATCTGTATGCACTGTTGGTGTCCGATACGCTGGAGGCGGTGCTGTTATGGTTTGGGAAAATGGTCCCAAACCATAACATCTAATAAAATAAAAATATGTTGGCATGACCTGGGTTCTGTGATCACCAGCCAAGTACAACCCTTCTTGATGACAATGTATCCACACAACTCCGGCATCTATCAAGAGGATAAGGTGCCATGCCACAGGGCCCGACAGGTTGCTAATTGGTTTCAGGAACATGACACTGAATTCTCAGTCCTGCCATGACCGCTAAATTCATCCAATCTCAACTCAACTGAGCACGTTTGGTACCAACTGGAGACGGAATTCGATGCTACGACCATCCAACTAATGTGTGAGCATTACGGGACGCATTGTGAAACGCATGGGTTTCACAACAGGGCGGGACATCCTGGAACATCTTGTAGAGTCCATGCCGCAACGTGCACTGCTATATTACAAGCAAAAGGTAGGCAAC
Source organism: Mastigoproctus giganteus (assembly GCF_048544385.1). Taxonomy (NCBI): domain Eukaryota; kingdom Metazoa; phylum Arthropoda; class Arachnida; order Uropygi; family Thelyphonidae; genus Mastigoproctus; species Mastigoproctus giganteus. The sequence continues at coordinate 158,511,415 of NC_143577.1, forward strand.
TAGGTATATTCCATCATGGTAAACATTCATGATTGTAACTGCAGGATGAGATAAAAAGGTAAGAGCATTTTAAGCGAGATGAAATAAATAAAATATGCGACACTTTTAAACACAAATAGGATTATCCTTTATATTGTTTTATTGCCAGGCTATGGTCCTGGGATAACGCATCGGACACGGGTAGACAAATTGCGGATCGAGCACGTACACTCGAAAAGTTACAATGAAGTTCTAAACTTCTCTGGTCATGGCCGCACTTAATTGACATTTATTTATGGTGAGGGATGACATTTATTTCCCAACACTTATTTCCTAAAAATTGATGTTGATGAATATTAACTGGTAATAAACAACATTTTCTAATTTCAAACACTAATCTTTTATTATTAAACTAAAAACAAAAAAAAAAAAAAAATGCAATAGAGAAAGGTACATTAAACTTCAAAACGGTATCCTATACCCTGAATAAATAAAATGTCTTTTTTGGCATATTTCTGCAAATATTGCAACATAACATCAATTTTAGCAAATTTTTCAGTTATCGGTTTCTAGATTCTCTACTAGGAGGTTACTTGGAATAGATATCGTCTTTTATATAACTTGACAGAAAAATATATCTGCAGAGGGTTAAATCTGGTGAACTGGAGGATTACAGTTCACTTCTTGAGCACGATTCGAAGCGTTGATGCTACTCCGCGCGATTCGAAGGAATCGTGCGCAGTAGCATCGTCCTACTGAAAAAGAAGTCCTTTTCCTTCAAATTTTAGGATAAGCGAATTCTTGTAACATCGTAAATAGATGTTTGCAGTAACGCTGAATTGCTCAATACACCAATCGGAGAAAATTCCTGCCGAAACAATAACACCCGGAGAGTTTGATTCCTTTCAATTTGGATGTTTGTGTGCCCCTTCTCAATGGCCCAAGAAACCAAAATGTGTTGGTAAACATGTTCAACGAACTCGTGTACTGCGACATCAGACCACAAGGTTTCAACTGGCAAGTTTCATTATTTTCAAATATCTGGAGGAACTTTTATTCAAATTCAGTTCTCCTGTCTGGATTACCCTTAATAAGTTGATGACGTTTTGAAATGTAGGCCTTGTATTCTTAATCTTTTAAAATTATTTTTATTGGTGCTTGGGGTATTTTTAGCACACCTAATAATTTCTTGTCTCCTCAAAACGCTTAATTATTTGTAAATAGCGTATTTTGAGGGTGATGGGCAGTAGTTGCTTAGATCATTCTCTTCGGATGAACGTCACTGAACCTTCCTGAATGTTTGTCATAAGGTTTTTTTTTTTTTTTTTTTGTTTGTTTTGTTTTTTGGTTAAATCGGACATTGCAGTAGATTGCAAGAAGTACAGATTTCAGCGATTATTTCTTCCTGCAACAAACAAAACACAGCTAAATATATTTTCCACTTAAGTTTATTTTGCAATGCGTACCTCGCCTTTTGGCCACCCTATATATACACAAAAGATACAGAGAAAATAGCACATCAGCTTTCCTATTTTCTCTTCTGGCTTAGTTAATGTAATTCGATTTGAAGTATCTCACGGTAAAGCTCTTTATAAAGCCGCATGGTAAGGAGAAGAGTCCAAAATTTTTCAGTTGAAGATGCGCATCATTACTGTAATAGAACTGACGTTCAGAGAGTTTATAGGCGTCCGTTTTAATTATAAGAAGTTAATGAAGCGCTACGCAGTTTGTTTAGACCACTTAATCAAAATATTGTCCATTTGATGTCAATGACAACTTTAACTTGAAAAGGGAAATAAATCACTACGCTACCTTTTCAAAATGCAGCCTGCGGATGTGATGAATCTGCAACGAAGTTCGCAAATTCTGTGAATGAAAACGGCACACGTTGGTCAACCAGTCTCTCTTTCAATTCAGCACTCACTATGCACAAATCTTGCAGTACGATAAATAATGATCCATTACTTCGGTGGTTTTCAAATGAAATACTTGTATCTGGAAAAGTTCAAGTATTCAATCACAGCCAACTTCACACTGCATGTGCTATCACGAGCTATTAAAAATACCAACCTCAGAATTCAAATAACTGACCGCATTAAGCAAGGAGAGCTGTCACGTAGAACCCAGTGTATAAACTACATTGTACTAGTTTATAATCTGAACTGAGTACATAATGAGATTCTTAAATAAGTATTTTAAAAATCTCTTTGTATACAGAGAAATTTTTAAATAAGTTTCGTCCCAGTGTTTTTGAATCACGGAGATGGAGCTAGTTTGGCGATGAGTAGCTAGAAACTTCCAGGCATGACTTTCTAAATTAAAACTTACTAATTATCCCCCATTGTCCGTCTAAAGTAGTTTCCTTCGGCAACTCTACTTCTGCCATGCTTTGAATCGTGTTAGAAGAGAATAATTTCTTCTAACAAGCCGCCAGACCTCGCCCAAAGACCAAAAATGAAAAGAGCGACACTCAAAAAGGGAAATAAATCACATGGAGACAAATCGGATGAGCAAGGAGGTTACCACATCTGAAGGATCTGTTTTTTCGATAACGTACCAGTTCACACTGTTTTATTGTGGAAATGTCTGGTGGAAAAACGGATCCCTCAGATGAATTCTCCCCCCCCCCCATATGATCTTCCTTCGTTCCCAAGCACCACGTGAGAAACAACAAATTCCAGGTCTTGAACAAAAGCCCTACATCATATGTTGAGGACATCAAAACTGAAACATCAGCATTTAGTTGTGGTAGAAGAGAATAGCTTCATGTGGAGATTCCCAAGGGACTAAAGGATAAAAGTAACCGAACAAAATCAAATAACGAGCAAAGTTCAATTTTAACTTACTTTTTTTTAAAGTCATTCTTGGAACCTTCCACCCACACACGTATAAACTGCTGTCATTATCAATCCACTGCAGAATGGAAGCCTGTTAAACAATTCATGTTGAGGGGGAAATGGTCCATAATCTGCCACGCTGGTCCAGTGCGGGTTGGCATATCTACCGTATTTAGCAGTCAGGGGATTGAATCCCTGTGGTCTACTCAAATACCTTTTTTTTACTCATGTAAGTTGCAGTTCTTCAAGCACAGTTACGTTTAATTATAATTAAAATTACTATATCTAAAAGCCTAAAAAATTTCTTTGACTAATGATCACAATAGCTTTCACGTAGTTCCTTTTCAGCATCAACAAAAAATTCAACCTTTTTCTTTGTCTTAATGTGAATAAGGACGGAAAACCTGCACGAGCGTAACGTTGAAATAAGCAATAAAATGTTCAAAACTATTTATTCGGGTCAACTAGAATATTAATTCAAATACCCATGTGTATTGTGTCTGTAAATTGCGTGTATTCTCTGGTCAAATTACGTTTTGCTGGACGAAGACCCACAGTTTCTGGGGTAAAACCTTGGTATCTGCGCCTGGGACCGACTAACTCGGCCAGGAGTGAAAAAAGTCCATTTCTCGTGTCATCGACGGGATTCGAACCCGGGCCTTTTCCACCCGGTGTGGGGAGGATGGTGACGATACCAAGTGCTACCAGCGCAGACCAATAAAATGTTCACCGGCAATTGGAAGATGCTTTTTCTTGAATCACTCAAAATTAATCTACGGGTGGGCAAAGAAGTGAGAGGCTCAGATCAAGATTAATCGCCTCATCAGTGAATTTCTTTTCATTTTATTTTATTATTCCCTCACAGCCATTCGCGGAATAAGAATATACGGGCCCTGGGGTAAAAAATGTTGCCCTTCGTCTGTGGAGGCGAAACTATAAATTCTAGGCTTCCCCGCTAAGTTCTGAGCGGCCTCAATGTGGTCTTTAATATGTGTACCAAACTAACCAGCAGGCCACCTAACTCTTCACGCCCTCCCTCGTGGTGGCAGACGTAGGAAGGAGAGGGGGTGGTGAAGAAACGCTGTGGCAAAACTACTGCCTGGTAGTTTCGCCACAGCGTCTGTGCCAAAGTGTATTTTACGACAGGTTTAATTATTGTTCAACAACTCCAAAAAAAATTCCATTAAACTTGTTCCGGAATAGCAGTGGACACATAACCCTCTAACCATTTCACACACGTATATAAAAAATTATTTCGACTTCAAAGCGGCACAATATGGATATGAGATAAAAAAATATTATCACGCACACCACATTCAAGCAAATTAAAAGATTTTTTTTTTTTTTTGTAATATCCAGGGCCCATTTCGGAGTAGGGGAAGGAATAGGAGCTGCAGCTCAGAGCTCCTAGTTGCAATGGGAAAGCCAGAATTTACTTATACTGTATTACAATTTACTTATACAGGGTGTTCACAAAATTCCTTTACGAAACTAAAACGTTATTGTGTGAATAGGATACGTGACAAACCTGAAATCACTTCCAGGTGATAGAGGATATCTTCAAGTTTTTATTCGCCATCCAGAAAAAGTGCGCCTTGTAGTAGACAGCGGAAGGTGCGGTGCATACTTTGCTTCAACAAGCTGCAGTCTGTCACCGTTGTCATGCGCAAATTTGAAGCGCCGTTAAAAGAAAAAAAAAAAAAAGTCACTGAATAGAACTACAGTTCTCCAGTGGTGACTAAATTTCGTAAAGGACGCCTGTTTGTGAAATCACTCGGGTGGTAGACGAACAAAAGTCAATGAGGGCGCAATGGAGCCGGTTCGACGAATTTGAACACGAAACTCAAGGAACCCCATACGACGTGCCAGTGGTGAGCTTACCATATCAGAGTTGACAGTGTGTAATATTTTATGTGGCCGTCTGATGAAATTTCCTAGCAGTTTGGTATTATTCCTTTAAAAGAAAGTGCAAACTGGAAAAATAGGTAGAAATAAGATGATTTGGAGATGTACAACTCCTAATAAAGATTCAACCACTTGAGAAGTGTGATATTCGCTTCCACAAATATGTTGTAACGATTATTATAACCATAATTTCAGCACAATGGCTCTTTCTATTCCTCACTCCTACACTTCTGGTCAGCTGGGAAGGCCCCTTGCAAGTCGGGTTCCGGGACACTGTTCCGGCTGTCTCACCCTAGTTCCGCTACTGCCTTCTCCCTTTGTAGGAAATAATGAAACGATCCTCTCTAAATGGTTGAGAGGTAAAGAAAACAGTGTACAGAATTTTTAGGATATATAAATGTTTCAGAATTGGTTACTACAAATAAATTATATCTACATCATCGATTACTTTCTGATTATCCCCATTACAGAATAGAGCAATATAGAGTTTGATACAGGTCCAGGTGTCGTCATTATCATCATCATCAGCCATTTTCAATCCACTGCAGGATGAAGGCCTCTCCAGCAACTTACCGGTTCCTTATGTTTTGTGTAATGGCTATCTATTTACTAACTAGGAATTCTTGAATTTCATCTCTCCATCTCCGTTGTTGTTGTTTTCCATATTTTCTTCTAGCTCCTCTTGGGTACCATTCTGTTATTTTCTTAGTCCATCTGTCATCATGTCTTCGAGCTATGCATCCTGCCCAAGACCAATTAATTCTTTAGTTTTGATAAGAATGTCCTTTACTTGAATTTGCTGCCTAATCCGTGTTTCTCTTCTTATCCAACAGTCTGATTCCTAATATAATTCGATCCAGTCTTCGTTGTGTAGTTCTCAGCTTCTCTTCCATTCTTTTGGTGAGTGCCCAAGTTTCACTTCCATAAGTCATGGTGGGGAGTATACATTGGTTCATTATTTTAAGTTTCAGACAAAATTGGGATGTTGGTACGTGACTATATTTCCTGAATGCTCTCCATCCGAAATTTATTCTTCTCTTGACTTCCAGCCATTTATCATTGATACATCTAATGACTTGTCCAAGATATGAATCCGCCTTTTCAATTTCTGCTCCTTCAATGATTATATCCGTTTCTGGTCCAAGTGTACTATATTTTTAAAATCATACGTTCATGAGCCGATCTGTGGTTTTTGTAGGATAAAAATTCCTCAAAGTATCACTAGAAAAAAAAACCCTACACTGATGATTTTTAGATCATATTTTCTATTCTGTATACTGATATTTAAAGCGTGAGATTTTATGAAATCTATCCAAGAAGTAGAATAGATTTCAGCGCACCACCGACTAATTTTTGTCAGTCTATTTGGAGACGCCGGGTTGAGCTGTTTAACAGAATTCGCGCCGTGGTAACTAAAGCCAAGTAGATCCTGTCCCCAAATCCCGTATATGCTATGGCTAATTTTTCTGCTTTACCAGATGATAAGCCGAAGTCTCCTGGAGAAAAACCATGAACACTTTTTTCTGGCTCTTTTTTTCAGAGCGTCATAAAAAAGGGGGGAAAAGTTACTTTCGCCTTCTCAACAGTAAGTAGGCTACTCTATTTCTGAACTCCAACTGGTGCAGTTTGGAGATGAAATAACGTTTCTCTGTTAAACTAAATAAATAAACAAAATTCGTGATTATGCTGCAGATCATGAATCGATAATTTATTATAAGAAACAGCTGATTCCTGGCAGCCTGACAACGCTTGACATTTTATAGCAAGTTTGAGTACACGTTAGTAATTTGGGTAACTTTTGCAATAAGCGATAGCGCAGTAAACAAAAGATTCTGTTCTTTTTGTACGAATTTAAACCAATCTTAAAACACATAGCTCGGCAGTACATTTAATGAGGTTTGAAATGGATCGACACTAGACTTGCTTCTTTTTTTTTGCCTCCCCAACATAAAGGATGCGATATTTGTGATGTAAAACACTAATGTCCAAAATTCGAAAGTTGCAATGATAAAATAAGAGATTATATATGATAAAATAAGAAAATTACATTCTTTTTTGAGATATTTTTGTGGAAGGGTATTATTATAGTACAATTAAACTGTGGGTTCCCTTTATTCGATGATCCTACGCAATAGCGAGTACACAGCCCGTTTGCCCTAAGAACAGCCTAGATCCGTCACGATACTGATTCAACAAGATGTGCCAACGAGTTCGAAAGTATGCCAAAAGGATGCCGGTCCGTGTTGAGTTAAATGGTTAAATTCTGTCCTTGTGACACGCTAATTATCCTTCTGAAAGAACCCATATGCAGATGAATACACCGCAGTCATGAAGGGATTCACCTGGTAAGAAACTAATTCCAGATACCATCCAAATGTTGCTCCACTGCTATTGAGGGACCCAAGGTGCACCACGAAAATACTCACCACAACCATTCGAACACACCACCAACGTGCATTGTTGACATCTATCACGGTGGATACATGGACTCGTACTATTTTTGCCATATTCTGCTCTCCAATCAGCGTGAAACAGAAGGAACTCAGGTTTTCAGATCAGCACGCTTTTTTAGTCCTTTATTGTGTTGGTACCCGAGTCCACTACAACCATGCCGTTTTTTTTTTGTTTTTTTTTTGCTTTATTGGTCGGTTGCGAAACCCCATCCATGACAAGGTAGTTTCGCGTTCCGAAATGCCTTTTCAGTTACAACTCAGCCTGCCAAACTGATTCTGTCTAATAAACATCTTTGATATTATACTTATCTTTCACTTTCACATTAACCTTCTTAAAACTCTTAACTATCCGTTAAGATTTGGTTATTAAGACAGCAGCTTTTTTATATCTCCAACCCGGTTATCAATCTCCGCTATATAAAAGTCTATCTTCTTTCTTAGCGTTACATGTAACTGAAATCTTGTCTGCTGCAGCATCCTCTCTTAATGAGAGAGGATGCTGCAGTGTCCTCTGTTAATGCGAGAAGACGCTGCAGCATATTCCTGTCTGTGGATTGTAGGCTATTAACTTGGGAAAACATAAAAACTGGCTATGAATATACGATCCCTCGCATCACAACCACAGAAAATTTAAATTGCGTCCCACTCAAAGTTACTGAAAATAATATCGGTATATACAGTATCCGAACTCCTCTTGCATGCGTGGCAATCCCTTCTATTTGGGATAAGGTGGCTGACACATTTTCCCTCCTCCAAGGAGTACTAGGCAGAAGCCGTCATTAACTCCTTTCTGTAATAAAATCTTCGCAGGTTATGTAATAATTCTGTGATACAAGTAAACGGTGCATGACGTTGTTTTAAGGTTCGATATATGAGACAATTTCGTGAAAACAGTTGGTGGCCACGCAAGTTTGGTGAGTGCGATGATTCGGTGAATTATGTGGGAGGATTCGATGTATGACAAAGCAACACCGAAAATGCAGACTTTTAAAATGCCGTGCTGTAAATGGTTAATTTAGTGATAACGGTACGGTTCATATTTTTGATAGAGCGCATTAACCACTTTCGTTTACAGGCGCATTTGTAGATATGCGTAAAGCTTCTATTGCCTTCATGTCCGTCCGCATGTAATAACGCGACTCTTAAGGCCCGTGGCCGAGTGGTCGGGCGAGAGATACATTACATGTGCCTTGAATGGCCGAGGTTCAAGTCTGTTAAATACGGCGCTGTTTCTTGTATTCTCTCTATCTTGTGAATTCCTCTGACCGTGTGCTTGTCCCAGAGTATAAGCAGAAAATTTATTTATTTACTGTATGGATTTTCCTAAAATTTTAATACTTGGATTTTTCGGAAAGATTTGTCCAGCCATCTTAAATCTGATTGGAATCGGAGCAATAAAAGTCTGGGGTTCCCCAAAACCAACCATGCACCCGGCTCCCCAGATATCATTGCACGGTCCTGAAATAGCAGTGTGGATTGGCTGAATATGCACCCATTATTGTTCAGAAATGACAAAGTCCTTCCATATTGTACAGTTTATGAACAGACAGTCATGCTGAAGATAACAGGTGCATACCCACTTTCCAACTTACCCGTGAGTAGGATAGGGTTAAAAACTTTCACACAAAATAAATTCATTAAAAAATGCATTCTTTTCTTTTATTTTCTAAATTTAGTATTCCTCCTGTCTATGTGACCAAAATGTCTCTTAATTTCAAAAATGTCTCTTGTCCCAAACCTTTTACTTAACTGATTTTCTTAATTTCTGGTATTTCACTGGCAAAGACACTTCGTAGTGTCACAGAGACCGAACTGTCGTACGATGAATTGTCTCACACGAGAGAGAGAGAGCACAAAAGGCTTTAATATCCTAAATCAGGTTCTCACTAAGGAGCCTAGCTATATAAAAAAGTGGGGGAACGAACAGCAGTCAGTGACCACAATATCATAAAATGGGTTGTATATAAAGAAACGTGGTCAAAGGCAACGTTGTTGTTGGGCGCATCAGCAACTTAGATCATATTGCACCATTGTGTGTTATGTCTGTGGAAGTGTCTTCACGGGCTGATCTTACGTTGCACGGGCTGAAAAATCCGGAATAACTCACAGAGGAATGTTCCACTCGCTCCTCCTGAGATCTAAATTTTGGGATGAATGTACATTATGGTGGTTGCATCGTTTCTATGTCCCAGTGTATACTGTCTAGTGGAACACCTCAACTCTGCATTAGATTCTTCAATCTGATTCCAGAGGGAATGTTTTCATTTGGTTTATTCTTATATTAAATCACTATAAGATGAAAGGGAAGGCTCAAATAGGTATAACATGCTTTCACAAATAAAACAAGTTAGTTAATGTACGCAGGACATTACATTTCGGGTGCGTTAGCAAATAGTAATCCTATGAAGTACCATGCATTTTTGAACAGCCATAGCACTCCTCTTTAAACGCTTTCTCACATATATCGCTTCCCCCCACTTTTTAAGGTCACATAACCCCGGATATAACCCCCCCCCCTTCGTCTTGATTTTCGGCTTTGGGAAAGGGATGATAGACTAAATTCTAAGAATCGTTAATCTTGTAGTTGCGATTACTTCACAGAAATGGTTCCCACTGCAGATGACATTTATTTCATTTTAACTGGAACCTTTTGAAGGCAGACATCGCGCTTTACAACTCGGTGTCTCGCTATTCATCGTCGCATTCGGACGTTCTCCACAGGTTGTTTCTAAATTCAGTATTATTGCGTTATTCATCCTATTTCCTTGCTGATATAGTAATTAAGTGTCTTTTTTGAGGGCTTCTGTTAATGGCATTATTATTATTAAATACTATATTTATCATGATTTATACAGTAATAATCAAGATACGTTTAGTCTAATTTAATGATATCTTTTTTTTTTTTTATACATTTTCATTAATTTTACGCAAAAAAGTAGCCGAAGAGGAGCATCTAATTCAACTTAATATTGCTTCATAAACACTAAAAAACAGCTAAAACAATAGTCATCTATCAAAACATTTAAAAAAATGGAAAAAAGTGGAGATCTCGCGTATAGTATTTCTTGGAGACCAGTACCTTTGAAAAGCGTAATAATGGGAGTTTACTGTAATAGATAAACTCGACTTACTGGAGATTCTAACCGTCTTACCAATCCTCTCCGTCCCTACCCCATGATATTTCTGACCGTATTTTAGCGAAAAAGGACTGCAGTAGTTAACACTAATAACTAACAAACCGCAAGATACACATGACAATAATTCCAAATTTAAACAACCCTCCTCCAAATTGGAGGTACACAAAAGTAATCATCAAGAGGGAAATAACACCGATAACGTGATTTCATTACATTCTACTCTTCATATCTCTTTACTTTTTATTATATTCTATTCGTCCAGTGTAGTGTTTTGGTTCTTGTTGGTGTTCTCTATCTTGACATTATGGTTTTGCTTTGCGCGTACAATTAACCAATTGTAATTAAGAATATGTACTGTTTATCTCATTTATAGTTATGTGATATCTATTTTGAATAGTTGTTCGGTTCAATCGCTGGAGTACTTGGCTCACCCAACAGATCTTCACTGGATACAAATATTTAACAGCCTACCGAAACTTATCCGTACTTTTAACTGTATTACGATGTCAATAATTTTTTTTTTAATTTACAAAATATCTCGTTAAAAGGATAAAAAGAATCTTTAGTAACATACTACTTAAAAGTATTTTATAATTTCGCACCATATCGCTTATATATATTACGAACACCATTCTTGAATATATGTTCACTATATTGGTCTCCATCTACAAAGATCATTCGAAAAGTCTTAACGAGGAATCGAGTTTATGATACTGACCAAAATTTAATGCGTTAATTTTTAAATAGGAACTTAAATAATTGATGCGTTTGCACAAATGGCTAATTCACATTGTAAATCAAGATATTAAAAATACTGTCCCTTACAGTGTAAGTCTCACACTGTAAGGGATAAGCCTCGCGGGGTTTTCTATTATTTCTGGTGTACGTAATCACGTTGAAAAGTAACTTCCCCCACTAAAGATTCCTTGATTATTTTAACAGAAAAACTGATGTGATATAAATAAAAACTATGCCACTGGAAAGGGAATTTACTAATTAAATAAACCACCGAAACGTTAAACTGCAGCTTTATTTTTGACCTTACAACCATCTCTATGGCATTCTGTTATCCACTTGGTTAATCATCACAGATAACTCGATCATAGATTCCAGATACCTCCAGGTAAAGTAAAATTACTATTCTGCATATGCGCTGCAGAAGTATACTAAATGTGCAATCGTAGTGTTGACGCAACATTTTTAACATGCATTGCGAAGTACCTTTGAACACAACAGACCTTTTAAAAACGTTTATTACCAAATTAAATCATCTGACCTTCACCAAGGAAAGTCTACACTAAGAATATTAGTACTGGTAAGGCTAAATGATGCAAAAAATAAAAGAACTCTTTCGGCACCAGCAAAAAATTGAAAAATAATATAAAACAAAAACTGTCTATCAAGAGTAATCAATGTCTAACAATAGTAAGTAATTATTTTATCGAATTATTTCGATAATAATCAAACTATAGCAAAATTCAAGTACTGTACATAAAGGTACTGTTAATTCTATTTTTTAATATAAAACAAATTTATCTGACTGCAATTCTGACTTAATCTGATTGAAAACAAATGAATGCTAAGTTCATCTTTCGAATGCCCGCAAAAAAACACCACGATCCAGTTCTCTGTTGATCCACACAACAAACAAAATAAGAACCAACCATATGTTTAGAACTTTGTGTCAATCTGTACAATTATTAAAATAAAATTATTTTAAAAAGGTAGTTACTGTCCACGTATGCATTGTAGCTCCTCACGAAATTTAACAGCCTTTTAACTACTAGATTAAGAAAAATTATAAATTATTGAGAAGATTTGGGATGGCTAGACAAATCATTCTAAAATAACTTAACATAATATTTTATGAAAATCTGTCAATTGGAAGTGGAGTTGTTACATGCGGAAGAATGGATAGCCATGGCGTCTGCCCGTATAAAAATATTCACTAAAAGGTAAAATGTGTCCTTACTTCAGTGTAATACTTCATATACGAATCGTGAAATTCTCTGAGAAACTACTCCAGTTTTCAGAGGTTTGAAAGTTTTGCCAATAGTATAGAGCTAAGATGAAGCTCCGTGCAAAATTTCATTAAATTTGGTACAGTAGAAGAAAAATTATTGTTACCATCATACCATTATGACTGCAACAATCCAAGTTACAATAATTCACTCTGACGGAAGCTGAAGATTACGTCATGCGAAAAGCGTTACTTCCGTAACGCTTTTTCGTTACAAAATATTTGGAATACGCCAGTTTTTAACGTCAATACTGTGAATAACGATTCGTATCAATATACCTTGTACGAGTTCCATTCGTTGAAGTAAACGATAATCAAAGTTGGAGCTACATACTTCCATAATTCCTACAATACACGAAGCGGGACTGGCAGATCATTCCCTTACCTTTTATATATTTTCATAGCAACAGCTGTATAACTTGAAATCGAATATTACGAGTAAACACTTTCACCACTCATAACCAGTCTATTAGTAATAACACGGTATATGTGAGTATAGTTATGTAGGCTTATTATTTTACTACTGTCCAATCGTATCCAGAAAGAAATTAAGTTTCTTGCAGAAGTCGCAGATTAATTCCTTAATGAGTATTACTCCCACTTCCCACAAAGGCAGTAGCTGTATTTTTGCATGTTTAATGTGATTAGCAATCTGGGTTACGTAGTTTTCGATATCTGCACGCATACTTTTTTGTCAATCGACGTGCCTGTCTCATTGAAAACAGGTATCTGATGCCCAGGACGTGTATCGAGGAAATGGACGAAATGCAGAGTGCTTGCTGTCCAATTTCTTAAAGGATTTACACATAAGGATTTTTTTGGTATGGGGTACATAGCTAAATCTGACCTCAAAAAATGGTGCAAAAATTTACCCATGACTCCGTTGCTGATAAGAAAGGACAGTTAATTAACTTGTAAGAAGACACCAGAGCTCGTGTTTATTAATAATAATATTATTAATAATAATAATATTGAAATATTATTATATTAAAAAAAAACCTTTAATTGGATTTTTTCCGCCCTAGGACGGATACTGGGACCAAGTGCATGGGGTTGTCGATTGTGTCTGGTTATTATTATTGTTGTTGTTAATATTGGTCGAGAAACTTTCTTACTATCCTACAAGTGTTCAGGATTACGGCTTTCTGGAGTCCCATGTAAGCGTTCGCTGGAAGGTCTATTGCTACCAGGTTCTTATGGATGCTCTTTGGCACCATGCTGGTGGTTGATACGATGATATGGATGGTCATTAGATTGTTCCATACGCCACATATCTTTGATTTCCTGTCTGGGGGTCCGAATACTTCCTGATCTTTTAGTCACCGCTATCAGGTAGGTAGCCATTTCCTTCTTGTAGATGAGGGTGATGTCTTGTCTGTTGTGCGGGATCGTCTTGTCCATTATAATGGCACGATCCCAGTATAGTCTGTGAATAGAGGTCGCTAGTATGGCCTGAGATGCGTACTTGTAATGCGGTAAACTTTCTTTGATCAGCTTGTATTTTTGTGCTAGCATGTGATGTATTATCCTAGCCACCTGGTCCCGTCTGGGAGCGTAATCCGTCTGGATCACCCTGCATTCTGCTGTGATGTGCTGGATTGTTTCTGGGGCTAGGTGGCATCGTCGATATGTGTCATCCGTTATTCTGGAGTGCCTAACGATGTATTTCCTGTAGTTCCTAGTGTTGATTACCTGGTCTTGGATGGTGAGAATGAATCCTTCGGTCTCGGGGAAGAGCCTTCATTCGTGAGCAAAGCGTTGGAAATAATCTTATCTAGGTAGTCCTGATGGAGTCATTGTAGTGTCTGCCTTAGAGTTTCTTCTTCGCCCATATTTCTGTCTGTTTCTTTTATCTGCGTCAGTGTGGTCTCCTTGTTGAGATTCGGTGTTGCGTGCCGTTTGTCTATCTTTCTTATTGTTGGTAGACTGGTGCTGTGTTTTCCTGGAAGTAATCGCGCAGATCTTTAACCGCCTTATTATTATTATAATAGTAAACGTTTTATCAGGCTGTTAAACAGCAGGAAGTTCGTGTAATCAAATATTCCGGATATATATAAAAGAGCTATACCTATAATAATAGTTGTTGTTGTTGGGTTTTAGGAGCATTGGCATCTAAAACTATGTTGCCCCATGTATATTGTCTGTAAATTGAGTGTGTTCTGAAGTCGATTTTCTGCAGCTGTACGAAACACCCGAGTTTCGGGGAGAAAAAATCATGCTACCCTCGCCTGAGACCGACTAACTCAGCCACGTTGTGAAAAAGACCCATAAAAATTCCTCCCGTCATCAACGGGATTCGAACTCAGTTCTTTTCCACCCGGTGTGGGTAGGCCAGCGATCCTACCAACTGCACTACCCGTGAGAGTTCTATGACAGTAACCAACCCTTCAAAAATGTAGTAGCTAAAGAAGTGAGCACAAAATAATAAAAATAACAATACTACTGTCTTTCGGATTACAATTGATATTCCTTCAGAATGTTTTAGTGCAGGCTGTCTATGTACAAAAGGTCTTAAGATGATAAAGTATGTTGTGATCAGATTCGCAGCTTTCAGACAATGCAAAAGATCGCTCAGCATGTTGCTGAAAAAAAAAAACGATTAAAAATAATAATAAATAAATAATATCCATTAAAGTGGCGTCAGTGGAATATTACCATTTTTCCAGATATGGTATGGTTTTCGCTGTAGACCTCAGTGCGCCCCATTGTACACGGTTAAGGAGAACGAGAGTTTAAACCGAGTTCCATTTTAAACGAAGACAGCACGGAGGTATTGTACATGCTAGAAATATTCATCCCTCTTCTGCCATTTCTCTTTCAGTACAGCCAGAAGTGATTAAAGCTAGTCTTCTTGTACATAAGTTATTGAAGTATACAGTACACGAAATTTCCCTCTATAGGTATTATGCGAACAGAAATTTATTTATTAAAGGTTATATTTTTTAGGAATAAAATTAGTTCAGAGTACAATACTTCAACAAAAGTTCGGTGTTTATAAGCCACAGATAAAACAATGGATCCCGAATACCTTCAGTACACAAGACTCGCTGTACTGCAAACGATTTCACCCATACGTAATTATCAGTTAATAAAGAAGAAAAGGGAAGGAAAGAAAGATAATTATAAACTTCATGATGTACATAACCTAGATCTCATATATGGGAAAAGCACTTGGGTTTTCTGCGGTTAGCAGATATAAAACTGAATGGTTTTAGTACTCCCAACAGCGCAAACTCCTATACTACAAATTGTCTGTTTTACCTTCAAACAAATCACGTCACTCTTTTTCCATCTATTTGAAGTTAGACACTGCGATGAGAGAGCCAGCATTTCATAGCAGTGTCTATAAGAGCCTGTATGAAGACGTACTCGTATATACAGTAGTTTCCCGATAAAAGTCGAATGTCAACCAAGGTCAGGCAATCTTCTATACGTATATCGGATGAATGATTCAACTGGGGGGGGACAAGATAGACATCAGATGAACATTTGACTTTTGTGTAAGGATTACAGCATTAGGATAACAATATTTAGAGAGCTTTTCTGCCCACGAAGCAGTTTACCCTGCTGCCCAAGCGAAAGCATAAACCGCAGTACAGCCATCACCACCTTACAACTACGGTACCAGAGTTCACAACGAACACGTCGTAACCCACCAACACGCACGTGCGAGGTTAAAGTGTGTCAGCGTTTCTTTGCTCTGAGCGCCGGATGCAGGTGATGGAGGTCGTAGCCTTGATGTGGAAAAGACTCATTAAAACTTTCGTTGGTTGGGATTCTTTGATGAGGACATTCCGTACACAGGTTCAGCTATAACGCTGCGCTGATGAGCGATTTATGATAAATACCTGGCTAGTAATACTGCTCGCAAGAAAGATGTTACTTTAGCTAGACGCTCTATTAGAAAAATGTTTGTTAGGCAAACATAAACAAGCGATACAGACAGAGTACCCCACAGGTTCGCTTCTACAGAAGTGATCGATTATTTGACAAAATACCGAAAAACCGCTGCCCACATTGAAATACTTTCATTATTCAACCAGTAATAGGGTGGCGGTGTAACAGTTCACCCCAGGTAAAAAATTCTCATGATCTGCGAGAGCTTTAACTTTCACTTTTTTTAGTATTTTGTTTAAAACGCTGATTTATTTTAAGGAAGTGGACTTATTATTGGACATCCGATATTATAAACATCAAAGTCTGACCGAAGCGCTCAGTACAGGTTCGGTCACATGCCAATTCTGAAAATTTCAATGATATCAAATTTTCAGAAATAAACATAATTAGAGGTACTGTAATAGATCTTTTTCTACAGAAATGTTTAAACTGTGGCATTAACTAACTTGATACCAAGTGTTACGAAATATTAACTTTAGTACTATAGGTATGGATATTTCAAGTGCGTTGAAATATCCATACCTATAGTACATAACCATGCGTATAAGTGTTCCTATATCTATCTAAAAAACATTCAAAAACCTGGTCGTCATGCCCCCTTATGATCATACCTGGATACGATGCAGCCAATAGAACACTGCTGGGCAAAATGAATTCAAGATCCACCACAAGTTACACCACGTAGAAAACGTGGTATAACTCGTGCAGCTTGTGGTGAAGAAGAACAAAATTGAATATGGTGGTGTACCATAGCATAACGATGAAATTGGGAGACAGCGAGAAACTTCAGACAGGTAGAAGGGACATTTATAGGGGTTCATCTGAAGACCAAAGACTTATCAAAAAAAGGTCATATTATAGAAGCCGATACAAGGTGCTCGAAAATATGATCCCCTTCAACGGTTAAACAGGCGTGACAGCGATGAAACACGCTCGATATAAGAGTGTTTATAATAACCTATGGCAAGGAATCGTATTATTCCACCAGCGCAGCCCTTAGCTCACCCAGTGACCGAGAAGTTGTCGGCGTACAATGCGACGCCAACACAAGGGCGTCCCACACATATTCGATCGAATTTAAGTCCGATGATCGTCACGGCAGTCGTTGAATATCTTCAGTTTTAAGATATTCCTCCACCACTTGAGCTCTATGTGCAGTGGCGTTGTCGTGCATGAAAAGAAAATCTGGGCCAACCGCACCCGTAAAAAAATTGCACATAGGGTTCGAGGATCTGTTCCCGGCAACTCTGCGCAGTTACGGTACCTTTATCATAAACACGAAGAGGGATGCGGCCGTTGATCATTATTCAACGCCACACAAAAAGTGTATTCACCCTATGATCACCCCTTTTCAACCTGGCGACCACCTTCGCTACTGCCCCCCACTGTTCTCTCCCTATTTTAATCCCCTACTCATACTATCTCCCCGTCTTCCTTTCTTAATTTGTATTTATTTTTCATTTTCTGGGCCCAGAAAATGAAAAATAAATACAAGGCGACCCCAGGGTTCGCCTGGCTAGAGTCTATTTCTGCTTATTGACTCGGCCCACTTTTTCGTGGCGAAGGACAGAAACTAGGGGTTCGTGGTTTCCACAGACCCCGAGGCTAAAAGGACGGATGAACAACATACCAACACAACCTACACTAGCCTTTCACAAACACACACTACTCACTATCTCGCCTTCAGAATACTACATACGTCTCAAAGTACCAATCGCGGAGTTGAGGAATCCCTGGTGCCGCTATTCAAACAACACTATGCCCTTTCTGTACACATTGTACTCCTCAAATTCAAATTCTGCATTCCTTATAACTGTGTTACACCACGTCTCTGATATCCCAAAATACTATCCGCAATTGACGTCTTGACAAGCACTTCAAACTGATCTAATTTATTTACTATACTACTAGCATTATAACTATAAATGCACCTGTTCTTGCTCTTAGTTACCCGAACACAGCCGATGTATTTAATTGTTCCATGCTGACTCCCAGCAGTCCTTCAAATCCCCCAACACACCACTTTCTAAGCTGCTGCTCATTTCAATAGAAGTAATGCAAGAATCACTTTCAACTCTGCCTGCAGCTACTGTTAATTTGTTATTCTATGTATCGTCCCCCAATGCCAGCAGTTTTCCGACGCACCTAACACTGCCTCGATAGCATCAGCAAATATTCTTGCATCTTTTCTATTTAAGTGTATCCCATCCCTGTAGAAACAACCTCTCCTGTTAACAAGCACAGACCATACTGCGAAAAATTCTACCACATGAGCCCTGCACAATCTCTCCAGGGCCGAATTGATTGACAAGGCTCTCATCATATACTCCCTCCTATCGTGTCTTGCAGAATTGCAGACACTTTCAAATTTAACCCAACTCGCGACTTTTTTTTTTTCAACATTGACCTGTACTTGTTAAGTAAGTTCGCAGATCTCCTACTCTTGATGTCATTAGTGACAACGTGTACAACATTATGTAAAATATGTTTCCAACGTGAACAACAATAAGGTGCCCTTAAAAATTATATCTGCTCCACAACGTCATCAACTTTTGCCCCTGGCAGACATACTCTGGTCCTATTCCATTTCTCTTTTTTTGCACAATATATTTCCCGTTTCACTGACAAATAGAGACACCGACAACAACTAGCTCCTGTGGGACCAGCGCATTCTGCCTTGGGGATTGCCGCTGTGTTGCCTGATTATCAAGTGCAAGGTGTGGCGTTGATGTGGGCAGCTGAGAGCTTGGCCTCTTTATTTAAATCCTTCGAGGGCATCCACCCTGTCCTTCAAGCTCTCATGAAGGCCCTAAGAACACTGAGTTGGCGCCTAACATCCTCACACCCTTTACATCTATCATACATAAAGACAATCCCGTTTCTGATATCTGTCTCGCGCCACAAACATTAAACAAGCAGTACATTTAGTAAGATTGTGATTCAGAAGACAGCCACCCCCCCTCAGTCTTTCCCCGAGCCATGGCACTTCCAGTATCTTGAGCCTTTTGCTTTGTTGCTCTGGTCTGCGGCATGATTTCGGTTCAAATTCAATACAATTAAGAATACTACACTAAGCTTATATCCTAATATATGCATGAATTTTACGTTATTGAATGTATTTCAATATCGAGCTTACGGTATGTGTATTTCATATCTCCTACCAAGTTCACGTTACATGAATATGGAAAACTACTGTACAAATTGGAGCTGTATGGTATTAAGGATAAGTTGCTACAATGGATAAAAGGGTGGTTGAGTGGGAGATGACAGAGCGTGGTAATCAATGGACGCTGCCCTTCGTGAACTAATGTTATTAGTAGAGTGCCCCACGATTCGGTATTGGGCCCATTGTTGTTTTCTACATCACTGATATTGATGAATGATATTAGGCTTAATGTTTGCAGATGATACAAAGGTTGGCAGGGTTGTTAATGACAGTAATTGCAGTATGCTAATGTAACAGGATCTAGTAAAGTTGAGAAAATGGGCTGCAAAGCGGCAACTGAAGTTTAACATTGACAAACGTAAAGTAGTGCATATGGGTAGCAGTAACCGAAGAGAAACGTACCAACTGTGTGGTACTACACTCAGGTTAGTGCAGAATGAAAAAGACCTGATGGTAATTGTGCAGTCAGATATGAAGTTTTCTCAGCAGTGCAGACAGGCTGCCAAAGCAGGTCATTGGGTATTGTCAATAATATACAGAAATTTAGCTAGTAGGGAAATGGAGGTGATTATCCCCTTGTATAAGGCAATGGTCAGGCCACACCTTGAGTAGCACGTACAAGCCTGGAGGCCTCATTTTAGGAAGGATGTAGATGTGCTAGAACGAATACAGAGAGGGGCCACAAGACTGGTGAAGGGAACAAAGGGGTAAAGGGGTGCTCTTACTAAAAAAGGCTTAAGTTCTGCAAATTGCAGCGTCTGGAGACTAGGTACCTGCGAGGAGATTTGATTGAGGTGTATAAGGCTTTGAATGGTTTGAGCAATGCTGATGGGATTCTTCCTCTTGCTCAGATTACGAACTTGAGGGGGAATAAATTCAAATTGAGGAACGACAGTTGCAGAACAGATGTGCGGAAATTGATTACTGGAACAAACTTCCATCTGTCGTTGTGGAAGCTGATAGCTTAAATAAATTCAAGAAAGAACTGAACAAACTTTTGGAGCGAATGGGTGGGTGAAATGGGATTGTTTTTTTTGTTTTTTTTTCCTTTGGCTGATGCTACATAAGCTTGCTTTCTTGCAGATATGCCTATGCTAATGCTAATTTAATGCTATTCTCTATCAAGTTTAAATTATATGCATTATGTTAATGCTATTGTATTAGCATAATGGATATATTAATGCTAATGCTATTCCCTATCAAGTTTAAATCATGGATTACGCTATACCGTTACGTTTGTAAATTCTAAATAGTTATAATAGATAATAAAATTCGCTGTCTGTTGCCAACTTCCGTGATTCGTACTCTCGAGTGACCTATTTGAGGTACAATATCTGCGTAAAATCACCGACACTAATAGCTCTACGAATATTAATGTTACAAACTACGTGATAAAATTAAGTTATAAAAACACGTATGTAGTTCTATAAATTATAGTTTATAAGCCTCTTCTGATACTGATTACGCCGCTACAAAGCTACTAACAAACTCCCAGTATCTCCTATATCAATACTAAAACAACGGCAAAAAAATTCGGAAGTTCTTATCAAAACAACACAATGCTGACAGAAGTCGAGTCTGGTTGTTTGAGCAGTTAAAAGGCCAAGTAAAGAACACACACACCACTAAATTTAAATCAAAAGTTAGAGAAAACAATAATTTCAAATCAATAAATAAAGTCCACCTAGCGGCTCCCAAAAAACGTGTAGTTCTCGTAGCAGATATGTTTCGCTCAAGCCAACAGCATGAAGTAGAGGGACTGATGGGAAGGTATTTCCATTGTGTAGCAAAACTGCTTTTAAACTTAATTTTGAGGCATCAGTAAATAGAAGCCGTCAGGATTATGTTCGATGCCCAGTTCGTTCAGGAGGCCACTAATATCTTTACAGAAAGTCGTACCATCTTCCATAAAGAAAAATTTTGAAAACCCCTTCTAACGTTTTCGATATACTATAATTTTAGTTCCTACTTCAACCAACTTCCACCTTTGTAATCTAGAATCAAGGAGTTCTACTTGCCCTTTAGATAAAGGAAATCAAGAATGAATATCGCGCTGAACAATTTTCTGGTTGGTACTCCAATCTGTTGAAGTGGGCGCTCCAGCACAACAATCCTCGCAATATTCATCACTGCTTCCGTTTTCCCGTTGTTATGGGGGCTCTGGCATCGACAGGTCTTAGTTATGTGGAACAGATCTTATTACAGATGATATGTTAAGATATTTGATGCTGCGCTTGATTTTCTGAAAACATTTGATATTTTTACCACGCAGAAATAGAAATCCTCGGTGTTTCTGCGTGCCTTAACGCTGACTATTCGGCTTCATCTTCAGTGGAGCTGTTTGTAATTGGGTTTTTAGTGCGTCACAGTACGACTAGGGCCATACTGCACCATTATGTCTATACAAGTGTGTGTTCACGGGCCTATTTGCATGCTGTACGGGCTGAAAGAACAGGAACAACTGACTGAGAAAATCCTGCTTCCTCCACCTGAGATCGGCTAACTGCAGCCTCGACTGAAGATAACTTTAGAAATCCCTCCATTCATCCACGGGAATGGAACCCAGACCTTTCCAAACGCGTGACTAGTAGCAAAACCACTACACTGTCACGTAGGACCAGTGGGAGCAAAATGATTCCCATGATCGAAAACCGAACGCAGTAAAGGATAAGCATTTTATTTCATCTTAACTTGGTCAATTGGCAGATGAAGCATATAGCGCACAGTTGGAACTCAGATGTTTCTTGTGATCGAGCATTTTGCAGATTTCAGTGCGAAATAAAACAGCAAATCGCGTGATTTAAAGTTTAGTACACAAAATGAAAATGTTCATTTTATTTTTAAAATGAAAAATTGCCCCAACGGTATAAAATAAACACTTAAAAAAGGGACGCTCACCCGTGCGGACAGTCACGAACCCACAACAAAGATTGGCACCATCACTAGCTCTACTGGATTATGCAAAAACAGCATTATCAGAAGGTGACAGTGACCGAATATTTTTGTTACGTTCACAATCCTAAAAGAACACGCAGTATACGTAATAGGGGTTTACTATACATGTGATGTTAGTTACGTTTCCAACGTTATTTACGCTTCCTTGCATTATTTGGCATAACTAATACTATGGATCTGTCCAAGGTGTCGGTTTACAACTACAGACCAATGCGTCCCGCCCGCCACTAACTAACAGCTGGACTCTAAATCACGAGAGGCAAGGGCACGCTGTGATCCGCCTCCTCAAAATTTCATTGTGGGCAAGATAACACGGAGATATTCACTACACCCACACGCACCAGTAGGCAAACTTGTAAATTTAAGTATTTTCTTAGTTTTTTCCACAGATTTCATAACTCTGAATAGTAAACACATTTCCTTCTTTATTCTATTTTTTGATAACCCTAAGCACGAGAGGTATTAGAACTTATGGTACTTAGTACCGTACATGCGTTGAAGGTTGAGAAAATGAAAGCAGATACTTGTTGACATTAGACTTGAATTTCTGTAGATTGAAATTTCCAGGAAATACGCATGGTCCTGGAAGGTCGTTCCAGAAGACGAAAGTTGAATAAATAAATGAGGAAGAAGAAAAGTTGGTTCTATGAGTTTGAAGTTGGACATTAAAAGGAACTTGACTGGTTGTAGCATGTATTCGGACTGGTTTAGAAGATACAGAAGGAATTATAGAAGCCAATTCTGAAGAACAGTGCCCATGGAAGTATCTGTAGAAAAGGCATGCAGCAGATGCAGAACGTTATAAGAAAAAGAGTGGAAAGACTTTGTAACATATGGTTCTTTAAGTAACTGCCCTCTTCTGAATGGAATCAAGAAGCCTGAGAGAGGTTTTGGGGGTACCGCCCCAGATGTGGGAACAATATTCCATGGTAGGGCGGTTTTGTACGGAGTGAACAGCTGTTTTGAAGAAAAGTAACGCCGAGAGCGAAAGAGAAAACCAAGTTTTTTAGATGCAGAAGAAGCAATATTTGTAATGTGCTTATGCCAAGAGAGATTAGAAGTCAGGGTAATCCCCAAAATAGATATATCATTTTGCCTAGAAATTGGAGTGTCGCCAAAGATAAGCATAGGAGCAGATGAATCCTTTTTGCGAGATATAACATAGGACTGAGTTTTAGAAGGATTGAAATCAACTAAGTTATCCTTGCCTCACTGGAGAATAACCTGGAAATTAGCATTTAAGGAATTGTTAGTCCCAACAGGTTCGGTCCGGTGGACTATCTAGTGGCTGTCCTGCGAATACCGTTTTACATTTGTACTCTCGAAATGTCAGGAAGACTGGATCTCACCAGCATAACATCAATCACACTGCATGATGGAAGAGGTGGAGGGGGGGGGGCTTTCCGGAGCTTTGCTCTGGAGATTAAACAGAGATTCCACCACTTCGAACCTCCAATACGCAAAGTGGTGATATTTCACCGGTGGATGAGAGTCATATACGACCTAGTATTGCCTGGTAATACAGCAGGATGGCATTCCTTCGTGTGGTGTGGGCACCATACCTTGACCCTTGTTTTCGTTGGTTCGCACCTGGATGTTCACCTCTAGTATACTAGGTGCCGCATTTAAAGCCTTGCACATGGGAGTTATACCCAAAGTGCCACCTTCGTGAAGTTGCATGCAGAGGATTTGGCTGTCACAGACCGACCGGACTTTGCCGAAATTAAGTCCACTTGACTTGTGTGTCACTCGAATATCAGTTCCATTAACGTTTTAGACTTCCAAGAAGAAAGCCCAGCTTGACATACCTGAGAGAATGTTTGTGACAGCCTCAAAGACTAAAGATTCTCAAGACTTTCAATTAAAATATCTGAATTTTTAAAAACGCATAGTAATAAGCATACTATTCCAATAAAAATACTTCTAAACACACACATGCATCATTACTATTTTTAAAGGAAATACACCTCTTCTTAAAAATAATAATGAAATCGTACATATTATTAGAGAAAAATTGACAAAAATTTCAGAATCTGATTACATGGTATCACAGAAGGACTATTCGGGCCACTAATCCTTCTACCTCCATTTTCTGGAACAACCTGCCTTCACACGTATTTCCTAAAAATTACAATCTAAGGAATTCAAGTCTAATGCCAACAAGTATATCTTCTTCTTCCATCTTCTCAACTTTCAATCCACTCACGGTACTAATTACTACAGGTTCCAATACCTTCTATGTCTGTGGTTTTAATTAAAAAAAAAATTCCTACAAGGATTTCAACCATGAAAATCTAACTTTTCTTTTACGTTTCAAGACAATACTACGTTTCTTCTTCAGGCCTGCAATAATCAAGAAATAATTAATAATTGTAAACAGGAGAAAATAGAAACGTTGATTAAATCCGTCTGTTTAATGAAAAATAAAATAAATACGCAACCTAATGAATGGAAATAGCTTTTTGCTTAGATAAACGCGAGTCCGGGTGATGATTATTGTCTAATTTAATGGTATTATAAACACTGATCTAAATTTAATCATCTATATACTATTTAATCTGCAGATTTCGGATTACAACTAGACCAATAAGAAAGAGAAACATCAAATTAGAAATTACTTCAGAGAATTATCACAGTTGTAAGATGAAAAATCTTTATATCTCGTTAATAAACTGAAACATCGATTTAAAAAAAAAAGTGTTCATTCTCTGAAGCAATTTCTGTTTTGATGGACTATGTTTCAAAGTGTTCTAAGTTCTTTCTGGGTCATAAGAGTTTGCAGATTTAGAAGTATTTAGATTTTGCACGTGTTAAGCGCCCATCTGTCTATTATAAATTTATGGAGTTCATAAGAGCCGTTTATGAAGCGGAAAAAGAGCATCAAACTCTGTTGACTGTCCTTACTGATGGAAGCATTCCATGAAAATGAATAACACGAAGCCACAGGATAACATGAAGATAAATAACATTGGGCTGATGCAGGCCATGCTTCCAAAGTGTGTTGCAAGAACAGGACGAGTATGGACATTGATTCTTCAAAAAGCCATTTATGGAATCGGGTACTGTCCAGGCAGAACAGCAGTAAATGTGCAAACTCTTTGAACTTAATGGATGCCAGAACATCTATTGTAGATACTACTAAACCTTTGGCCAGCCCTCCCTTCTGCAATGGAAGTCTTGAACAAGGGTTTTTTTATTCAGTGGATGAATTTTCATGAAATTTTATATTTGGATCTTTCAGAAAGATCTGTTCAAACGGCTCATTAAAATCGAACCAACAGAAATCCAACAATTAAAATTCTTTAATCGTTGGATTTCTGTTGGTTCGATAACTGTATGTCCTACTCGCCCTACTTTGGTCTTATCCATGTATAAGAATTTCATGGATACAACGAAAGTAGAGAAAGTAGGACATACAATAATTGATATTTAAGAGAGAGAGAGAGAGAGAGAGAGAGAGAGAGAGAGAGAGAGAGAGAGAGAGAGAGAAATGATGAGTATATCGTGAGTGAAAGGGATACAGAGTTTACACATGAACTGGATGAATGCAATCAAGGCTATGAAAGTTAATACAGCTCCGGGAATCGACATGATTGAGGTGGGCGTGGGGAAAAGGTTTTTTATGATAAGACCACAAGTTTTGAGGTCGGTTTTTAATGAATGGCTGGAAGAAGGTCAATTTCCTGATCTTTTGAAACCTGCTGTGCTGATAATTTTGAAGGAAGATGCTGGTCAAGACGCGCAAATGATATAGGATCATATAGATCGATTTCACTGTTGTCAGTTGTAGGAAATTTATATGAGCGGTTAGTAATTAAAAGACTGATAGAAAGGTACCTAAACCAAGGATTGATGTCTGAAATGCAATTTGGTTTTGTACAGGAAGATGCCCTGTGTAAGTTAATGCAGACGGTAGATGAAACCAATTCTGCTTATGTTATGGGACTGTTTATTGATTTCGATAATTAATGGTGGCCTGGGATTTTGAGGCGATTAAGAATGATGCACAGTTCTGTGAATATGTTCAATCTTGTGAGGGATTACTTTTCAAACAGAACAGTCATAGTTCGGACAAGGTTTGCAGAGATCGAGAGGGCTGTGCAAAAAGGATGTCCTCGGGGATCGATTTTCGGTCCAAGTTTTTGAAATATTGTAATGGATGAGTTGTTGTGGACCTTGTCTAGCCTAATAAAAGCTTTCGCATATGCCGATGATTTATTAATTTTTGAGGAGGCGAACTCCAGGCACCAGCTGAAAATAAAGTCAAAAAGTATCCTCAATGTTGTTCAGGAGTGGACACAAAAAAATAAGTTGGAAATCTCAATACCTAAGCCCAAATGTATGTTACTCAAAGGTGGGCCGAGTGAAAGAAGACTCCCTACGATTAAAGGAGAAGGGGGTCACATTGATATATTCTAGATGGTGAAATACTTAGGAGTCGTTATTGGTGATAGGTTGTCTTTCGTCGATCGTGTGAGGTTCTTGCGAAATAAAGCAAAGAAGATTTATATGAAATTACAAACAGTGCTGCGCGCAAGTTAGGGAATAAAAGGAAAGCATTTAAATATGCTGTATGAATGCTTAATTGTTCCCATAATAACTTATGCAGCAGGAGCATGAGGGCACAGAGTTTATAAAGTTTCAATCAGAAGGCTGAATCAAAGGTCAGCCCTGTTGAGTATCACTAAGGCGAATAGAATTTATCGAATGATGCTCTGCATGTTTTATCCGGAAAGATTCCATCAGATTTGTTGGTAGCTGAAAGAAATCTTCAATATACTGTAAGGGAACAATTCTTAACAAGGTTAGTGGAAATAGAGGTGGGAGAGTTGGAGCATACCCTTCAGGATAGCGAGGGAAAAAAATTTCAGAAACTATCTTTAGACTATGGCAGGATCGCTAGGATAAAGCAGATCAGGGAAGAGATACTTACAGATTCATCCCTAAGATCGATAATGTCGATCTTAGGAAGAGGCCCTGGTGGGTACTGGAGGCTAATGTGGTTACTTTAATAACCGGCCATGGACTCAAGGAAAAGTTGAAGTACTTTAAATTAATGGAAAGTGACTTATGGACAGGTTGTGGACAGGTTGAGTCTAGTTCACATGTTATGTTCGAATGCCCGAATAGTTCTAATTAATATTAACAGGTTGGTTTCGGCTGAATGTATAAAGTAAAGTGTACGTATATTGTATAGAAATGATTATGTAATTGGCAAAAATGTACGTAGCCATATAAACAGATGTGAATTGTAAACAGTATGCACGTTTGATGTACTGTGTAACAATTGTGTTAAACATTACATCCATGAGGTCTCTTGGATAATGTATCAAGTAGACTGTTGTGGGATGTCTTGATTTTCAAGTGTATGTAAAGTTAAAACTGTGCAATGTCATGCTAATGTATAATAACAATGATGTAAAGTGCGTATGTAGACCACCAATACCACAAGAAAACTGCTGAAGCCATCCTATTTTCTAACGTGTGCGTCTGGATATTATGTTTGTTGCTGTGCGCTGACTGTAAGAATCAATGGGCAATATGGCAGATGCGCAAAAAATAAATGCTCTCGGTTCGCGCATAAAAGTCGTTGCTTTTTTCTCGTTTTCTTGTTTATCAGTTTACTAAATACATAAATCAAGAATTATTGCTATATACCTATATTAATCGCATCAGAAACCTTAAATAAGTGTTACATTTCAACTGTTGTTAAAATAAAGGAATAAATAAGTAGAGTGCATTACGAAAGCGTTTCCAGTACACTACGATTGTTTATTTATTAAATTACAGAGTCTGAAACACATGTGTTGCGTTTCATTTCACGCACCCGAGAAGTCAGGAGGACGGACGGCTAATTTCGTATAGTTCTTAAAGATCACTTGGGAACCATCCGGAAATGTATCGGAGGGGCCAAAAATTTATAGTTTTGCCACTGCAACCAGTGATCATATATTGTGGTTGAGTTGTTTTACGCTGCGGCAACTCGTTTTCGCGTTATTTTTATTTATAACTTTAACAAATTTTAATGTTAAATTTTTGTACCAGTAATAATAAAATCAGTTTTTACCAAACTGAAATACTACAAGGGCGGATCAAGTAATACACTATTACTCACTCACGTGCAGGCATAAGGAAGAGGAGGGAGAGGGAATTTATGATGTACACTTAGTTGTATTACATATTACCCATTAATACACCTAATATCATTTTTCTGGTGTTTTGAGGATATATGGATCGACAAAGTGACAGCCATTTCCGGAAACGGTGTGTGATGGAGTTCATGTTCAAATCGGGTGATCAGTCGGCCACATCTCTCCACTGAAAATTTCTGGCAGTCTGAGGGACCAGAAAATTTATCAAAGTAATGTCCAGAGGTGGCTCCAACGGTCTCGGGAAGGTGATTTCGATATCAAGAACAAACCAAGAGCCGAAAGACCAACATCTATGAGAAACAGTGAAAACGAAGAACTCATTGACCAGGTCATTCGAAATGATAGATGCATAACCACCAGACAAGTGGTGGACGATGCGATAATGCTAAAGGGAAATGTTTTGACCATTATCAATAGACTGGGGTAAGAAAAATTTGTTCTCGGTAGGTGCCTAAGCTGCTCACATGGGAGATGGTGGCTGCGAGGAAAGAGATTTGTGAAGATCTTCTGGAGAGGTTTGGTGCTGGCAATTCTGAGTGCTTTAAAAGGGTTGTCACATGTGATGAAACATGGCTCTTCCATTATGATTCACAAACCAAACGACAATCCATGAAATGGCACCTCCGACATCACCTGTAAACAAAAAGCCAAAACTTTCCAAATCATCAACCTAACTTATGGTCACCTTCTGGGATCAAAATGCCATAATTTTTATATATTTCTTGGAAAGTGGAACAACTATCATCAGAGAAAGGTACAATTTGCCCCTGAAAAAACTTAATCCAACTATGAAAACCAAAAGACCTGAACTGAATCTGCAGGACATCGATTCATCAGGAAAACGCAAAGCCGAACGCAGCAGAGATGACGCTGTCAAAGACTAGCTGGAGCACAGCACCCATCCTATAATCTTACCTCGCCCCATCATATATTCTTTTGTTTGGTAGACTGAAGGCAAACCTGCGCGGTAAAGTGTTTAAGTGTGACATGGAACTCATTTCTGATATTAAACATTGGTGTAGACGTCAGCCTCCCGATTTTTAAGAAAGTGCGCTCACTGCCTAAAACTTGGCAGGCCTAAAATTCTTCTTCATAGCACCAACAAAAGAGAACTCAAGTTTTTTGGTCATATAGTAAGAAGAGAAAACTTTCAGTTTAACAATATAATGTAAGGAAATACAGATGGCAAGAGGTACAGAGGAAGACCTGCAACTAGGTGGAAGGATGGGATCAGTGAACTTCTGGTCATGACACTTTGCGATGCCGCTCGTAGAGCGCATGATCGATGCAGTTAGAGGAATTTGTTGGTGGACACAACAGCTCCTCAGGGAGCTATGTGACTGGAAGAAGAAGGAGGCGCTCACTGCCTGGAAAGAACTCCAGAGAAATTGCATCGAATGTGATGGTTTTTACATTGAGTGACAGACTGTACTTAAAAAAAGATTGTATTTTCACTTCACTCATGCGGGATGTATCAGCGTGTACAGTGAGTGTCAAGGAATAAAGTAATATTGCAACGACACTGTAACGGAAGACTGGTACGTGGAAATCAAAGATCAGCGTGACCCCAGCAAGCGAAAAAGAAGGTTCATTAAAATAAAAATTATAATAAAAAATGGGCCATGGTAAATTTATGTTCAAAATTGACCGTTTGGCTAAAAGTCAGGAAGTTGGCAATGTAACTTTGATTTGCTTGTATATATTTTAAAATGATAGGTGAGGATCAAAAAAGATTTGTATTCACCTAGCAGTTGAAATCTGTATAGAAAACCACACAAATTTTGGTTTCGATCTGACAATTCTTTTTTTTTTTTTTTCTTTGCAGCGCTTAATGAACAAAAGTGTCACAATAAAGTGGAATACAGATCAGTGACTCAATTACTCTTTCTGAAAGGGAAACCACCCAAAAGAATCCACGAAAAAATGGTTGCTGTTTGTGGAAAAGACTGCCCAATGTTACAGCGTTGTTGCATATTGGTATAAACAACTCAAATGTGGAACACCCTCGGTGCATGATGGAAAAAATTCCCAGGACGCCCAGCAACGGGCCACCGTAGCCGAGTGGTCAGGCCAGAGAGAGAGCATAAGTACACGTGCTTTGAGTGACCGGAGTTCCAGCCGTGATTACTAAATATGGTGCTGTTTCTTGTATTCTATCTTGTGGACTCCTCTGACCGTGTGGTTGTACTGGAGTATAAATAGAAAATTTATTTTAATTAAATATTTTTTTAACTGCTTTAAGAAAATAGTGATGCAAAAATCGAGAATAAATCCTAGAAGATCACCGTATTTAGCGTAAAATAACCGGCTACAGAACTCCAAATTAGTGTGAAGTCTGTGGGGAACATCAACATATGAGTAAAGTGTGTCTGCTAGATCGGTTCCCAGGCTTCTGACCTCTTAACAGAAGAAGAAAGGGGCACAATGTGCACATGAAATGTTGTCGAAATGCCAGGAAAAGAAAGAGGAGTTTTTCTTTAAAACGTGGATCCATCACTGTGATCATGAAACTAAACAAATGGCAAAACAATGGAAGCTTGCAGAATCACCGCCCCCTTCTGCAAAAAAAGGCAAGGTGCAACCACATGCTGGCAAGGTGATGCTGTCAGTTTTTTTGGCATCAGCGTGGTGTAACACTAACAGATTACCTTCAAAAGAGCTATACTGTGATGGCGAAGTATTTTTCCAACGGGGAAAGCTCTCAAATGATGCGCGCCTGCTCCCATGATAATGCTCTGCGCATTCCTCGCATGCTGCAGTGAGGCGTGTACACGAATTTGTGTTCACGTGTTTGTACGAATTTGTGTACATGCGTTTGAAATATTGCCGCACTCACTTATTCCTCCGACCTTCCTCCCTCGGATTTCTTTCTCTTTCCTGCCCTTAATTCCTTTCTTCGTGGAAAACACTTCGCTGCCGCTGTTGATTTCTGCTGCCGAGTTCGTGGTTTGAAGGATAGTCGGACTTCTACAAAACTGGCCTGAGGAAGTGTATTGAGAGGTGGCAAAAATGTGTCATTTTGTTTGGTGACAGAGAGACTCAGGCAAATAATTCTATGGGCTGTATTAGGATATTAAAAAAAACACAAAACTTGACCGCTTAGTAATGCTAGGAACATTGTAGATTAAAATGAGTAACTTGTGCCTCTGGTCAGATATTTTAACACTGACATTGCAGGAATAACTAAAACATGGTGCCCATCCCGGGACAGGGGAAGAATTTTATCACGGTAAGTAGTCTTCAATAAAGATTAGGATTAAAAATGAATGGGGATGATGCTGCTTATCAAAAACTGGCTGAAAGCAAGATGGTTCACAGAACCTGATTAAGTCCAGGCAAATGCTAAGTCCGTGTGGTGTGAGAAAACTAATAGTGGTATGTTACAGGCCGAACAATACCGAAACCTACAAGAGCAATCTCTTTGGGCGAGTTGAATGGGCAAAAAAGAGAATAATTATGGGCGAATATGATTTCCCTCTTATAGATTGGAATGCAGTGCACATCATTTAAATCAATACATCACACACAAATGGAAAATCCTTACCGTAGTTCTCACCAAGGATCCAATCAGTATCAAAATAGATCTTGCATGTGGTTGAGAAAATTAGTCTCTTCATTTTCTGCTATCTTTTTACTATCTCTTGAATGACCCAAACTTGCTTTGAACGTTCAGTATGCGATAGTTGAGATCCGCCACGGTTCTTGCTTAGTTGTAGCCCATCTCCTTGTGGCGTAGATGGGTACTGGGTGGCTTTCCTGATGATCGCCTGTTTACTAGCCATTTTCTTGGTAGCAAAGTGGCCCAAAACACACGCTATATTTCTGGCAGTTTTAGACAGTTCTGTATCACCACATTAAGCCATGTCGGAGTAGAACTGGCGTTCAGGAGCAACCCAACATAAGATACTACACAATGTCATGTCGCAAATTAAGTGCCATAATGATGTTAGAGAAATGCCTATCGAAAAAGCTACTAAGGTTTAGCAAGTGTAATACTACAGGATCGAATGATGTAAACGCAAATGGTTGGGGGTACACCCAACCATTTGTAATGTTATTGAGACCATCAACAGACTAAGGTATTATTCTATTCTTTTAGACTCGAGAAATGCCAATGTTTTCCCCCAATTCATAAAGGAAAAGAAGGAGGTAATGGGAAATCACGCACCAGTGAGTTTAACTTCCTTCTGTAGTGAGATTGCAGAATCTATGGTTAAAGGCAAATACGGACCATCTCGACAAGAATGATACCCTAAATGTATATCAGCATGGTTTCATGAAGGAAAGAGACAGACAGAGAGCTCGATCTTGCCTTACTAATCTGGTAAACTGCTATAACGAAGTTATAAAGCAGTGGGATGAGAGAAAAAACTGACATTATACATCTGGATTTTAGAAAATCCTTTCATGCTGTTCCTCATTAGAGGTTATTGCATAAATTAGAGTAGGTCGGGATAATAGGGAAAATCCATCAATGAATTAGGGGTTGGTTGAAACATAAGAGACACAAAGTGGTCATAAATGGGTATTCTTCAGAATGGTAGGAGTAGAAAATGGTGTCCCTCGGAGAGCTGTGCTCAACCTTCTCTTGCTTCCTATCTTCTCAAATGATAGTGTTGAGGAACACAGAAGAATATGATAACGTTTTCTGACAATTTAAAGATGGAAAGATTTGTTAATAATGATACCAGGCTATGCCACCAAAAGATTTTGTCCGACTGCAAGTGTGATCTGTGAAGTAGCAGGTAAAGTTTAATACTACCAAATGCAAATTATTGCATATGGGGAACAAAAGCCCATGAGCTGTTTGCAGATTAGGGGAGAGGAATTAAAGGATATATTGGATGACAAAGACTTGCAGATTTCGATAAAGAACCTCTATAAGATGATTATGCGACCACACTTAGAATATTGTTGTTATTGTAGTAGGGTTTTTTTTAGGAGCATCAGGGACTAAGGCGATACTGCTTCGTGTATACTGTCTGTAAATTGCATGTGTTCTGTGGTCGATTTTCTGTTTGCTGGACGAAAAACCCGAGTTCCCGGGAGGGAAAACCATGCTATCCTCGTATGAGATCTACTAAACTCAGCCACGTTGTGAAAAAGGCACATAAAAATTCCTCGCGTTACCGAAGGGACTCGAACTCAGGTCTTTTACACTCGGTGTAGGAATGACGGCGATTCTACCAACTTATAAATTGGTGAAGAGCGCTAAGCTCTTCACAAATTTATCCTTTATATATCCTTTAATTCACATCCCCTAATCTGCAAACCCTCTTAGAAGGTGTGGTCTGCCGAGCTAACAAAATGTAACATCTTAGAGGGGATTTGACTGAAGTGCATGAGGTCGGAGTAGGAAGTCTGAGAGGAAACAGTAAAATGAATGAGGGAGGAACATTCTCACTAGGGAATTATACAATAAGCAGAGAGTACTATTATAAAATCTGAGGGAACACTGGTAGACTAGACCTTATAAAGTAACCCACGGGCAGCATGCTGTAAAAAAGTTGGAACAAGTTTCCCACAAGGGTGACCAAGGAGAAAGTTTGGCAAAATTCAAGAAAGAATTAAATGGGCACCTTTGAACGATAGAAATAACATCAAAGTTTTATTTATTTATTTATTTATTTTTCTCTGGAAGATGAAATACGTTCACTTTCTTGCATCATTATGCTATTTTAAAACTAATACTAAATATTACGTTAGGATGTTAAAACTTCTATGAATCAATATCAAAGTTCTAAAACGATAGAAGAAATTATGATTCAGTAATGTAAGATTAGCTGTAGGATTACAATACGAGCACCTTAAGAACGTTTAAGTATTCTAGATTTTATTATTTCTTTCATTCTTTCTCTCAGCTGAGGGGGGGATTTGTAAAGTGCTCGAAAGAAAGTAGAGAGAACGTCAGATCATTACTCTTTCCCCGTGTCGTGTCGCGATAGCCGCCCTTTTACATGCATTTCACTTGAAGGTACAGAGGTACAAAGGTTCGCGCTAGATAATCTAGTAGAAATGTGACACTGGTAATGAGCATTAATGGCCTTATCGCGCATCTTTATCGTGAAGCTCTTTACCACAGATCTAATTACTTTGAAACCTTTATTAATTTCGACAGCTTCCAGATTTTAAGGGGGTATACATTACAATTTATACTTCAACAATCCTCCCAAACCATTAATGACAAGAGAATATTTTCAACTCTAATCTGGAAATATGTAATCTTGTATAATAATATGTAATCTTAAAGATTAACAACAACAAAGTAAAAGCTCCTATATCACGTAATTATGATTAAAATTTTCATTGAGAACACCTCAAAGCATGGCCTTAATGAATAAGAGGCTACGTTTCGAGTCAATAATACTACAACTCGGCAAGTCTAAAATAATCAGAAAATCTATAATCCAGATGTACAACATATGCAAATACGTTTATCACTGTCCATATACATATACACTGTGCTGCCACTTTATTAGGTACACCCCTGCTGTGCACACAAATGGTGTGTCCCACAACGTTGCAAGTCACATGACCACAGTTGTGGATATAAATGCAACAGAACAACCTTTCTAGTATCAGTTAAGCGTACAAACCGTAGCAAGAATGGGGAAAATGAGTGATCTAACGGACTTTGAACGTGGCATGGTAGTAGGTGCAAGACGTACTGGACAAATCATCTCTGAAATGGCAGTTCTCCTGAACTTTTCACGCACCACAGTTTCAGGGGTGTATCGAGAATGGTGCAACGAACAGAAAACATCCTCTGAATGGCACTCCTGTGTAAGAAAACGCTTGTTGATAAGAGAGGTCAGAGGAGGATGGCTAGAATTGTGCAAGCAAACAGACGGACCACAATGTCGCACATCATGTCAGAATACAACCTTGATGCGCAGAACAAAATATCTCAACGGACCACTAGTCGCACTTTGTCGCGAATGAGCTACAACAGACGACGGCCACATCGCGTACCTTTGTTATCAATGAAGAACAAGAGAGCACGCCTCCTGTGGGCACAGCAACACCAGCACTGGTCTATATAGGATTGGAAAACAGTTGCTTGGTCTGACGAGTCGAAGTTCCTGGTGCATCATGTTGATGGAAGCCTCAGAATTTGACCAAAAAACAACATGAATCCATGGATCCGTCATGTCTGACGACTACTGTGCAAGGTGCTGGGGAACAGTGTTATGGTGTGGGGAATGTTTTCTTGGCACACGTTGGAGCCATTGATACCCATAGATTCACGTCTGAATGCCACATCGCACGTACACATCGTTGCTGACCAAGTGCATCCGTTCTTGTTGACAGTTTATCCTCAGTCAGTTGGTTACTTCCAGCAGGATAATGCGCCGGTGCACAAAGCCGGAATCACTATGGAATGGTTCCAGGAACATGACGATGACTTTTCTTTGCTGCAGTGGCCTGCTCAGTTTCCCGGATCTCAATCCTATTGAAGGTCTTTGGGATGAGCTGGAAAAGTCTGTTCGCTACAGGCCTACACCTCCGTCAAATCTCAAGGAACAGCGTGACACACTCATGTCTGCATGGTATTCCCTTCCTGTACAACGTTTTCAGCATCTTGTTCAATCCATGCCTAGACGAATTCAGGCTGTTTTGAAGGCTAAAGGAGGCTCATCACGCTACTAGGTCGGTGTACCTAATAAAGTGGCAGCACAGTGTAGTGTTAAATACAAAATATGTGGGCAATTCGACAAGAGCTGACGGGGTTACTCCACGTTGATGTAGTCGGTGGTTACGTCCATCGGTGCCTACAACCAATCGCACTATATGCATCACCAATCTGGTCTTCCGCACCGACCTCGTACATAAACAGATTCCTGGCAGTCGAGTACTGGGTAATGCGATGGATGAACAGAGTCACGTGCAGCGCATTCACCATCTCCAGAGCTGTTTTATATGCCAACTTAAATATCACTCCCTGGAGAGTTCACATTGCATTCAGGAATATTCTTCTTCTTCTTCTGTCTCAGATGCTGACTGGTGTGATTGACGCCCCTAGTCTTCACGGAGTTATCGCTACGGCACGTGCTGGACGCAGTAATAACATTCTATACTATCCAACCTGTGCTGTCTGAAGAACTTCTTTCCGAACAACGCAGTTTCCCTTTTCAATACATTGGCAATAGATCCTGTGGAATACTGTGAAGGCAAGCAGTACAGAGTGAAGAGCCTCTCAGAAGCTTATAGCTTGCTTGAACTATAGAAGTACGAAGAAGAAGCTTGAACTAGAAAAAGCTAGGAATTTGAACTTTATAAATAGGAAGGAATGACCAAAATATAAAATAACTGTTGGACATCTACTTTTAAATGGTACTGTGAATAATTTCCTCTTCTAAAGTTGTCGATAATTACATTCTGTAAATAATACTGTAAATGATTCGCACTTCTGTAAATATTGTAAACATGATTTGCCATTCTTGCATTTTTGCACACCCTTCTAGCCAGTCGGCTGTGTAAAAGGGGTGAAAGTAATCACTTGCTATTAATAAACGGATTTAATAATAATAATAATAAAATACATGGCAATAGTTGTACAAAAATAGTGCAACTATACCCATGTTTCAAGGTAAAGTCCAATTGTATGATAACTGAGGAAGTTCGTCCAAAACCTCTCAAAAAAATCCTAGGCTAAAAAATGCAACCAATCATTCATCGATCCTTTCCCACAACCTCGTAGTTTCAGCTGCATACCTGTGCCTGTTTTAAGGATATTTCCGTTGGCACTTCTTTTGAACTGAAATCTCCAATTCCACTTCTTCTTTTCAGTCCAGTTCATCGTGTGTTGTATATGTTGAGCTCCAAGGAAGCTGAGGCCATTAGGCTGAGGTCACGGGGTCTGTATTCGAGTGTATTCTTTAGTTCGGTTTACCTGTATGCTGGTTTTAAAAAAACAGAAGATAAAAACCATGTAACCATCGCCGCAAATAGACTAACTCAGTTCAGTGTAGAAAAACCCCATCAAAATTTCGCCCGTCTGTACGGATTCGAATCCAAGCTTGTTCAACAGTGTGGGAAATCAGTAATTGTAACCACTATGCTAATCACGAAGACAATCCCATTAGCACATGTGCATTTTCCACGCAGCATTCGCGACTTCCTCGTAGGTAGCACAGTTGGTAGGATCGCTGTCCTCCCCGAATTGGATGGAAAAGACCTGAATTCGAATACCTTCGATGACGGGAGGAACTTTTATGGGTCTGTTTCACAACGGCGCTGAGTTAGTCAGTCTCAGGCGAGGTAGCGTGGTTTTTTTCTCCCGGAAACTTGGGTTTTTCGTCCAGAAAACAGAAAATCGACCTCAGAACACACAATTTACAGACAATATACACGGAGCAACATGGCTTTAGTTACCGATGCTCCTAAAACTCAACAACAACATTGGTTATGATCGCTGTTCTTCAATACTATGCGAAAAGAGCTGAGTTCGAATCACATCAAGAAGAAAGGGATTTTTATGGGCTTTTTTTTATCACACTGTAGCCGGGTCATTTGGTCTTCGGCGAGAATTATTTGCTTAATCGCCTCACGTCCAATTAATCTAGATGTCCATCCTGCAAAATTGTTATAATCTCCACGAACATTTGCAATTTAATAAAGCTGTTACATACATATCATATTTTACCTCGGAAATTACTATACACGCCTAAAATAATTGTAGTTTTTAGAATAAGCAACTACTGTTGTTTAGTATTAAGTACACTCCTGGATTGTTTAGGATTTGCACCGAGGCAAATAAGACTGAGGCATCATCGTACCGTGGCGTTTATTCTATGGTCAGTTCGCCTGTTTTGCAGCAAGAGAAGCTTTTTTTCCGGGCAGTAAGCTCTTCAATCATGCAACCCTTGCAGAGTGGCAAGGGTTGTACTAATCTCAGAGACTATCCCAATGATCCCGGGGGAACTTGAAAACTTTGGTTCAACGAATACTGTGTTCGATCAAACCCGGAGAACTTGTGGAAGACGAGCCGAAACAAACTAAAATTACAAAACTGTTTCCTAGTTTGGCTGATATATTTCAACCAAGTTAATTAAGAAGATAAACGGTCCTTTCTAGGGCCATATGATTTTGTTCAAGAACTTGTATTTATACTTCTTTGTATACCCCATTTATCCGCTTCACTCAAACTCAAATTCCAAAAATGCAAATGATCTACTTCATCGTTTTGGAGAAGTGAAGTGAGTGGGCCAAAAACAACAGTGCAGTGTAAAAAAAGAAAAGTTTTTTTTTCGAGTTTTATACACTTTCCATCTTTTTTTCACACTTTCGTCACACAGCATCTTGTAATGTAAAACATTGTGTGAAGAAAGCAAGAAATACCTCAATACACTGAGGCGTTCAATTATTTTGTAACTTGTTCTTTTTATTAGAATTTATATCTAAGGTGATTCCCTAGTCTTCCCATCCTCCCCCTTATTACCGTTATTCTAAAAGTAATAGGGGGGAAGATAGAAGATATTTTTTCATAAATCATATTAGGTTTATTTCAGTCCAGGTCCACTGAAAGAAAGGAGTTCTTAGGTCTCCGATTTATAAAGAAAATTATGGTGATGTTCACATTTTTATTTATTTCTTTCTGAAATTCATTTCAATTATCCACGTAACCTAATTATAAATTTGTGTGATAGAAACTCACAAAGACGCGAAACCTCAACTTTTGTGGCTTTGTGAGTTCGAATACTAATTATCAGTTCAGTTGTCGGGTTCTCTTACTAGAAGTGCACAACTTCTCAAAATTTTAATAGTTATTCCAGCTGAATCTTTTCAACTGTAACAGGTATAGTACTGGTTCTACATTTGTATGGTTCCCCCTCCCCTCCCCTTTTTCTTTTCTTTTTCATAAGCGTACCTTGTTTCGAAATAGTATAACAATACTCATGCTTCCCAGTAAGGGCAAATTGGAGGACTGTTGCCTCTGGAATCCCACAGGGTGGTATCCCCTCTGGATTGTTGTTCACAGCAATTACTGCCCCACTGGTGCGGACCTTAAGATTCTTACCCCTATTGGGCCTAGTCTCAACCTCATCACGATCACTAACCACATTAATAATAGTCTTTTGGAAATTTCATCCTTTCTACAGCACTTTGGCCTGATGATCAACTCCGGGAAGACCAATCCTTCTGTGGTTGCTCCCACTTGTAACACCCAAATCTCTGTTGTTACTGTTAGGTATAACGTTTGACCATAAACTCCGCTTTAATACGCAGCTGGATAAATTCGCCTCACGGGCCTCAAGTCTTCGTTCAACAACAAAACAAAATCTGTTGCACATTAAGAATCCCGAAATCATTAGGACATACATCAGAACGATTATCTACCCACCATTACTGTACGCGTCGGAAGTCTGGGCCTCAGCTACCCAAACGACTAAAAAGCCTCTCATTGCATTGAATATTGGCTACTGAAATGGGCCAACTGGAAATCCAATCTGCCGCCAAAAACTAGAAAAACAGCGTTAGCAAACGCAAAAAAGGGGCTCCTCGTCCCTATGAGCTTATTGATTCCGGGAGGTTGATCATCACGGTGAAAATGGTTGTGGGACTCATCTCCCAGCCATCCATATGGGATACATGCTGCTGCTGGAGAATCCCTATCTCTGCCTTGTGGACTACTCCAAGATTGGCCACCCAGAATTTGAGACATTTCCTGACAGATCGTTTCCTCTCTTTTCAGAAACTCTCCCAGGTCTACAAACTTGATGCTGATCTTCACAAATTCGCATGTGTTTTCCATGCAATGACGTCTGTTGGACTGTGCTTCTTTTTTTTAAAGTTTATTTTCACTTTTTGTTTCTTAGCATTGTCCTGACCTGCGTGCCGTGACGAGTCGGTTGCAACATTCAGTTCTCTGTTACCATCTTTTTCTCAGGTTGCAATAAAGATGTCTCTCTCTCTCTCTAAATTTTACGATAGCAGCACAATACTTGGGGGAAGATCATCAAAACTTCTCTAAAAATCCTAGGCTTAATGTTTATTATTTTATTTTATAGATACTCGTATTTATTTTAGCTTTACAACTGGCCTTGTTTGAAAATATTTAATTTTGTGGGCCAATACTAAAATAAATAAATAAACAGAAATAATAAAGCCACAACACTGGAAACGAACAGAATTTTTTAATGACAGATTAAAACCTGGATGCCACTTCGTGTGAATTTGCCAATGAAAGTTTTCTAAATTATATTCAGTATATCTCGTACGTGCGAAGAGCATGGTGACCCTCTCTCCTAATACCACCCGCTTTCTATTAAATAATCGCTAGTTTACAGAGCAGAGTTACTTAAAGCAATAAGCTGTCAAACCAAAAAAGTTACACGTATTCCTCCTGCGAGTACAGTTCACGTGAAAAGGGCTTAAAATAGAGTCGTAAAAGATTAGTAAGTTAGTCGCCCGTTACTAGGAATATTTCAGGGCATGAAAATAGAAAGAAAAAATCTTGGCAAATTGTCCGTTCTACTTCCCCCCTCCCACCCTTACCTTCTTAACGAACCAAACAATGAAGTGAGAGCTAATTAGGTCAGGTATAGAGCAGGAGGCATGCGCTGTCTGGCTCATACGATCCTAAAATACTAGACTACCTGTCTTGCTTGCCAGACTGCTAGCACAACTGTAAAATAAGTGTTATTGCCCCCAGCAATGTTAGGTAACCGTTTGTAAGGAATACATTCTACTTCCATACAAAAATGTATTGCAAATGTTGTTCAGAATAACACTGCCCGTGGAAATATCTGCAGAAATTGGACGTCTGTGACAGGGAGTGGAAGAATGAGTTTTTTTAAGAGAAGCATCTTCTGTCCTGTGGACACAAGACCGCGTGAACTTTTGCAGAGACGCTAATACAGCTGTGGGAGTTATAGTAACACGCATTTGTGATTTGTACAGAGATATTCAGAAGAAAAGATGAGAGTACGTTTTATCTTTCACTCTTCATCGAGGTCGAAAGATAAAATCTACTATTTTCGATGCAAAGAAAACAATATTTTTACTATACTTTATATGAAATGTGATAAGTCAGTGTTGTCCCCAATAAGGATATGTAATCTGATGTTATCGGAGATGACCATAAGAAGGCTGAGTTACCACATGACAGGACTGCAGTTAACTAAGTTTTCTTCACTCCATTGGAGAAATACTTGTATAATCGGTATATAAGGAATTGGTGGTTAAGGAATTTCCAAATTGGTTTAAGATATTGGGGTTAAAGAATCTCTGAAATTATTCAGGCAATTGGTGGTTAAGGAATTTCTGAACTGGTAGTTAAGGACTGTCTCCAATATCTTAAAAAGAGTTGAGATAAGTACGACGGGACGACAATTGTAAGGGAGGGATGTGTGGCCCCCCCCTTTTTAGGAAGATTGGATATGGGAATCTTTCCAAGTAGAAAGAAAATCACCATTGTAATAAGAGAGTGTAAACAGGCGACATAAATCAGAACTTATCTCAGGAACAGCTGTTTTAAAAACAAGTGGAGAAATAAGTTCAAGACCCTGACATCAATATTGTTAAGGTTGCTTCTAATCCTTTCTGATGAGAATGCAACAGGACCATGAGGATCTAACAGAGGTCGAAGTATGGTGGAAACTCCAGCCAAAAGGTTTGCCAAGAGACCAGAAGGCTAGACTGTTATTTTAAACAAGAAGCAAGTTTCCTATACTGAACAGCCTCAGCGCATGTTTTTTTTTTTTTTTTTTGGAACACCATGGTTTAAATAAAGGACAAGATTTGTCCTTTATTTAAATTTGAGAACTTATAATGTATAATATACGACTTACCATTAATCAAAATTACAAAACAAGAATCTTCAAGGAGGACTTCTTCATCAGGCTTTTTAGTGATCTTTCTATCAAACCTTGTTTTCTCTTGATATAAATAATGTTAAATTTCCACTTTCTGTACTTCGACATCTTCGAAAGAGCAATAGAAAATGAAGCGAAGAAACGGTTACTGACCAATCATGAGAATACCACCCACCAGACGTCGCCCCAAGAAGAACAGTAAAAAACTGCCGGACAGTGTTGGGACTAATAGGATGTAACGCGCTCCATTTGTTTATAGAAATGTAAGATTTCCGGTTGGTGTCATTCTCCCGGCCGAATCTCCCGATTAAGGGCTGTGTAGCCTAGAACCAGCACAGTCGTATTACGGCCTGTGCCTTCAGGGTATTCCATATTCATTGGGACAGCCTCGCGCCGTAATTTTACTTATTCTTTATAAAACAGGCCACGAGGAGTGTAGCTGAATTGAATTGCTATGTAGGAAGTAAGAGAGCCATATCCACAGAGCCATTTGTAATGCCAAACAGCACGAAGCTGGTAATAATTTCCAAAATAGGATAGAATCTCGTTTTGAGGAAACTATATACCAAATAGTGATAAGAGGTAACCAGAGGACAGCTGACACTGACTGTGTACTTTGAAGAGTTGTTGGTGAGAAGAAAATCGAGGTGGTAGGTCTGGTTATGGTTAGGCTTTTCTTTAATGTATAGTTAAGACTGTCTTGTATCTAAGTGAATAAATTGTGTCAGGTCATTAGTAATAACTAAAGCCTCAGCAGCTTTCCCACCATATGTACAAATGTACATTTGAGCATATGCACAAATATAACATATGTACAAATATCCCTTTTAAAGTGGAAATAATCATAAAGCGAACATGAAATGAGTGATGGTTGAGGCAACCGATAATTGAGATTTTGTCCGTCGGGAAAAGTAGTACAGTACTCGGCAGATTGTAGATGAAAATGGACAATCAGTGAGGTTACAACTGAGAGCGCGTATACTTGTGCTTCCAGTTGTTTGTACATAAGGTCGCTCCCCACCCCCAAATTTACTCAGACTGGA
This sequence comes from Mastigoproctus giganteus, assembly GCF_048544385.1. Taxonomy (NCBI): domain Eukaryota; kingdom Metazoa; phylum Arthropoda; class Arachnida; order Uropygi; family Thelyphonidae; genus Mastigoproctus; species Mastigoproctus giganteus. The sequence goes on from NC_143577.1 coordinate 158,554,776, forward strand.
GGAGTACAGGCAGCAAAATGATGCATTAGCTGATCCAATATGATTGTTCCGAAGACTACGTAGCAAAAATTGTATTAATGTATTAAAGATGAACCTAGGAATGTAAGAAATATCTGATTCTGTTCTTTATCTACTCATATCAGATAGCAGCCAGTACAACCAAACTTGGTTCGGCCTCTTCCATCCACGAGATACTATATTTAGATCCTTCAGGATATTTACTACTTGGGGGATTGCAATGAATTGCGATCCCCCAAGTACCTGAGCACCCATGGGTACTGTACTGCTAGGCAATACTCACCTAGAGGTTCTTAGATCAAATTTTCATCGAAAATGAAAACTTGATCGAAAGTTTTCCTTTTTCAAATCGATAAAATATTTTACCAAGAAATTTCAACTATAAAATATTTTAGAAATCATTCAATCTTGATAATCTTAATCTTAATATTTTAGAAATCAATTCATTCATACAAAGTGGTATTCATCTGGGCTACCTAGACATTATACTGAATTCATTCTGTCATTTTCATTCATTTTATTTCAAAACATACTCTAAAACCTCGATTTAAAGGAGTTCACCGGTCTTCGGAAACAACGGACAACGTCCACTAAACCAGACTTTTCATCCGTATGGAACCCATGCCCCAATCTAATGGTATTTACTATCTGTTAAAATATTTTCACTGCCAGGAATCCAGGATTTTCCTCAACATCACCCTCCATCGGCCTGTCGGGCGTACCAAAGATCAGTAGGCAGTCATCTGAACCTCCAGCGAGGGAACTCGGAAGCTCTTCAGACTTTGAATAAGCTTTAATCAGAGTTTCCAGTGCAAAGTACAGAGTTTCCAATACGTCACGACAAAATTTCAAGCTGTATCGATGTTTTGTAATTTCTTATTCAGTTTATTTAACCAAATGATTTTGCCCCTGAACAGAAGAGTTTCTAGTAAGCCATGCATTCTATTATGGATGGAAAAATTACAATAAAATGGTTATTAGAGAACGTTTAAATTTTAAAAATTTGCGCTTACAATATTGTTCTTGTAATAAACATATTTATATAGGTTATTTCAATCTACAAGTTTTACAAAGTTTCACATCTGCTTAATGGTATCTGCAATTGTTCTTGTAGCACCGGACATTAAAAATTTACAAATTTAAAATCAGAATCAGAGAGATTTAAAAATTACAATCAGATTTAGCCCTGTCCCCATATACACCATTAAATCGAAGTGTTATGTACGGCATTTTATAATTTGTAAGCACGTAATCCAAACGCCTCTTTAAATTAAAATTTAAAATTTAAATTGTATCTTTAAATTAAAGATGATTACCAAATTTCTTTCGAATTCACAATTTTGTTCAACATATAGTTTTCTCTTTAATCCATTCCTGGTTAAGTAACTAAAACATAATATCAAAGTACTGCAACCCTGAGCAGTAATGCATGTTTAAAACTTAAAGTATTAAGATCTTAGACACCAGATTAGAACGTTTTTGCTGCGTTGCACCAGCTCTTGTTTTGACGAGACAGCAGCCACAAACTGCTTAAGTTCTCCTGCTGCTGTTACTAACTTCGGAGAGATCAGGAATGTCGACCACCAGTAATCAAAACAAGAAGTAAAACAATTTTCTTCCATTCCCTGCAATAACAATCGTCTAGAAATGGTTCTCTCTTTCTAATTAAATATTCAATTACCACCAGAGATTACTTTAATCTGCTTGCTTTGTTTTTTTATCCGTTTAGCATAAACAGAAAAGGTTAGCAGCGCTTAGAAAATGAATTAACCCACTTGGAAAAGATACTGTGGAGTTATTATTCATCAGCGATCACTGGACATCCAAAAAGATGTAGCCGAGTGGTCATGTATCATACAGAGTTACATGCGCAGCGTGTTCAATTGTGAGTGATGCCAAATATATCGTAAAATCGCTTAGAAATAAACTACTTCGATCCTATGTGACCTTTTCGAAGTATAAATAAGATTTATTAATTGTTTATAATTAAAGTGGAGAAGTAATTAACTGGCAGGCGAATTAACTGGAAGCGAAAATGTATCATTAACACCTAATCAAAAGGAGAAACGTATAATTGATATCCTTCCTATCATTTTCAGATAAATTTAAATATTTTATCAATTTATTATTTAATTATATATATATATATATATATATATATATATATATATATTTTTTTTTTTTTTTTTAAATAAAAAAGTTAAAAGAAATTGTAAATTACTAAATTCTAATACAAATATTTGCGCACACGTATATGCGGGCACATTTAAAAAAACATCAGGCAGTAGTGATACTTTGACAGAATACACTTGCGTTGCAGACGACCACAGTCCACCAAAGTGACGTCATCAGCAGAACAAGATGCTATTCTGATCATTACTGCCAAACACGTGCTGATTGGCGCGCACAGAGCAGACGAGTCCTTGTGAAATACGAGTTGGCAGCATTCCCGCCTGTTACACCTGTTTATTACATCCACTATACTTTCACCTGAACGTGACAGTCGACAGACCACGTGTCACTTTCATAAGTTCGGACAGGGAAGACTCGAACAGAGAGAGAGAGAGAGAGAGAAAATTGTAATGCAAACATCGAAGGGAAACAGAAGAAACTGTACCCGTTTCGAGAGGCGAGGTAGGGGAAGAACAGTTTGCGGGTGGGTCGTCAGCCCTTAATAATACCAGTAAACAACAAACGTAACCACGTTTATAAACAGGCTAAAAATAAATATAAGAAAGAAATAGATGCAAATCCATAATCCTGGATCTATAACACTTAACAAAATACCAAGCGGATTTGGTATTTTAAGGACAATTATATCCTTATTTCTTCCTTTATTACTTAGAAGGTAGCTGGATGTGGGGCTTTCCTTTGCTAGATTAAAAGATGTTGCGTTCTTTGAGTATTACAACATGCATTGGAATATCTACAGCAATCTCGTGCAATTTTTTGATGGTAGAGAAACTTTATTTAGAAAATAAACAAATTATGCAGTAATTTATCGAGAAGAATAATGTTCGTAGTGTATATCGAGACTGATAAAGATGCTGAGTTTCCAATCTCGAAACGTAAAACTTCTCGCATTCAATATTATGCCGAATAGTTCGTTAACTGTCAGTATAAAATACTTCTATCGAAGCGTGGTGCACAATCCGATTTATTTTATCAAATCTTAGTACACTAGCTTAAAATTCCGAGAAATGTGACATTAGCGTAGATTTTAAGAAGTAATTATGCTAATCATATAACAAATCTTTGAAAATAACTACCATCTGTAATGCAAAATGCTTTATTCAAATGTATAAGTTGCTACATAACATCCATGCTGCATTAACTAAAAACATAAGCATCCGAAGTTACATTCTTACAATCAGTCATATTAATGATTGCAACTAATGCCGTTTTTAAGCTTTCAGCATACAAAAGTAGGTTCGAATTCAATTTCAAATGCCGATATACCTTTCGAAACTGAACTATCACAAATGAAAGAACTGTAACTCACTGCACAAACACTGCGTATAAGAATAAACATTTGTTTAATAAAACTAGTTATTTAATGAAGTGGAAAGATAAACTGAATACTGCAAGCTTTGATATTCCGAAGTTGAGTATAAACGTAAACATTTATTATACAACCGGATGGCTACTCAAGATCAACGGTGCTAGTTTTAGGTGCGCTACTCTTTTGGACACCTTTCATGCCATCAAATTCAATTTTTCCGCGCCCTACCAGTTTTATCAAAAATCAACAAAAGTAATCGTATCCAAATGTGAGGGTACAGTAGCGCACGACTAGAGTTGATCGTGGTTCTAGCTCGCGTGACTGCTAAATGCGGTGACGATTGATGTTCTTGGTACTGTCCTCTGGCCCTGTGTGGCTGTCCCGGAGTATAAACAGAAAATTTACTGTGCGTGTGTTAATCGAAGTAATCATAATCGATTATTTCGATTATGATTCTCAATTATGCCAATCGCTGCCTGCATGTACTGTACATTTCATGCGATTGCAGAGTTCAGTTTTCTGAGCCAGTAACAGTCTGCTAAAAGACGCTGTTGTTGTAGGGTTTCAGGAGCATCAGTGACTGAAGGCCATATTGCTCATGTATATTGTCTGTAAATTGTGTGTTCTGAGGTCGATTTTCTTTTTTTCTGGACGAAAAACCCGAGTTTCCAGGAGAAAAAAACCATGCTACCCTAGCCTGAGATCGGCTAACTCAGTCGCATTATGTTTGTTTGTTTGTTATTTGGTTTTTAAGAGCATTAGCAACTAAGGCCATATTGCTGCGGGGATATGCGGTGGTCAAATCAAGAAGCGTGTGATACGCACTGCTGCTCCTGCTCACCTGGCTACGGAGGCGCCCAGCCACATTGTGAAGGTGCCTCCGTAGCCAGGTGGAAAGGAGCAGCAGTGCGTAGCACACGCTTCTTGATTAGACCGGGGTTCGAGCACGTCACCACCAAATACGGAAGATGCGGAAAGGTTATGGAATGACCCCGCATATTCCCGGAGCAATATGGCCTTAGTTGCTAATGTTCCTAAAAACCAAAACAACAACAAAAACAACAACAACCACATTGTGAAAAAGGCCCATAAAATTCCTTCCCTCATCGACGAGACTCAAACTCGGGTCTTTTACTACCGGTGCGGGGAGGACGGAGATCCTACCAACTGTGCTATCCACGAGGGCCTAAAAGATGCACTAAACTATAGTGCACTGTGCATGAAACTTTTCAAGCAAGTATACAGGGTGTCTCAAAAATATTGGTACAAACATTTAGGGGAGGTAGGTAACATCTAAAGGAATGTGAATCGCATAGGAACCCATAACCGGAAACGTCACCGTAAGTCGGTAGACGTCGCTGTTCATCAGTTCGCGAGAGGGAAAATTTCTGGTTTACTCATTCAAGCAGTAGTCGCCGCACGAAGAGCATGCATCGATATACGAACTGTGAGCTGGCAGACATGCACCTAGCGTATGGATTAGCAGAGGGCCCACACGGTGTGCGCACCCATGCGGCACAACATCGCTTCGCAATAAATGTGTGGGCAGGTATGGTCGGTGACCGCTTAGTCGGCCCATACTTGTTACCATCCCGCATGAACTCCGCTAAATATCGGATCTTTCTTGAACAAGTTCTACTATTCCCTAGCTTATAGCATTCAGAGCAATAAAGAATATTCATTTGTAAAGTTACATTAGAAATCGTAATTACCATGAACCTCAGAAATACAATGAATCCTCATCAAAACCAGAAAGGACGATATCAAATGCCCATACGACAAATTTAAGAAAGCTGACAGTATCGCTAATGCTGCAGTAACGAAGGACCCGAAGAAGTTTGCAAGGAGGCTTCTTTCCCAAATCACACATATTTCCCTATTAAGGTTAGGGAGTGTTACACGAGTTGATGCAGAGATACCCCGTTAGCTGTCTCTAGTAGTCTTTTTCTGGGCTCTCATAAGATTGTTCTACTAAGGAAGTGGATGGTTGGTTCTGAACAGAAAACGCGTGGTTCCATTTGGTTGGATATATTAGATCTCAGAATTTTTATTTATTTATTATTCCGTGTATTAAACCAAAGGAGTTTTGCCCGTACACAGCAGATTGCCAGACTGCTGCACATTTACAATATTGGGAAAATTTAGGAAGTACAGTATTTAGTTCCTATTTTACTTCAATACACGATCAATATCGTAATGTTAGGATGTCCTCTTGTTCTGTTGGCTATCAGACATTTATTAATTGCTGTTCCAAACGTTCTTTAAAGCTAGAAATGTTTAACTAATTCTATCAACTTTGAGTTTTTCTCCGAAATATTTGTATATATTTTCTTTTCTGTACTTCTTGGCCTTCGCGTACAAAATTTACATAGCTAATGTACTTGTTGGGAGCAATCCTCTCATAATACAAAGGTTTAAAGGGATAAGACTAAGTGGCAACCGATGATATTTATGTTGAAAGGACATGTCCTTGTGATCATTTTAAAGAATTTTTGAGAGAATCGCTTCCCCCCCCATTATCATATCGTCCAGGGCTGGAAATTGAAGTTCGCAAAGGGTGTCAATCTTCAGATGGTCAGCAGGAGGCGACAGACCCGGTTTCATCCGCATTACCGAAAGCTTGGAGTCGGAGGTGCGACTTCGCGAAGGAAACGCATTTTCTTTCCTTTAAGTGATCAAGTAAGATTTATCTTGGCATCGTGCAATGCTGTACGAAAACATTATCATCAGATGAACTCCCTAAAATATGCTTTCAACAAGACAAACAGTGAATTGCTCACTCCTCCTTGGCGTAAATCTCAAAAAGTATTATACACACCTCAGGCCACCTGATGTTTTTATGGAGGGTTGTTTTTATCATGTTTTTAAGGATATTGTGTGTATCAAAACCACCTTAATTCGCCGGAAGGATTACTTACAGTCTTAATGCAGCACACAACATAAGCCATATCGATCAACACATTACAATCAGTGTACAATTATGAGAACATGACAATGGTCACCATATTCAAGAGTTTTTGCAATATAAGTGATGTTATGCTTCCCATTCCTCTTCATGACCCTGAGTTGCCAATCTGGTGGTGACGCAGCTCATGAAAAACAGATCAGAGCAATGTCTAAAAGTCTTAGGCAGAAGTTCCACCCTCCTGCCAACTGAACATCTAACAAGAGAAAGGTTGTCCAACTGTAGATTTAAGGAAAGGGGGAAATTTCTACGAAGACCATCAGTCGTTCCAATTCCTGTTTTAAACTTGTGGTCTCAATGTGGAATATCTTCGCCGCGACTAATAAAAATAAACTTGAAGTATAAGGAGCAGTAACTTCGCCAGTGTAAGGGATAAAAAGGAAAGAACGAGGGTGCTCGCTCTCCTCATTTCTCACGTGACAGCTACCCTTTCTTCACGCTCACCACTTTAATTAGATCAGTCGGCCGTTCTCTTGTTGCGCAAGCAATCCGTCATGAGTGACGACAGGTGTAGTAGGCACTGGTTTTTGTCAGGTTAACGATTTTAAACAGGACCATCCCCTGTCACGAACATTTGATGATATGACGAGGATTAAAGATGGAACACAACAAACTGTTTACACACTTAGCGTTCGTTTAGAAGTAGTAAAGCGCATTTAGAGCGAAAAAAAATGACGCCTACTCCGATCTCTTTCATTACATTAAATTGTATATACATCCAAAAGTTAAGTTGCACCCATGGATATTTTTTTAAGAGTGCTTACTAAATTGATCTAAGATAATTAAACATTATTATACCACGTATAAGGATTGCTGCAAAGTGCTGCTCAAGTTTGGGAATTCTGTTTATATTCAGGCAAGACTACACAGATTAGGGAGTTCACTGCAATTAATTTTGACAATTATTTAACATTTCCGTGAGCTTGAACCACGACCAACTCAAATGCGTTACTGAAATCCATCACAGGATCCTAACCAATCAATCGCTGTTATCCTCACATCCATACTAATTAGGCTGTGGATTGCCTTGTAGATATTATATTCACTTTGATGAACTAATACATCCCCGACATGAATAAAAAGCGTAATTTGAATCTAAGTGAGAATGCATGAGGGATAGGATGGTGGAAGGCCATCACGAAGCCAGCTGAAGCCATCGTATTTCCAGCTGAAGTTGAAAATTTCATCGCGTCCAAATCAGAGCTACTTTTATGGCAAAGGCCAATCAGCTTTTCTACTCTATAATGTACTTTAAGTAAACAAGGTTTCAAGATGGACCTATCAAGTTCTTACAAGTGTATACTTATCTTAAATAAAATATGATTTTTAAGAATTATTATAACTTTGATTACAAAATATGCGTTAGTATATTAGTACTCGTTGGTGGCGGTTACAGTATTTTAGTAATCAATGTGAGGAAGGGCTAAAGGAATATTTGGAGAATCACCACTCGTGGAGAGTTAAATCTAGTTTTTTGTGAGTCAAAAATAAATAAATATTGTTATATGTACGAGAAGTGTGTGTGTGTGTGTGTGTGTGTACTGTAAACGACTGTAAAGAGAAAAGTAAACGAGATAAGCTATATTTTATTTGCAAATAAATAAAACTTGAAAAGTTTTCATATAAACATTAATAGCTTTCAAACAGCTCAGAGTGACGGAATTCCGTGAGAAATTTTAGAAGTACCGCTTAAAAAACTTCATTTTAGACCATACAATTACTCCTGGGTATTTTTTCATACAACTACCTTGAGCTTATTCTACACATTGTATGTTATTCCAGGCTTACTGCTATCCAAATACAGTACCATGCGTTTATCAATCCCTGTGATTGATTAAAAACCATTTTTTAGCCCAACTGCTTGGTTTATCTAGATCTTGAAGTACGAGTAGCATACCCTGATTACTGTCATTATTTCAGTTATTGAAATCTTTTGTGGTTTTAAGGTGGTTGAACGTCTTAATGACCACTCTTTTACCATCTCGCGGTCGCATGTATGCAAACCTTGGTTGAACCCCTTGGAATCAGTTACTCATTGTAGGAAAGCTACTCAACCTCTATCAGCTCCTCGCCGATCGCCTTGATGCCCCAAATGTCCACAATCTTGTTGGGGACATTTGAGGCATCAACCCTAAGCTGTCCCGCGTTCTTTGCAATGACGCGTGGATTCCCCTAAGAATCTCACTACAGAATTTAACCATGCTTCGAAGATTTTTTCCGGCTAACATCCTCCAAACGTACAACACCCCGAAGATTGACCCCCCCCCCACAAGTTGATAATTGTATATATTGCACTCTCCTAGCTGAAGCTGTTCATATAATAATAATAATGAGTTATAAATAACACGCTCCACACTGAAACCACTTTTTCCGGATTTCAGGCTTATTATCATATTTGCATAAAGGGGCTACCGTCTTCAGTAAGTCCATCCATCCGTAAGCATGTAATAACTCGACTACCGTTGGGCAGATTTTCATAAAATTTTATATTTAGCTCTATGAAAAATTTTGTGAAGCCATCCTAACTTTCATTAAAATCAGACCAATAGAAATTCGGAAATTATTATTTCTCTGTAAGTCCGTCAGCAAGTAATAACAGGACTCGCAATGGTTGGGGCTTCATAAAATTTAAACTTGGCTCTTTTAGAAAGATTTGTGGAGCATTTCTAAAGTTAATTAAAAGCAAACTATTAGAAATCTGGTAATTATTATTTTTAATAACTCTCATTAGATGGATTGCCATGAAATTTTATACTTGGCCCCTGTATGACACGATTTGTTGAGTTTTCCCAAAATTCATTAAAATTGGACAAACAGAAATCCGGAAATTATTACTTATTTGTTTCAAAGATGTCACACGTTGACTATTCATATACTGCATAAGCATAGAGGGAGAACTGGATATTGTCTGTTGCCGTGCGCTGATTGGATTAATGAATGTGCAATATGGCGGATGCGCCAAAAGGAAATATTCTTGGTTCGTTGATCTTTTTGTCGTTTTTTATTATATATTAACTAACTGTTCGCTGTACCTCAATTTTGTAATGTCCATATTAAAAAGCATCTAAATAAGCTAATTTAATCAATGACCTTTAAACCTTGATACATGCGTCTGTATTATCCTAATAACAGAAAAAGATGTTTGCCATGATACCCAGCGGGGAATTTATTTATTTTATTTTTATTTATTTTAAAATAAAGAGCACTTACTTGATTTCTAAACCTTAATCATACACTAAAAAAAAGGAAACCGGAACAGCACTAAAGAATCATTCGATTTTCACCAAAGTTAGCGATAAAGTTAAGGTGGATTATAGGAACAAATGATTTGATTCAGTATTAAAAGAGACTCTACAGCTGAAATTAACTGCTTTTGTTATATAAAAAAATAAATTTTTTGAAAGTTTGATTAAAATTTATTGTATTCCTACAAGAATGCCAAGAAGATGAATTGCTCTTTATGTCCAACTGAGAACTTCGAGAGAGGGCGGATAGTCAGCCTAAGAGAGGGAAGAATGTCGTTTTGCGATATTGATGAACGAGTTGGACGAGAGGTCTCCTACAGTTCATCGACGTTGGACATAACAGGAAGACAAAGGCCCACACATCTTCAAAGACCAGGCGCAGCCTTTCCAAAAGTATTAACGAAAGGCAGGATCGGCATGTCCTATGGTTGTTTTTGCCGAACAGGTCAAACGCTTCGGCACAGATGAGTTGTTGTGCCCCACGTGACCTCTTTCGCAGTTCGGAATTTTGCTCGAAGCTGAGCTGCGATCTCGAATCCTCCCATTGAACCGCTTTCCTCTCACTCCTATTTCGTCGTCGTGAACGTCTTCCGTGGTGTCGTGTACGGGTCTGTCAGAGGTTGAAATGGCGTTCAACGATGTTTAGTGATGAGAGCCGTTTCGGCCTCGGTGTGAATGATAGATTGATGAGGATCACAAGACACCCCGGTGAGAAAGAGATAGACACATCGCAAACACCCGGTGTAATGGCTAAAGAACTCTTGTGTTTGTGGAGGGCAACAACAGTCCATGATTATGTTGTAAATGTTATAAACCCAGTGGTCATCCTTTTTTGACCAATATGGATAATGCGACGTTCCAAAAGGATAATGCCTATCCACATAGCGCCAATAATTACCCGATTGGCCCTTCAAGACGTCAATGCCCTCCCATGGCCTTAGAGTTCACCAGACCTATTCTCCATCGAACATGTTTGGAGCATGATCGGAAGGCGCTTGACCTCAAATTTGATACCAGCAATTAAGACTCCATAAATAAGAGCTCATGCTGCAAGATGATATCCAACACCTCTTCGACCGAATACAGTGCCAGAATCAGCCTTGTATTCAAGCACGTGGGATCACACGATATTAATTTTCAACAATGTAAACATTTTTCAATGAATCTCAAATAAAACCTACTGTAATCGTTTATAAATTTATTCCTATAATCTCTCAATATTGGTGAAGAGTAGAGTTTAAAAAAAAAAAAAAAAATCTGAGGGGCGCTTTTTCTGCTAAATTCATGCAAGACTTGAAACTTTCAACGTTCCGTTTTTTTCATCTGCACCTTCAATAGAACCTTTACCAATACTTCTGAGAATTTCTGGCCATCTAGGACTTTCAAGTTAACATTCGTAATTTAATAACAACAAATATTATTATTCATGAATCTTATTGCCTCATCAAGTCTGTGGCAACTACCGTCTTCACCTTTGCCAATCTTAAGTGGATTCAGGTTAGCAGCATGTGGAAGCATAAAAATGCAGCAAACAAGCTTCATAACCATTAAGAAACTTTCTCCATATGTGGAAACAAATCAGAACAAAAAGCGGTCGGTTGCAGAAATTACTGCTTCTGGAGATTTATTCTGAATTTAGGCCTCTGAAGCCGAGTGGTCAGGAGCGGTAGTGCAGTAGCACACGCTCTTTGAGCAAACCGGATTTCAAGCTCCCGACTACTAAATACGATCGATCTGCCAACCAGCTCTGGACCAGCATGGCAGACTATGGTCCAATTCTCTCAACATAAATTGTTGAGGAAGCTTCCATCCTGCAGTGGCTTGATAATGGCTGCAGTTTTATCTTTTTTACGTTATGTCAGCTTTAAAATGACTGGCTCTGTAATCTTGAGTTTTCTCTGAGGAGACTGGATTTTTCCGTTAAGGAATGGGCATGCCATCATAAAAGTATAAAACTTAGAGAAAGTTCAGAATTATATTTCCTTCTGACTGTACTTCTACGTCCTACTACACGGGAGGATTATTGGCGTTCTCTTCAATAGTGAAAATAATTAATAATTTAAGTACTGTATGGTATTATGCGTACAGACCATTCGGATTTTACGATCAATCAGCTACCAATAAGTTATAAATTATTGATACCTTCTAACACGACTGGTACACCAATAACACCAATAACTGCTACACCAAATTACACCAATAACTGCTGGTATTATTACAGAGATATAAATGCTGAAATATGTGCTACAGCCTCTCTCTGAAATGGGTCCTCAGCGTGAAAGCTGGTTTTTCACAGAGGGCTCCGGTCTCACTTGACTAAGTCTAGTGTTCAGCTACCCAGGAAAGAGCACGAGAGGAAACAGTCTTTGGATAGTGTGAGAAGGAGCGGTGTTGATGTCCCGCCGGCTCCAGTCTGTGTGTGTATGTCAAGTTGTGTTTGTAGCCAATGTCGAAATGACTTGGACGTCCACTGTTAGTTTATTTGTGTGGGCAGCGAGGACCGATTAGGTTACCGATGCAGGGCATACGACAGGACACTCTCCCCGCTGATTTGGTACCAAAGAGTTAACACTTCTACTCATTCAACGACACAGAAAGGGTATTGTCACTAACGTAGAGAAAATAAATGTACATAAAAACTAATCGGCAGCTCTCTCTCTCTCTTTCTCTCTCTCGCTGCTGTTCAGTAGTCGGAAGAATGAGATGTAGGAAAACGGAGGGGTTGGGAATATACAGTTACACTCCAGCCGAGTTGCCATAACAAGTCCGCCACCCGTCTATAAGAGATAAGAAAATGCTGGATACCATTACGAGCGGCTTCTGATAACCTTAGTTGATCTGGGGACGTCATCATGTGACAAGAGGCCTAATTTTAACGCTAACTTATTGAGGGAACGACTCTTTGCCAGTAATGGGACAATAATGATCTTTCTACCGGCTCTGTCACTTTAAAATACTTCGTTACATAAATTTTTCTACAGTGAAATAGCAAAGTAGCCATGCCCTAATAACACTGCGTAAAGAATCAGCAAGATCTTAATGAATCAGACTCAGATTGGCTGGTGAATTTGGTCCTTCAATTATTTTCGCGTGCAGTCAAAAAAAAGTTAAGAAATATCTCTCGGTACTACTGTAATCATTTTTCACCTTTGTTTCAAAATACCCATTACAAACCTAACTGAACAATAACAATATTCATCTAACACATTGATTAGAAATTCCAATTTAACACGAATAACAATCGTTTAACAGAAATATAAAGGACAAGACGTATATTGAAAATGAAATCGAGAGAAGCTGATTTTTACAACTTCTATTTATATTTCTTTAAAATTGTACGAGTGTAAGGCAAAATGACGAAATAATGACAGTATTTTTACTAATCATCACTTTATTTGCTTAATCTTGTTGTTGTTTGGTTTTTAGGAGCATTAGCAACTAAGGCCATATTGCTCCGGGAATATGCGGTGGTCATTGCCTGACCTTTCCGCATCCTCCGTATTTGGTGGTGACGGGCTCGAACCCCGGTCTAATCAAGAAGCGTGTGCTACGCACTGCTGCTCCTTCCCACCTGGCTACTGAGGCGCCTTTTTGCTTAATCTAAGATTAAATTAAGAAATATCGATATATGACAAATTTCTCTAGCTATTCTCTTTAATATAAGTGTTATGCATTAATGAATGTTATATATACTCCCCTATACCTGTCGTATTACTTATATCTAATTTTCTACTCTAAATTTAAATCCTCCTTATTTCCATTAATTCACTTTATTAATAGTGCTTTGCTATGGCATGTACTCTACGTTAGAAACAGAAGACCCTATACTGTCGTCTTTTTGTGCAATTCTGGTTGTTGATACATGAGGAGACGCCAGGCCGACCGGGCTAGCCAGGTGGGTAAAAGTGCCTGCCTGGCAACCCAAAGGTCGCGGGTTCGAATCCCGCCTCGGGCTTGGATCAAAGTACTGCAAAAACCTTGGGAGGTGCACTATGGCCACAGAAGCCGATGCGCCAACAACTACCAAAAAAAAAAAAAAAAAAAAAAAGGAGACGCCAGGGTTCTGCGATATGCTTTTTAATTTTTTCAATATCTATACTTTTTGCTCTTTCTATATCTATACTTCCTACCCCTTTTCACGTATCTCTTCTTTCCCTTTTCTGTTCTTCATTTTTCTTTTTTATTTTCTCTTCAACTTTCATTAATACATACAACTTATAATCGTTATGGTCGTTGGGTACACTCTGTCTATAAGCGGGCCTTCAATCTTCCTTTCCCCCTTTTATATATATAAGAAGAAAATGAATAAAGGAAAAAAAGAAGTAAGAAAATATGAATATAAATAAGAAAGTGGGCTATTGCAATCCAAGGCAGCTAATGCAAAACCTTAACAATGTGTGTATGAAAAAAAAAATAAGTAAAATAAATAAATAAGAGAGAGAGAGAGAGAGAGAGAGAGAGAGAGAGAGAGAGAGATAAGAAAGATAAAGGGTGAGAAAGGGCGAGAAAAAAATATGAAAAAAGCGAAGAGAGAGATAAACAAAGAGATAAAGAGCGAAAAAACTTTAAAAGAGAAGAGGAGATTAAAAAAGCAAACATAAATTAATCATGAAGGAAAGTTGCTGTACAACTCACAACCACGGCGTCTTCATCAGGTATCAGATGTCAGAACTCTAACAAATAAGAGCAACATCGTGTTTCTATTTTTGCAAATAATGTTTTGTGCTGCATTGTGGGTTGCAGAAATGTTCGAAATGCATTGATTAGATGGGATATATATCTCTGTGAATGAAATCCAATAAAAAGACTCCACCTGATATACCTAATTGCCACAAATATCTTCCCAAAGGGTAAAATGCTTAATTAATGGAAATATGAGAAATCATGCAAATGGCAATCATGACAACCAGACATACATTTTATTGCATTTACGTGTACAAACTGAAATGACAAGTTAACGTAATAGTTTTATGTACTGTAAATCAGTATACGGTTGCCCAATTTCGTGGTACCACACCCTTACAATGCTCTCCTGCAGCTGAATCTTACTTGTTGGCTTCTTCTGAGCAATTTTAGACGATATTATGTACCAGCAATTTTCAATAGGGTTCAAATGTGGACTGTTGCCTGGTCAGTCCAACACTGTAATGCCGGCATTTCTGAGGTATGACTGCACCTTAAGGGAGAAAAACGAGGGAAAACATTGGTGTAAGTATGTTTTAAGCCTTGTGAGACAAGAATACAAACTCATCATTAAATCTAAATAGTATAAATACCAATTTTGCTGTGTGGCAAGGTGCTGAGTCCTGTTGAAAAATGCAGTTTTGAACGTCTGTGTGGTGATCCCTCATAACGGTTTCAGACATTCCTGCAAAATAGCAGCGCAGGTTTCTGCATTCACCGTTAATAAACTTAATTCGCCCAACCCCTTTGCTAATTATGAATCCCCAGACCATCTGACCGGCGGGGCACTTTACAGTCGGTGTTATGCAGTCAGGATGGTATGTCTTCGATTTTCATCTTCTGACATCTCGGTTCCCAACCAAGCCAGGCAGGTTGAATTTCGATTCATCAGAAAAGATGACGGTGTCCCATTGCTTTTTTGTCCGTGATACTTGCGTTTTAGCCCAAGCAAGTCGCTTCTTCCTCATTTGTTGGGTCAACAAAGGCTTCTTATTGGGCCAATAGGCATGCAGACCACATTCCAAAAGCCGTCTTTGGATAGTTCGTACCCTTGTTTCTACACCAGAAGCCATCTCAAAGTCCAGTTTTAGATCAGGAGCACTAGCATGGCGATTACGAAGGCATAGCCGTTTCAAATATCGATCTTGGGAAGGTGTAGTCACGCTCTTACGGCCTGATCCAGGTCTTCACA
This sequence comes from Mastigoproctus giganteus, assembly GCF_048544385.1. Lineage (NCBI taxonomy): Eukaryota > Metazoa > Arthropoda > Arachnida > Uropygi > Thelyphonidae > Mastigoproctus > Mastigoproctus giganteus. The sequence goes on from NC_143577.1 coordinate 158,570,381, forward strand.
TCACTGTTGACTGGTGGAAGCCTATTTTATCAGCGATAGCACGCGTAGAAAGCCCTTCCTGGGACAGAGCAACAGATGCACTTTTTTTTTTCTTGGTGTCAACTGAACATATGGAGCCATGCTTACACCTCCACAAAACAGAATACTAATGAGCATGTATACCTTCAACGCCATATTTATAGAAACGGCTGATGCAATACCTTGTAATTACTGGCTGATGCAATAGAAGCGTTATCTGACGCAATGTTTTTGCTTTGTGACAAACAAAATGACTGTAATCAAATACGTTTCACTACAAATGTTACTTAAGGTGATGCAGTTTTTTTTTGTCCACCACTATATATATATATATTTTTTTTTTTTTTCTTACTTAAAAATATTAAAATGTTCTATTTGTACATCAACACCACCACTATCAAAGGAGTTTGCTATTAATCATTTTGATCAGTGAATACAATCGTTAACCGAATTTAGCAGTCATGCGAGGATGAACCACGATCCACTTAAACGGGCGTGCAACCCCATCCTCGTGCTTGACAACTCGGCTACCCGGGCCCAGGAATATAATAACGCCAGTTTTATAAAACTGAGGGCACTGGAAAAACTCATTATAATAATAGAGAATTAACCGACGAATTAATTCCTACCAATCATTTTATGTAAAAAAAAAAAAAAAAAGTAAAGTGCAGCCATTATCAACCCACTGCAGGGTGGAAGCCTCCTCAACAATTCATGCTGAGGGAAATGGACCATAATCTGCCACGCTGGTCCAGTGCGGGTTGGCAGATAGACCGTATTCAGCAGTCAGGGGCTTGAACCCCGGTCTACTCAAAGAGCGTGAGCGTGTACTACTGCACTCCCGCTCCTGCCCACTCGGCTACGGAGGCCGTATTTTAATTCATATAAAAAGCTACAACAGTGATTTCGCAACCAGGCCATTCAAGTTCCACGGTGGCGTTTCTTCAAAATAGTAACCCCTACAATCACTGCAGAAATGTCTCTTGTTCCATGATTTTTTCTTTACTGTGCTTAATTCCTCCTCTCTTTTTTTTTTTTTTTTTTTTTGGCTAGGAAGATTAGCAACACTAATACTGAAAGACAATTTCCTGGAATGATCGCAATTTTATGGACGTATTAAATTTGCAAAGAATGACGGAAATGTCATTTTCTGGCATTGCAACTTTCAACCAAACTTCACTGAAAAGTCAGACACCTGATGCTTTCAAAAATGAAATCAGTGCGATGCTTCTTCTGAAGCTGACTCTTTCCGACCAGCAAACGTTCAAAGTACGAAAAACTCATTCGTCCAGTAGCTGAAGCTCGCTACAGCTAATGGGCAGGTAAAACCTGGATAGAAATTCAATTTCATCTAACACCGCGACATCTAAAATTAAGAACACTGTCAGGTACTGCTTATTAAAACGATGCAGAAAAATAGTAGAAAAATCCGTACGTTTTCATGCAACCTGCCTTTTTATATATAGACACGAGTAAATATACACTGGTGTATATATATTCGTGTTATATATACTATATATATATGTACATAGTTGCTTTTGCGCAAAAACAATAAACTGATATAAAAATAAGCCAGCGTGTACCTAATGCAAATAACCATTTTACTATTTTACTTTATACACTGGTGTTCAAATATCACCTGCCAATGCATCACCTACGAATTCCACATTTCTAACCCTTTTTCGCGATGGTATTGATACATTAATGACTAGCATCACAAATAGAATTATAAACAAAAGATATTTATTAACAGATAAGGCAAAGCTAAGTAATATTTCACAGATGCTCTCGAAATATTCCAAAATGAGCATTTGCAACCTTTATACAACAGTTTTGGTAAACACGACAATTATGGCTGAAATGTTATCAGAAGCCCTCAGTTTGCTTCAGTTTATCATTTTAAATGGAAAACAAAATGAAAAGTTCACCAGGTGAAAACTAATATTTAGTTGAACCGCCTCTGGCCCTGGTGACAACAGTACACCGTTGAGGCATTAACGAGATCAATTTCTGAAGATAATCAACTGATAGTTCGTGGTTCCAAACAAGAATTATGGCTTCCTGAAGTTCACGAAGGGTCTTTGGTTTCTTTCTGGCAACTGCAGATTCCACACGATGTGAACAGTTCTCTATAGGATTCAGGTCCGGGCTGTTTCCTGGCCAGCTAACAGTTGTAATGGACCGTTCTTCCAACCATTTTTTCACTTGTAACAAATATAAACACATTGCTGTCGAACCTCTAATGCAGCAATGAAGCTAAAGTAACTACAGAAGTGCCTACTTACACTTTTAGCCCGATGATAAGGAGCAGAGTCGTCCTGAAAGATGCAGTTGCTTGGCAGGTTGAAATGGTCTCTAATGGTTGGCAGCAATTTGCCTTCCAATATATCCATTGGCATTTACGGAACCTTTTATAAACTGCAGGGGACCTACTCCGCGATACGAAATGCTCCCCAATATCATTTGGCTGGTAGGGAATTTCACTGTAGACACCATACAGTCTGGATGGTATTCTTCACCACGTCTACGGCGAATCGTTTGTCTCCCATCAGAGCCATGCAGGTTGAATTTCTTCTCATTCGAGAAAATAACTGACTTCCACTGTTCGGGGGTCCATTTGACTGCTCCTTACACCAAATTAATCGGGCTTTTTTCATTTTTTGTGTGAGGAGGGGCTTCTTCTGACTATTACTGCACTTGCTACCACTACTGCATGTTCTTCGCATTCTCTTTTCAGCTCAGACGAAGACGCTTTACTGTTTTTAAGGCATAATCGCTTCAAAACGCGGTCCTGTTTTCGCGTAGAGACTCGTTTGCGTCCAGTTCCTTTTTTCCTATCAGCAGAACCAGTATTCTTGAGTTTGGAAAGAAATCTACTCACTGTCGACTGATTACAAGACACTCTATAAGCAATATGACGGGAAGAACATCCTTCCTCATGTAAAACAACAATAGCACTCTTTCTTAGTGGCGTCAACTGCACGTAACTCGCTATCCTGACACAAGCAAGGAATGACTGCAACTTTTGCAGAAAGTGCTTATATAGCTGAAAGTAACAGCTGATGCAATATTACGTCATCATCCACGCGTATAAATTTATCTGATGCAATCTGTAAGAAATATTGTCATATACTTACGTTATTTGGATGACAATTACAATTTTAAGGAGTGATGCACTTTCTTTGAACACCAGTGCATATCTGCCATTGCAAATTTGCTATCAGAAAGCCATTGACAAATCTTACTTTTGCTTTATTGAGGCATGTACGATATAATTAACTTGTATCTGCTGAATTTGACGCATGTGCAAATTTACTGGTACAAATTTTCCCTTTTCAGTCACAGAATATTCTTTTACTGTTCCTTTCGCTGCAACAGTTTCGCCTAACGTACCAAATGTGATGTGAAAGACATTACATGGGAACTTAACTATAAGTAAGATTATGATAAGCAATAAGTTTGCTTTTTTCTAAACTATTGGGAACACGTTTCCCTGCACCCAGAACTCTCAATATACTAAAATTAGATTGCTTAAAATCGAAGAATTTTCTATATCCGCTTTGGGATGGTTTTGGTGGTTTTTGGAGCGTCAACAACGTAAATCATTGCGCCCAGATCTACTTTGGGTTGTTGTTTAGTATTAGTATAGCCACACAGTGCAAGGAATCTACAGGCTCTTGCTGCATCCGCATATTAATAACGATTGATCCAGTGAAGAGTGCGAATGAACGGCTTTTCACAAGATCAGTGAACCGAGCGCCGATGATCAAGTGCATCAGTTCTACTGAGCTTCAGTGTGTGTGTGTGTGTGTGTGTGTGTGTGTGTGTGTATTCGCGCAAACAAACAAATAAAAAAAAGGTTTTTGTGGAAGCAGCTAGGTCGGAAACAAATGCAGACACGCTCACAATTATTGCCTGTGATGACATTTTCACCACCTGCTTTTGCCTGAAGAGTTCAGGCCATAAATCCTATCGATTACTGGAAAAAATCTTGAAGGTCTCTTCATTCGAATTTATCGGTAACAAGTGGAAGGAGTAGGGGGTCCACACCAGCAAGTTAATTAGAGTTTTACAGTCCTTAAAATATGCAAAGTGGACTGTTAACACATGCAAATACGAATACCGATTTGGTATGCAGAGAACGAACACGGGGGTAAATTAATAATCTAAATTTATTTTATTAATTACTACCGATCCATCAATTTGCGCAGAATAAAACAAATAATTTATATGCGCTATTTAATTAATTAAATAAATCAAAATAAAGGCATATCCTGTCCAATTTTTGGTTTTGAAAAAGTTGGTGGACAAAACGTAATATTTCTTTTTATTTACTCTTATTACAGAGCGAGAAGAGTACGCTATATTGAACCCGGAACGCCCTAATCCCCATGCGTAAATGCTTTTTACTGTATATTGGAAAAATTGTGTTTAATATTAATGATCTTTCTGTTGTAAAAATTCCAAAATAAAACGTACATTAATCAAATAAGAGCCCAAATAAGGCCTGTCTATAATCAAGAACAGACAAACAAGATACATAAAAGCCTAAATAACAAAATACACATGTATTTTTAAAAGAGGTAAAAAATCTTAGGACCAAACCTGGCGTTTAATATGCTTTTCACCTAAGAAGAGGAAGTGCAAATGACACAGAGGAGCAAAATGCCGAAATCGCTATGTTTAGGACCTCTGAATACCTTTTTTTATTTCCTCAGTACAGTACTATTCATCTCTGCTACTATTAAAATGACAGGTGACCAAAGTTTACAATTAGCAAAGTTAGAATTAGATTATTAGTAGAAGACGAGACTTGAAATTCTAAACATTTCATTGTGGAGTTTAGCATCAGCAATGGAAATAAGTTTGTAATAAACTATTATATCTGCATAACAGGCACTGTGCCAAAAGTTTTGCAAAGAGAGAGGGGGGGGGGAACTGAGAAAAGTCATTAATATAAACGCTAAATACCAGAGGGGCAAGAGTGGAACTATAAGGGATTCCTCTAGTTAAAGAAAACATTTTAGAAGTGACACCATCAAGATAGCCACATATTGCATAATTATGTGGCTATTTCGCGACCGAAAAATCAGATCTGGTATCCGCCATAACTATTCAATTCGATTATTTAATTTGATTATTCATTCAACTACTCGATTTGATTATTACCAAATAGGAAACCAGAACCAAGTCGGTGTAACTGTGTCCTCTCTTCATCCAGACATTGCGAACTAAACTTCCAGAAGGCACAACTATTGGTAACCCATGGGATCTACAAATAAATACATGGGCTGTGTTAAAGGTAACTAAGAGTAAGAACAGGTGCGTGTATACTTGCATGTACACTAATGCTAGAAGTACAGTAAATAAATTTGATGAATTTGAAGTGCTGGTTAAGACATCCGAGGCAGATATAGTTGGGATATCAGAGACGTGGTGTCACACAGATATTAGGAATGCAGAACTGGAATTTGGGGAGTACAGAAAGGACAGACAGGGGAGGAGGGGTTAGGCTATTAGTTAAGAAACACAAAATCTAAGGAAGTGCATCCAGTTGACATGGGTAGACAGTGCAATGTTGAGTCAGTTTAGTGTGACATAAACACTCGGAAAGGGTAAATGAGAATAGTAGTGTGTTATAGGCTTAATGACTCTGATGAGTACAACGAACAATTGTACATGTACAGAGAAATAGAGTGGGACAGTAAATCAGAATGTCTTGTAATGGGGATTTTAACTTTACAGATATTGACTGGAATTTGTGGGTTGGTCACTCACACACTAGCAAGGCTTTTGCGGATTTATTAGAGGATTGTTTTCTACAGCAACATGTTCGAGGGGCAACCAGAAGTAGTAATAATACTCTTGATCTGATTACAGCAGTGATGACGCATGCATTATGAATTTGCAGATAAAGGAACCACTAGGTGACAGTGATCACAGTGTACTGATGTGGGATTTACTTCAAGATGTAACTGCCATCAGGGGTAAAAGGAAGGGTTTTTGTTTTCATAAAGGTGACTACAGTAGTCTCAGGCAGTTTGTGAATTCTATACAGTGAGATCAACTGATGTTGTTAAAAACAGTGAATTCTAAATGGGAGGCCTTCAGGGAATTAATCTAGGAAGCTACTTGGCTTTTCATGCCAACTAAGAAATACTGTTCAAGATTTAGGCCTAAATGGATGTCAGATGAACTTATGAGGCTCGCGGCAGAGAAGGAAAATGCATGGGATGCATATAAATTATCTATGTAATATTGGTGTAAAAACACCATAGAAAACTCTTAAACGAAAAACCTACGATTGTAGTTTGAAGGGGCATCATTTTATCTGTATCTCATATTGTGCTCCTCCTTCACAACGAGTTGCCATGTATTGCACTACCTCGAATAAGTAACGCTTCACCAAAAGAGAAGACTATTGTTACTTATTCTCGGTAGGCACCACCACCCAGACGGCACCGTTTGAAATATGGTATGGGATAAAGATCTCAGTTATCCTCATACTATCCCTATTAGACTTAGGAAAGCAATAAAGATGTAGGAAGGTGATAGTAGGAGAGGTAGAGGAAGGAAATACCGTAGAAGGAAGAAAGGGACAGTGGCTCCTTCAACTCACACTCAAAAGCTCATATATTCATCGAATAGGCAACGCTTCCCCAGTAGAGAAAATTGTTGTTACCTATTCGAGGAAACTCAGTGGCCATCAGGCCCCCCAGACGGCACCGTTTCACCGTTTCAGGGCTATTTTGTATTTGTATGGGCCTGTTATAACGTACGATCACTCATCGGTGAAGACAGGATATTAGAGCTGGTAAAGGAATTAGAAAATGTGAATTGGAATATCATCGGTTTGGCTGAAACAAGAAGAAGAAATGAATCACTTATAAGTTTATCGAGTGGAAATCTGCTGTACACCAATGGAAACAGTGAAAGGAGTGAAGGTGGAGTTGGGTTTCTGGTCCATAAAGATTTTAAAAACAACATTTTGGAATTCAAAAGTACATCACCAAGGGTGTCAAGACTAATACTCAAGATTTCTAAGAGGTACAAGCTAAAGATTATAATGATTTATGCACCAACATCGAGCCATGATGATGAAGAGGTTGAAAAAATGTACACTGAAATTGAGAGTCTTCTAGATGAGCAGAAAACCCACTACGCTATTATTATGGGGGACTTCAATGCTAAGGTTGGAAAAAGGCAAAACAGCGCAGAAAGAGGAACTATAGGAAATTTTGGAATTGGTGAAAGAAATAAAAGAGGTGAAAGACTTGTGGAATTTGCAGAATCTCAAGGACTGTCAGTAATGAACACTTTTTTCAAGAAAAGGGTGAACAGAAAGTGGACATGGAAGAGTCCAAATGGATTAACAACTAACGAAATCGACTTCATCCTCACTAACAGAAGATATATTGTGAATGACGTTACCGTCCTGAATAAGGTAAATGTTGGAAGTGATCACAGAATGGTAAGATGTACACTTGATATAGATGTAGGAAAGGAAAGGAAAAAACTGACTCGAGTAAATAATACAAAGGTCTTTGAAATAACAGAGGAGGAGAAAAAGCAGTATGTACTGGAACTTAAGAACAAGTTTGAGCTTCTGCAGACTGCTCAGGACCAAGATATCGACGAGGAATATTACAACTTTCTGAAAGTGATAAAGCCCAAAAAACCTATAGGGAAACAGAAATTCAAAGAAGAAAAAATTAGTCAAGAAACACTTGTCATGATGAACCAAAGACGACAAATGAAGAGCAAGAAAAACACTGACAGGGAGAAAATTGAGTATACTGAGTTATGCAAAGCCATTAGAAAGAGACTCAGAGAGGACATAAGAAGATTTAACACAAGAAAAGTAGAACAAGCATTAAGGGAAAACAAAGGATTTAAATCAGCAGCCGTGAGCAGTAATACAGAAAGACAAATGATACTGAAACTGAAGAATAGCGATGGTGTACTTATAAACAGCAGAGAAGGCATAATTCAAATAGCAGAAGACTACTATAGGGAATTATACAAGCAGCGAGGGAATGATACCAGCAGTGGGGAAGATGGATTGCAAAGTAGCAACACATACGACATACCCGATATTCTTCCTGATGAGGTAGAACATGCATTGAAGAAAATGAAGAATCGGAAAGCCCCGGGGGAAGATGAAGTTACTGAAGAGTTGTTAAAATTGGGAGGAAGAGACATAACACAAAAACTGGCAAGGCTCTTCACAAAGTGCATTAGAAAAGGTGTGATGCCTAAGCAGTGGAATAATGCAATCATAGTTTTGCTGCATAAGAAAGGAGATAAATCAGAAATTGGAAATTATAGACCAATTAGCTTGTTATCCCATATCTACAAGTTGTTCACAAGGGTCATTACTAACAGATTAGAAAGAATACTTGATGAGAATCAACCGAAAGAGCAAGCTGGCTTTAGGACAGGATTCTCAACTATGGATCACCTTCACGTAATATCACAGCTAATGGAGAAAGCAAATGAATATAAAACACCATTATGCCTGGCATTTGTGGATTATGAAAAGGCATTTGACTCCATACAGCATAAGGCAATGTTTCGGGCACTGGAAAGACAAGGCATAGATACTCCATATATTATGATTTTGAAGAAAATATATGAGAGTGCTACATCCTTTATTAGACTAGACGAAGACAGTAGGAAATTTAAAATCGAGAAAGGAGTTCGACAAGGAGACACAATATCTCCGAAGCTGTTTACTGCTGCCCTTGAGGAAGCTTTCAGAAGATTAGACTGGTCGCAGAAAGGAGTCAATATGAACGGAGAGTACCTAAACCATTTACGATTTGCAGATGACATTGTGGTCATAAGCCACGATCCCAAAGAATTAGAGGAAAATCTTAATCAGTTATGCACAGTTAGTAAGGATTTTGGACTAAAGATGAATATGGCTAAAACAAAAGTAATGATGAACAAGTATGCCACAGAAAGGGAAATAAAGATTGAAGGAGCAATAATTGAAAAGGTGGAGTCATATACTTATCTGGGACAAGTTATTAGCTGTAATAATGATAAATGGCTGGAAGTCAAGAGAAGAATAAATTTTGGATGGATAGCATTCAGGAAATATAGTCACATACTGAAGAGCAATATCCCAGTTTGTCTGAAACGTAAAATAATGAACCAATGTATACTCCCCACCATGACTTATGGAAGTGAAACTTGGGCACTCACCAAAAGAATGGAAGAGAAGCTAAGAACTACACAGCGAAGAATGGAACGAATTATATTAGGAATCAGACTGTTAGATAAGAAGAGAAACACATGGATTAGGCAGCAAACTCAAGTAAAGGACATTCTTATCAAAACTAAAGAACTAAACTGGTCTTGGGCAGGACACATAGCTCGAAGACATGATGACAGATGGACTAAGAAAATAACAGAATGGTACCCAAGAGGAGCTAGAAGAAAACCTGGAAGACAAAGGCGTAGATGGATAGATGAAATTCATGAGTTTTTGAGTAGTAAATGGATGGCCAGTGCTCAAAACAGAAGGAACTGGAAAGTTGCTGGAGAGGCCTTCATCCTGCAGTGGATTGAAAATGGCTGATGATGATGATGATGAATAACTCGACTATCTAGTTGTCCCTATTAGACTTAGAAAAGCAAAAAGATAGAGGGAAAGTAATAGTAGGAGTGGAAGAGGAAAAGATTGGTGAGATGAACAAAGGGGTGCTATTACCAAGAAAGGCTTAAGTTCTGCAAATTGCAGCGCCTAGAGAGTAGGCACCTGCGAGTGATCTGATTGAGGTTTGTAAGGCCTTGAATGGCTTGAGCAAGCTGAATGCTGATGGGATTCTTCCTCTTGCTCAGATTAAGAAACTGAAAGGCCACAGATTCAAATTTCGGAAAGACGGTTTTAGAATAGATGTGCGGAAGTTTGCCTTTAGCCAGCGGGTAGTTGATTGCTGGAACAGACTTCCATCTGTTGTTGTGGAAGTTGACTGCTTAAATAAATTTAAGGCTGGACAACATTTGGAGTGAATGGATGGGTGAAATGGGAAGTGTGTTTTTTTTTTTTGGCTGATGCTACATAAGCTTGTTATCTTGCATCATATGCCTCAAATAATGCTAATGTCCAGTCGACATAAATACAACAGAGAGGATAAAATACAAGAGCAATTGAAAACTTAAAGGTCCTTTGTTGATTTTATAACTTACACAGAAAAGAACAGACAAAGAACCCTTACTTTTCAACGTAATTTCCTTGCTTCTCCAAATATTTATTACATCGGCAAACCAATTTCCTAATGCTACCCTCGTAGAACATACTCAGCAAGCACCTGAAGCGAGTGAATGTGCCGCGTTTTTAGCTTATAATCAAAATCGGTGCCCCACAGTTAAATGACCACACCTGTTTCGCCTCTTTTCAATCTTTTCACCGAACTTATCGATATTTATACCAACGTATAGTACTAATTAAATATTCTTTAAGAAAACAAAGTTAAAAGAATTTAGCTTATTTTCATTCATAATTCCGAGGATTTTTTTTAAAACTTGAATTAACACTGGAATTGCTCTTTCTACGCCAATGCATTTGATTTAGGCATCGTCTTAAAATAATTTCCACGTTGGGAAAAGACGGATTTTATTACCTCACAAAATTAGAACGCCGCCGTACATAGAGTGACCGTGGTTCAAACCTACTGAATACGGTCCTGTTTCTTGTATTCTCTCTATCTTGTGAACTCCTGACCTTGTGGTCGTCCCACAGTATAAACAGAGAATTTATTTATTTTTAGTACATGGCTAGCAAAAATATTTGTGTATCCATTTTTTAAACATTTTTGTATATTAATATACATTTTGTATAATAACACGTTTTGTTGAGGCTATAGCATTATCTTACGCCCTTCTCTCAATATTTTGTAATAACTATGCTACTTGCAGTTCCAAATATTAAACATGTTCTCTCTGCATACGACGGGTGGTTTGAAAAGTTCGTGGCCTGAGTATGAAATGGTAGTAGTACAGTGTTAAAAAATTCTGTACTTAATTTCTAATACTTCAAATAGTAGCCCACCAAGTTTCATGCAGTTTAAAGAAAGTATTTTTTTAAATTTCAAGTCCTGAACTCAACAAAGTTGTGTGAATGAGGAAACAGACAGAATCAGTCAACGTGCAGTCATCCAATATTTGTGGAAAAAAAAAAAAAAAAAGGGACTAAAGCCAAATTTGTGAGGATATGGCAACACTGGGGAGGCTCTGCTCCGTCCTATTCCAAGGTTAAGAAGTGGGCAGCGTAATTTAAACGAGGCAGGGAGAGCGTTGAAGATGACCCAGGCTGTGGAATACCTGCAATGTTCATCACTCTAGAAGTTGTTGACAGAGTGCATGATCTGGTAATGAATGATTGACGAATGACAGTTTAGTACATTGCCAGCATCTTAAGCATCTCATCCGAATGTGTGCACCACATAATAACAGAGTTTTCAGCTATGATAAAGGTGTCAGCACGATGGGTGCAAAAGTTGTTGGCAGCAGATCAAAAACGCACGAGAGTTGTCAAGTCAATGAACATTTTTCAAGCAGATCAAGTTTCCTTGCAAGGTTTGTGACCACAGATGAGACGTGGGTCTATTACTTTAAGCCAGAGACAAAGGTGCAGTTCAAATAATGGAAACACAGCTCTTCTCCCCCCTTCAAAAAGCCAAGTCGATTTCTTCTGCTGGCAAGGTGATGGCATCGATTTTTTGGGATGCTGATGGAGTGTTGCTAATGAAGTACCATTGGAAAGGCCAGACAGTCATAGAGACATATTACGCAGAGCGTGTGAGGCGTTTACTTGAAAACATCAAAGACAAACGCCGAGTAAAATTCAGCAAAGGAGTCTAGTTCCACCAGAACAAAGGGCCCGACAAATCTGTCACTGCATGAGTGCAGCTTTGATATCTCAGGCCATCCCCCATATTCATCAGATTTAGCATCGGACTTTCATCTATTTCCCAATTGGTAAAAAAAAAAAAAAAAAAACCTGGCTGGCCACCGACAGTGACATCGTTGGTGAAGTGGATGCATTCCTGGAGGTGGCAAAAGTGTACTGACTCCGAAGAGGACTATGTTAAAAAGTAAATGTTAACATACCCCTCAAATAAACTCTTCATACTCCGCCCACATACTTTTCAAACGCCCCTCGTAAGCCATAATTTCTCTTTCTATTTTATTCTTTAAATTTTTCCTGATGAGAAGTTTTGAAGAAATCAGACCTTGGAGAAATTAGAGAACCTAATTTCTCTAAGATTGGACTGAATTTTTGCAAGATCCTGGAATCCCGCAAAATTTCAGTCCAAACACACAACTTCATATAAGTTATTCCAAATTCCAGTTATCCAGTTCAGAAATTAAATTATAATTTAACTATTAATAATTTGGAAATTATTGTTGATGAAATCAATGACCCAAAGAATTTTATGCACAACTTAAGGAATCCAAGAGCAGTTGTATCACCCCGCACTAGGGTCGTAAACAAATATGCGAAAAACACACATCAAACATAATTAATAACCTGGTAAATACTGATTTCAGATCAGCATTTACCAGGTTATTAATTATGTTTGATTATCCTGTTTCCATATCAGAATATTTAATTAGGAAATGCTTGATTTTTAATGACTCAGTTGATTAATTTTGTATGTTCATATTATCTAAATTTCTAAGGTGGACTGTGCTGCTTGTAATGATTCACTTTTCCTATTTGGACAGGGGATGGGAGTGCAAACTTTTTATAAATAAAAATTGTGTTCTATTGTATTATATACAGTATTTTTTATGAAAATTCCAAACACGAAAAGTATAAACTTATAGTACTAAGTATCTTACATGGATTGTAGGCCGAGAACACAGCAGATACTTGTCATTAGACTTGAATTTTTACAGATTGTAATTTTCAAGAAATACATCTGAAGGAAGGTTGTTCCAGAAAAACATAAGTAAAAGGGATAAATGCGGAAGAGGAAAGTTTGTTTTGTAGGTTTGGAGTTGGGCATTGAATGAATGTCCAACCAGTTGCGGCACGTAATTGAATTAGTAATAGTAATGACCACATGGTGCAAGGAAGCCTATGGCTTATGCTGCACCATCCAAAAAAAATAATAATAATAATAAAAAAAATAAATAACAATAATAATAAAATAACAAAAAAATAAACAAAACAAAATGATAAGAATAAGAAGAAAATAAAAAATAATAATAATTAATAAATAAAAGAAAAGGACAACCTAAGCGTTTCCCTCTTCCCGTAAGTAATTATCCAGCTGACTTTTGAATTTCCCTAAACTGTCAGCCTCTACCACCCATGCAGGTAACTTATTCCAGTAATTTATAACTCGCTGACTAAAATAAAACTTCCTGCAAATCCAGTCTAAACAAATCCCACCATAACATGAAATGATGGCCCCTAGTTCTAGAATCATTTATAACCGTGAAATTTTCGTTTTCATTCATTTTGCTTATGCCTCTCAGAGCCTTAAACACCTCAATCAAATCTCCTCTAAGGTGTCTAGTTTCCAAACTCTGCAACCCACATATTCGAAGTCTTTCTTCATAAGGACGCCCTTTTGCCGATCTCACCAGGCGAGTTACCCTTCTTTGTACCCTTTCAAGAAGCTCGATGTCTTTCTTTAGGTGCGGTCTCCATACTTGAACACAGTATTCCAAGTGTGGTCTAACATAAGCCTTATATAATGGGATTATGACGTCCTTATCTCTACTAGAATTTGTTCGATACATCATTGGTAGGACATCATGGGCCTTCCTTGCAACCTGTCTGCAATGCTCAGAGAACTTAAAGTCTGACCGTATAGTAACACCCAAGTCCCTTTCCTCCACTACCGGCTTTAGTTCAACTCCGCCAAGTGTATAGGTTATTTTGGGGGTTACTGTTCCCCAGACGCAATACCTTACACTTTGCTGGATTAAAGCATAGCTGCCATTTTTCTGAACATCTCTGAAGTCTATCTAGATCATTCTGAAGAAGCTCTGCTTGGCGATGATCATTAACTGCTCTACCAATCTTTACATCATCTGCAAAATTTAGACATCATGCCCTCTATCCCTTCATCGATGTCATTTATGAAAATCAAAAACAACAGTGGTCCTAATACTGATCCTTGGGAAACCCCACTTCTTACATCAACCCAATCTGAGCAATAAACATATATCACAACCCTCTGCTTCCTGCCCTGAAGCCATCCAGCTATCCATCTAAGGATTTTCCCTGAGATTCCAATCTGTTTCAGCTTATTAGTTTGGGAGAAAGTATTATTATTGTTATTAAAAATCATTTTACTGAAATATATCATACCCCAGACAGCTCAACTGTTTATAAGGGCGCTGGTAAGTATAAATAATACAGTGCAAATGCGATACAGAATGAAATCATGAAACTAAAGAGTACAGATTAAGAAAAAGTACTTTTTAACCAACTGTCTGGCAACCAACAAAACGATACATCAACAGATTTACTCCAAAACATTTAAAAATAAACACAGACACACACACACACACACACACCAGTCTGGGACTCTATTTTACACAATGTCAAAAGGTTCAGTCAGGTCCAACACACAGATGCTACAGGTCGCTTGGAGCGATAGTGAGAATAGGCCATTGAGAAAGAAGAGCATCACGTCCAGCACAATAGAAGTTTATACAAGTCGCTAAGAATTTTTTTTATTATAGAGCGCTTGTAGCTTGTCATTGGGAAGCTACTAGAGACTATCATTGCATTAGATGGTTTCATTCTGTCAATGAATTGGATGGCATTACATTAGAAATGGAGCTGATTATTCCATGTAAGTGGTTCATTTGCCTCGTCACAAGGTTTGCAAATCAAGACTAAGGGGGATTAGGTGCGTCATTTAGTGGGTATCAATTTGTCTAGGATGTGAAGGTTTCTGTAAATAATAATCTGCCATGGAGGGATGTTCAAAGACAGACATATATATAGAGAGAGATGGTAAAAGGCCGCCTTAAAAGGTCCAGTACTTTGCAGAAAACTTTCCAGTAACTCGAAGGTGGAAATACACACTAGATGACAAGCTTCAAGAAGATAAAGGTACCCAGTTACATAAAAATAACACTGACTAACAAAAACTGTGCCTTTCGGAGAAGTTGCATATTCTAAAGGAACTGGATCTGCTGATTGTAAAAAATGTAAAAATGATGTATCTATCACGATTCCATTGAAAGATATACTGAAATTTTAGTAAGTTAATGAATGATCAATTTCAAACATCATACAATAATACATCTATCTTAAAAATGAATAATTCATTTTAAAATACTTTTATCACACATAATAGGTATACTACATACATTCTATTTCCTTAGAAATGTATGCAACTCAGAGAGTTTTTCTTATAGTCCATTTTACTTTCCCTCTTAAGAAACTAGCCATCTCCCATCATTACAAAATCCCAGAGCTTTTCCATCCTGGATTGATCCTATTGAAAGAGTTTCCCTTGCTCATCATGTTTATCTCTCCAATTTTGAGAAAAAAAAGTGAGATGGAAATGAATAAAATAAATTTTCAAATACATTCAGCAGACAGCTCAGCTCTTTATGTATAACACTGCAGTAAATTTTACACCAGAGATTCATAATTATTATTTTTACTTCTTCGAAGAAATCCATGCACAAATTCTTTAAACGATCGTCAAGCTGATGGCTGAGTATTAGTGTTAGCAGTGGCAAATGATACTAGAAAGCAAGGTTATATGGCATCAGCGAAAAAAAAAAAAAAAAAATCCTGCATCATCTATCCATCCCCTCCAACAAGTTTGTCTAATTCTGCCTAGAATTTATTCAAACTACCCACTTCCGCAACAACAGACGGAAATTTTTTTCCCAACAATATTACAAAGTGTTTTATTATACAAAAAAAAAAAAAAATTGTATTGATGTGAGATTTGGACCTTAACTGGAAGGCAAAAAAAAAAATAAACTACTGGCCGTTGAGATGGATTTTTGGCGAAGATCGGCAAGAAAGTCTAGGACTGAAAAAGTTAGAAATAACATAAGGAATATAATGAATGTTTGAAAAACCATCATTGATAAAATAAAGGAGAAAAGATTGGAGTGGTTTGGCCATGTGAAGAGAATGGAGAACGACAGATTGCCCAGAGAAGCCATGGAGAAAAAAAAAAGAGAGGAAGACCAAGAAGGACGTGGATAGAAGGTGTGAGATCAGCCATGAATAGAAGAGGATTGGTGGATGGAGAGCGGGAAGATTGAAGAAAATGGAGGGGAAAAAAAAGAATGACTTTTCGATGTTAGGTTGAGGAGAACCGTTGTAATAACGGAATATATCCTAAGAAGAAGATAAACTACCCGCTGGCTGAAGGCAAGTTTTCGCATATCTATCCTTGCAATTATCCTTCCTTATTTTGAATTTAGGTCCCCTCATGTGTATAATCTGAGCAAGAAAAAACATGCCATCAGCACTGAGCTTTCTCAATTCATTCAAAGCCCTAACATCTCAATCAGATCTGGCAGGTGCCGTCTTCAGACGCTGCAGTTTGCAGAACTGAAGCCTTTCTTGGTAATAACATCCTTTTATTTCCCTCATCAATCTCGCTGCCCTTCTCTGCAACCGTTCCAGCAATGAACATCCTCACAGACTGAGGCCTACAGGACCGGTATACAGTACTCAAGATGCGGCCTAACCATTGCCTAATACAATGGGATAATCACCACCTTATCCCTGATAGCAAAATTCGTGTATATCATTCACAAAACCCAATGAGCTGCCCTGGCAGCCTTTCTACACTTCTCAGAGAATTTCAATATCTGACTGCACAATTACCCCAGGTCTTTTACATTTTCCACTACCCTTAATGGAGTAGCACACAGTCGATTTGGGATTACTGCTACCCATATGCAGTACCTTGCATTAGATACGCAGATAAACTGTACACGTACTCACACTACAAATATGTTTCCTTTACTGAGAGAGAGAGTGGGTGGGAGGCAGGCAGGCAAAGGTTACACATTTTAATCCTCTCCAACTCTACTACCATCTGTGAGCACATGCAAAATTTATTATCTGCAGGTAATACAACACACCAATGTCATATCTAATTCACAAAAACTTGTATAGATGACACTGATGTGATGGGAAATTTTACAAATTAATTTGGAAATCTATTCATAAAAAGTGCCTGCAAACAGATGATATATTAGTGGAAGTCAAAATCACGTTGAACAGTGTAATTTTGTTCGATTTTATGATTCCCATAAGACCTTGTTTTACAACTCAAAGGACACGGCTGATTTTGACTCAAAACAAAGTACTTTCAGAGGTTAAGTGCGTTATAAATGACATAAAAGTTACAATCTGTGGAGTAGCACATGCGTTTCAGTTGACCGTGGTTCGAGTCCTACGTGACTGTTAAATATGGTAATGATAAGACTGGTAATCTTGTCAAAACTGATTACCAGTAATCAGTTTTGACAAGAATACAATCATTATTCTTGTTCCGGCACTGTTCCAAATTACACAGATATATAAAAAGTAATTTTTGTGGAGGGGGGAAAGGAGAATTGCAGCTTAAACAAGATTGGAAAGCAATGCCCCATATGCAAAACTTGTTCATCATATTCTGTCGGGAGTATATGTACGGCAGGCAGTATATGAACCTCAGTATTTGTAACTTCAGGATTATGGATTAAGCTGCATAGATGATCAGTTAATTCCTTACAATATGGATTATATAATGTCTTATTAGTTAATTCCTTAAATATGGATTAATAATAAATCTCAGTATATCGCCTGAAACAAGAGTTAGCCTTTAACCCCCTTCGCTTCACCTGCAAGTGCAGTACTTCCTGTCGTCGATTCTAACGGCCTCTAAGAGGTTTCCACATAGAACACAGCTTCCAAGAAGCGTAACATTTGAAGCAAAAAAAAAAAAAAGAAGAAGAAAAAAAAAACACGATAAGTACTATCGAGAAGTCACATGACAGGCGGACGGCAGTTGTAAAGGCTCCCAAGAACTGTAAAAGGACACTTTCCGACACATGTGGCCAAAGCACGTGCTCTGTGTCCGGTACGCTGTGGTTCGGGCAGATTGTCACAGACAACCCTGTCACGGACATGAGAAATATGTCGCTCATAGTTACTCCGAGGAAGGAGGAGGAGGAGGGAAACCAGGAGACTGCCGAACGATTGTGTATTGCCAGAATATAAGGCAGGAACCATGGTCACCACGCTTTTACGTATAGCCAGCGCACACTTAACTAGATCAAAGGACAGTAGACCTCGTACTAAATGTCACTACAAGCACAGACACAAAGTTTGTTTGTTTTTCCAAAACGCAGTACATTCAAGAATGTTTTCCTCTTATGCTGTACCCTAATATCTCGCTCAAAATTCAGAACTAGCCTTGTAAAACCGTTATATAAATGTTTTTTTTTTAACCTTTAATGAAAATTAAATTTAAGCTGATGCAGGTTGACTCGATTATAATCTACTGTTGTCTTTCCAGCTAAAAACAAAAGTTTGTATTTGAAAACAGAAGTTATAAACCATGGTTTACTGAGCGCGCATGAAGTATGCCTTAAGTTTAAAATTATAGAATTTCTAATAATAAAAATAAGTAAGGATTATATTTTTGTTCGTTGGACAATTTTAAATATCTTATTTTTTATTCATACAGTGAAAAAACTGTAAAATTAAAATGAGGTTATACCAAGCGGAACTTTTAGAGAACAAAACTAGAAACCTTTATAAGAATCGGAAATGTTATTAATACTTTTAATCCCTCGAGGTCATTTTATTAAACATTATCTTGTATGTGCTATTGATCAATACATTTAATATCATGTTTCCAATACAGTTCAGTAAGCTATTTCATACACAAATAAAATCACGTGAAAGGTATCACGTGATGGAGTTATTGGAGTTTGGTACTCCAGGACCTGGAGTACCAATTTACAGACGTTATGCAATTGACAGTATAATGTGCATCTGTGGGTTTAGGAGCTATTTTGCATCTTGTATGGGTTGAAAAACCCGGGGGTGCTCTACTCCCTCCTCCAGAGATCGGATAACTATATCTCTCCTTTAAAGAAGCCCTTAAGAATTCCTTCAAACTTAAGGACAATTCGAACCGAAACCTCACCAAACGAGTTACAGACGGTTGAGATTACAAGCAATGACAACTTCATCAAAACCGACCCTGAATTTGATTGTTTTGCTTATTTCTCGATTACATTAAAAAAATTATTGAAGGAAATGATATAAATGATAACTACAATGAGAAAGCTCAGCACAGATACAGAGTTGGCATTTTGATAAATTAGTCTCTGATGTTTTGTATTGTTTGTAGTCCAACAACCAAATATTAAGCAGAATGTGGGAATTCTGGCCTATAATTTGTAATACTGTATTGACATTTGCGACAGAAATGATTTAAAACCATTTTGGTGTCATGTTAAAAAATTGAAGAAGAAACAAATCCAAACGATATCTACGAAATGAATTTATTAAATCTTACGAAATAAAACGTCACAGACAATCACTAATCAAATCTCTAACTGCTGTTATTGTAATATTCTAAATTGCATAAATAGCTCTTGTCCTATCGTAGGACTGAAAACAGCACACCTTAAAAATGATTTTGCGAAACGTTCTATATTCGGGAACCGCTGTTTGAGGCCCTCCATTCTGATAAATTTAAAAACAAGGGCTAAAATATTTGATACATAACGCATGTCGGCTTTTTACTTTAAGCCAATTCTCAGTTAGTCGCATACATTACGGAATGTTAGCTCTGTTACCACCACCAACGAGGGACTTTGAGTATCAATAGAATTCTTAGGACGAAGAACTTCGTGCAGTCTAAGCCCCCCCCCCCCCACACACACTGCGGCTGACATGATATTATACATATGTCGATTGTAAGTTCTGTTGTAAGTTATTCTGAGATCACAATAATTTACAACAGAAGCAATTATTCCATTAATATCTAGGAAAAATATCTAGAAAAGGTACTCGTACAATTACAAAAAAAAAAAAAAAGCACATAACATTCTCTAAGGGGGAAAATCTGTCTCACTTGTAAAACAACAAAATCCGAAAGTAAACGCAGCCATTTCTTTCTTCATAGGGAAACCTTTGCGGGAAAGACATTAGGGTTCACTTCTAGTTTGCATTAGACCAAAGTTTTTGGAATATTTCATTTTATGAAATCAAGGTATGAAATCAAAATCAAGACAAGGATCTACCCCTTCAAACTGTTTTGTAATTCTAAGGACTCACAATGCGAATGTTTAATTTTGCACACAAAAGTATTATTATTATTATTATTATTATTATTAGGGAAATTCCCCTAACAGGAATTACCAACCGCGGATTTGGTATAAAGCGGTTTTAGCTTTGTATACCCAAAATTTTATAATATGAGCTTTATTTAAAATATAAATTTTGTGTTTATTCTCCAGGATAACCACACGGTCAGAGAGTTCACGAGGTAAAGAGAATACGAGAAAGAGCACCGTATTTAGCAGACACGGGCTTGAACACCGGTCACTCAAAGCATGTGTACTTATGCACCCTCTCGCTTGACCACTCGGCTATGTGTATGCAGTTCAGTCCAGTCGCTGTAAACAAACGAACAAGATAATTATTGCTCCCACCTCCCATAGACCACATGAGAGAACCTGATGGACGACAAGTCATGTTAAGTGCTAAAGCAAGTAAGAAGGCTATGAGGCGTCAGTATAATGCATTTATAACTGGATGTATCCGTCGGTCGGTTCGCTGAAAAAAAAAAAAAAACAGAATTTCCAGGAGTAAAAAATTCATGAAATCCTCTCCTGAGACCGACTTGTGAAAAAAGTCCAAAATTCTCGCTTCAATCAGATTCGAACTCAAGCCTTTCCCACTGGGTGTGGAAAGATTATATCTAATCTCTATCCTCAGCCCTTCTCTCCATCTCCCCATGCCCACCTTTCCCTCTCAATTCATCTGTCATAGTTTCCTCAATCTTCCGCTGAGTCCCTTTCCCCTCAACTTTTTCCTCTATTACATCCTTCATCAATCTCTCACCTCCCAACATGTGACCAACCCAATTCTCTTTCGTACTACATATATTAGGAGTAGTCAATTCATTTTGCGTCCTTATTAGTACATAATTTTTTGTTAGTATTATTTTTTGGCATAAAATTAATAAAATGCCATTATAATAACACATTTTTATTTCATTTTATTACAGAACACGAAGTTGTATTAAATATGAAGTGTGGTCGATTTTTTAAATTTCACATTTTTAATATTAATTTGGTTTCAGATCATCGCAGTCTGTGAAAAATCGTCGACATTCCCCCATATTGATGATCCCTTATACATATATATTTTGGACTTGATTTCGTAAAGGTTTAAATTATTGTATCTGTTATACAGTATTGTAAATTAACAATTATTTTACCTTTAATAACAAACACTGCATTTATACTGTATAATTAAAAAATTTAATGTCCTCGCGGATAGCGAAGAGGTTATAATCATCGTCCTCCCCGCCACGGATGGAAAAGATTCTGATTTGTATGATGCGAAGAACTTTTATTCCCCCCCCCCCAACTCCGTGGCTGAGTTAATAGGTCCCAGGCGAAGACAAGACTCGTGTAATGCTTGTGAAACTGAAAACTGCTGTTAATTCTCCTAAAGTGTCTTCTCACATTTTATTTCCTTTTTATATTTAATTAATTAATATCATATATACGCATAACGTTAATTATAATATTAAGTGTGTGCACACATATACACACACCGAGATTTCTGATAGAGGAAAGAATAGGGGGGACCATGAAAGCGTAACTGATAATAAAAGCTTCTTTGCGAACACCGAAAAACAAGCTGAAAAATCCACGTCAACCTGACTTTTCCTCTTTGAGTAATGCTCACACATCCGAACTAATAGAGATTTCTATGGAAGGCAATGGGGATTCAAATCGGAATTTATCCCAAAAACATTCACAGAAACTACCAGAACGTAATTTGAAATTTGCTGTCCCTTTTCCTTTTCGAGTAATGACCAAATAATCGAAACTTAATTCTGTTTTTTATAGATACAACCTTCGAAATTTCACTAATAAAAATACAATTTCCGAAATTCTATTGGTCCGACTTTAACGAAATTTGAAAGACCTCGACAAATGTTTCGAAAAGACTCAAATATAACATTCGTGATAATCCGTCCACCTGGAGTCGAATTGTTACAAGTGAGCAGATGGACATCCACGGTGAAGGAAACGCGCACATTATGCATCTGCGAACGCGCCTAAAAAAATAGATGTGCATGTTAAATGTTAGTGGTGTATTCTAATTTTAGACAGATGGTGAAAAAATGAATATCCCAAGTGTGTCCCGATCAAAATTGAACGACGTCTGCAGTCTCGGTTTGCTGTCTTTAACTTAGTGATTCAGTCAAAAAGTAACTGCTGAGTTGCACCAGCCGTATGTCAAATGGATCACTCTTTGGAGTTCAAACAGTAAGGTAACACCGTCACTCTTGAATGCATTTAGCCGCAAACAACAATTGTGTTTGCAGATTAATGCAGACTGGAACCAGTGAAGCCTGAAATTCTACATAGTTACAGTCATCTTACATTCCATACTACTGGAATAACTGTTTTCCACGAAAGTATGGTACATTCGCCATTCGTTTGTAGAAATCAAACCTTTCAGAGACTACAGGAATTCTTAAACGGTCTCTTCCACTGGGGTTATAGTTAACCGATCTCAAGAGGAGGCAGTTGTTTCCCCCGTGAGTCATTCCAGTGTTTTAGCCCATGATCACACAACTGTACAAATATAATACGCAATATGAACTGGCTAATTAAGACCAAAGTAATCAATGCCAAAAATTCCCCAATAAATAGGACAACAGGAGGTTATTATACCTTTGTATAAGGTAATCAGGCCACACCTTGAGTACAGTACATGTCTGGAGGCCTCATTTTAGGAAGGATGTAGAGTTGCTAGAACGAGTACAGAGAAGGGCAACAAGATTGGTAAGAAGAACAAAGGGGTTCTCTTACCATGAGAGGCTTAAATTCTGTCAGTTGCAGCATCTGGAGACAATGCACCTGCGAGGCAGTCTGATTGAGGTGTACAAGGCCTTGAATGATTTCAGTAGGCGCAATGCTGATGGGATAGTTCCACTTGCTGAAATTAAGAACCTGAGGGGTCATAAATTCAAATTGAGGAGAGACAGTTGTAGAATAGATGTGCGGAAGTTTATCTTTAGCCAGCGTGTGGTTGATTGTTGGAACAAACTTCCATCTGTTGTTGTGGAAGTTGATAGCATAAATAAATTTAAGGCTGAACTAGACAAACATTTGGAGTGACCGGATGGGTGAAATGGGAGGGAGGGGCGGGATTGCATTATATGCTTCAACTAATACTAACACATAAATAGCATAAGTGCAATAATCACATATGTATTTTACTATCACACAACTAAATATGCTCAATATATCCTTTTAAAATTCTAAAAACTCTTCGGACGCCTAGCACAGCCGAATCATCGAGGAAATGTAGTAACGACGCATTTCAGCTCATATGACTGCTAAATACGGATAATAAAATTATTTTAGTTTATTTAGGATTATATTCTTCTTGGCAAACTGATTTAGTTCTAAACTCCTGTCACCTACGTGGTCTTGCGAAATAATAAGAGAACATACTGTTAAAATGTATTAAAGTCGACGTTACTTTTACTCTGATTATTGTAAATGAACATATTCAAATTCATCTCCTGTGGGTGATAAAACAACTTCTGTTCGACTTAATCCCCTAAGAAGTTCATCACGACAAGCCATCGCTTTTTTCATTTAGAGGCCAAATTTCATTTGCAGTGTAGTAAACAAAGAGAAATAATAAAATATGACTGTTATTTTATTTATTGTAATGAGTCGTTTTTATAGAATTTTATGTCAACTTAACTCTTTATTCAAAGACTATGCAAGCATTTTAATTTAAAGTAATTTATTTGTATTTTTTAACTTAAAAATAAAATAAACTTTCTTCCTTCGGTATTTATTTTATTTTTAAATGAAATTGTGTAGGATTAAAATATAATACAATTCTGCCAAAAGGTTTTCACGCCATTCAAATTATTTTGTGACCTTTCATCTGGTCAGTTTTTGCAGCATTTGGCCTTTTAGAACTTACACGTGTATAGGTACGTTATTAAAAGCTTATGCGTGTAGTTAAGGTTTAGGCGCCTCAAGATTTTCATTTATTTAGACTATTACCGGAAATTAAGTCCTGTATACTGAGTGGAAACAGATGCTTCTATGCACATGAAAAACTAATGAAGTCCAGAGTATTGAACAGAATTAAGAATATACAAAAGCCTCATTAGATCAGTTGTAACATACGGTTGTGAAGCTTGGACACTAACGAGTAAAGATGAGTAGTTGTTGGGAGTGTTCGAGCGTAGAATTTTACGAAAAGTCTTTGGGCCCGTACAAGACGTTGATGAATCCTGGAAGATCAGAATGAACCATGAACTTGAAGATCTTATTCAGGGCGGACATCATCAGATTTGTGAAAAGCCAGAGACTTGCCTGGTTGGGACATGTTATGAGAATGGATAACAGCAGAACAACTAAGAGGATAATGAAATAGAAAGCTACCGGTAGGAGGGCAAGAGGAAGACCACGGAAAAAATGGATGGATGACGTAGAAGAGGACTTAAAGACCATGAGAATAAGAGGTTGGAGAAGTTTGACTTCTGGGAGGGCTTACTGGTGGAACATCGTTGAGAAGGCTATGATCCACCCTGGGTTATAACGGCAGAAGAAGAAGGCCTATTAGCTTTATGACATTAGTTTGGCTTTTCAATTACCGTTGGTTCTATATCTGCAACGTTTTTTGTTAGAAAAATCAGGAAAAAAAAAACCAAATGACGACAATGCATTTTAAATAAATGTACAGCGCAATTAATATTATTCAAATACGCATCAGAAATTATGTAGGGTTAATTTCTGCATATATTAGCAACTAGGTCAAATTAGTTATATTCATGGATATAAGCCATCTTGACGCCAAGTGCCATACGTTTATTAGGTATCCACTTTCATTTGTACCCTACCCAACT